>NC_134719.1:29337500-30045000 GCF_049634645.1 Pelodiscus sinensis
CTTGTGAAACTATATAATGAAACCTGTATTCAGCAAAGCTATGCTAAATTGATCAGACTGAAGTTTAGGGAGCTGATACAGGGCATACCATGCATTCAAAGTTACACAGAAAACAACTTCATTTGTAAACTTACACATTATACTGCACTTTCTGTACATTGCATCACTTGTTTGGTTTTTTGGGTTGGATTGGTTACTTTGTACGAACCCCTCCAGCTGTTCTTGTACTATCCACACTTGACCTACTTTTTACCTCATCTCTACGTCCTTAATATATTTTGTCCATTGGTCTCCTGTCCATAGTAAATGGTTTCCAGGGTGTTCTTCCTCTTATCTTGCTGGCTCAGACATTCTGTCTTTTAACCTACTGATCGATTTACTTATCTTGTTTAGCACAAATATTCCGTTTTCAGTCTGATGATCTTTTTACCTCTTGAATTCTATCTTCCAAGAAATGAGGCCTCCATTCAGGTGTTGATGACTCTTGCCAGTCCAGGCCTCAGCTACAGTTGTATACATTTAGCTTACCCTTTCTCAGGCGGTCTACACTGACAATTAAAAGACAAAACTTTTTGTTAAGAGGTGCCAACTCTTCTGCGACACCCTGTTCCCCATAACCCCAAAAGACAAGTTTTGCCTCATCAAATTCCAGTGTGAACAGCGCATAGTTGACAGGAGCACTTTCCTGCCTGCAATCCAAATGCCAGTCATTAAGGATGAAAGTATGTTATCGGCAAAAACAGGGACCACTCTGTGCAATTCTAGTGGCACAGGTGTGTCAACATGGCCAAGCTGCGTAGTAGTTTTGTAAGGGGGAATAAAATCCTGTAAGTTTTAAACCTGTTATAGATAAACTTTTTGTTATACTAAGGAGTTTATAGCTCCATCTGTGGCAATGTGAGTTTTAGTCGTTTCATCATTATCTCATGGTTTTTGTTTTTATTTTGTAGGAGGTTTTTTTAAAAAATTGTTTCCCTGTTAATTTTCATAGATCTTATATATTTGGTCCTCTTTTCTATAATTATGCTTTTCCAGATCAGAATTAAAATTGCTGTCCTACTTTTCAGCATCATTTTTCAACTTTTTATTTATCTGATTTGACCAGAATAAGTGGGTACATACAAACTTTCATGTCTAAGTCAGGTGAGTATCTCCTCTTTACTGGAAACATCAGTTATAGTCTCAAAAATTGGAGGTAAAAAACTGAGGCTAGCTTTAAATTTGGTTTTAAAAATTATTGGATGAAAGAGGACTTGTACGTGTTGGAGGAACATCAGTTAGTAAAAACGAAATTAGCTTTTTACAAAACCACCACTGTATGGTAAAAATTCCACATAAATAAATAATCCAAAGACAGACAAGACCTAGAAATTTCAGCTCAAGAATTTCAATTTTGACAAAGTATGTACCATTGAAAAATACCCCTTGAAATCAAAATGGATAAACAACCTTAACTCCATGTGTCTCCGTGTACTACGACTGAGGTGTATAATTTAATTGGAAGTGTAGAATGATGCCACAGTTTTAATTTCATGAGCATTGTTCTCTTTACTTCATAAAAGGGAAGAAAAAATCAAATTTAATCTATATTCTGTTAATTTATGTGTGTGTTTTTTAGGTACGGTTCCCATCACACTTCAGTTCAGACTTGAAGGATCTACTAAGAAATTTACTTCAGGTAGACTTGACCAAACGATATGGAAATCTAAAGAATGGTGTAAATGACATAAAAAACCACAAGTGGTTTGCTACTACAGATTGGATTGCTATTTATCAAAGAAAGGTAAGACTCTTTCTCATCTAAATAATTAAAATGTTATGTATTTCTGATTTCAAGCAGCAAAATCAGAGCTGGGTATTTCAAATTATATTATGAATAGAAAAGTTAGCAAATTTGACACGCCAAATTCAGATACTCTGAGAAAAGTGTGATATTCCTTAGGATCCTGAAGAATGCATTAAATTAGCAAGAATAGGTATACTTATCCTGGACTTCTTGTGGACTTCCCTGCTGCTGTAATGCAGTTCATGCTCTACTCTAATTTCTTTCTTGACCATCTTCAAAATGAGCTGCTTCTTGCCTCCATAACTTTCTATTTAATCTTTACTGTATAATAGCTGCTGAAATTGTCCCTCCCACAAGAAATCTGTTCTTTGCCTACTTGTTCTCAGAAACCAGCCTGTTTCTCAGCATGGAGATATAGTACTTTGGACTTCATCCAGGGATTTCTCTCCAGTCTTTGCTGTTATGGACCTTTCTTCTGCTGCCTTCCTCTGAGGCAGAGGACAGAACTCAGCAGCAGGCAGAGGTGGATCTCGTTAATCTTATATACATAGAATTTTTTCTTTTTAAATCTTCAGCTGTTTTTCTAGCACTAGTGCAGCTCCATTAGTGGTATCAATGGTGGGAGCCTTCCTAGTGGTTGGATGCATAGCTGGATTTAAATACTACGTTACTCCTAGGCACAGACTGCAGCTGACCTTCATGTTTTCCATAAAAAAATGAAACTTTTAACCCACTTTTAACTTTTAGGTGCCCCTAGACATGTCCTACTGCGACTAATCGGAAATCAGCCCTGGTTGGATGTCAGCATTTTTATTATAATTTTTCTAGATCAGTTCAGTTTCTGGACAGGCCAGAAAATGCTGGCAACAAACCTATGCTAGGGCTCCCACTATTGCTCCCATTGCTGGAATTGTATCAGAATGAGACCGTAACAAAATTCTTATCATAGGTGCAGCAGCTAAGAAGGCTGGCTGAAAGGGAAGGGTCAATTCCTGATGCTGGGAGTGAAGTGGGGTGAGACTTACTGCAGGACCTGAGTCCCAGCAGCTCCGAGAGTCTGCAGTCCTCTGTGTGGTAGCGCCACTTTTGTAGCATTACTAAGAACTTGGAAATTAGCCAGTTCACTGATGGTTTCTGAGATTAAACGTGTGTGTGTGTGTGTGTGTGTGTGTGTGTGTGTGTGTGTGTGTGTGTGTGTGTGTGTGTGTGTGTGTTTAGTTTTAAGGACATGATAACATTTTAAAATTTCATTGGTTTTCTCAAAATTTTGAGAGGGGAAATAATTTATTCAAGTTGAGACATTTATCATAAATGAGTTTTTACGTCAAGTGACACACTTGAGTGAATATTAGTATCTTACGCAAATGTTATGAGGTGTGAATGTTCTGCTATAATAATAATTTTTTTAAAATCATTTAAAGGCCAAACCTAAAATCTAACAATAGCTTATAAAAAGAAACTGGTTGTTTGGTTACACAAATGACAGAACAGTAGTTATTGTAATCACTAATGTGAAGACAGGGTACTATTAACACATCTTGCATTCTTTGTGTTAAGTGGAGACATTTTAAGAAAAGAGTTAGCATTACAGAATTGTAATACTCTTGTCTGTTTTTAAATGCTTATTTAGAACATAGTTCATAAGTAATGGGGGTTCTGCTGGGGTGTGTTTTTGAATTTTTTCTTACAGTAGTACATAAAATATTAAAATATATGTTAGTCTTACCCTCACAGAAGTAAGAAATATCCAAAAATAAATTAGTGGCACAACTATTATTACTTTATATTACCATTTGGAAAATTTAATTAAGAATGGCTTTGAAATTATTAATTATTGGAAATAAATACTGCTATTAGACAAAAACAATAATAGTACAGTACAATATTATTGTTATTGAAATCTAGAGATCGACTATTGTGTTTAACACCATTTTTTCACAGTAACTGTCCTCACCAGTGCTTTTTTACAATAGAGGCACTTGCCAAAATTGGACCTATTCTGCATTAGGGATGTAAAATCCCATTGAATTGGTTAACTGGTTAAACCTTAATGGGGTGAGGCTTAGCAGTTAACTGGTTAACCAGTCATATCCATATTCTGCATAATGAAAACAAAGTTTCTTAGCAACTAAAATGGTATGACTAGTACTTTTGTGTTACACTTGTCCATAATACAGTTATTTAATATTTCAGATAAGAGTTGATCCTCTTTCTTTTTATGCACACACAGGTATTTATTAAAACAATGCCTGGTAACATGGCTTTAGTTAAGGCTGAGCAGTACAGGAAACCGTTGCCATTCATTGCTGCATCTATCGCGAATACTGGGGGCTGCAGCTCCCCAACTCACCACAACTGTCAGGAGCTTCAGGGAACTCACCGCTTCTCCCAGGCCAGGACAGGAGACCGTGAATAGTGATTCCATGAATCATGAGGATCTTCTGTATTTCCATTACATATCCCTGTTCTCATGTGAGCCCACCTGCAAAGATTCCCTTAAGTAGAGATCTGAGAATGATATTGGAGAAAAATAACCCTATGTTGCATGGGCACGTAAACATGTCAGGTTTGGTTATTTCAAATAGCTTAATATCCCAGTTCTATATAACCTAATAGTCTGCTTGTTGTCAGAGAATAATTTGGGAGGAAAGAGAAGAGTATGGTAATAGGAACATATGGCTGCGTAGGTTAAGTATATACATAAGCTTTTGTGCACTCACTTTTTCCTTCTTGCCTTGAGATCAGATGTTCTCTCACTGTACGTTCGTGTAAGGCCAAGTGCAATGAGGCTTGTTCTTCTTAGGGGTTTCTAGCTTTACAAATATTAGAGACTAGTACTGTGGTCCAGACATGCATATATCTACATCAAAGGTGGTGGTAGAGTGGGAAAAAAAGCCGTTTTTGCATAGCTGCTATTTCTTTCCCTCCCAGCACAGGTGTGGCGCAGAATATTGGAGCTTTCCTATGCTGTACTAGATGTAAACATAAATTAATTTCCACCCTTCCCAGTATAGAATGCACTCACTGTCTTCTTCCCATGCTGTTCCAAGTCAGTGCAATAACATGGCACCCTTTGCTCTATGCAGATCATAACATTAGGATCCAATGTTAAATAATAGTTGATGTTTTCTGATCACAATTTCTTTAAATATTTGGCAGTCTGTCAGATTCACTGACCTAAATCGCCGCAGACATATTTGTTGCGATCCTCAGAGGTTCCATTCATTTTGCGTCTACTAATATAATTAACCACAGCCTGCTTTAAAAGCAAGAAGAAATTGGCAGAAACACTGTTTGTCCACTTATACATTGCACGGACATATTGTGTCTCTAACATGTAAAATTTTTAGATGAAAACATCACCATACAAAATCATATAAAATAGAATAAAATTCACAAAAATGTTACACTTTTCCATTAACTGTAAGGATTTTACTATAGGTAAATGGTGATACCAGAATTAAGGTATTTTGGGGTTCTATGATTACACAATCCACTTAAGCTTTACCTTTTTGGTCATTGTGATATATTGGGATCCCTTGATGTCAACAAAGAATCCACAGTAATGGTCACTATGCAGCATTCCTGTTTTATTAAACTGTATGATTTATTCTTCTCCTCTATCTTAAAAGTCATCACATTGCAGTGAGGCTATGTCTACGCTGGCGTGTTCTCACGCAAAAACTTTTGCGGAAGAGTTCTTCTGCAAAAACTCTTCCAGGAGAGAGCGTCTACACTGGCATGTGCTTTTGCGCAAGAGATGTGCTTTTGCGCAAGACCATCCATGCCAGTGTAGATGCTCTCTTGCGCAAGAAAGCTCTGATGGCCATTTTAATCATAGGGCTTTCTTTCGCAAGAAATTCATGTTGCCTATCTACACTGGCCTCTTCTGGAAGAGCTCTTGCGCAAGAGGGCTTATTCCTGAGTTGGAGCGTCGGAGTTCTTGCGCAAGAAGCCCTGATTTTATACATTAGAACATCAGTTTGCTTGCGCAAGAACATGGGGCCAGTGTACACAGGCAGCAAGTTTTGTTGTGCAAGAGCAGCCGCTTTTGCGCAAGATCACGCCAGTGTAGACACAGTCTGACAGTCCTTCGGGCTAGTGAACGTGGTTGCAGCTCCCTTTGAAATTTTGTTTCTCACACTGCCATGATAAGATATTCCCTAGTGCACAAATTCATTGCTCTTCCTACTCCTGCCTTCACCATTGCTGCTAATATATCCCAGAATGATGTATGCTTTTTTGTTTTTATTGTGCAACAGTATTACACTGTTGGCTCATATTTAACTTGTGATCCATTATGACTCCCAGATGACTCCCAGATGCCTTTATTTTCTAGTACTTCTGGTGAGGTAGTCATTTTCCCATTTTGTATGCGTGCAACTGATTGTTCCGTCTAAGTCTAGTACTTTGCATTTATCCGTATTGAATGTCATTGTATTTACTTCAGACCATTTCTCCAGGTTATCCAAATCATTTTGAATTTTAATCCCATCTTTGAAAGCACTTGCAACCCCTCCCAGCTTAGTATTGTCTTCAAACTTTATAAGTATATGCTCTTGCCATTATGTAAATAATATATTGACCAGAACTGGACCCAGAATTGACCCCTGCAGGACCCCACTCAATATGCCCTTGCAGCTTGACTATGAACCACTGATAATTCCTCTCTGGGAATGGTTTTCCAACCAGTTATGCACCCACTTTATATTAGCACCATCTAGGTTTTATTTTCTCTAGTTTGTTTAGGAGACATGCAAGACTGTATTAAAAGCCTTACTAAAGTTAAGATATGCCGCATCTACTGATTGTTCTCCCTATTTACAAGGCTTGTTGCCTATCAAAGAGAACTGTTAGGTTGGTTCTTTATAAATCCATCCTAACTGTTACTTATCACCTTATTATATTCTAGATGTTTGCAAATTGATTGATTATTTATTTACTCCATTTATCTTTTTAGGTCCTGAAGTTAAGATGACTGGGTCTGTAATTACCTGGGTTGTCCTTATTTCCCTTTTTTTATAGATTCACACTTTATTTGCCCTTTCCTAGCCCTTAAGAATCTCTTCCATCATCCATGATTTTCCAAAGATAATTGCTAATGGCTCAGATATCTCCCCTGTCAGGATTCTAAGACATATATCATAAGGTTCTTGTGACTTGAAGATGTATCACTTTTGTCTAAGTAATTTTTAACTTTTTTCCCTGTTTTAGACTCTGATCTTCCCTCATTTTCACTGGCATTCATTAAACGTTTTGGTGAAAGTTTTAACAAATAAAAAAACATTTAATACTTCTGTCGTTTCCACATTTTCTGTTGTTGTTGTGTCTCCCCGCATTTAGTATTGGTCCCACACCGTTCTTAGTCATCTTCTTGCATCTGATGTATCTGTACAATATTTTCTTGTTAGCCTTTATGTCTCTAGCTAGTTTAATCTCATTTTATGCCTTCTACTTTCTAATATTATCCCTACATAATTGTATTATTTGCTTATAATCAACCTTTGTAATTTGACCTACTTTCCATTTTTTGTAGGACTCTCTTATATATGTATAGATAGTTTCAGATCATTGAAGATCCCCTGGTTAAGACAAGATAGTGTCCTACCATACTTCCTCTCTTTCCTATGCAATGGGATAATTTGCTCATGTCCTTAATAATGTCTCTTTGAAAAACTTCCTGCTCTCTTGAACTGTTTTTTCCCCTTCGTCTTTCTGCTCATTTGACTTTACCTATCAACTCCCTGAGTTTGGTAAGATCTGCGTTCTTGGAATACATTATCTTTACTGTGCTGTTTTTCCTCCTACCATTCCTTAGAATCATGGACTCTTATCATTTCATGGTCACTTTCACTCAAGCTGCCTTCCACTTTCATATTCTTAACCAGTCCCACTCTATCTGTCAAAATTAAATTGAGAACAGTCTGTCCCTTAATAGTTTTCTCCACCTTCTGAAAAAAAATTTAAAAAATTGTTTCCGGTACATTCCAAGCACTTGTTGGATAATCATTACCCTGCTATATTATTTTCTCAACAGATTTTGGGTTAGTTGAAGTCTCCTATTGCTTAATTATAGTTAGAAGTTTTTTACCAATGTGAATCTCCCTGGTCACAAATTAAGATGATTTTTTGGCATATCCTCAGTGGATTGAGAGAAAATTGATCACTGTCCTCTTTCTTAGAATCTTTACCTAGTTGAAGACTTTTATCATGCCCAGTTGAACTGATTATGCTCAATTCTTTCAAACCTCCCTCATAACTCGTATTTTCTAAACCACAAAGATCCATCATTCTAGTATCCATTTTTAATACTCTTTGTTCGCAAAAGACAATAATGTGTCTCGTGGAGAATCTGCAAAAAGGAGAGGATTATTGAATTTAGTCTAGAGTGAATCTGCTCATTTCAGTTTTACTCTTAAAATTAACTATAGGGAAAATATAGTAGAGTCTTTGAGCTCATTTGCATTGAATGCTGTGAATAATATCTTTGGAAAGAATAGAAATAACCTGTAACAGGTTGGATAATTGGTTGGATTTACTGGATTTACGTCCAGGTGTCAACCTTTTGAGACGTGCTGATACTAAACCTCTGTGGTTGTCATGGAGATGACATCATGGTTCTCCTCATACAAATAAGTATAGGGAAAGAGTTCCCTGGATTTTTTTTTAAATATTTCCGTAGCCCTTCATGTCATTGATCTTGCCCCAGGCCTAGGCCTGGTTGAATGGGCTCTTGCTTTTATTTAAAAAGACTTTTCTTCTTAGGGAGATCTCAGAGTAATATGGAATAATTGTCATGAGAGATTCTGAAAGTTATATTTGAGCAACATGTATGTGAAGCTAGGAAAGATAAGGGAAAGATTTGGATCGTGATCCAGTGCATAATACTGATGATTCACAACATCTCCTTCCATTATACTCAGTGCTAGCTCTCTCCTTTCTTTGTACCTGGCTGAGATAGAGACATGAAATGAAAGCAAATTAGTTAATGTTCAGTGCAAGCAAGGTGGTAGTAAGCAAGAAAAGTGCCCAGGAGTTTCAGTGGATATGATGTCCGTCCCTGTTGTTGGGTATTGCCTAGCCTTTTGGGATGGAATTTTTTAATCGGGGAAGTTTGGATCCCAGATTGCCCCAGGATTCCTAGGTATTTCTACTGTCCAAGATTCCATTTTTCCATCTTTTAACCATTGTGATAGTTTCTCTTGCATCTAGACCTCACCACATTATTTCTACCTTTGTCATCTCCAGAAAGGCTATTGTCAACAGGGAATCATTTCCCCTGTTGGAATTTGGGACATTTGACCACGTGCATCATAAGAAACAGTTGTATTTGCTCAGGCTTTTGTCTGAGATAGTGACTATGATAAGGGTGGTAATCTTTCTCTGGATGAAAGTTTATTTTATTTGACATTTGTTAATAAGTGATAATGTTTTCAAATTTTTGTGCATGCATCTAGATACTTCTTGATACATTCATTTTTACAAAGCCCTAAGTAAATGTCATAATGAATTATACTAGATAAAGTTATTCTGGTTAAGTTTTCTCTCTTGCATGTGAGAAAGGGATGCTGATGGAGTATTGAGATTTTTTTTTAAGCTTATTACCATATCCGTAAAGCTAAACAGTACATTTTTACTTGTTTGCTCTTTTAAACTTACATTATATATGATTTTGCTCTCAAATACAGGTAGAAGCTCCATTTATACCAAAGTGCAGAGGACCTGGAGATACCAGCAACTTCGATGACTATGAAGAAGAAGATATTCGTGTGTCTCTAACAGAGAAATGTGCAAAAGAATTTGCTGATTTTTAGTATGTGCAAAAGGACAAGATGACATCAGGACTCACTGGGATCTTTGCACTCTATTAACTGATGAGGTGAAGCTGAGACAGTCATATGTCAAAACAGTTACCTAGTTACTTCATTCCACAAAGCTGACTAAGGTCTTTATTGCCATCTTCCATGTGTGCAATTTGCACCAACCCTTATAACTAGGCACAATTAAGCAAGCACTGTTTTGCTGTGTCACAGAATTCTAGACCACTTTCCTACTTATCTTTGGTTTCTATTGTTTCATTTGTTTCTGTGTAATGTTCATTTCCCCCTTTTAAAATGAAGTAGTTTTTTACCCAAGAATGCTCCATTTTATTTTGAATAATGTATTTGTGCGAGTGAAATGGAAGGTGTTGCGGCTACTGTGATTTAGACTGAAGTGAAAGATAAGTGTTGCTTCTAGTCTGTGCCAGCCAATACTTCTCGTCTGTCTTTGATCTGAGACCGCAGTTGATGATTATTATTATTATTATTATTATATATATATTTGGTAGCTCAGACTAAATCTAGCCAACGTTTTTAGCATTTTTGAAGGTAGTATTTATCGTCACATAAGTCTATGCTAAATTAACTTAAAAACATTACTTCCTGGCGACTGACCAAAATTAGCATAAATTGGACAGCTTAAATAGGGGACAATAGCTAGACCCTGTGCCTTGGTTTTCTACATACCTACAATTCTCTTCACTGCCTCCTTCCTTTGTATTCCTCACCAGGGCAGTAGGTAAATATGCTATAACCAGACTGCCATGGAAAGCACACAATCTCATTGAGCAGTAACAGTTCCACCAAGTCAGGGCCATATTTAACCAAGTAAATATCCAGGTTGATAAGTGCTGAATGGGTTTTTTAACAACGTAAACCCAAACTCTTAAAAGAAGTTTTGGTCAGTATTGTAAGAGATTATGATTAACTAAAAAAAGTCAATGTTGTGTTTCCTGAAGTATCTAGTATCTCATTAAATATACCCTTTTTAACTTAAAAAAAGGCTTTGGTTTAAAATACAAAATAAAAAAGTTCCCTGTCATTAGCTATGAAGAAACAAGTGGGTTTAGCAAATGCCAAGTAATATGGATGCATTGCTAGATAAACATGGTTTTTTGTTTTGTTTGTTTTTGTTAGCTGTTAAAAAAGAAAAGAGGTTATTGCCAAGCTTTTATTCTGGTATACTATATTAGTAAATTGAGGATGGAGTACTTCTAGATCGTTTGATTTTTAATTAGTGCTTCATTAATGTGTTAAGAGACATAGCTAAAACTTGCCATCTTTTTTTTTAAGTTTTGTTGTGTCTTAATTTCTAGCCTGCTCCCTTTCAATGAAACAGAATGTATGATCACAGATATAAGAATTTGGGCTTGTATACTCTCACCAACTGACTTAAGATACTGCTACCATGTACTAGCTTTTGGCACTTTTACACATTTATTTCAGTGTTGATTAATAATCAGTGGCTCAGCACATTATTTTTTGCTTTTAAACGTATCCATGCTATTTTTATTTGTACACTTGATTCTGGATAACTCGGTGACCTGTCTAAAACAGCACATCTAAACAGTTTAAAATAAACTAGGCTCATATTTTATGATCAATTTACATGCATACAAGGATGATTCATTTTTATTAAAGCTGATCTATCTTGATACATAGCTACTGTATTTGTTTGAATGTCAGTGCAGAGGAACCATTGACATTGCATCTTTTTAATCTGTATGACACTCCTTTAAGAAAAGCCTTTGTAGACATTTTACAAACCATATGAGCTATACCATCCAACATTAAGTATGTCTTTAGGTTGTCAAGCATTTTTGCACAATGTCATTAGGAGGCTGATGCTGATTGCAGCCTTTGTTCACCCATATTTACATATGTACAAGAAAAGTATAAGATACTTTGCTGTAGCAAATTTTATGTAATAAAAATATATCATCACGTTAATAAATTAAAGAAAAACTCTTTGTATAAAATGTTAAAATCTTTTGTATTTCATTTAGACTGAGGACATGCTGTTGTATGCTAGCTGTATGCGATAAATTCTACAGTAACTTTGTTGTCATTTATGAACTTTAAAAGATTTTAATAAATGCTGGAGATCACATTTTGATTGGTATTTTAATTTTCAGTCATTATTTATAGTCAAATATGGTTCCGAGATTTTCTGTTCTGTAAAATACTGTGATCATTCACCCTAGTAGAACAGTAAAACAGAGGAGTCTAGGACATTAATTCTAACCTGTCTATTTGATATCCAGATTAAACTCTAAATGGACATAAATTGAAAAGGCCTCTTAATAATTCCATGACAATATGCTACAGGTTGGACTTCCCAAAACTAGGACTCCCTCATCCAGCCACAGGTGTTCCTGGACCAGGCAGACCTGGCTCCCAGCCCCAGTGGCCCAGAGCCTGGTGGGGCAGGGGCTGGGACTGTCACTAGAGCCTCGGTAGCACAGCAAGGGCTGCAGCAGCCCCAGTAGCAGGGCTGGGACATGGCAGTCGCAGCAACCATGGTAGCAGGGCCGGAGCCAGAGACTTAGCAGCCCCGATAGTAGCCAGGGTCAGGCAGTCCAGGCTGCCGGAGAAACAGCAGAATGGCAGCCCAGCAGAGGAAGGGAGGCAGCTGGGGCCAGCAGTGGGGAGGGAAGATGATCTAGGGAGCCAATAGCCAGGGAACTCCTCTGGTCCAGCAAATTCCCTCTTTCGGGACCAGTCAGGTCCCAAGGGTGCCAGACCAGAGAGGTCCAACCTGTACTTCTTAATTTTATCAACAAGCAGTTAACTACGGAGAGTAAAATGTCCAACATTGCACAATGGACTTCAGTAAGGAAGTGAGACTTTATTGAGAGAGACGAGCAGCAGCATAGTTTCCATGACGTAAATGAGTATATTTGACAACATTAATATTATGCAATCCCTTTATTTAAATACAGTAATAAAAATCTAACCATGACAATATCATACTTGTGTTGAATTTCAAAAATTCTTCTTACTATATGAAAAATTGTATATCTGACAAAGGCTTGTTAATTTTACCCTATTGAGGAATTAAGTGTTGAAATAGATGCTATATTTTAACATAACTAGTATTGTAATATTTTAAGTAATGTGCAACTTCATTTCCAATGTAAAGGATTGTATATCCTTAAGTAAATTGCTTTTTTAGTCTCTTGTCACTGGCATTAAAACTCTTATTTTTAAATCCTTAAAGTTAAAAAATATTTTACTATTTTTCAGATAATTAGATGTTTTATGTGCTGTAAGGGTGTGTGATATAGTACAAATTTATATACAAAAGTGCAAATTAAATTATCTAGAACACTGCATGAAATATTGTGCTTTTTCTTTTTGAACCAGAATGTTGTTCATTAATTTTACCACATCCCATACATGGTTTCTTAAAATTGAATTTACTAGTAGCAGACTCTTGAGTAGTGCAGTGAATGTGCTAGGTTGGACCTAAGAAATTCCACACTAAAGTTGAGTGTTTTGAAGAGGATGGTACTGGTTCAAGGCACTGCCAGAAGGCAATTAGAGTTGGAATTTTTAAAAGAGAGAACAAGCTGATCATTAAGTGCAAATAATTTTCCATCTCTATCATCTTACATTTATTCATTATTTCTTTTTATTTACAATAAATCTCATGGACTCTGTGGATTCTTGTTGCATAGACATTGTGCATTATAAACTATGAGGCTTTTGCAGAAAAACTTGCCAGCTGTCTACACTGGCCGCTTGAATTTCCGCAAGAACACTGACGATCTCATGTAAGAAATCAGTGCTTCTTGCGGAAATACTATGCTGCTCACGTTCGGGCAAAAGTCCTTTTGCGTAAAAGCTTTTGTGCAAAAGGGCCAGTGTAGACAGCTCAGATTTGTTTTGCGCAAAAAAGCCCCGATCGTGAAAATGGCAATCGGGGCTTTTTTGCGCAAAAGCGCATCTAGATTGGCACGGGGACGCTTTTCCACAAAAAGTGCTTTTGCGGAAAAGCATCCGTGCCAATCTAGACGCTCTTTTCCGCAAATGCTTTTAACAGAAAACTTTTCCGTTAAAAGAATTTGCGGAAAATCCTGCCAGTCTAGACGTAGCCTGAGAGTATTGATAGAAAGTAAACACTTACAGGAGCTGGCTATCCTGTATCTTCAGGGATTTCTGCAATTCATGTTTTAAAAGGCACTGTTGTCTGTACCTCATCTCCTCTCTTCATTATGGTGTGGTCACATAATTTGAAAAATTTTGTTTTATGCTGCTATAGATCTGTTGACCATGGTTTTGTTTGTTTCCTAGTATAAAAACCACATTACAGTTTAAAGATTTTTACTTATGCTTTTTTTTGGACAAATTTGTTGCAGTCTTCTAGTTCACATGTCTTATGCTTCTGCAACTGCTGAATGAGCACAGCCTGTCAAGCAGCAGATTAGGAGATGTCATGCTAATCTGGAAGTGACTCTGATAATTTTTCACCATTTATGAAGGGACTATTTTGCCATCAAACTTGGGGCTGTCACTTTCTACTGCTGGGTTCCAAAGATGATTATAGAGTGAGGCTATACTTTTCAGTTCACAAACTGAATTCTCCTTTCTCATCTCTTGCCATGGGAAACTACCTTTCATAAACTGCTAAAGGACAAAGTTTATTTCCTTTTACAGTTGAGCTCTATAGAGCTTGTTTGGCAGGGATAATACCAGAAGTTTCCTTATTTGGAGAGCTGGGTCAAGGTGTGATTTAGGTTCTCAAGGTAACTTTCCTCTGTGGCTGGTTGAGAGTGAATAAGGTGAATAAGGTGTAATTTGCATTGAATTTGAGAGTATTTACAGGGGTTTCTCCAGACTTCAGAAGGGATTGTTTGCATCAAAGAAATTATTACTTCTATAAAGGGCAATCATTCTTGCATCATCATGATTCTGCACACCAATTAGTCTCTGCTTCAGGGTGCTAGACCTGATGGCAACTTACACTTTCATATTATCATTTGCATGACTTCATAGGAATCTGTTTCAGTCTTCATACAATTCTCTTTTAAACATTGGTGACTTGTAGTCTGGGCGTGGTCCTATGATCTCCTGAGGCGGTCAAAACATTACTCCTGAGGTAGACTAATGCAAAACCCTTTCTTTTTGGATTATAGGGACAACACGTTTGTGGTGCTCCTCTGCATCACACTCCTGTTATTTCCACACATGTGCACCCACTTCCTACTTGTTAGAGCAGGAGTGAGGAACCTAAGGCCCCAGCTTGCCTGGATCTGAGGCTCGGAGCTCCCCTCCCTCTGCACCCTGTGCCTCCCATCTACTAGCCTGGGCTCCCTTAGGCTTTGGTGTGTTTTTTTCTCTCTCTTTCTTTTTTCTTCTTCTTCTTCTTTAATGAGGGCCAAAATGGTGCAGATTACCTTGTATTATCTATGAAAATCTAACATTCGATTTCCCAAGTTTGATCTCATCTCCCCTGTCGTATCAACAAATAGCCTTTTGAGAATGGTTCATCCAGAACAACGCTCCTTTTGCTTTGTGCTTGGCAGAAGTGAAGAACACTTGGCCCAGTATAAAAGGTAAGTGAGTGCAGACCAACTAGAATGGTTTCTCAAGGTCAGACCAACTAGAATAGTTTCTCAAGGTTTCTTCTAACTTTGTCACATGGAAACCTCCGCTGCTGTTCCATTTGCAAAAGTCTGAAGAGACAAGATCCGAGACCTATTCCTGAATGCACAAGCAGTCCAAATTCAGTCACAGATGCTTTTCTTCTTCACTTACGTCTACACGGTAGAGTTATTTCGGAATAATGTCTGTTATTCTGAAATAACTATGAGTGTTTACACAGTTCACCTGTTAATTTAAAATAATTTCAAAAAAACGGGCAGCTTATTTTGGTGTTTGCAAAACTTATTCCACAAGGAATAATGCCTCTTCCAGAATAGCTATTTTGGAATAGTGCCTGTATAGATTGGGTGGCTGGAGTTATTTCAAAATAATTGGCCTCCAGCCCTTCCCATAGTGTCTTGCTGGCTGCTCTGTCTACACATCAAAACTCTGTAGCCACCCCTTCCCCTGGACTCCTTAAATCTGCAGCCTGGGGGAAGGTCTCATGTCAGACAGCAGGCCCTGACAGACCTGAGACACCCAGCAGCTGCCACTGCTTCAAGGCAGCTGAAAATGAGCAACTCTGCTACTCCCATCCAGCCCTCCACTGTTCCCAGGGCACAGTCTCCCAGCTCCCAGGACCCTGCCCAGGGACGGAACAGACGCACACCTTCCTGGTCTAGTGTGCAGATCCTGGACCTTATTGAGGTTTG
The DNA here is from genome assembly GCF_049634645.1 of Pelodiscus sinensis. NCBI lineage: Eukaryota > Metazoa > Chordata > Testudines > Trionychidae > Pelodiscus > Pelodiscus sinensis. Next base: position 29,353,406 of record NC_134719.1, read on the forward strand.
GGGTGAAGAGACCAACCTCCAGGATGTCTGCGCCAGATGCCAGAACACCAATGTCTATGGCCAACAGCCTGGCCACCAAGGGACACATCCGCATCTGCTCCTGGGTGTGGGTGAAAGTTTAAGAACTCCTCCAGGCATATGCCAAGGCCCGGGAGCACAGCTTCTTCTCCAGAGCAGAGCCCCACACCTGCCCCTACTATGGGACCTGCACTGGGGTGGGTTAGTCCCTTCCTCCACCCCAGTAATAGACTCTGGGCTCAATTGGCCCATCATTGCCCTCATGGGGGACAGGGGCAAAGAGGAAGAGAAGGAGCTGGATAAGGCCATCACAACAACACTCTTGACCCTGGAACTGGTACCCCACACTCGGGAAGTGTCCGATGCATCGTCTGAGGCCACATCAGGTGAATGCCATCACATTCTGTACACACATAGGGTGGAGGTGTTAGGTGGCAAGGCACAACTACCCACTCCTCGCTTGGCCTTTGTGGCCTGGGGATTGCACAGCAGCCTGAGCACATGGAGCGCCAGTCGGGCACGCAGCTCCAGGAGGCTGCACCACAGAACCCTTGTGCTATTGGCCACAGGGTGTCAGGAGAAGCCTGCCATCCTCCTGACGCTGGTGTGGGACACCCTCCCACCACAAGGAGGAGGCTGGGGACATGGAGACATACCCACACCCAGTAGTGCTGCACTCAGATATGCCCACACTCTCGGGGCAGCATCCACTCCTGGGGACAATGCAATGAGGTAGGAGCATCTGCCTCTCACATACCCCTCCCTCCAACTCCTTGCTCCTTTCTCCCCCATTAGGCAGAGATACAAGTTCTCCCTGTGGCCCCCCTCCCACCCGCAGGATCCCGGTCTGGCCGGCACCTTCCCATGCCTGATTGTCCCCTGGACATGGGGGTAATGAGGCTCCCCCATTGGACATCTAGGCCCCTGCAGGAAAGGACCCACTGGCTAGACCCCACATGGCCTTGCGCCAAGCACATCGCCTTTCGGTCTCACCTCAAGGATGAGGGCTAGGATTCAAGCACAGTCTCCAGGGAGACTGACCCTCTCTCTTTATTCTCTACAGCCAGACCAGCTGCGAGATGGGGGCGGTCGACATCACCTGAGGCAGCCTCCCAACCCCAAGGAACCTGCCAGCACAGGAGACCCATGGACAAGCTCCTCGTGGTACTCCAATCTCTGGAGTAGAGCCTGGACAGGAAACTGCAGGAAGGTATTCAGCTGCGGTGAGACACCTTGCGGGAGATGCTGGAGCAGGGCTGCACCAGTTCAATCCCTAGTCACCAGCATGCTGTCTGCTCCTGCCCCTCCCGCTTCTCAACAGTGGTGGTGAGATCACCAGAGCCAGGTGTCACTCCCAGCCTCAGCCCTAAACCAGCCCTTCCCCAGTTACTTTGACTCCAAATGCAAAAAGTTTAATTTTTCCAAAACAAAAAAATGTGGTTTATTATCTCTGCAGGAGAGAGAGGGAACAGGGGGAAAAGAGGAGTGTGGGAGAAAGTCACAGAGGGGTGATGCACAGGCCCCTAGTGGGGAGGCCCAGGGGAAAGTGTCACTAGGATCATTGTGAGAAACTCTCCCTCAGGGCCTCCTGGATGCACCTGGCCCCTTGATTGGCCTACTGAATGGCAGACATGTACGGCTGCTCCAAGGCCCTGCCTCTGCCCCCCACCCAAGGAGGAACACCACCTCCTTCCTCTCACAAATATTGTGAAGGATATAGCATGTGCCACCATATGTGGGATGTTCCACTCCCCAACGTCCAGCTGTGTTAGGAGGAAATGGAACCTCATCTTCAGATGCCTGAAGGCACCCTCCGTCACCATATGGGCCCTGATGAGCCTGACATTGAACTGTTCCTTGGAGGGGTCAAGGTGGCTGGTGTAGGGCTTCATTAACCAAGACCACTGAGGGTAGACCATGTCCCCCTTAATACAGAGCAGCATGTCCATGTTCCTGACCCTGATGCTGCAGTTGATGAAAAAAGTGCCTGCATGCAACTCCTGGAACATGCTGGGGCTACGGAAGACGTGGGCATCATGCTCCTTCTCCGACCACGCAACACATATGTCTGTGAACTGGAATGCTGATGTGTCCGCAAGGGCAACCACAGCAGACAAAGGGAATGGGTTTTCTGTCCCTCAATGAGTGTTTCTGATGGCCTGCAGGACCATCGAAAAGTATCCCTTCTGGTGGATGTACACAGATGCCTGGTGGTCAGGGGCCCAGATGGGGATGTGGATGCTGTCAGCAGCCCCTCCACAGTCGGGGAAGCGCATGTTGGCAAAGCTGGCAACGATGGCATCCATGTCGCCAAGATTGATGACCCTGCACAGCTGGATGGTGTTGATGGCCCGCACCAACTGTAGAAGGAGACAAATAAACAGAATTGCAGGGTTGCCAGAGCCCTTGGGAAGTCCCTAGGCCTCCCCCTATCTTCTACAGCAGGATCAACGCCTGGCAGGGCTTTGTGAGGGGAGGACTGAAAAACTTCCTGTGAAGGGCGCTTCTATCACCACCAACACCCCCCCCCCCTTTTCTTAGGGAACTCCATTCCAGTAGTCCACCACTCTCCTCGGACAATAGCCCAAGAGCTCCATATCTACGTTACCAGGGCCCCAATGATTGATCTTTGCATGCTGAACTGGTTCCCGATGGATCAGTAGCTGTCCGACCTAGTGAGCTTAGATAGGGTGATGGTGGACCCACTTCTAGAGGAGGATGGAGGGTCTCATGTGAGTGTCCTGTCACCTGAGGGCAGGAGTGAGCCATTCACACAGCTCCAGAAAGGTGTCCTTCATCTGGAAATTCTGGAGCCACTGTTGTTCATCTGAACTCCATGATGAGCCAATCCCACCAGTTGGAACTGGTGTCCAGATGCCAGAAGAGATGGTGCACAGTGTGCAGGGATGGGCAGGATCCGGCAGCATGAGCTGCCCCTGCAGAGCCAATGAGGGTCTCTGAGATGAGCAGGGGTTTGGGTTCCTGCAGGGCCTGGGAGCCAGCCTGCAGAAACTGCTGCATGAGGTGCAGCACAAGCTGCAATAGCCATAGACTGGAGAGAGGCAGCTGTGGCTCCAGAATTGGAGTGCTGAGGTGTCTGCAAGGGCAACCACAGCTGGCAACGGAATGGGTTTTCTGTCCCTCAATGAGGTACACAAAAGAGAAAAGCCTGAGACAGAGAAGAGCCTGTACAGGGGGGTCCCCTTAAGCACGAGCTTCAGATAGCCTCAGGCAGCAGCCACAGGAAGTGAGTGCTGTCCTGATGCCCTGTCTGAGGTACTTAAATGCGATTCAGTGCCCAATGAATGTGGACGCTCTGTTTCAAAATAGCTAAGCACTATTTCAATGGGCATTTGGTGTGTAGATGCACTATTTTGAAATAAGCTATTTCAGAGTATTTCTTCCCGAATAGCTTATTCCGAAATAATCGTGCAGTATAGAGGTAATCTGAGAGATAAAGGTCAGAGTTATTCCTCTCCATTTCCTTTGCTTCCATGATCCTGGGAAAGATTTAACAAGCCACGTCTGGGCAACCAAAGGAGAGGCTAAACATTCAACTAAGTAGTGTGTGTTTGTCTAATGCGATAACTTTTGAAGACGCCATCTGAAAAATTCTGACATTTCAGGGAACATTTGAGGCATCACTGGGAAGAATCCTAATGATTTATGTGACAATAAAAAAAACTAGAACCCCAGAAAGCCTGATTTCCTCACTGTGCCCATTTGCCTACTGGCAGAGAGGCATTCTGATGTCACACAGTCAAATGGGAAGAGATGGGATCCAGATGAGAAGGGGAAGATCATCTTTGTATACAAACTCACCAACCTAGTGAGGTGGGCTTTATATTATGTTCAAAAGGGGCATATTACAAAAGCTCACAAGAAGACATTAAAAAAAACTGCCCTTAGTGATGGCTAGATGTTGGCAGGAGGGCAGGGCGAGTCATAGGAGCGACAAGAGGGAAATAAGGTGTTTGTGTGTGTGTGGGGGGGGTGAGAATCTATTCAGCATGTTAGATGTCTATATGCAAATGCAACAGGTATGGGGGTATGTCTACACTACAACATTAATTCGAACTTACTTAGTTCGAATTAGTTAATTCGAACTAAGCTAATTCGAACTAACGGATCCAGACTAAAAAACTAGTTCGAATTAGCGTTTTGCTAATTCAAACTAGCATGTCCACATTAAGTGGACCCTGAACCAGGCTTAAGGATGGCCGGAAGCAGTGCCGGCAGGGCATCAGAGGAGGACTTAGAGTGTGGAGATGCTGTCTCAGGCTAGCCGAGGGCTGTGCTTAAAGGGTCCCGACCCCCACCCCGGACAGACAGTTCTCAGCGGTGCCCCGCTTGCAAAGCAGTCCTGGCTTGGAGTGCCCGGAGTACCCACACTGGGCACATCACAGCACTCGGCAATCAGACCAGCTGCACTTGCCGCAGGCTGCCATCTGGGGAGAGGGGGCAATTGGGGAGCTGCAGGAGAGCTTCCACCCCAAAAGCCCGCAGAGCCAGCCCAGTCCTCCCCATCAGGGGCGCGTACCCCATTCCTCCCTCACCTCCTTCCACTTACCCTTCTCTAGCCCCTCTTCTTGATGTACAAAATAAAGGACAATTGTGTTCAAAAATGGAATCTGTCTTTATTGAACAAAACTGGGGGAGACTGGGAAAAGGAGGTGGGAGAGAAGAGGGCAACTAAAATGATTAGGGGTTGGGAACAGGTCCCATATGAAGAGAGGCTAAAGAGACTGGGACTTTTCAGCTTAGAAAAGAGGAGACGGAGGGGGGACAGGATAGAGGTCTCTAAAAGCAGGAGTTGGGGGGAGAGGGTGCATACAGAAAAGTTCTTCATTAGTTCCCTTAAAGAAGGACTAGAGGACATCAATGGAAAGGAATGGGTAGCAGGCTTCAAACTAGTAACAGAAAGTTGTTCTTCACAAAGTAAAGAGTCAACCTGTGGAACTCCTTGCTGCAGGAGGCTGTGAAGGCTACAACTAGAACAGAGTTTAAAGGGAAGTGAGATGAAGTCATTGAGGTTGGGTCCATGGAGTGCTATTAGCCAGGCGGTAGGAGTGGTGTCCCTGCCCAAGGTTTGTGGAAGGCTGGAGAGGGATGGCACGAGACAAATGGCTTGGTCACTGTCTTCGGTCCATCCCCTCCAGAGTCCCTAGGGTTGGCCGCTGTCGGCAGACAGGCTACTGGGCTAGATGGACCTTTGGTCTGACCCAGGACGGCCATTGTAAGCTCAGGGCTCAGGGTCGGGGGTCTCACTGGACCCCCTTGATTCTCTTGCACACCTGCTCCTGGGTGGCCAGGCTGGCAGCTCTCCTGCCCTAGCCAGCCACTTTCCTGTGCCTAGTGCAGAGATCGTGGACGAGGTCCACGATGTCTGCACTAGCTCAGGCAGGTGCCCGCCTCTTGCGGTCCCGGGCAAGCTCCCGGGAGCCGCCAGCCTGGTCCCGGGAAGAGGGGGAGGGCTGGGGGGCATCGGGTGGGTGGCTCGATCTGTGCCAGGTGCAGGGTCTGCTGGCTGGGTGCTGGCAGGCTTGCACCTGGCACGGGCACCGTAGCCAACCCGTGCCCCTTTAACGGGGCCGGGGCCGGGAGGGGGGCAGACGAGTTTCCCTGGTGTTGGCCAGAGTGGCCACCAGGGAAACCTGGGGAGGGCTAGCCTCCCACTAGTTCGAATTAAGGGGCTACACACCCCTTAATTCGAACTAGCTAGTTCGAACTAGGCTTAATCCTCATAAAATGAGGTTTTCCTAGTTCGAACTAAGCACTCCGCTAGTTCGAATTAAATTCGAACTAGCGGAGCGCTAGTGTAACGCCTATGAAAGTTAGTTCGAACTAACGTTCATTAGTTCGAACTAACTTTGTAGTGTAGACATACCCCGGGAGAATTAACTGGAAGGAGTACATATGCAACCAGATATTTGGTGGGACAAATCTTGTAATTGAAATATTGTCATAACCAGGAATAACTTGTTCAGAAAAGGACAGGAAGGGGAGAAGAAAGGGAGCATTGATTTATACACCAAGAATTCATAAACTTGTTCTTGGGTCCCGGGGGCAAGGAAGACAAATAGAAAGTCTCTGAGTAAGAATGAAAAGGCAGGGAGAAATGAGGGAAACATATTTCAGGGTAATGTTGCCAGTGATATTGACTTGAACCTTTTTTTTTTTTTTTTAAAGTGTTCTCAACTTCTCACATCGATTTATTTTTTTAATTATGTGGGTTTCCTTTCACTCAAATTCAAAACACATTTCAGAAGTGGCCCACATTTTTATTTTATGTTGATCCTTGGTGTACCTAATCTTTGAGATTAACTCTGTGCCAGTTTTTTATGCAACTGATACAGATAGATAAGTCTCAGACTTTTGTGGCACAGGACTGCCATATAGTTATTAACTAGCATTGTTTGGGAAACAGGATTTCTTCAAGGAAATCTTTGATTTTTTAATTTTTTTAAAGAGAAAATGAGAAAAGAAAACTGCCACGGACATTTTTGGATGGAAACAGCTGAAGTGGGACATATTTTGGCCCCAAACTTTTTTTAAATTTTCAGCTACCAATTTTCACTGAATGTTTCTGCTTTCCTGGAAAAAATGTTGATTTTAGTCACACATCCAGTTTTTCAGAGGGGGAAAAATGGTAGTCATTTGTGACCAGTCCTATTATTGACTTCTAACTGTTATTTCTTGACTGTGTAGTTTCCTGTACTTTTATAGGATAAAGGACTCTTGCTCAACAGTTACCATAGCAGAACCATAGAATGCAGATAACAGAGGGAATAATTAATCAATTAGAGAACATGGATTTACATATTCATTCTCTGTTATTTCTCAGGTTTATGGTGATTATGCAAGTCTGTCCTTTCTGGCCAATCCTATACTGCATAAAGGCAAATTGGGGAATTCCACAGCAGGGGAGGGTGCCTGGTATGGAAGCCCACCAGCAGCAAATGCATTTCACCTTAACTAGACAATTATTGAAGAGAATACCATGTAATCTTTCAATCTAACATATCTCAAAGCAGCTGAACCCATTTTCTTTGCAAAGTATTTGAGTTCAAATGTTACTTGAATTTTTAAAAAGTTGATATAATACTTAATTGCTGATGGAGCAATCAGCTAACAGATTCAAGTAACATCACCCAAAATTAGAGGCACTGTTGGGAAGTCACTAACTGGCCTTCATTCTGCTGTTTCTTATTAACTAGTAATGACCAATCTCAGTTCTTCACATTTTAATACATACAGGTATAGTGTTGCTACTGTTGTAATAGATCTGTACTCTTTGCTGCCTTAATCTTAGCCGAAGCTACACTTAAGTAATTATAGCTGTGCCTGTTACATTTCTAGAATGCACAAGAACCTTGCCAAAGCTTTGTTTTGAATTAAAACCAGCTGGTAAAGATTTCATTGGGAATGAGCTTGTTAAGCTGCATAATATGTTTAATCGATGGCTTAATCAACAGCTTTGTAGGGAGCTAGACAGCAGACTGGGCAACCAGTAAGTGCCTTATCAGGACAACAGGTAAGAACTACGGTCTTTCAACTCAAAGGGGGTAAATTGCAAATTCACTTTTTAAAATATTTAGAGCAGACTCCAAAATGAACTTGCAATACAGTACATAGAAAACTCAATTACAGTAAAGTCTCGGTTATCCAACCTAAACGGAACCGGAGGATGGTCAGATAACCAGAAATGTTGAATAATAAGGATGGTGCTGGCTCGTGGTAGGGCGGGGGCCTGGCGTGCTCTGGCCGAGAGGCGGGAGTGGAGCAGCAATGACAGCAGCAGTGGTGGCTGGGGGGGTCTCCCAGGCGGGCTCCGCTCTTTATCTTGGGGGTGGTTGGCACACGCGCTGCCCCCTCCCCAGTTGATTCCGGATGCTGCATTCTCGTGAGGGTCCGCGTCCTCCCCCTTCCTCTTCCTCCCTCCTCCCCCAGGCCGCCTGGACGTGTCCAAGGCCCCGGCGCTCTTGCCTCTCCTCAGCCCGGTGGTAACCCCTCCCCTTGCCACACACCCCTCTCCCCATCCCTTCCTGCCTTGGCCTGGACACCCCACTTGCTCCGGCCGGGAACCGGGCTCGCTCTGCAGGGGCAACTCACTCCCTTCCCCTCCCACCTGCAAAGTTTTGGGAGAGAGAAGTGGGTCCAGGCCGGCTCCTAAATGCGTCCTCCCCCTTCCTCTTCTTCCCTCCTCCCACGGGCCGCCCAGGCATGCCCAAGGACCCAGCTCTCCTTCCTCTCCTCAGTCTGGTAGCAGCGGCAGCCCCTCCCCTTGCAACATCCCTGCCTCCTCTTCCCTTCCTGCCTCTGCCTGGACTCCCCGCTTGCTCTGGCCGGGAGCTGCTCTCACTCCACAGGGGGGTATCTCCCTCCCTCTCCCCCCAGCCCGCAGAGTTTTGGGAGAGGGAAGCAGTTCCAGGCCTGCTCCTAAAAGTGGAGCCACTAACGCGGCAGGACGGCCAGGATTGGGCCCTGACCGGGGCACGGGCCCAGCATACCTGAACGCCGCGTGAGCCCGGAGCATGGGCGTGAGCTGTCCCAGGTGTGGGGTGGGGAGGTAAGGTTGCTAAGACCACGCTGCATGCTGGGCTGAGGGGAGCCTCCTCAGACCTGCCAACCAGAGCTCCTGCCCAGCCCGGGAAAAGGGAAAGCAAGTCCATTGTGGTATGAAGTGTCCCTGGAGCCCCTTGTCGTCACGTGACAGGCGGCACCGTCGGATAAAACAATGTAAGATAAGTGAAGATGGGAAAATTGAGACTCTACTGTAATTAAAACAATATTGTTACTGTGTGCCTTTCCTTAGCTGTTTCTTCTCACACCAAAAATGTGGGGTTTTTTCCTTGCAGTTACTCATTTTTAGTCCTCTTAATGACTCTATCATATAATTTCAAAGTAATACCAAATACTATTTGTGCAAGTAAGACACAATTTAAGATCCTCCTTGTTCCATAAATAATAAGAAAGATCTGATTTCCCCACTTAAATGGCAAGAGAAGTCTTAGCAGTCAATTGATTCTTCATGTCTTTTTATTACTCCAGCTATTTTAAAAAGAAGCATTTGATACCAATTTGGACATGAGAAGCTTTTATTTCATTGTTTCAATAGTAATAAAGCTGGATATTCCTTGATTGGTGAATCTTCTTGGAATAAGTGGCCCTAAGCACTGAAAAGATTATGGTGCCCTCCTCTCCACTCCCATATGTAAGTTCTTTGGAAATTAAAAACTATATATTTAAAAGCTGGATACCAACAATATAAAATCCTTTAATCTAAAAATCAATGTGAAACCGGTGGAGAAAGTATTTGCAAACTGGCTGAGTAAAAAACATCCTATGAGCAGATGACTGTTGCTTAGATGTATCTATATTTAACCATATAATTATTTGGATAATAGTTACATGCAAAAAGCACAAATCAATGTTAATCTAAATGCTAAAAAAGCAAAGCAAGTGGAGAGGAGGGAGTTAAGGAACAGCCCAATAACTGAAGAAGGGCTCAAAATTTTTAATTTAAATTTTTTCATATCCATACTGCACAAATGTATATTTGAAAAGTTAATTTATAGATAATTTATATAAAATTCTTGGCTTTTTAATACAATTTTTGGTGAAGATAATGCCTACTGTCTGATAGTTTTTGTTGTTTTTTAACAAAGCACTGGTGGGAGAAGACAGAAAAATAAGTTCCATTTTGAACACAAACATTTCTAGCACAGCAGCTGGGGAACATCTAGTGGTTCTCTGAGTGACAGCCCTTGTTCCTTCCACCGTAGAGGTTTGTGTGCTCCAGTGCACAGCTGTTTGAGAGTTTTTACCCTTAGCAGCATCCATTGTGGTGACCTGGGCAACTCTGCTGTTTTGCATGTCATGCAGGCATCAAGGGCTGCACCTCCCTAGACCTTCCCTGAAATCCTTCCTACTGCCAGTGACACTTGTTGGAATTCTGTCCTTGCTTCTGCAAGTCTCTATCAATGCAGGTACAACTCAGGTAGTAAGTGTAATTTAGTAGTCCGTTAGTAATATCTATCTAACGTCTGTCTATGGGGTAGACAGATAATAGGGGCAGATAGTTTTGTTGTTTATGCATGTTCCAACACTCAGTATTGGAGATATGCCACACTAACTAGGTTTCAGCCTTGCCACACTTGCACCATAGCTATGATGAATAGTGACCTTCACCTCACCTACCTGAAGTGATTAGGAGAGTCTCATCTGAGCACCAGCTGCAACATGTATAAGGGCTTAAATCCCTGTATGAAAAAAGACAGGACCCTGTGATTAAAATATCTGCTCAAGGTACTGGCACTACAGCCTGTATCTGAGCTCTCAGTATTGGTCTGGGTCCGGGCATCTCGGCGCTACCAGTGCCAAGCAGCAGAATCAGGTCCCTGATATCAAAGAGGTGTCCTCAGAAACCAGGTTCTCAATGGAATTGAAGAGGATGGGCTCTGATAAAGACATCCAGAGAACTCCTCTAAACATGGGTGGAGAGGCTGTCTCATGCCTGTCAAGACCAGCTACCAAAGCACTGGCATCTTCTCATGCTATGGCACCTCAGAGTATCTTCCTGGTGCAGTCTACTCCTGACGCGTTTTAGGCTGCAAGAAAGTTGTTGCATCTCTGGGTGTCACCATCACCAGCAATTCAAAAGTCTCACCTAGCACTGGTACCCTCAGTACTGCCTCTGGCGCCTTCACCTCCACACCAAGCAGCGCCCCTGAAAGCACCTGCCAGGGCAGCAGCATGGCCAGAGCCATGTAGGGAAAAGCCAGGCATGATATTCCTGGCTCCCCTTTCTTCAGAGGCAGAGCCTTTTTCTTTGGTGTCAGCATACATGTTCTGCTCAGTCTTAAAAAGTGCCATGCTCATAAGATTCTGATGTGGGTTCCTTTCATCAGTAAGGAATGTGACTGGCTTCTGCCCCAGGACCAGGAGGGCATTTACAGGAAGGATTCTTGGGCTGTGTGTAGCGGGGAGTCTAGGGATGTACTAGTGGCCATTTTGAGACCTGTGTGTTTTTTCCCCAACGAGGAACATACGTGTAGCCAGCTCCATCTGCTGGGTGTCATGAGCATCATTGCCACCAGCATGATAGCCTCATTACTGAGCCTGGCAATGAGCAGACCTGGGATACTTCACCCAAGCAACTACAAGAGGATCAGAACCTAGGCCAGCCCTCCATGCAATTAGCATCCTCTTCTCCTCTCCTGATAAAGCTGTTGTGGCAAGGCCTATTTCTCCTGCTCCGGACAATGTTAAGATGCATCAGGAACTGTTGAGGATGGCCCTGGCTCTTGATATCGAGGCTCTTTGCAACCCATCTAGAACACTGCTGCCAATAAATGAGGCTACCTTCGAGCCTACCAGGGTCCTTTGGCAGATTTTCACTTCCCTGCCACCAATGAGTAGAGAGAAGGTACAATATCCCCTCCCAGGGGTTTGAGCATCTGCAAAACCACCTTCCTCTCAGTTCTCTGGTATTTTCAGTGACCAGTGAAAGGAAAACAGGGACATCGGGTCTCAGTGCCAAAGAATAAAGACAAGAAGTTGGACTTACTGGGGAGGAAGCTTTATGCTGCTGCGGATGAAGAACAGCTTCTCACTGCAAATCAGCAAGCTTTGCTGGGATGCTGTCATTTCCCTCTGGCTATGATTTGGTATTTAAAGGCAAGCTCCCAGATGAGGTGTGTGACAGCATGCTGGAGACTAACAAGTAAGACCCCTCTCTGATCACTTAGGCACCAGTTTAGTTCCCCTGGAGAACTGACTGGGGAATATGTAGCTAGTACACTGATCAGTCTAGGAGCTGATGAGCCAATTAGATACAATGGGGGAGAAAGGGTTAAGTTAGCTGAGCACAGTATGTGCAGAAATCCCAAGAGAGGGAGAGATCTGTGTTCTTTTCCGGCCCTGTGGGAAAGGGCAAGAAACCACTGTAAATGCTTGGCTGCATAAGACCGTATTGGTGAGAATATAAATAAATAACATGAAAGTGCTGCTCATTGGAGAGTCTGAGATGTTTTGGGGCATCAGAGGATATGGATGGAGTATGCCCCCTTACAAGGTGAGATAAAAATGCCTCCATTCTGCTCCTACAGCTGCTGGTTCATCAAGGAAGGTGGTATCTTCCAGAGTTAATTTTAATGGCAGATTGAGAACAGTCTACTAGTTCCAAATGTGCCATACTCTTGTGTTCCAATTTCTGCAAACTGCCTGTCCCATTTCAGGCATGCTTGGGCCCATTTTGCAACAGATTGGTGGGTTCTAAGTGTAAACAGGATCTGAATAACGCTTCCCTGACTACTAGCTGGGAGGGGGAGAGACTTTGGGTATGTTTATGGAAATACAGTTTGCTCCTGCTCTGCTTACATATTCAGCAGATAGAGAAATGTCAAAGTGACCAGTTTTGCCTATTGAAAACGGGGTAGTGAAATATGGTTACTAATGTTGTGAATATTGTAGGAATGCAGGAAGCAGGACTATCTTAATCTGACTCTAATGGGGGCGGGGGGCGGGCACCCTGAGTTGAAATAACCTCATTAAGCCAGGGGCTTGAATGTCCAAGCCCTGAAGAGGGGTGGGGGACAGAGATCCCAGCTAGGAGGTTGCAAACCCTTCTGAAGGGTCCTTGCTGGACTGATTTAACAGATTTCCACCCACCACCCTTTTCAAAGAAAGAGCTAAATAGGCTTCATTAGAACCTCTCTGTTGTGTTAAATGCTTGTTCACAGCTGAACTCTGTTATGGTAGGATTGTTTCTACCTTGCCTGCTAAGACTTCCAAATCCCCGAGAGCTGAAATCCCTTGAGATGGGACAGTGTTTCTGCCCAGACTGTAGAGAGCTGAAAATTACATAAAAGTTTAAAGTGCAGCTGTGGCATGAGGCCTGAGAGCTCTCCCAGTATTCTACGTAAACCATCTCTGTGAGGGGAGTAGCTAACCGCGCTGGGAGCACAGCTCCCAGCATTGTAGCATGGTTCACACTGGCGCTTAACAGCTCTGTAACTTGTTGCACTCAGAGTTATAGTGCTGTAAAGTGCCAGTGTAGAGTTGGTGTAGACAGGGGTTCTCAAACTTTGTGATACCGCAAGCCTCCCCCACCCCCACTCAGTTGCTTGCAACCCCCCAGGGGGGTCGGGACCCACAGTTTGAGAAACATGGGCCTAAGAGATAAATATGCAGAGGTGACAGCAAAGAGGCATGTGACAGCTGGTGAATATGTGACTGCTGAGGTGGAGAGGCACACTGAATGGCCAGTGGGGTGGTGGCGGAAAGGTGCACTGAGTGGGTGTTGGTGAGATACAGTGAAAGTGGTGAGCAGGTGGCCAGCAGGAATTACAAGTGAGCAGCCAACAGGGTGGCTGGAAGAGAGGGGCAGCGAGCAAGTGCCCAAGCAATAGAGGAAGTAAAGTGTCTCTTTATCCCTGCCCCTTCCATTCAGCATGGGAAATCAACTCTGCAGATGCACCTCAGAGCTTGGGATCAGCACAGTCCAAGGACAGCAACTGTGAGTAGGGAGCAGAGAATCATGGGGCACATGAAAGGGACTTTTTGGTGGCTGAACTTAAGAACCTGAGTGGGAAAGGACACTGCTCAATCTACTTGGAGTGGGACTTCTACCCCTGTTTATGACCCCTGTTTGTGGTAGTTCCCCAAATTAACACCAAGTTACTTCCCTTCCTTTTATTAAATATTTCTTTTCTACATCCAGACTCTGTGCCAGTTAGTGGGGAAGCATTACTTCTCAGACGTGCCTAAGGGTGGTGTATAGATTTCCAAGATCACAGGATGGGGCTCGAGCCAGTTCTGTGTTGTTTTGATGGAAAGGAACCCCTACATAATGAACCCAGGTGACAAAAATGAGGAATTGTCTCAGACAGGTGTCATTAGTTTACCAATTTGTTCCAAAATCCTCCTCTAAACAGTAACAATTCACCAGAACCAGATGGCATTCACCCAAGAGTTCTCAAAGAATTCAAATGTTAAATTGCAGAACTACTAACTGTGGTTTGTAACCTATTAAAATGGGGTCACGACCCACTATTGGGTCCTAACCAAAAGTTTGAGAACCCCTGGTTCCAACATTTTCCTACAGAGGTGCTGTTTCCATTATTCAAGGACAGGGGAATCACTAAAATCAAAACAACCATGTGCCAAATCAGTAGTGTTACTCTTGACAGCTGCAGGTAGTACATAAATTGGGCAACCACTGTTTCATGATGAAGGATCACTTTTTGAGCAGTTACATTTCTAGCAGTAACAGAAATTGCAATCCTCCTAGAAGACACTACTCATACCTAGGTTTGACCACAAATCTTCCAGTTTTGGATTTGTACTGAAATGTATTGACTAACAACAACTCAACAGTAGACTGAACCAGGAAACTTAGGGATCCAGGTCACTTGTTGGCTACCACCAGGTGATACGTGGATATTTCTTCTGTGTGTGTACCATGTTTTGCTATATTTAATATCATCCTAATCAGAAACAGAAGGAGATTGTTCTTGGAAGTGTTAATAGATCTCATGGATGTTAGGGTGGATAGGCAGGCTATTGATGCATTGTTCTGAATTGGAATTATGGTTGAAAAGTCTAACAGCCATTCTTAGCTCAATTTATGTTGCTTTACAGGTACCACCTATTTTGAATCCACTTGTTAATGGCTTATGGCACTCTTTGGGGACTGTGTTCTTGACAGGGGAAGGAGTATATCTAAGGTAAAAGGAAGACACTCGAAGGTACGTTTTGTCAAAAGGAATTGGAAATGGGGCTGTTGAGTTTTTCAGGAGCTAAAAGCAGTTCTTATCTTAACAATCTTCAATCATGGCATCAAGCTAGCTAAGGCAGATGAAGCACACAGGAAGGGAATGATGAGTGGGAAAGCTGGAGGACTCAATATCCATCCCCTCCCTCCCTCTACACACAGTGTGCATGTTAAGCATTAGTTAATAAAATCACTAACCAAGACTTTAAAAGTAAAAATGAATAGACAAGGTGAAAGATTGCAAGAGGAGAACAGATAGGAAAGAGAAATGAGAGAGAAAATATATCGGAAGAAGAGAAATGGCAATTATTGCCTCAGGAAAGGAAGAGAAGGGACAGGTGCACAAGACACTCCCTCTACTTCATTCATCCAACACAAGTAAAACAGGTGTAAGATATGACAGGAACCCTTTCCTTTATTTTACTTTGTGTCCAAATGCATGCTTGTCTTCACCCTTGGCATGCCATCATAATAATATTGTAATAAACTGCCAAAGGCTCAAGGATGGCACCAGCCTTTTCCAGGAGGGTGACTGAAGTGGGCCTTAACCTCCCCTCACCAAGAGGCCTCTTTCTCCACAAGGCCCTGTCTCTTGGCCAAGCCAAGAGGTGGGCAGTGGTAAGATGTCACTCAGGGAGCCTGGGATTCTCTGAGATGCCCTGGCCCCTCTATCTTTCCTGAGCAGCATACTTTAGGGCACAGGGACACAGGCTGGTACCTTGCTTTTGGTTACCCAGGGCAAGTGGAGGAACTTCCCCCCCAGACACACACCTCCCGTAATTGCCCAGGCTCCCTGGTGAACTATTAGCATAGCCTGGCTTTGACTTCTGGCCTGACTTTGCTGTGGGGCCTCAGGGAAGAAGAAAAGGAGCAGGGCCAGGGCCACAGAGGGAATGAGGCTCCTGCATGTGTCCTGCTTTTGCCTTTGAAATGGTGTCAACCTAGTAGGGAGCTCCAGCAGTGAAGTATTGTGAGAGACACAGGTTGGAAGTCAGGTAGTGACACAGCCCCTCATAGGTCTAGATTGCACCCCAGAATGTGATAGCCTCCTGTTCATTGCTCTTCCATTCTGCTCTGATGTATACCCTGTGTCATTCCAGTGAAGTAGATGCACAGGGTGTGAATCAGTGTAAATCACCTTGGGCTCAACCTAGCAACACATTATAAGATCATAATTAATTTTAAGCATGGGACCCCCTAAGCAGGTAATTAACTTTTCTGGATCAGGGCCTTGAAGTATGTGTTTGCACTTGTTAGGCACGCCAGTTGAATGCCAGATTTGAAGATGTGCAGTTTATGCTACTTTATTCTTAGCACCTTTTCTGCTTGATGCGTGGCTTGCAAACCACTGACACCCTGCTGATTCTGGCTTTTTGCACAGGTGTACCTGCTTTGCAACAGCACAACACACAGTCATTCAAAAACACATATGAAGTCCTTGAGGTTGGATCTTTGCTCCAGGACCAGCAGGGGGCCTCATGGAAAAGAAAGTGCCTCATGCTGCTCTCCAGTGACCTCTTTGTCCTGCTCACGAATAGCCATTTTTGGTCTTGACACACACAATGGCATGTGTGGCTTGGGACATTAATTGCCCTTTGTGAAATTACTGGAGAAGGCAAGGTGGGGCAAGGCAAGCAAGGGTAATGGCTCAAAGCTGTGTAGGAAGGTAAGTAACAGATTCTATCCTATTGCAATTAAGGAATGATAATCAAACTTACAGAAAACTAGGGAGTTGATGGGAAAATACAGTCCCTTTGTGGCAAGTTAATAAATGTTTAGAGCCCAGAATGAATAGTTTGGAGGTGAATGAGAGAGCAGGTTGTGTGAACTATGACTTTATTATTAGTTTGTTTTTTGGTAAGAGATCATTATGCAGGTAGATTGGCAATGGACCAGCCTAAATGTGTATCCGTTTCAAATATCCATCTAAATCCTGGCAAGAATTAATTTTAACAGTAAAACTGCCAGATGATTTATTCACCATTGGACAGAAGATGAAAAATATCTGGTTGTATAAGATTCTTCTTAAGAAGGGGAATTTAGGATTTTTGCCTTAAGTTTGGGTAAAATCTCTGAGCATTTTTGCTCTTCTTTGCTTAAGCTCTTAACTTATGGGTGTTCTTTCCTGTCTAACGGCAAGGAAATATAAAGAAAACCAGTATGAAGATTTTAAATATCATGTTGACCTGCAATGACACACAGCAGAATCCTCCATTCCTGAACTCCCAGTCTGTGTCTCATATCATTTATTTCATTTATTCCATAAGTGTATTTTAAATAGTATAAGTAACTTATACAGTGCTACTAGGTTGTTTACAGGCAAAGAGTAAATCAGATTACCTGCCCCTTTAATCAATATTTTAAAAATGAATGGATCATGCAGGAAGTCTTCTTACCAACTAGAGAGTCTTCGATGCAGGTCTGTATATTTTTATTCAGATCTCATAGTGACAGTAAAATTTAAACCAGTGTTTCTCAACAATGATATGAGTATCCTTGGAGGTACTTGAGAGAAGTCTGGGGGGGTATGTCAACACAACTGAAATTTGGAGAAAACTGAATTTTGTTTTAAGTTTTACAGCGCTTTTTATTATTTTTGTAGTTTTTACACAGAAAAATTTCATCACCCATCCAACTATGATTAAGTTGTTTAAACAATGGCAGAAAAAAAATGTGTGTCTGAAAACTGTAGGTACTGGGAGTACTTATAATTTTTTTTTTTTAAAGAGGCACTTTATATAAAAAAAAAAGCTTGAGAAACACTGATTTAAACCATTACTCTTGCTCTGGAGTTATGGACTACAGCTCCCAGCATGCCACAGTACCTGACATATTGTCTGTGATTGGCCAGAGCATCTTCTATTTGGAACTCTGCATGTGGGTGCAGCTGTGCTGGAGGAAGGCTGCCTTTTGCTGGCTATCAAGAAAGGTAAGTGAGGTCTGCTGTGCACTTCAGAGAGGGAATGGGATTTAAAAAAAAAAAAAAATCAGTTTCCTCCTTCTGACTCAATTACTGCTGCATTCCTCCCCAAGCAGCTTCCTTAAAAATGCATGCTTTGCCCTGAAGTATATTTAGAGCAACTTGCAACAGTCCTGTGTGGTGAGCCAGGACTTGCTGCTGAATTGAAGATGAGATGAAAAAAGAATCGTGCATTATTTAAAAAAAGAAGAATACAAAGGGGGATTATCGCACTTTTATGAGCTTACATTTCACTCTGTTTAACACTAGTTGTTTTGGTGTTTCAAGAAAAGTGTCCTAGCAGAAAACTGAAGTTCTAAAGTGAAAGTGATTTGATTTTATTTGTTTCGCTTGATTCCCTTTGTACAAATTTGCTGACATTTTCTGCCCAATCTCATTGCAAAAGAAAAGACATTTGGCTCTATCTTGCTCTCCCAGATCTGAATTCCAGTATCTCTTTTCCACTACAGATTTGCTACACTTTGCTGCCATGCATGTGTGAGGCATTTGGTTTTTCTTGTACTGCAGACTCTTCTAGGGACTTGAAAAGTTTCTCAGTAAAAAGTTAACATTTGAATATTAATAAATGTACAATGTTTGCACTGATTTCTGAACATTTGATCTTGTGCAGATAAAATAAGCGTAGGGCCACCCAGAACTCACCCAAAGACCTGGAACTGTCTAGTTTCATTTCATTCCTAGTGTGACCTGGAAAATACCTTTTACCAGTAAACAGAGGTCAACGAAGCTTCATGTCTGTCCACTGCCTGTTCCCTCACACTCCAGCAATATTTCTGCAAATAATATCTCCTTGTTAAATTATTTGTTACCTCAGAACTGATTAAAAATAACTAAACATGGGGCTTAGGGCTCAGCTACTGGCCTCTTAGGCCATTAATGTATAGGATTCATACATCTGGTTTTGAAGGACTTTTAGGCAGAAGACATGTGCAATTTGAACTTTATTTTAAATACGCTAATGTTTAATTGAACAGCATGATGGAAGAAATGAGAGGACGTGAGTGAATAGCCTGATGTTTGTATTGTCAAATGTCAGTTCATTGCCAAAGTTAGAAACCAGCTGATGCTGCAAACTCAAGATGTCCTCATTTAGAACTTGCTTGCTTGCTTGAGAAACAAAGAGAATTGGTTGTGCAGGTGAACTCTAACAAACACATCTGCCTTTTCCAGTACTTGATGTAAGATGTGAAATGACGGTGGTTCCTTTACTGTGTAACACAGCTTCAAAAGTGTCTGTTACTCCAGTTGATTTTTGTGCGTATTTATTCATTCTAAACAAATTTTAAAATACCAAAAAAGCATGCAGTGTCTTCACACAAAAGTATACTATTTCCATGGTTTGGATGTGCTTTGTTTATTTATCTGTCAATGCATAATGCAGGCAAAGTAAAATTGCCAAGGAAATGGACTTTAATTCTTGCGTACAATATCAAAACCACTATTACTGTGTTTTCAGTGACTGGAGTGATCTTAAAGATGTCAGATTAATAGCCTGGAAATCAAAGTGCTCCATTCACACAACAGTTATGGCACAGACAACAGTAATGCAATTTTCCCCCATACTGCCCAGCCAAAAATTCAGCAGGACTGCCTTGGAGGAACTATCTCTAGTAGTGGGAGTTGAGCAGAGGTTCTTGATAGTCAACCTTAACCTCTTTTCTTCCACTGCCATTAGGGTCACCTACCAGTGCTAGCCACGGCTGTCATTTCATCATGTCCAGTCCACTGGAAATCAGAGAGAGACCACCATCTTAATTCATAAGTTCCTAAGCAGTCATCAGATAGTAATAATTTCCACCTGTCATTCCTGACCTTGGTAGGATTTGAGCTGAATGCATATAATTGTAAGAGGTTTGGCTTAGAAGAAAACCTCTATCGAAGAGAGATGCCTGGTTCTGTGTTAGCCCAGACTGTAATCAAAGATGGACTCATAACTATTTTGTGTTTAAACCCCTTTGGATCAAGGCTGAGATGCAGTATGAGGGAATTTTGCAATAGTTTAATGTGGCTGAACAGTATTTAATTGTGTCCCCCCCCCCCCCCCCGTCAAACACTGCCAGTCATCTATATAACAGCAAATATTTATTATACAACTGAAAGACATCTACAACCTGTGAAGTTAGTTTAGAATTGCAGTGGTGTAAACAGTGGTTAGAAGAGCCACCTAAATGTTCTCTCTCACTGTATGTCCTGCTTGAAAAATTAGGGGGAAGAATTACACTAGGATAACTAATAAAAAGTACATGCTAATGGATTTGTAAAATTGTCTGGTTTTGCTTTTCATTGGGCCAGAACCCAGCTACTTGTTATTAGGGGTGTTAAATATCGGTTAATTGAATAGTTGAGTAACCTCATGAATTCTTATCAGTTACTCGACTATTCTGTAGTCCCTGGGGGCAGAGCTGGCAGCCAGTGTGCTCCAACTCCACCCCCCAGGATCCCCCTGCCACTCCACACTGCTGCCTCTGTATCAGAGGCAGCAGCGCAAGGTGCCGGGCAGGAGCTGGTCTGCAAGAGGAGCCAGTTTAAAAACCAGCTCTGTGCTGCTGCCTCTGATAGAGACAGCAGCATGGTATGGCAGCAGCCCCATCTAAGGTAGGTCTGAGCTCCTGTACCCAGCATGAACTGGAACTGAGCCAAGCTGCCGCCCGGCTCCTAATATATGTTAATGCAGAGCCACAGCGGGAGTAGGTCCAGGACTGAGGAGGGCTGCTGGCCAGCCTGCTAAAAAATTTACTGGCGGGGTTAGGAAGGGAAATGCATGTAGTCTATAGCATTAACCTATATGCTTCTGCTTATTGGGTAATCAACTAAACCGGTGTTTCCCAGTTTCATTTGGGCACGGAACCTTTTTAAACTCAAAATAATTTTGCGGAACCCCTAATAACAGTCTTAGCTATGGAGCTGAAAAAGTAGACCACAAATAAGTAAGGATAATAATAAACAAATGCTAAACAAGATCATGAGATCTACAATTAGTTTAATTGCACATAGTTAAAAACAAAAGTCACATTTAATGTGTACAGAATATTATTTTTTAAATCATAAAATGTTATTGTAATGGAATTTTCTCGTGGAACCCTTATGTTCACTTCGAGGAACCCCTGGGTTCCGCGGAACACCATTTGGGAAACACTGAACTACACTATTACATCCCTACTTGTAATCACAGTGAGAAGTATTTTACTCTATAAATATTCCAATTGACATCAGTAAATCAATTTGTGAAATAAGATATGAATCGACTGTGAGGAAGGCTGGAGGAATCTATTCCCCTGAGTTTCTTCTTTCATCTTTTGTCTTTGTCTAGTCATTTCAGTGGTGCAATTGTAGAATCTTTCCAACAGTCTGTGCACTTCCATTCAAACTTCTTTGTTTTTCATGCTCAACCAGAAGTGCACAGATTTCAAAAGAAATTAGGCGGCACTCGATTTCAGGGTGTATGCTTATGGCTAGAGTATTCTGTCACTTGTGTTATTAAATGAATTCATTTATTAATTCAGCCCTAATTTTTTCCACTGTCCATACAAGTATCCTTGGATCAACTTCTTTACAGTTTGAGCAAAGTTGCTCCAATATACTGTTACTAAATACATTCCCTTTAGTAGTAGGGGGTGGGTGGGAAAAGTGTACAGTGTGGAGGTCCCAAGAAGCAAATCACAAATCTTATGTTGAGTGTTAAGTGTATTACTCCCCTTTATAATGATACATGAGTAGATTTTTCTGGTCTTTGCAGGAATTCTTTCCTGAAAAAAAATTGCTAAAACTAGCCCCTCCGTGATTTCTTCCAAAGGAAAATACTGTTAGAGAGCACCTCAGAAGCATATTTGTTCCTGAAACATCTGAAATGTATTCTCTCTCTATTTTCACTCAGGTTAAGTTAGTTGGAAACCACTCATGAATATTTAACAGAGTAAGCAGTTGTGAGAAAGCAGTTCTTTGATGAAAAAAGGTAGGGGGAAAAGATTCATTAATTTCAAAAGAGTTATGGCTCTTTACAAGGCAGTTGTTAAGTGGAGTCTGCAGCAGGAGACGTGATTTATAGGATTAAATAGTTATGCTGAAGGGATTTAGCTAAAGTGAGCAGGAAGAACACTGTACCTTTAAAAAGTCAGCCATGAAACAGAAGGCTGTTGGTGCAGCTTGTATGTGGTTCCTAACGTCATGCTGGCGCTGAGCCAGCTTGATCTTATTTCACTGTGTCAAACTGTACCTCCTTATTGAATTCCTTTGCCAGCCTACTTTATGAAAGAAATCCTTGGGGGTTCTTTTGCTGTTCTTGATAAGCTTGTAAAAATGATTTGTTTTAGTTGCTTGTAGGTAGGTTTTTCTTTTTTACTTTTTTCTTAGAAAAATGACAATGTGGTGTAATGTTGCCTAGTGAATGATTTCTGAGATGCTTATAAAATGGTGAATGTGTGTAACTCAGTTTCCAAAATCTTTCCTTGTACATTGAGGGGAGGGAAAAGGAAAGCAACTCTCAATAGATGATCTCAGCAATTAAAAACTGCAAGTTTTTGTCTGTGTGTGTGTGCTGGAAATGAAAATGCCACACACCTGCAGCTTTATTTCTTCTTTTAATCTTGTTTCACTGTGTCAGGGAGAACATTTCGCGAATAGTATAATTGTTTCACTTGTCATTTTGCAGTAATCTCCTTAGATGAAATGAGAAGTGATTTGGAAGAAATGTATTAAATTATCTGCTCTACAGTGCAGAAAGAATCATCTTTTTGATTAGTTTCTTATAGTTGTATTTGGTGTTCTGCATCCTATTAATTATATACTAAATATGATAATGGTTTTTCACAAGGTGCTTTTTAAATGTTAGTTGATATCCTAGATTTTTATAAACTTTACATAGATGTGATTTCCCATTCTTTTCTCCTTCAGAGGGCTCTGTGACATGTCATAGGCATCCATTAATGCCACTGCAAGAATATCTTGAATATTTAGTTAGTTACACAGAGCTCCGTGATACAGGAATCACTTGCTGATGAGAGGGGAGTCTTGAGTCACCTCTGCACTTCTACCCATGTACATGATGGTGGTGCAAAAATGTGTACTGGGAAAATATCCCCGCACACAGATGGAGGGGTGGGGGAGGGAGAGAAGGGAGAAAAAATCGTTTTTTCTTCAATTTCATTCTAACTATGGGCCTCAACTTCTCTCCCCTGCACTCATTTCATCTACTGGAGACGCTTTCACTAGCTCAGGAAGGATAAGTCGTGTGGCTAAGGCACAGAAATAGGCCTCAACAGACATGGATTCAACTCCTGGTTCTGCCACAAATGTCCTGTATAACCTTGGGTAAATCGCCTAGTTCATTTATACCAAAGTTTCCAATCTGTAAAATGGGATGCCAATACTCCCTCCCTCACAGGGATGTTGTGAGGAAAAATACCACATTTGTGAGATGTTAGAATATTGGGGGCACAGAAAACCCTATACACACGTATTAGAAAGCACATGGGAAAAGGGTTAAATCAAATGTTTAGTCCTTGTCTGTAGAGCAGACAGCACCTCTGGAGTTTGATCATCAGCTTTACCTAGTTTACAAGATGTTGCCAGTTTCTCTTCTTTTCTGAAGAGAGAAGCAAGGCCCAGGCTGCATTTTTCTCTCTAAAGTAAAGAGAAGGTGGTGGTGTGCAGAACACTCATTGCTGTTTCCTTGTATTGCTCTTTCGAATTCACTGTTAATTAAACACAGCTTTTTTTTTCTCTGGTTATTTGTTAGTTGCTGAAGTTAAAGAAACCTCTACTTTCTCCATGCTGTCAGTTGACATGGAAAACAAGGAGAATGGCTCACTGGATGTCAAAAAGTAAGTGAATTCCTGGGGAATGGTATTTGTAGACAGCAAAGAGATTTCAGTTTTAGTTTTAATTCCTTCACAATAATGTGGTTGTGTGTGTGTGTGGGGGGGGTATGTTTGTTTGTTTTGTAAGTTTTTCCCATTTGCAGTTGTCTTTATTGCATTCCAGCTGGGAAACAGAAATGTCAGACATTGTATTGGATAAAGGGGCATCCTACCGCCAGGTTCTTTTTAACCAGAACTGCTATGGAACTCCTTTCTGCACTCAGCATGTGGAAACAGAACTATAAAGCCAATATGTACTGTGTACCTGATGAAGTCAAGTTCGTACTGCTGTGTGGGGAAAAGGCTTTGTTCTCAATTGTGCCAATGGGTGCTTCATACTAGGTGCATGTGTGCGTGCGTGTGTGCGCGCGTGTATTGTTGGTTGGAGATTTTTCATCAGCAATGCCCATGAGTCTGCACCTGTGTCTGACACATCCCCATGTTCTTGTCCAGAGTATATAGGCAGAGGTTGACCTTCCACTGCTCCAGTTCCTTCTCAACTGCTTGCAGCTTGAGTCAGAGTGTTACAGCGTTTGCTTGCTAGCTTTGATCCAGCTTGCTTGTTTTCTTCTTTTATTTATTAGTATTTGTTTTATTTACATTGCTGTTTCTTATTTTAATTTCTAGCACATAATTGTGCTTTCTGGAGGGGATACTACTTTTGTTTGCATGGAGACTGACATAATGGTGCAGCGGGCCTCGCCTAGGCTTCCTCTCGTTCTGAATCCCTAAGCTCCTCCACTGAAAGCCGGGATGATATCGTCTCAGACTCAGACATTGCCATCCAAAACGCCACCATCTTCCCATTCCAGCTTCCTTCCTCTCCAAGGATGAGGACTCATGAGCCAGTTGGTGGTTGTCCCATCAATTCTGGCATAACCTCACCATAATGAGCTTTGTGAATCCTTGGGCCCAGTGATATGATGTGTTCTCCATTCTCACCCTGAAGGGGTTAATGTAGGTCAGAGGGGGCAATTAACTTATTAGGCTGAAAGCTGGGGGATCATTAGGCTGAGGGGAAGCCCTAATTACAGTAAGCTAATTTACACAGGAAAAGGCAGGACTTCTATAAGGCCAGGGAGCGGATAGCAGAAAGGGGCTGCAGGAAGTAGTCTGAAGGCACTCCCTTTGAGAAGGGAGATATATGTAGGGGTATAGAATTTAGTCTACACAACTCCATGGGAGGAGGGAATTTGGGCTGGCAAACTAGGGGTGGGGGAAGCCAGAAGGAGTAAAAAAAGTGTCAGGGAAAAGACAGCAAGATTCAAGATGGTGCAGACCTTAGCTTCTGATTAGAGGGTTCCCAAGCTGGAATCTGGAATTAGAGGGTTGGCCTGGGTTCCCCGGGGGGAGTGGCACCATTGGGGCAGTGATTGAGACTAAGGAAAGACTTTGATACCCTAGAAGAAGAGGATTATAGTGACCAGGCTGGTGGGCCTACCCATGAAGGCAAAGCACCCTGAGTAGCACAGTAGGAGACAGCAGCAACAGCAGGGTGCACCATGAGCAGCAGAAGTGGGCCTTGGACCTGAAAAGAGCTATTCCTAAGAGCATCCAGAGGGAGGCACCTCAAGTAGTGAATAGAGCACATTGTGACAGGCCCCTTGTAGTGATCAGCTGTATAGACTGCTGTCACACAATAGGAATCTCCAGGGACAACAGCCTCTGGTACCCAGGGGACCCTCTACCCAGCAGACCTTCCTGGGAGACAAGAGTTAAGGTCAGAAACAGAGTCATTTCCTTTGGTTAAATCCTCCTCACCAGATAGGGTGGATATGCCCCTTCCACCATTCTATTCACATGACTTCAGAACTTTCCAAGAGTTAGTGAAGAGTATAGCAGAGGCCCTGCAGATCCCCTTGGAGGAGATATAGGAACCTCAGCAGCCACTCATTTACATATCGCTACTCAAGGATAGATGCCTTGTCTATCAACGAAGCTCCATTGTTACTGGCCTATGCAATATGGCAAACTCTAGCAACCATCCAGCCTACCTGCAAGAGGGCTGACAAAAACCTCTAAGTACCAGGCAAGGGTTCAGAGTCCTGGTCCAGATTGACTGTTCAAATACTGCTCAAATACCTGGACCCACTCCGCTGCAAGAGCTATTCCTCAGCTTGCAGCAACTGTACCTTCAACTCCAGAGGAATTTTGTTGCACTCAACTTCCAAGATGCCTATTTCCAGCTCACAAGTGAGTTTTATGATTCATTGTGGGCAACAACCATTGCCAGCACTGGGGTCTTACCTTTTGGCTTCTCAGGCAGCAAGTTTTCACAAAAAGCCTCTTGGTCACCACTGCCGATTTCCGACAAATGACAATAGTCATCCTCCCCTAGCTGGATGACTCATTCTTCAAGTGTCACTCCTGCCTCTAGGAATCCAACAAGATCCTGCCCTTCTTTTGCTCTCTGGGCCTTCCGCTCAGTGCAGAAAAGCCTACTTTGACACCTGTTTACACATAGACTTCATTGGAGCCACTCTGGACTCTGCAATTGCCAGAGCATATCTGCCTCCAGTAGAGATTCCCCACAAAGTCAATCTCATTTCTACACAACATCAGAGCCCTCAAACCAAAGCAAGGCCTTCAACTTTTGGGGCATATGGCAGCTGGTATATTTGTGACACTTAATGCAAGACTGGATATTTGGTGTGTTCAGGCCTGATTCAAATCAGGATACAATCCCAATAAACATAAGCTGTTTGTTCCTCAGAGAGGGTATGTCTACACTACCCCGCTAGTTCGAACTAGCGGGGTAATGTATGCATACCGAACTTGCTAATGAAACCCGGGATTTGAATTTCCCGGGCTTCATTAGCATAAAGCCGGCGCCGCCATTTTTAAAAGCCGGCTAGTGCGAACCCTGTGCCGCGCGGCTACACGCGGCATGGGCTAGATATTTCGAACTACGTAGCCGTTCCACGTTCCCCGTTCCACGAGTAGTACAAATAGTTCGGAATGGCTACGTAGTTCGAACTATCTAGCCCATGCCGCGTGTAGCCGCGCGGCACAGGGTTTGCACTAGCCGGCTTTTAAAAATGGCGGCGCCGGCTTTATGCTAATAAAGCCCGGGAAATTCAAATCCCGGGCTTCATTAGCAAGTTCGGTATGCATACATTACCCCGCTAGTTCGAACTAGCAGGGTAGTGTAGACATACCCAGAGTCCTCAACTCTCTCCACTGGTTGAGAGACTCACCAAGCTCTATGTGGGAGGTCCGTTCTTGCTCTGACGTCCCACAGAGATCACCCACCATGTGTCTCCATGTTAGGTTAGGGTGCCCACCTTCAGTACTGCGTGGTTCAAGGTAAATGGACTCCCCAAGAGTTTTGCTCCAATCAGCATCCTTAAACTCAGAACAGTTTGCCTACACAACATCGAAGAGTCAGATTAATGACTGTCTATAGAATGTCTGTTTACCATATAAATTGACAAGGAGGAGCAACATCCCCGTTGCTATGCACAGATTCAATAAAACTCTGAAACAAGGACATCTCCCACCACATAGACATGTGCACGTTTTATCTGACAAGCTGACTGAATTCAGTTCTAAATTTCCCCCCAAAATATATATTCTGCACTGGCCAGCCCTCTCCTGGACAGTCTGGATATTTTAGGTCAGTTACTCCTGTAATGGGATCAATGTACAACTTGTTACTTTAAATGGAGTTACTCATGCCATTCAGTTGAAATACAACATTCAGTTTGTTTTGATTACATAAAAAAAACCAGTGCATTTAACTACTAAGGCATTTTAAGTGAGTACAAGTTCCAGGCATTAAAGTCAGAAATGGTTACAAAAGAAATAAAGATAAAATGCTTTCTAGTGCTCAGACTTAACAAACTAGAATTGGTAATGGTGAAATCCGTACTATATGTTCCCAAGAATATTACTGACCAAATTCTCAGGTCAGGATCTGCTCTCAAAGTTCAAAGGTTGTTTCTTTCATTGTCTTAGGTGAGAGAGAGGAAGACAGGGAGAGATACTGTGGGGTGTTTTTGCCCCTCACTTTACAGTTCAGTCCGCCTTTGAAATGCATTTTCCTGAGGCCTACCCCTAGATAAATCTCCTTTCCTGCTGTGAAGTCATGGAGACTCAAGGTGGGAGAGGTTCCATGCTGCTGTTTGATAAATCTGATTATTCCTGCCCCCCCCCCCTTTTTTTGCCAATGAATGGCCACTTCACAGGTTTTTGCCCATCAGTTTTGATGACACCTGGCTAGAGATGTCAGCTTCTCCTTTGTCTTTGATAAACTGATTTACTCAGCCTTGTCTGGTAAACACGTATCAGATCTAATTTTAAGTTATGTTTATGACTTTGCATATAATGTTATTACAAACATTTCACCATTGATCAGCGAGTTACCAGTTTTTAAATGATACCTCAGAAGGCATATTGTGTACAGGGACTATTACAGGAGTCTATAAGGTATGACTGTAGAGGTGCATTCGGTCACCCCCACACTATTTGGGTTATCAGGAGTATGTTTTAGTCAGAAACCCATCACTGAAAATTTACCTGCAAAAGTGGAAGCATTTCAAATCTTGGTGCATAGAGCATCCCCTATCCCCTAGAGATGTGAACAACTAGTCGTCTATCCGATAAGCAAATGCTTATCCGATAGTTGACAGGCTAGTCGACTAGTCCCTTCCCCCAACTTGCTGCCTCTATTAGAGGCTGCAAGGTGGGAGGAGGAGGGCGTACTTAAAGTGGCAGCGCCGCATAAAGCTGGGTCCTGAAACGCCGCATGCAGCCTGGGGCCAGCTGAGGTATCCCCACACTGCATGTGGCATTTCAAAGTGGCAGCACTGCGTGAAGAGTGGGATCAGCTGGGGACCCCTCCACTGACCCCTGCTAACCCTGGGCTCCATGCAGTGCTGCAGCTTTGAAACGCCACAGGGAGCCTGATGCTGGGCTCCCTGCAGCGTTTCAAACGGGCAGCGCCGCATGGAGCCCAGGGTTAGCAGGGGAGTCCCCAGCTGACCCCAGGCTTAACGCAGCGCATCTGCCTTTGAAGTGTAGCCCTTCAAAGCGTACACTTCAAAGGTGGACACACCCTATCGACTAATAGAATAGTCGATGCAAAATGCAACGACTATTCGACTAGTCAATTACATGAAATTTAACATTCCTACTCTCTTCTTCTGAGTCTCTCAACACATACATGTTTGATCGTTGGCTAACTTTAAAAACCAAGAGCATATTTCCGAGCTCCAGTAAGGTCCTCTAGCTGCTGTTACAATTTTTTCCCACCAGTCCAGGGTTTTCCAGTATTTACACACCTTACTGCTGCAAAGCATATTATAAAGCATATGCCCCCATTCTTGTTTCTTACCTAAGGTTCATTAGACTTCCACATAAAAAAAAGATGTTCAGTTACCTGTTTCCTATACAAAACTTCATGCCTCGTGGGAGGAAACCGTTCTTCACATATTGTGGGTAGGAGAGGAGCTCTAGCCTTTTATCCTATGAGGACTAACCTCTTTTCCCAGGCTTTGTCTCCTCAGAAAGAGTGAAAGGATGTTCGATTTCCATCCAGCGACTGTCTGAAGGGGTTTCAGGATGCACTGTAGCATGTTACAAAGCCTTGGAGTTTGTCCCACCAGAGATGACTGCGCTTTCCACTAGGGCACAATTCATTTCTATAACCCTGTGTAACAACTTCCACAGATATTTGCAAGGGCACCACTTGGACGTGTGTGGGCACATTTTCTCAGCACTGTGACACTGTGCATACACCTAGGGGAGATGGAGCCTGAAGCAAGGCTGGTCTCCAATCTGTAGCAAATTTGCCTCTTCAGGAGCATAAATCCTATTGACAGTTGATGCTCCTGAATCGCTTTTGACAATAAAATTCAGGCTCCTAAATCATGAAGGTGTTGCAGTGCTAAGTGCAGCAATGGCTATGTATCTTTAAACTCTGGGCCCTACAGTTCATTGCTCTTTTTTTCTTTACTCCTGCTGTTTGCATGACCAGCCACCTAGAGCTTTCATTCTTTTTTATGTATACAGATGCTGAGAGTAAGCATCTCAAGTTGCAGTTACACAGCATAGGTCTGCTGACAAGAGGGGGCAAAGAAGGCAACTGCCCTAGGGCCTGATGGTTCGAAAGGGCTGAGGGTCCCCGGACAGGCCCTTTATATCACTGCAGGAGCACTGCACAGCACAGCTGGGGGCAGCACAAAGGTCTGTGGGAAGAGGGTGATGCTGAGGACAGGCTGCTCCACTCCCTCTGGTAGTCCGAAGCCCCTCCCCCTCACACACCTTGCCCAGGGGCTCTGCAAGGCTGCTGGCTCTCCTGACACAGCACCTTCCATCCTTCCTGTGATTACAGAAGGAGATGTCATCAGGAGAACTCCTTTGTTGAAGAGGTGTTAACTGCTCAGGTAGATGATCAGAAAAGGGCGCAGTAGGTAGGCCAGGTACCTTTCTGGGCTTCCTGTGATTGGGTGGCACATCAGCAGTTGCTGTTGGTAGCTAGGAGTCACAGCGCCTTTACGGGTTTAAAGCTCCCTATGTGCATAATGTAGCTCCCTATGTGCATAGTGTATGTAGCTTCAGCCTTACACACTCACCAATTCTCTTTCCTTGTCTAAAGAACTGAGCTGTGCACAGTAATAAGGCTACGTGTTCCAAAGAGAATTCTGTTCCTCTGCTGGTTTCTCCTCCCATCCACATGCGATGACCAATGGAGATGATACATACATTCGGTGCAGTGTCTTATCTGATATAATGCATTTCCAACTTTTCTGTCTAAAAACCTCCAGGACCTGCTATTTTTATTCCTTCTAACATCAGCATAGGTTCTTCACCCTGGTCAATCTAAATAGTAACACTAGGTCGGAACAGTAAACTGCGTGAATGCATGTACCCACATGCAGACACATACTTTGGCTTGCTTCACAGCAGACCTGTTGCTTGGGGACATAAACTGCTCTCAGATAAATTCCTTCTCTTTTTCCCTGGAGGAAACAGACTGCCTGGTGATGGGCATGTTCTCAAACACAGGTAGCTAAATTAGATAAACGCTTCTTAATCTCTACCTCTGTGCTTGCATCTCATCACCACAAGATGATGACACAACACCTTATTACCACACAACATCAGGACCTTTGATGACCGCTATCAAAACTGGTGAGCTTCCTCTCCTATTTAGATCTACTTTAAGCACTGGTTACAGCACAGAAATATACATTTATGCAGTAACTATAAATAGATCATAACATGTATGTTCATTCAGAAACCACCCTCAATTAGCAGCCTCACTTTACCATGGGTGTGGCCGAGGGAAAGTAATCAAAGCAAGGACTGCTTATATTTAATTATTTCCTGTTAGGTTCAAATGATAGAGGCTCAGCTGCTAATTGAATATGGCTATTTAAAGCTGGTAGTTAACGTAATTAAATTGAACAGAAACTGTGGTCTCAAAGTGAATGTATACGGTGTGTGTGTATGCTTATGTACAAAACAAGCATTTGGCACTGCATTAGAGCGGTTATAAATAGATGTAATAAAAGCTGGTTTTTCAAGATATTCCTGTATTTTACAAAGGCACAACACATAGACTGTAGTGAAAAGCTAACAGGCTATAACTTTATTCGTAATCAGTGCATCTGGCACCTGGCAATTGAACCTGTTAGGTCATAAAATGTTAGTCCCTTTACTGTTTTAAGGCACCCTGTGTGCAGGACATAAGACCTGTGTATGGCTTAAACTCTGTTTGTCACAAATCCCCTTTCTTTGTCTAAAGTAGAGTTGTAAAATCTCGTTTCATTAGTTAACTGGTTAAATGTTAACCGCTTAAACGACCACCCCACGCGCTGTGGCTGAGCTGGAGTGCCCCCTTCTCCCCCCCTGGACCAGGACTGCTCCTGCCGGGTTGGAGCGCCCCTGCCCTGTGGCATGCCTGGTTAGGGCCTACTGCAGACCAGGGCTGCTCTGTCTGGGCTGGAGTGCCTTCCACCAGTGGCGGGTCCTGTGGAGCTGGCACAGCTCCCTGTCCCCAGTGGGTGGGGGGGTTGTTCCAGTCTCCACAGGTTAACTGTAACCAGTACGCCTCACCTGTTAAGGGCGAGGCTTACACCTTAACCAGTTAAACCGTCACATCCCTAGTCTAAAGAATTGAGCTGTGTACAATAACCAATCAATGAAGATGCTATTCAATCCACAGTCTGGGAGCCAATAGAACAGGTTACAAATCTAGCCAGTCTCAACTGCTGCAACAGGGTCCTGCTGGAGGACTACAGCAGATAGAGACAAAGGCAGCAACAGCCCTGGTCAAACAGCAGCAAAGGACAGAACTATGTAGCACTTTAAAGACTAACAAGATGGTTTATTAGGTGATGAGCTTTCGTGGGCCAGACCCACTTCCTCAGATCAATTTGTGGAAGAAAATTGGCACAGCCATATATACCAAAGGGATACAAACAAAAAAATGAACACACATGAAATTGACAAATCAAATTTTAGAAGAGTGTGGGTGAGGGGGGAAGGTTAGTGTCTGTGAGGTAATGACATAGGGGTGATAATAGGGGAAGCTATCTTTGTAATAGGTGAGATAATTAGAGTCTTTGTTTAGACCCATACATAAAGTGTCAAATTTAAGCATGAATGACAATTCTGAAGCTTCTCATTGAAGTCTGGAGTTAAAGTCTCTTTGAAGTAATATGCATGTTTTAAGGTCATTGCGGGAATGGTCAGTCTGGCTGAAATGGCAAGCAACAGCTTTCTGTCTGTGAGGGTATATCTACACTACAAAGTTAATTCAAACTAACAGCCGTTAGTTCGAATTAACTTTCATAGCGTCTATACATGCAAACCGCTAGTTCGAACTTAATTCGAACTAGTGGAGCACTTAATTCGAATTAGGTAAACCTCATTCTACGAGGACTAACGCCTAGTTCGAATTAAGTAGTTCGAATTAAGGGCTGTGTAGCCACTTAATTCGAACTAGTTGGAGGCTAGCCCTTCCCAGCTTGCCCTGGTGGCCACTCTGGGCCCAACCAGGGAAACTTTTCTGCCCCCTTCCCGGCCCCGATCCCTTAAAGGGGCACAGTCTGGCTACAGTGCTCGTGCCAGTTGCAAGCCTGCCAGCACCCAGCCAGCAGACTCTGCACCTGGCACGGCATGAGCCAGCCATCTGCTGCCACCCAACCCTCCGCCTCTTCCCAGGACCAGACTGGCCGCTCACAGGATCTTGCCCTGGGTTGTAAGAGGCGGGCGCCCGCCTGGTCTAGTGCGGAGATCGTGGACCTCATCGAGGTTTGGGGGGAGACCTCCAATGTCCACGACCTCCGCACTAGGCACAGGAATGCGGCCATCTTGGGCAGGATAGCTGCCGGCCTGGCCACCAAAGGTCACATGTGAACCCAGGAGCAGGTTTGCATGAAAATCAAGTTGGTCCAATGAGACCCCCGACCTGAGCTTAGAACATAAGAACGGCCGTACTGGGTCAGACCAAAGGTCCATCTAGCCCAGTAGCCTGTCTGCCGACAGTGGCCAGCACTAGGTATCCCGGAGGGGATGGACCGAAGACAATGACCAAGCGATTTGTCTCGTGCCATCCATCTCCAGCCTTCCACAAACAGAGGCCAGGGACACCGTTCCTACCCCATGGCTAATAGCACTCCATGGGCCCAACCTCTATGAATTTATCTAACTTCTCTTTAAACTTTGTTATAGTTCTAGCCTTCACAGCCTCCTGGGGCAAGGAGTTCCACAGGTTGGCTATGTGCTGTGTGAAGAAGAACTTTCGCATATTAGTTTTAAACCTGCTACCCATTCATTTCATTTGGTGTCCTCTAGTCCTCATGTTATGGGAACTAATGAAGAACTTTTCTTTATTCACTCTCTCCACATGACTCATGCTTTTATAGACCTCTATCATATCCCAGGATGCTGTCTGGCCTAAAGTTTTTGAGCCATTGCTGTGAAAAGCTTTTGTATTATATTTAATGAATGATAGGAAATGTTTTTGAAGGGGCTAAAATGCAAATGTTGTAGGCTGTTACCATGCAACTCTACAGACATACAATTCTGTTGTTACATACAAATATAGATCCCAAGAGTCATAGGAGAAGCAACAGACATTAAGCTCCCTGCTGTGTTTCACAGGATTTATCCAGTCACACAACTGGGTGTCGCTTGAGGCATTAAACAAAGTTTGAGCCACCATCTGCAATTCTGTGCCGGTTCTTCATGCCTGGTGAAAAGCAGTAAGGAGACTGGTAGACCCTCTGCTGACAGAGATGGTCACTGCTTCTTTCAGCAAAATTGATCTGACAGTGGTCTGGCATGGCTGCCTGACTAAGTCCAGGCACGATGGTGGGGAAAAGAAACCTTTTGAACAGCAGGCCAAAAGCAATCTCCTGAGCACATCAACTGGTGTACGCCTTTCTCTTTTGACTCGCTGTCCAATACTGGCCACAATCTATAATTTGATTCCTGACCTTGAAGGCCCAATACGGACTTGGCCACTGCTGTTTCAAGGATCACTTAGCTCCTGAAGACCGCAAACAACCACAGTACTCAACAGGAGAGGCTGAGGGACTTGGCTTATTTAGTTTATAGAAGAGAAGAGTGGGGGGCAGGGGATTTGATACTAACTTCAACTACCTGAAAGTTGGGATGTGGGGGGGGTGTCTAGAGAGGATGGAGAGAGTCTGTTCTCAGTGGTGACAGATGACAGAATGAGGAGCGATGGTCTCAAGTTGCAGTGGGGGAGGTCTAGGTTGGATATTAGGAAAAAACATTTGACTAGGAGGGTGGTGAAGCACTGCAGTGGGTTGTGTGGGGAAATGGTAGAATCTTCATCCCTAGAGGATTTAAAGTCCTGACTGGGATGATGTAGTTGGGATTGTTCCTGCTTTTAGCAAGGGGATGGACTCGATGACCTCCTGAGGTCTCTTCCACCCTTATGATTCTATGAACAGTGGAGCCCTGGTGTTACTATGGTGGTAGGTGTCATACGGATACTGAGACTGCAGCAAGAGTAAGACTTATCAGAGCAGGTACTGGACCATCTGAGCAGCATGAACTCTCTTCCATAGCAGTGATGCTAGCTCTCGCCAGTTTTGATGTCTGAAGCAAGACTCACTACTGTGGCATTGCTTTCCCTATTAGCAATCTAAGCAGAACTCAGTATAGACCAATGAAGGAAGAGAAAAGAAAAGGAAAAGCGAAGCAGGAGAATTATTTTTTAAAATTTCTAAATATACTCGAATAGCATTTTTGCAAGGGTGGGTAGTACTGTCTTCTTGAGTTCTTGTATGCTTACATAAGCTTTGCTAGACCTTGTATTCCATAATGACAAACACATTTATAAATATATAGGTATGCATATATGTGCTGTGCACTTGGGATTAGATTCCAGCACTAAAGACTATTCAGAGGGGAAAGATACTGTAGACATCCTTGTTTTTCATGTTCAAAATAAAGGCAGCTAGAGCAATGTCTCTGGGCCAGATTTCTGCCCTGGGACATATATGCATGCAAATTCCAGTGGTTGCAATGAGGTCTTGGGCCACATATCTGAAAACTGAATTTGGGCTTCTAATTTTTATATTCATATTCAAAATACATATTATAAAGACCTTTGGCTGAGAGTCTGCTTCTCTGTGGGGAACTACTTTTAATTATTTGAGACTGTGGAAGGCTACATCTACACTGGCACCCTTTTCCAGAAATGCTTAAAACGGAACAGTTTTCCGTTATAAGTATTTCCAGAAAAAGCGCGTCTACATTGGCAGGATGCTTTTCCAGTAAAAGCACTTTTTCCGGAAAAGCGTCCGTGGCCAATGTAGACACGCTTTTCCGGAAAAAAGCCCCGATCGTCATTTTCGCGATCGTCATTTTTGCGGAAAAGAATACTGTGCTGTCTACACTGGCCCTTTTCCGGAACAGTTTTTCTGGAAAAGGACTTTTGCCTGAACGGGATCAGCATAGTTTTTCCGGAAAAACACTGACAATTTTACAGTAGATCGTCATTGCTTTTCTGGAAAAGCAAGCGGCTAGTGTAGACAGCTGGCAAGTTATTCCGGAAAAGCAGCTGCTTTTCCGGAATAAGTGGCCCAGTGTAGACACAGCCAAAGTGTTTAGCCTGATTTCAGGTAACTACTATATATCTGAGAGCCTGTCAGTCTGTCTGTCTGTTCAAGAACTTCTCCTAAGCAATAAGAACTACGGCCACCAAATTTAGTATACAGTTTCTTCTTATCATAACTTAAAGAAAGTTAGGATTTGGTTGTGCCAGGAAAATGGGATGTGCCCACAATGGATTGCTTCTTATAAAGCTATATAGAAAAGAACAGACTCACTGGCCAGGTGAAAGGGGCTGGCTGGGGATGTCCCCCACCCCCTCTACCCCCCAGTTCATACGGGGACATTGCTGACTGTTCCCCTTCAGCAGGGAATGAGGGGAAAGTGCACAGTTTGCTCCATTCCTCACTCTGACAGGGGAGTGCAAGGTACAGAAGAACCTGGACCTGCCCCAGCTGAGGGACATGCACCCTTCCCTCAGCTGTGCCCGCTGAAGCTGCAGCAGCCATGGAGAGGTGCTTCTCACCTGGCCCCAAGCTGCTAAGGTGAGAGAGGGCTGGTGTAGTGCTCTTTCCCAGGACAGCTTGCACACTGAACTTCTCCTTGCCAGCCCCACCCCAGAGCAATGATTTACATGAAGAAAAACAAAAATTATTTGAGTTAAAGGCCAGGTAAATCTTACAATACAGGCATATTAGTTTTTGTGATTTCCTCATTGCTGCTACAGCTGAGTCTTTGACAAGGATGGCACTGTTAAAATGGAGAATATTCGTGACTAAACTTTTGTACATTGAAAGCTGTAACTGTAGAAGCATTTTATAAAAACAGGTGTTTCCTGTGAGTGACTACTTGCTGTTCATCTCCTTAAATTACTGGATGAAAGCCAAAGTCAAACTAGTTGCATGCAGGTTTTACTAACAACTTGCAGAGCCAAAAAGGTTATCTGAGATAAGAAGGTAGGCTATGGATAAGCAATGCTGTCTGGAATCACTCTGAATTAATGACCAATGGGAACCATTCTGAATGATTTGTTGTTTCTGCTGCTGCTGCTGCTGAAAGCAATTGCCTGAAGTCAGCCATAGAAAGGAGCCAGTTCTGACTGTGTTTAACAGATGATTTCTGG
Source organism: Pelodiscus sinensis (assembly GCF_049634645.1). NCBI lineage: Eukaryota > Metazoa > Chordata > Testudines > Trionychidae > Pelodiscus > Pelodiscus sinensis. The sequence goes on from NC_134719.1 coordinate 29,390,194, forward strand.
TATTCTTAGCTGGTTAGAAAATCCATAATTTGTTAAGTCTTAAATGCTGTTTTGAAAGACTTGTAGAACGGGAGCATGTACGGTGCTCTCTTATTAATCATGGTGCACCATTCCATTAGGGATATCCCCAGGAAGCACAATCTAGTTTAGGAAAAGATGGGGGGAAATCAAAGGCAATATATTGAAATCGACTGAATGGAGTTTGGTAGGAGAAAACAAATAGCAAACAAAGTCTTGGGAGACTGGTGTTCCATTCCTAACTTGGTAGGTCTTGTGCTCCAAGTACAGTAAAGGCCTGGAGAGAGAGACCTGGGAAGGCAGCACGCTCAGCTCATGCATGAGAAGGAGTCTCTACTGACCTGATCTGGCCAATTTGAGGACTTCCATTAATGTATTCTCCTGGGAGGCCGTGTTTACATTGAGAGATAAGGGTGAATTTGTAAAGGTTGATTTTTTTTTTTAGCACCCCATTTTGTAAAGTTGAAGATGCATGTACCCACTGTGTCCAGTCCGCCCCTGTCCAAGTGGGTGGATTGCATTTGCTCCTTGAACAGGTCATCCCTAGTCCATTTTCACAGTGACAGATTTAGAGTTAGTGGGGCCCTGTGCCCTTCCAGGGACCCAGCCGTGAAAAAGAACATTCATGCTTCCTGCCCCTCCCATTTTTCATTCTTTTTTTCTTCATCCTCCTCCTGTATTGTATGTATATTGTATGTAATATGAAGTAAATGAACATAAATTGAGGTACCTTGATCGTTTTTGTAGTCAAACTTTTTTCCCACAGACTACTTGAAAATTGCTGAGGGTCTCTGACCATTTAAAGATCTTTCCAAATATTGTTTGTACCATTAGCTAACTAGTGTAAAGTGCGCTGGATAACTGCACTTTATAAAATAAAACATAATAACTTTTCCTGCCCCATGCTCTGCTGTGTTCAGGCTGCTTGCCATCTCCTGCCAGCTCTCCTGAGGATGCAGCCTGCAGGTGAACCTCCCTGCTCTCTTGCCCCCCACTCTCTCTGCAAAGGGACTGCCTTCCCACAGAGCGGCCACCCCCTACTTGACGTGTATGTGTATGCTGGACCTGGTGCTGGACTGCCCAGCCTTGGGCACCCCGTGTTGTTGGGGGGGACCCCGTGCCAGAGCACGGCATGTTTCATTGTAAATCCACCCCTGCATTCTCACCTGTGGATTTGTGACAGCTGGCAGGGCAGGAAGAATGCGCAGCAGGCTCACTGCTGTTCCTGCTGTAACAAAAAGTGGAGGGCAGACTTTACAGGAGATGCATTGTAGAGCATAGAACCTGATATGTTAGAATAAAAGGAAGTCCTGTCTAAAGACAAGAGGGATGTGCTACATACAAAGCCACAGTTATGCTTTTAAGCAGCCACTATGCAGCAGATACACCTCAGAGTTCTTAGCGGGGCATCTAGACTTCATTTGATGTCTGGCTGGCAGGCAGGCATGATAGGGAGGGGGTCCAGGCTAGGGTTGTTAGCAAGTCGTTGACTGGAGTATCAACTACTCACTCCCCCATCCCCTGCCCTTGCTGCCTCTGTGGAAACAGGAGCTTGTGCTGGAGGGAGCTGGCTTAAAAGCTGGTTCCCCCCAGCACTGGCTCTGTGGTGCCACCTGCTCCCTCCCGCTGCCTCTCTCAGAGGCAGCAGGGTGGGGAGTAGGGGAGGCTGCTGCGAAGCAGCCCTGGACGCGGCCAGCCCTGGCTGCCATGACCAGAAGCTTCTCAACAGCCTCCCCTACTCTCCACCCCCTTGCTGCCCACCATGACTAGGGGCTGCTGAACTCAGCATGAGCTGGGACCGAGCAGTCCTGGCTTGCGCTGGTCCAGGATGCTGCACCTCTGCATTTTAAATATAGTCAGCAGCTCTTACTATATTAAAAATGCAGAGCTGAAGTGCAGGTGGCTCCCGGAGCCAGCACGCGCCTGGACTGCTCATTTCTGACTGGAGCCAGTTCCTGGAGCTGCATCCCCTGTAGCTCTGCAGAGTGGTTCTATCGACTAATCATGTAGTCGATACAAATTATATCGACTACGTGATTAGTCAGATAACCGCAATTTAACATCCCTAGTCTGGGCATGGTGGCAGATCGGGGGTTAATGTCATTGTTTAGAAAATTGACCTAATGCAGCTAAGTTCTACCTAAACTCCCAGTGTAGGCCAGGCTGGAGAGGTATCTCGCCTTTCTATGGTGTCCTTGACACTAGGTCTTTGAAGTAGGGAAGAATGTGAGTGACATTTTTTTAAGAGGGTCTTGCAAGATGTTTCTCTCTGTGGGGGAAGGCGGGGGGAGGAAAGTAAGACGATTGCATGCAGAGGCAGCATATAATATGCACACACACAGTGATTACCTGTCTCAATTTGCATTTTGTAGTTCAGTAGAGAATGGGAGACCCCCTGACCCTGCTGACTGGGCTGTCACCGATGTTGTAAATTACTTCAGAACAGCAGGATTTGAAGAACAAGCCCGTGCTTTTCAAGAGCAGGTAAATCAGTTTTAATTGACTGTCACTGCCCTTTGACTCCTCACATGTTCATTATAGGGGGCTGGTTGTACAAAGGTTAGTACATGGCAAGTCTGCTAGAAAGGGAACATTGTGGGTGGCAAGCACTGGGATTATTATTTAAATGATATCTTCATTTTACAGGACATGTAGCTGGAGGAAGGCTGCTCTTGTGATCAAAGTGCTCGACAGGGAGCTGAAGAATCTGAGCGCTATTCCTGGCTTGGTCACAGCCCTTTCTGTTTGATCTCAGGAAAGTCACTTAAACTCTCTGTGCTTAAGCTTCCCCATGTGTAGAATGGGGATAGTACCGCCCTACCTTCTCAGGGTGTGGTGAGGATAAGTTTGTTAATGTTTATAAAATGCCGAATTCCTCAGAATTAAGATGCTATCAAAGAATTATGTCCACAAGTTCAGTTCTGTGCTGCTTTGCTGCCTGTGAGACTTACTCTCTTGGTTTGGGGAATGGTTCTCTGATTAAAGTCATTACAAGTGAGCAGGAAACAGAACAGTTGGAAATAGGGAGAAAGCACTGGCCTTCTTGAATAGCAGCAACATGTTGCTCTGCTACATGAACATAAGAATGGCCATATTTGGGCAGACTGAGGATCCATCTAGCCCAGTATTCTGTCTTCTGACAGTGGCCAATGCCAAGTGCCCCAGAGGGAATGAACAGAACAGGTAATCAGCAAGTGATCCCTCCTTTATCACCCATTCCCAGCTTCTGGCAAACAGAGACAAGGAACACCTGCTAATAGCCAGTGATGGACTCTGAATTTATCTTGTTCTTTTTTTGAACCCTCTGATAGTCTTGGCCTTCACAACATCTTCTGGCAAAGAATTCCATAGGTTGAGTATTTGTAGTGTGAAGAAATATTTCCTTTTGTTTGTTTTAAACTTGCTGTCTATTCATTTAATTTGGTGGCCTCCAGTTCTTATGTTATCAGGAGTAAATTACACTTATTTGCTTTCACTAGACCTGTCATGATTTTATACACCTTTATCATATCACCCATTAGTTCTCTCTTTTCCAAACTGAAAAATCCCAATCTTATTAATCTCTCCTCATACAAAGCTGTTCCGTCTCCTAATCTATTATGTTGCCCTTTTCTAAATCTTTTCTAATTCCAGTATATCTTTTTTGAGATGGGGTGACCACGTCTGCATGCAAAATTCAAGATGTGGGCATCTAATGGATTTATATCTCAAGGCAATATATTTTGTCATCTTTTCTATCTCTTTCTTAATAATTCCTAATATCCAGTTTACTTTTTTGATTGCCTCTGCACATTGAGTGGATATCTTCAGTGAACTAGTCACAATGACTCCAAGATTTCTCTCGACTGGTAACTGCTAATTTAGACAGCATTGTTTGATACATATAGTTGGGATTATATTTTCCAATGTGCATTACTTTGTATTTATCAACATTGAATTTCATCTGCCATTTTGTTGCTTAGTCATCCAGTTTTGTGATGTATTTTTGTAGCTCTTCACAGTCTGCTTGGGACTTAACTGTCTTGAGTAGTTCCATATCATCTACAGAATTTGCCATCTCACTCTTCACCCCTTTTCCCAGATAATTTATTAATATGTTTGCACTGGTCCCGACACCAGCCCGTGGGGGACACCACTATTTACCTCTTTCCATTCTGAAAACTGACCATTTATTCCTACCTTTTGTTTTCTATATTTTAACCAGTTATTGATCTCTTACAGGACCTTCCCTCTTATCCCACAACATCTTACTTTGCTTCAGAGCCTTTTGTGAGGGACCTTGTCAAAGGCTTTCTGAAAATCTAAGTACACTATATCCAGTAATTCCCCCTTGTCCACATGCTTGTTGACCCTCTCAACAAATTCTAGCCAATGGGTGAGGCATGATTTCCCTTTACAAAAAAGGTTAACTTTTCCCCCAATAAAGTATGTTAATCTCCATGTCTCACCATTCCTTTCTTTAGTGTAGTTGCAGCCAGTTTGCCTGGTACTGAAGACAGACCTACCAGCCTGTAATTGCCTTGAGAAAGATGTTTGATCTTCCTTGGGTGGGCTACTGGAGAGGAAGCACAGTCTCTGGTGTGCTTTTTATATTAAAGGAAAGAAGGTGATGGCTAGAGCAACCTACTCTTCCTGCATTTCTGGTATCTGAGTAGAAGCGGTGATGCCATAGGAGGTGAAAGGTTCCCAGAGTAGCTATCTTGATGTGACAGAATCAATGAAAAAGGCACCTAGGGACTGGTCACTCAATAAGTTGTTAATGGAATTTTGAGCCTTTCTCTTATAGGTCACTTGATTCATAGTTCAGAACTGACAAAAGTCACAGCAGTGACCTAAAATCATTGGTCCATGTGGAATGGATTTGGTCTCTCTTATAAAAAAGGACCCATGTAACCATCATCACCAGGAAGGGTATTGACAGACATGCTAGCTAACAGTCTGTCAGCTGTGAGGTTAATGAGTGAATGAGCCTTTGAAACTAGATTACTTGCACACAGTTGAGGAGCAGCAGTGGTGCAGCATGGGGAAATTTGTACTAGAACTGGCCTTTACGTGCCTGCCCCTTTGGTAGCTAAAAATAATGAATCTCCAGGCCTGCTGGTCTGGCACTGTTCCTGATCACTGAACCCCAAACATTCAAACCTGGATGTTTAAAATTAGGCACTGAAATTAGTATTTAGACACCTAGCTAATTACCCTGATTTTCCAGAATGCTGGAATTCAGGGTCAGTAACATCAGTGGGTGTTTATTACATCTGGAGGAGAGGTCCTAGTGCAACTTCTTTTTTTGATACCTAGACCAAAATGTATATTAACAGAAGAGCAAATAAATAACCAATTCTTCTTCTGTGAACATCTTTTCTCCATAATGAAGATATGGGAACTCACCTACTTTGGAACAGTTTTGTTTTTATTCTCTGCATCCTTCATGAGGATGTTTCTTAAAAGCTTAATCTTTCATTTAGTTCAGGATATGATATACAGGCAGTAGGGACTGTAGGTTTGTTCTTAAGTTGAATCTGTATGTAAGTCGGAACTGGCGTCCAGATTCAGCCGCTGCTGAAACTGACCGCCAGTTCTGACTTACATACAGATTCAACTTAAGAACCCCAAGTCCCCAAGTCAGCTGCTGCTGAAACTGATCAGCAGCTGATTCCAGGAAGCCCAGGGCAGAGCAACTGTACCTCGGGCTTCCTGTAGTCAGCGCTGGTCAGTTTCAGCAGCGGCTGACTTGGGGATGCCTGGGGCAGAGCAGCTGGGGTGCTGCCGGGTTGGTCCAGTAGTGCCCAGAGCGGCGCTGCAGGACCAACCAGCAGCGCCCCAGCTGCTCTGCCCCAGGGTCCACAACAAAAGCCTGGTCTGCTGGGGGGGGGCGGGCACACTAGCTGCGCCCCCCCCCCCCCCCAGCAGACCAGGGACACGGGGAGCAAAGCCGCAGCAACAGGGTGCCACGCCTCTGAGGCTTTGCTCTGGCGCGGGACCCGCCAGAGCAAAGCCTCAGAAGCGCGGGAACCCGCCGCAGCTGCGGCTTTGCTCGCAGTGTCCCTGGTCTGCTGGGGACCGTCTCCAGCAGACCAGGGACACCGCGAGCAAACCCGTCGTGGCGGCGGCTTTGCTCCCGGTGCCCCTGGTCTGCTGGAGATGGTCCCCAGCAGATCAGGAGCACCGGGAGCAGCTTTTCTCGCCCCGGAGGTCGAGGTGGCGGACCGCTGCCTGCGAGCTCCGGGGCGAGAGAGCCCCATTCGTAAGTGCGGATCCAACATAAGTCGGATCCGTGTAAGTCGGGGACTGCCTGTATTACAAAATACAGGTCAGATAGAAATTATGGCTGTCAGAACTACACAGCAATAATCTCTTCCATGACATTCTATTTCTGCCTATTTTCTGTGCTTGATTTCTATAATTTTTGTAAAATAAATGCTTTTTTTGTTTGTTTTCTGCAGCTGATAAGAACAACTTTAAAGGGGAAGATAGAAATCTGGAATCTTTTTATATATGCACCATATTTCTATAACATGTATAAATAAAGCATTTTTTAAAAAAACCATACAATTTAGCAATCCCCTTTTTAATTTGGCATAAAAGATGCATTTATAGCATGCATATTTTAGAAAGGTTTAACATATTTTAGAACCTATAAGCTGCCTCTTTGCCTGTTACTTTCTGATGCACCTGAATTGCATTAAAAGACTTTGGTCATTGAATGAAGATAGCTCTAAACTTTGATACCAAACTTGTATCTCACACCCCAGTCACCCATCCATCCTTTCAGGACCTCTATAAAGCATTTCAAAAGCTGCAGCTCTAAACTCTTCCTCTCGCAGACACGAAGCCTATCCGAATTCTGCCCTAGCTTTCTTTGTTTGGCATCGAGTCATTCTATGCTAAAATGAAACTCAGGCTTTCAAAAAAAAAAAAAAAAAAAAGAAAAAAAGAAGTGGCTTTCAATAAGGAATAAAATTAGCTTCTTGCTACTGAGTTAATCTAGCTGACCTCAAAGCCTGAAAAATGAAATCCTAGCTGATTATGATTTATGAGTGCAGTCCAGTGGCTAAATTTAGTCTCATTCTTGGGGGGAAAAAAGCCTTGTTTTGGGTAATTCTCTGGAAGGGTTTAAGGAGCCTCTTTCTACAGCTACTGTTCAGCATATTTTACGCTTAAAGATGAGTAATCAAACAGACACAAGATTTGACTGAGACTGTTACTACTTTACCACTGTCAATAACATCACCCATGACTCCTTTCCACCACTCCACAAAGATGGTTTTATGATTAAGAACCTCACAGTCTGAGGAGTATAGGGGCTCTGGCCTTTCTTCCAGACTCTGACAGACTTGCCTATGGGAATTCAGTCAAGCATCTTTCTCTCTCTGTGCTTCAGTTGCCTTGTCATTAATACAACAGTAATAATTGCCAACTTGTCTGTGCTCTTGTGAGGTTGACTCTACTTAGTATCTGTAAAGCTTCTGAGATCACCCGATGGAAGGTTGTTTAGAAGTGCTACGTGCTGTTTTTATTTTGAGGAGGATAGGACTGCTCTTGTGGTTTTGTGATGAAGGCTGCCCATCAGTAAGGTTCTATTTATCTATGTGGGCTTCTGCTAATTTTTGGATCTACAAGGGTCCTTAGATCTGTATCCTCAAGAACCCAAGTACAGCTGCACAGAGGAATCACCAGCTGCTTGGCATTGGCTGCTGTCCTCTGCTATCCTTCGTGAAATTTCACAATAAGTTAAAGCTATCTCAGGGCTAAGCTTAATTATATACTCAACTACTATCAGAGGCAGGGAGGAGTGGAAAGGACAGGCTGCTGTGAAGCTGTGGGTAGAGGCAGCCCCTGTCCATGAGGGGTCCCATCTCCCTGCAGACTGAAGCTAGAACAGCTTCTGTCCGCGGGGAGCTGGGACTCCCGTGGACAGGGGCTGCTGCCACCCCATGTTGCTGCCTCTGTATCAGAGGTAGCAGCACAGGGAGGCAGGCAGCCAGACTGCAAGGGGAGCTGGTTTTTAAACTGGCTCCCCTTGTGGACCAGCTCCCACCTAGCACTCCACCCTGCTGCCTCTGATACAGAGGCAGCAGTGCAAGGTGGCAGGGGGCTCCCTCGGAATGGGGCCAGAACACACTGGCTGCTGGCCCCGTCACCGGAAACTATACAATAGTCGAGTAAGTGATAAGAATCCATGCGGTTACTCGACCATTCTATTACCTGCTATCTAGCATCCCTACTTTCCACTCTTACTTATGTACAGGCCTGCTGACAGGTAAGAGGCAAAGAGGGCAATTGGTTTGGAGCCCGGGGATTTAAAGATGTCTGGGGCTTATGGTGGCCTGAGCCCTGAGTCCTTTAAATCACTGCTGGAATGCTGCACGCTGCATTCTGGTCAGCTCTGAGGACTTGCCCGGGGGCAGGGCGCTGTGCTACAGGTGGTGCTGAGGGCTGGTGGGGAGGAGAGGGGTGGCAGTGTGCTCTGGGTGGTGCAGAGCCCTGGCATCACTCCTTCTACCCTGACGCCCCACTCCTTCTGGGAGCATAGAGCCACCCTCTCCCCCCAATCTTGCCTAGGGGTCCACAGAGGCTGTCTGCACCCCTGCTTATGAAGTTTCCTAAGGGCAGGAATGGGCAGGCATGCATATAATGTGGCTGTCTCCACACACTCCCACCCACACTCGCAGGGAGAAGGTGAATGTGTGTGTGTGTGAAGAGAAGCATCCCATGTAACCCTTTGCCTTACTTTTTGTTCTCCACCAAACTGCTTCCATTAGAAGAGGGAGTGCATGGGTCACTGTTTTGTATAGTGGTTAGCTACAACACATGTATTAGGGAATTGTTGGAAAATGTGATCCCTTGCTTTGTTCTCAAATTCTGCCTTTTGCATAATAGTAACTAAGTCCACATTTTTTGTAACGGCATTTATAATATATCCCTTGATCCTCATCCATAAAATACATTGATAAATGGCTCAAAGGTGCTTTGACACTGGAGTTTGTCTTACAGATGAGGAAAAAAGATCTAAGGAAGAGCTCTGTGAAGCATTAAACCCTGTCCTTTCCTCCAACCAAAGTTGGTCCAATACAGGATATTATCTCACTCACATATTGTGTGTCTCATACGAGGAAAAATACATTATTTTAAAAAGGTGTATTTTAACTGATAGTCCAAGTGGTTGATGTAAGGTGCTTATACTTCATCTGCTACTATTAAATCTTAATAGTTTTCTGATTTCAGCAGATTTAAGTTGATTTCAGTGGAAGAAATTACTATAAAAAAGTGAAAATAGTAAATTAGCAGAGAAGGGGTTGCTGTAACTGTGAGAGAGTTTGGGGGGGAGAAGCAGGAAGATGCAAAATACTGAAACAGAAAACATGAGCCATAAACATTCTGAAGGATTGGCTCAAAGAGCGAGACACTAAAATAGACTGCAACATATCGCCAAGGCTTGAATTCAAAGAGCTTTGTTAGTGTGTCTGCACTGCTTCAGCAGATGAAAACACAAATTCTAACAATGAAGCTGGCATGTGTGGGTGACTTGATGCATGTAACCCTTTGCCATGTGTTATGACTTTATATATTTAACAGATAAAGCAAAACTTTTAGTGCCAACTACAAAATTATAATAATATTCATGGCTCTTGTGTAGCCAGAGGGTTATATTTCAATATCAATACTGCTAAATTTGACTCCTCATAACCATGGTCACAGCATTTTAAACAATGAGATTGCAGTATGCAAATGAACAAAAGTCCTCAGTATGGTTATTAGCTGACTTACCTCTGATGTCACAATCCCACCTCCAACAAATGCCTCCTCAGGACTGTTTTGAAAGCAGAGGGTTATTTGGAAAATAGCTAGTGTTTCTTGTCTCTCTCTCATGAAGATACCTTAACTAAACACATGGAGGGACACAGGGAGATACTTGGTAAATCATTTTAATACAAACCTGTTTTTCTTTTAAAAAGTTGTGATATTACTCAACCATAATAAACTTGAGGGACAGAGAGAATTCCAAAAGGAATTAGTTCCCCTGAATTGCCAGTGGTTGCTAGGACAGAGACTGAATTTTGCTGCTGAGACCATGCTGGCAAGATGGTGAATTATTATGACATTCTAGGTGTTCAAAGAAATGCCTCTGCAGATGACATTAAAAAGGCATACCGAAAACTGGCTTTGAAGGTACACCCTGATAAGAACCCAGGAAACAGAGAGGCAGCAAAGAAGAAATTCATTGAAGTCTCTAAGGCATATGAGGTTTTATCTGATGCCAAAAAACGGGATGTCTATGACATGTCTAGTGAAGGAATTATAAGTGGGAAAGACAGAAGAAGTGGAGGGAAAGGTAGAGGTAGAGCGAAAGACAGGGATGGGAGTTACTTTGATTCTGAATTCCTGTTCAGCACCCCCCACACAGATGTATTTACAGGAATGGACTCCTTTACAGTAAAACTTTGGGATGATCTACTTGATGGCATGTCTGGCATTCGGCGAGGACTCCATGGAAAAAGAAGAAGCAGAGGTGGTGAAGGATACTCTGTCTCTATTGCTGGAGTGTCTCCTATTTCAGGGACCGGATTTACTTCATTTGGTTCCCAGCGAATTGGGGGCTGCTCTTCATCCTCCATCATGTCACTGAACAACAGTGGGAAAGGAAACTTCAAATCAGTCATAACGACCAGCAAAATAGTTAATGGCATCAAAACCACTACAAAGAGAATTGTGATGAACGGAGAAGAAAGAGTAGAAACTATTATTGAGCATTAAAATCTCAACAATAATTGGTAAGAGACAGCTACTGTGTTTCGAGAATGAGATATCAGAAATAATAAATTACAATGAGCTTCATTTAAGAGATTAAACAAGGTCATAAGGCTGTGGAGGAGATTTCAGTCAAAATCTACTTATGGTTTGCTGTGGCCTAATTACAAATATTTATAAACAGTTCTTCCAAAGTTGTTGTTTGCGGCTGCCATAGACATGTCAGTTAATTCTCGGGCTATCATTAATGCATCTATTTTGTCTATAAAATTGTTGTGAATGCTGTATGCACCTTGCATTTATTTATACTTATCCAAAGTGAAGAATGATCAGAGTTTAGGCCAACGAACACTTGCACTTCCGTGAATCTTATGTTTTTCATTGGGTTGGAATTGTGAACCCAATTGCTAATGGACTTTGAAGTTCACATGCTGAAGACGAGCTTTATTTATTTCAATTAGTAAGGAAAAATGTAGCACTGGAAGATCTAAATGCAAAATATCAATGGAATTCCTGTGGGTCATTTTCTTGCTTCACATAAATGCTAACAGCTTAGTACATTTTGATACCTAGCTATGTATATTTATTTTATAGGCAAATAGCAATGAGTATAAAGAGTGAAATGGGTTTAGGTGTTTCCTAATAGATTTCAGATCAGTAAATGCTTTTGTCTTTATGGGGCGGGGAGAAGCTAAAACAGTATCAGCAAACTGTGTGCGGCTATAAACTTCTCTGGGACTTGCTGACTTTAGAAAGCACCCCAGCTACACTGTGTGATGCAGAAAGGTTTTGCTAATTGCACTTATTTGATACATGTGTAGAGTTGACGTTCTGTGGATTGAGCCACAGTATTCTTGCAGTCAGTGCTTAATTTGTAATGAAAGAGGTGCAGGGGCTCCAGCAATTTGTTTTACATTCATACATGATGCAGCAAACCCAGAGGAACCAGGGCTATGAACTGCCAAGCCTAAAGTGCTGAGGCTCGGCCCTGGCACAAATGAAAGACTGACCGTGCTGTGTGAGAAGGATGGCTGGTCTTGTGATGGAAACATAGGACTTGGACTTAAGGAATGTGGGTTCCTGGCTCTATTAGAGGCAAATTTGTAAAAGTGACCTCAGATTTTTTGGTGGGATTTCAAATGCACCTAAGTGACATAGACTCTTAATAGATAGGGCAGACAAAGCAAGGGAGAAAGGAAATCTGACCTACTTTTAAATGGCAGGGAATGAAGACGAGAGAGAGAGAGAGAGAGTGATGTGCCAAAGATCACACAAAACAGTATAGTGATAGAAATGTAGCCGTGTTAGTCTGGGGTAGTTGAAGCAAAATGCAGGACAATGTAGCACTTTAAAGACTAACAAGATGGTTTATTAGATGATGAGCTTTCGTGGGCCAGACCCACTTCCTCAGATCAAATAGTGGAAGAAAGTAGTCACAACCATATATACCAAAGGATACAATTAAAAAAAATGAACAAATATGAAAAGGACAAATCACATTGCAGAACAGAAGGGGGATGCGGGGGGGTGGGAAGGGGGAAGAAGGAAGGTAAGTGTCTGTGAATTGCTGATATTAAGGTAGGGAGAGTGGGATGTTTGTGAGTTAATGGTATTACAGGTGATAATTGGGGAAACTGTCTTGGTAATGGGTGAGAAAGTTCAAAGTCTTGTTAAGTCCTTGTTGGCAAGTGTCGAATTTTAACATGAATGACAGTTCAGAGGATTCCCTTTCAAGTGCAGATGTAAAAGGTCTTTGTAGCAGAATGCAGGTGGCTAAGTCATTTAGAGAGTGTCCTTTCTGGTTAAAGTGGCAAGAAACTGTTTTCTCTTTGTGATCTTGTCTGATATCTGTTTTGTGGGCATTAATCCTTTGGCGAAGTGTCTGAGATGTTTGTCCAATGTACATAGCAGACGGACACTTTCGGCACATGATAGCATAGATTATATTTCTGGATGCGCAGGAATATGTGTTCTTGATCTTATAACTCACTTGGTTAGGTCCAATAATGGTATCAGCAGAATGAATATGTGGACAAAGCTGGCAACGGGGTTTGTTGCAAGGGAAGGTACCAGGGTTGGTATTAGTGTGGTATGTCCTGTGGTGGTTGGTAAGAATCATCTTGAGGTTAGGTGGTTGTCTATAGGAGACTATGGGTCTGTCTCCCAGAGCCTCTTTGAGTATGGTATCCTGTTCCAATATAGGCTGTAGTTTATTGATAATGTGTTGGACAGGTTTAAGTTGGGGGTTGTAGGTGATGACAAGTGGTGTTCTATTGTTGGTTTTCTTGGGTCTGTCTTGAAGTAGATGGTTTCTAGGTATTCGTCTGGCTCTTTCAATTTGCTTTTTTATTTCTCTGGGTGGGTAGTTGAGATTTATAAATGCTTGGTAGAGATCCTGAAGCTTCTGGTCTCTGTCAGTGGGGTTAGAGCAGATGCGGTTGTATCGAAGGGCTTGGCTATAGACGATGGATCGTGTGGTGTGTTCTGGATGGGAGCTGGATGCATGTAGGTAACTGGATGAGTCGGTGGGTTTTCTGTAGAGAGTGGTGTCTAATTTTCCATTGTTGATTTGTACGGTGGTGTCCAGGAAGTGGCTCTCTCGTGTAGAATGGTCCAGGCTGAGGTTGATGGTGGGGTGTAGGTTGTTGAAATCTCTGTGGAATATCTCCAGTGTTTCTTGGCCATGTGTCCAGATCATAAAGATGTCATCGATGTACCAGACTTTAACTCACATCTTCTTCACCATGGGTCACTGCAACAAGACCACCCTTCCTGCTGTAATAATTAAAACATTTGTCTGCATCTGTGAATATGAAACAACTAACAGAAAAATTTCAAATATGGATGCTTCTAGCAATACAGCTGAATAAATAGCGGGATTTCTAGAGGTGCCAAAGTCAATGGCTGCTTTGAAAATCAGCCCTTCAGCAAATGTCATCATTTGTACAGCTGTACACAGCTTATGAAAAAAACAGAGTTTAGTATTTCTGTTCTTCATGAATGATCCTCTTTAGTATTCTTCTGTCTGATGAGAATAGGTTTGTGATCTTGAAGATGTGTATGTGACTCTTAATTACTTGTTAATTCTTTTTCTAGGAAATTGACGGCAAATCATTGCTACTGATGACAAGAAATGATGTATTGACTGGACTTGCACTAAAACTTGGGCCCGCTCTGAAAATCTATGAATATCATGTAAAACCTCTACAGACACAACATCTAAAGAACAATTCTTTATAGCAAATGGTCTAATTGAGGTCCTATTGTGCCTCAAATAATAATAAATAAGCAATTTGGTTTCATGTGATGGAACAAGAGAGAATACAAGTCTTAAGAATTTAAACCAAATGGAAATAATATATATCCTATTGGATAGATTTGGCAATATGCTGTACTACAACTGAACTGAGGGGGGGAGTGGTGTGGATTTTCACATAATGAGTTTTTCTTTCAGCTCCCTAAACAGAATACATTGAGATGATTAAATCCTATCCTAAGCAAAAAGTGAAGAAAGGAAGTTCTTCACTTCTAAGCCAAACGGGAGGTTAATTTTCAAGAATTACTTAAAATTCTCTTAAATGTTTACATATATTTGGGGAGGGGAAGCAAAAATAGATTCTGATTTATGTCAAATATCTACTGAAGTTACTGCTCCCTGTAACTTGTGAGACTGAATTGGTATTTGCCAACTCACCCCTTTTTGCAAAGGGTCCTGTTTTTAACCTTATTAAGGTTTATTTGTGGTATATTGCAATGTTTAAAGCTGTATGTACAATTAACATAGCACCTTCTATAGCAGAAGGTCTTCCTAAGAGGTGATGGTTGCTTGTGTATTTTTGGTGGTGTCCATATTTTCAGCTTGTTTCCACCCAGTTTTATTGGCAATTCTAAGTAAGATATACTTGTTTTTAAAACTTGTTGCTTTGTAAAATGAAAAAAGGTTCATTTTATTATTTTAATTTATAAAAAGTTTCTAATGAATTCTGAAGAACATTGTATAAAGAGTAGATTTCTTCACTGTTTTTAAAAACATATTATTGTATTTCATGGTGTTGCAATGAATAATTTTGATGTTTTACTTGATTTATGGTTGAAATACTTGTTTCCAAAAAGTGAAAGAAACTGTTGTTACCGTATATCTCTGTTAAAAGAGAGTCTTGTTCAATCTGTTTGTAATAGTTTCCAATATAATTGGCCACAGGATACTCCAATAAAGCATTGCTTATGTTTTGATTCCATTTACTTCAGAGCTATCTATTCTCTCGGGTATTTTCTTACTTGTGTATAGAAGGGGGTGCATTTCTTTTTCTCAATCCAGCCAATCGCGGGAGTTCGAGACTTCTTACTGTTCAGTGTTGTTGTATTTACTATATTTAATTGTTATACTTTCTTACCTGACCTTCCATAACTTTGTATCAGATCTACAGTTGGTATAAACTGGTATAGCTCCAGTGACATCTAAGTAATCAGAGCTAGAGATATTTTTTCTTACCCTCTGAGAATAAAATACTTTCACAATACTATTTCCTTCTATCTTGATGTTCCCATTGAGGATTTATGAAAAGTGGAGTTCAATACACAAGGGATGCTTAAGATCTTTTGCCTTTCCTAAAGTGGAATTGCCTTTAAGAGGAAGGAAAATATAGAAACAGTGGTATGAGATTAATGTGGGAAGATGACGCATATGTACAACAATTTTTTAAAATCACTTGTCTATGTATTTATGGAACTGATTCTCTTTCCTTTCACTGGCATCATTTGTTGATTAATGGCATATAGAGGTCGATTTCAAAATTCCTATATGGGTCCTTTGTTCCAATTATCATCTCTTAAGCCCAGTTAATGTAGGGCCGATACTTTTTGCTGGCCCTCCGTAGGGGTTTGAATTTCACCCTGAATGCCCTCAACACCTTCCAGAACCATAAGACAGCTATCATCCCTGCTACAAAGAGTTCTCTGTGCATCTCATAAAGTTTAGCAATCTCACTAAACACATAATGTGAGATGCAAGAGGTGAAGTAGAAGTGAAGTAGAAGAGGTAGTAGAAGGGAAAGGCACTAATGTCAATGTGGTGTGAAACAAGAAAGAGAGTGATGTGGTGGGAGGAAGAGGTCGCATGGCTGGGCAGTAGGTGAGAGGGAAGAGAAAGGAGGTATCTATCAGCTAAGCTGGAGGAAGGCTGAGGAGTGGCAGAGGAAGGGATGGAATTCAGTAGGAGACAGAAGGAAGCAGATATTCATAATCCAGGAAGGAGGTTTCCTCAGACCTGGATCACTGGCAAGACCAGGGAAGTGTGAAATGGTCACTGCTTTGACTCTAGCAGAGTTACTCCTGATTAACACCAATAAAAATGGAAGGGAAACTGGGCTCTGCATGTTTAGTTATTTCTGTGCTATTGGATATGCTCCTATGATGATGTGCATAACTGCCTGGCTTGCAGCCTCTGACTGTATTACATTTATATTTGGATCTTCAGACACTGAGAGTGTTGTATGAACCATGTTCTGAACTAACACATTATTTTCTATCTCTGGTACTGTATTCACAGCAGAGATAGGGGTATGGCAGCAGTGAAGTACTTACTCCTATTTATGCATCACAGTGTATATTCTGACTAGTAGAAGAAGTGGTGGTATTTTGGTAGCCCATAGAGACCCCATTTAGGGTAAGGGTCCCCTTTTGGAATGCTTTTTACAGACAGATAAGAAGATATAGTTCTGGCCCTGAAGAGCTTACAGACACAAAATGAATCAGTTTGGTAAAAACTGCAGGGGGAAATAAGGAAGAAAAGGATGACATATGAACTAATTATGATACCAACATAATACTAGGAAGAGAGCCTTGCCTGGTGCACAGTGTCTTCAAAAATATACACGGGGGGGGGGAGGGGAAGGGGTTGGTCCTACCACGGATTATGCACCCAAAGTCAATAAGACCTTTGAGTATGTGTCTGAAGATAAGAACTGCTACTGTAGAGCTGAATAGCAGTGCATCTAGCCATGTGGTTTTCTACCTGTGGTTCATGGACCCCAGGGATCTGCAGACTATGTTTAAAATTTTCCAAAGGGCTCTGCATCTCCATTTGAAATTGTTTAGGGGTCCATCAATGAAAAAAGGTTGCAAACCCCCGACCTAGTCCAATAGCCTGTGTCTGACAGCAGCTATTGGCTGATGCTTTCGAGGAAAGGATAAAACTGCTATAATGGGACAACTGTGCACTTAACATTTCCATGAATCCGTGTGAGGCTGGGCCCTTAAATCTTTTTGGTCTGTATTCTGTTTGTCTGATATTACTTTTTGGATCATTTACATGTTTGTCTGTTGGGAATCATTAATAGTATAGCAAATGTAATACTGTATCTTAAATAGATGAACTTATCATTGGTTATAATTACATATGCTGACTTGATTGGAAAGTCCATTCACTGCCATCAGGGTTGGTCTGATGAGAAAAACAAGGAAATCCTAGCACTTATTCATCAGATGAGAAGCACATTTTTCACTTGGCAAAATGAACCCTCTAATGAGCATAAATGAGAGACTTATCGGCTTAAAACTATAGTTCAAAGGCGGCTGTGTGAAATCAAGAATCAGCATTGGCAAGCAAAGGCCATGTAGATCTAGAGATTTGCTGATCAACATGACATGAGAAGCTTTTTTTTAAGCAAGGATAATCATCTACAGACCAAGCTCAAGTGCAATATCCCCTCTGCAATCTCAGGACAGCTCTAGCCTTCTTGAGGGGCCATGTAGTCCTCCAAAAAACATTGAAAGGAGCACTTTGAGACTCTACTGAACTGTGAATTTGAAGTCTCAGCTGCCACCATTGAATCCATTCCACAGCATCCAATGATAGAATCTCTTGACAACCCCATCTTCTGAGAAAGTTTGATGTGCCATCACTCCAACTAGAAATAACAAGGTGCCTGGCTTAGATGTCATCCCAGATGAGGTCTTCAAAGCTGGTAGACTTGCACTCATGCAAAAACTTCATCAACATCTTTTGAAAATGTGGGTTAATGAGGAAATTCTGTCTGACCTAAAGAATGCCAATGTTGTAGCAAATCAAAGTGCGTGAATTAGAGACATTGCCCTCCTCTCCATTGCCAGGAAGAGCCTTGCTCACAGAACAAGAGAACACCATCAGCCGTCGCATATGACTTTTACAAATCTAAGTAAGGCCTTTCATTCTATTAATTGTGAAGCATTATGGAAGGTGCTGTCTAGGACTGGTTGTCCATTGAAGTTCATTTATATTCTCATACTACTTCAGGATGGGGTGACTGCCACTGTCTTGTACTGGAAGTGGATCCATTCACCATCCATACTGGTGTCAAGCAGGGATGTGTTTTTACCCCAATCCATTTTTTTTAAAATCTAACGTGCCATGATATTGATTTCTATTCTTGACTGAGGCCAGTTCTGCAACCTATGGCATCTTTATTCTAAAAATGTCAGCAGGATTGTTGTTACTAACTTCAGTAAGTTGCCAACTGTGCTATCCTCGCACACACAAAGGTTGATTTGCAATCCACCCTAGATCTTTTCTTAGGCACCTATGATAGCTTGGGACTTTCCCTCAACGTTGGGAGGAGTAGGGTGCTCCACCACCCTGTTTCTGCATAAGTTATGCTCTTTCTCCCACAAATTGTCATTGCTGGTGAACTGGAAAACATTGAGTATTTCCCTTTACCTTGGAAGCGCCTCTCCCAGACAGCTAACCGTGATGTGGAAATCAAACATAGGGTCTGCTGTGCCACAGTATCCTTCAGAAAGTCCCTTCATTGTGACTTCATTGACAGAGATCTGCTGATGAAGACAAAGATCCTGGTCTGCAATGCAGTAGTCACCAGCAGTCTTCTTTATGGGTGTGAGACATAGGTAACATGCCACAGCCATCTTAAGCATCTGGAACCAGAGGCAACTGCTGGGGAGGGAGACAAGGGGGCACCAACCACATGGCTGCCTCACCAGGTGTCTCCTCCCCACGCCACCCCTCTCCTAGGGGAGGGCCATCCTTAGGAGTGTGTGGGACCCAGGACAACTCCCCCATGCCCTTGGCCCTGCCCCACCCTGGTTGGTTCCTTCCCTGCCCCTTCTCTGCCCCCATTCTATCTCTTCTCCCAAGCCCCCTGCCTCAGGCAATACGGCCTGGAGAGCCAGAGGGCGGCCTGGCACTGGCAGCAGGAGTCAGCCCCTTCCCCTTATTCCCCCCCTCCCCCGACTCACTGGCAGCAGTGGGAAGCAGAGCAACCCAGTCCTAACCTGCTCCACTTCCCACTGCCAGTGAGTGCGGGGAGTGGTTCCATCCCTTCTCCCACACTCATTTGCTGAGTGAACCAGGTGGGAGGCTGGGGTGAGGTAGCTCGCTTCCCATCAGTGGTGAGTGCAGGAGGTAGGTCCAATCCCTACTCCTAGTGCCAGACCACCTGCTAGTTCCCAGCAATCCTCCAAAGCAGGGGGCCTAGGGTGGTTATCCCAAACTGTCCAGTGGGTGGGAGAATAAGGCAGCCAGCTGCTAGCTCCTTCCCCCTCCACTCATACGTTTGGGTAGATATGTGACTCTTTTTTCCCTCCTCTATGTGTCACTCCTGTCTGGAATGGTGCCATCAGTATTGCCTTAGCAAGAATCTTCGTATCAGATGGGAAGTTCATTGCACAAATGCCAGTGCGCTTTCTGTAGCCAAGTATTGACAGATTTCAAAGATTAAGAAACGTCAGCTCCACTGGGCTGGCAACTGTGTGCAGATTGCTGATCCTCATCTTCCAAAAGCAAGTCGTCTTTTCTCAATTTAGTTATGGTAAGAAGACCTGCGCCCTGAAAATATATTCTAAGGAGGGAAGCATTGACCCACAATTGAGAGGAGCTGGTTGATAATACTCTGCAGTGGCCTTGCATCATACATGAAGCCTCAAGCTGTTTTTAAGATAATCACATTGCTCAAGAAGCTGAGAAGTGGCAGAGGAGGAAGGAAAGTGTCCAGGATCCTGGCCAGCAGTTGTGCTCTCTCCAAGCAATCCCCTCTCATATATGTGGGAAAACACATAGAACACGGATTGGATTCTTTGGCAGTTTAAGTCTCTTCAAGGATATTTTTTTCCCAGCAGACAGCATTCTCATCTCAAGGGACAGCCAATGATGATTTATAATTATGTTAATCATGATTTTATATCTATATAAATCAGTGATTTAATATAATTCTTTTCTACATATATAAAAAGAATCATGCAAGGTTGTTGGTAAAATTTTAAGAAGTGTTCACTCCAGAGTGGGAGGTAAAAATGTCCAAAAGGCAATGATGTTGGCCTGTTCGTTTTAGTGAGGAAAATAACCTTTGGTCTTTGCCAGGCCTTAATAGAAGGCATGCAAGCTTTTCAAGGGCCAGCTGAAATGACTGGGATTCAAAACCATATGCATTTAATTTGTTCCGCTTTTAATAAGCACTAATAACTGTCTCATACAAGCAGAGACTTAATGGAAAGCATTGAAGAAGCTTTGGTGGGAGAGGGCACAGTATAGAAGCAGGTATGCTACTGCCTGTGATTTTTACTGTGTGTGTGTCTTCCTGTTAGCATTGCTATCATAATTTTTACAGTATGGTCCATTCTGTGTTTGTTAAATACTACTGTGTGCTTCTGAAAAACAAATGATTTAACAACAGACTGGGAGTGCTTTGAAAGAGGAAGACAAAGCCAGATATTTTTTCAGCTAACCACCTCTCTTTTTCTCCTCACCAAAAATGTAATTGATATCATGTAGGGGAAGACGCAGTCAGGTGGGCTCTTCACTTCTTTGATGTTGCAAACACACATAGACTGGCATAAACCGTTTAATCTTCTATGTGTGTGTCTGTGTATTTACAGTACAAACTCTCTGTGTGTGTGTTGCGCGACAGGATCAGGCCAGATGGCTACTAAAAAGTAACAGAAAGCAGATATTACCTCCAGGTTAAACAAGTCCCTATTTCCCTGGTAACCAAACAAAGTCAGCATCAGTCAAGAACCTGCTAGAATCAGATGAGACAGTTGGGTTTGTTTGGAACACTTGGAGCCAATCAAGGACAAGCTGGAATAGGCCAAAAGTGAAACTGACGAGCGGCAGACTTGGGGAAGCAGAGCAGAGCAGCTGGGGTGCTGCTGGGCACTGAGCAGGGGGGTGAGGGGCAGCGCTGCGGGACCAACCGGGCAGCACCCCAGCTGCTCTGCTCCGCTGCTTCCCCAAGTCTACCTCGTCAGTTTCAGCAGCAGACTTGGAGGAGTGGCGTGGAGCAGAGCAGCTGAGGTGCTGCCGGGTGCCGAGCAGGGGGATGAGAGGCGGCGCTGCGGGACCAACCCAGCAGCACCTCAGCTGCTCTGCTCCGCACCACTTCCCCAAGTCTGCTGCTGCTGAAATTGATGAGCAGTGGACTTGGGGAAGCTGCAGAGCAAAGCAGCTGGGGTGCTGCCAGATTGGTCCCGCAGCGCCACCCCTTACCACCCTGCTCAGCAATAACTACTGTAGTCTGGGGGGTGGGCAGCCCGCTTCCCTCCCAGAAACTCTCAGCAGCAGCGTGGGCCTTCCTGCAAAACGGTGGAGGGTTCGCCCCTCGCTGCGCTGTTCCCCGCCCACCTCCCGTCCTCCGGCCGGTCGCAGTGCGGGTCCCGGCAGATCCGTTACAGGGGTATAGTCCCCTTCCCTTCTTCTCCCCTTCCCTTTCCCAGCTGCAAGTGCCCATGGGGCTCACAGCAGCTCCAATTGTCCGGCTGGCTGGAGCACTTCCGGGTTCCAGTTGATGCCAGACTATCAGGAGTGCCAGACCACTGGATGCCGGACAATTGGAGTTTTACTGTAGCTTATTTTTAAATTGGGAACATCTACACAGCACTTATTTTGAAATAGAGCACTCTTCCTCTGACTTCCCTTATTCTTCATACAATAAGGATTAAAGGAGTTGGAGTAAAAAAAATCCTCCAGCTTGACGGTCTTTTGACACTGTTTTGAAATAACTGTCTGCTGTGTAGATGCGGACTAAGTAATTTCGAAATAGTGTTGCCGTGTAGACCTGCCCTAAGACATTTTCCCCTCCCTTTTCCCCCTGCTTATGCCGCTGATGAGAATTGCTAAACCAAACTATGACTTGCCCCTGAAGTAAAGAGATTAGACTGAGCTGCTGTAGTGATCCACTGAGACGAGCAGTTGGACCATTATCCAAACTGCCATTTTCCCCAGACAGGAGGAGATAATATGTGGCCTACCACTACCCAGAAGCACAGGACCCACTGTGTGAAATTAGGAGCTTTGTGACAGTAGATAAATACTGATTACCACACACAGATATTGACTGAAATTTAGATTCACAGTAGAAAATGATTGCTCCACAATTTAAAAAGGCAACCAGCAGCAGGATACAATGTGAAAAGCTGCCAGCTAAGGCAATTATTACCCACGTGGGGTCACTCTATCAACCCATAGGACAAGGTGTTTTCTCTATACTCCACATTCTCCTGCTCATTCCTTTTTGAAATGGCTCATTGCTCTAATGTGCTGCAGTTTTCCTTACCATGGTCAAGAAAGTTCTCTCCTTTTACTCAGAGGGTGACATTCAGAGGTGATGTGGAAGGGAATGTAAATTACATGTCACAGGGATTTCAGGGCTCAGGTCAAAACATAAAGCTGGTGCCTCACAGTAGAACATTTCAGTTCTAAATAAACACATTCTATTGCATCCTCGACAATTTTCATTTCCCCATTCAGTCCCATCCTGTTTTTCTTTTTTGTTCTTTAGCAGCTTTAACTTTAAAATTTCCCTCCTCTCCTATCACATCCAGCCCTGACATCTCCTGCTTTTCACACTCAGTCCCTCCTCCTTGGCCCTGGCGCTCTGATGTTGTGTAAAATACCAGTTATTTGTTAGTTGGCAGCCATGATTCAGACCAGTTTCTCATTTTTAGGGAAATATCATTTAAAATAGCCCCAGGTAATTGTTGACAGGTTCGTATTCCTTGTGTTTATTTGAGCCTCAACCAGCTTTTGCCTTGTTTTCAGATCCTTATTGAAATGTTGAAACAAAATACAGGACTATGTAGCACTTTAAAGACTAACAAGATGGTTTAATATGTGATGAACTTTCGTGGGCCAGACCCACTTCCTTAGATCAAATAGTGGAAACTGAAATGTTGACATTTGAGGCTGAGCTGAGGCAGAGAATCTTGGTTCTAGTCAGCATTCCAGTCTGCTGGTGGGTGGGCAAGGCGGAACAGCAGCTCCTTCTGCTCACATGAACTGATTCTCATTTAAAAGTACTGTGTGAGAGGGGAGGAGTCTGAGCTGATGTGTGCAATGGCTTTTGTAGTGTTGCACGTTGCTGCCTCAGCAGAGAGCACAAGGACTGAATAGGCAAAGGGAGGGACCCGTGGATGACTGGAGAAGTTCAGTGCCAAGGTTCAGCCCAACCCCTTTCACCAACACGCTATTCTGATGAAAGCCTGGCAACTTTTGTTTGAAGAGCTTGTGTTGTGCTAGAAAGTCATTTTGGATGAAATAATAGCTCCACCCTGGGGTCACTCAGTGTAGTTGCGAGAGCCCTCTGGCAGTGCACAAGTTAAGATTCATCCATCTGAATAAAGAGAACAGATCGCTTTGGTAAGTTGCTTTTCTTTCCTGTTGGGAATGGCTGTAGCTTATGTAGTACGCTAATGGAAAATGACGTTTTAAAATGTGTTGCTTAAATCCTATTAATTAGGAACATTGTGTGAGAGAAACATTGCCCTATTCTTTAGGCTCTCTGCTCCATATTCATCCCCCAAAATAAAGCTACCTCCTAGAAACAGTAAACCTGGTGACACACATGACTGTAAACTCCAAGCACCTAGCAAGCCAAAGGGTATCATCACTAAGGCTTTAAGCAGCCCCGATGCCATCACTGGTAGCTCAGTAGGGCTAGAGCAGCTTCTGGTGCCTAGCTCTGTGCTACAGCTAGCGTGTCCCTCTAGCCTGGTGGAGGTTTGTGCAGTGCTGTCCCATCCTTAGGACGGTTTGGCATATCCACCCCAGATCCTGTGCTTTGGGGGATCCCTATGGTAGCCACTCCAATCCTCTTATGGATAGGATGGCTCCCCATAGGTTAGCCTGACCTCCAGAGAACCCCAGCAGCCTGGGAGTGGCAGAGCCCAGAGGCAGTGAAGCCCAGGAGTAGGGAGCCCCGCAGCCCAGGGCTAGCTGCGGAATCTGGTGGCCCAGGGGCAGTGGCTGGGCCCCAGTGGCTGGGAGCAGGAAGCCCAGTGGCCTGCAGATAGTTTCAGAGCCCGGCCACTGGGAACAGGGAGCCTGGTGGCTGGGGCTGGTTGCAGAAACCAGTGGCACGGGCCTGGTTGTTGGGCCTGGCAGTGGCGGTGGGACCCCAGGGCTGTGGAGCCCAGTGACCATGAGGGGAGCCTGGCCAGGTCTGCTGACAGACCCCTGGAGAACCTGGAGTCAGACAGAAGAGGGGCTGGAACTGACTTCCAATGGCAAATTCCTTCCTTTGGGACCAGTCAGATCCCAAGGGTGCCAGGCCTGGGAGGTCCAATCTGTAATATTATCTAGTGTATTCGTTTTTAATGAAATCAATATTGGCTCTTCCCTAATTCAATAGAATAGTCAAGAAGAAGCTGCTTTCTTTTAAACTTACTTTTTATTTTTGTTGAAGGATGCATAGATAACCTATGAGGCCATGCAGACATTAAATTATAATATGGCAAAAACAGAAAAGTTATGAGACCCTCAAATACAATACCATACATTTCACACAAGGAAGGAAGCAACGTCCAACACAGTTAAAAGAATTACATGCCAATTAGTTTGGTCAACCATTGTGCAATCCATGGAAATAAAAGCACACCTGGAACAAACCCATCCTTTCTTTAAACTATCCTATTGTCTTTAAGAATGTGTCACATTTTGATGAGCAGTAGCTGCTTTCCAATTTCATGTGGTGTTTTAAGACAAGCAAATGAATTCTGTTGTGCCAGGGGAATGGACAAGATGCTCCTATGTTGCAAGCAACCTCATTTGGGAAAACGTCCATTCAGGATGTGATCCCTGATTTTTCTTGCTATCAAAAGCACATTAATCAGATCCAGTAGGACAAAATAAGTCTAAATGTACAGAGGGAGTTTAATGCACAAAGTCTTTAGGTGTATGATTTTCAAAAGTGCCTATATGATTTAGACACAAATCACCTTGGATTTACGCTTGTATGGCATTTAGTAGCTTAAAAAATTCTACCCTTAGAAACTAAAGGCAGCAGTTGCACACTAACAGGATTTGAGCAGATTTTATATTGTGGATGTGTTAGCTGCAGATTGTGAACACAGAGGTGTAAAATGTGCTGATTTTGCTATTTAATATCCATGCTCAAAGCTACACCCTGGATTAGTTAAACATTTAAAGGAGTTGTAAATAAAGTGAAATTAGTCTACCTGTTTTTTCCCAAAAAAGTCATAGCTCACTTCTTGGGTTGACTCCTGCCTGCTCAAAAGCCATGATAATATTGTTAAATTAAAGACCAAGACACAAATAATCCCACAGAAATACCGTAAGCATTTGAATGATTAACACAGAAACAATTATACAGCTGCATAATCCCCATAGCTGATTGTTTGATGAGCAACAGTGCAGCAGCCTTCTAACAAGAACCTTTAAATGAAAATTAGTCAATCTTTGTACTATTAATATTATAATAGGATAATATATAAGTAGGTAGAATGTGATTTTATTTCTTCATTTGCTTCATGAAGAAATTAATCTCTAATTGCATTTACATTGGTAATATAAGTAATACTTCTCTAATTTAGTACTAGTGGGCCAAGATCTTCAGGTGTGGCAATCACTGTAGTCCATTAAAGTCCTACCAGTTACTCTACCTAAAAATGTGGTCTCATGTCCATAAATGAATACTAATGTTAAAAGGAGGAATGCATTAATGCATGAACATTCGTAAATAATTTATTGAACTTATTTGGGAGTTTAAATATGCAAAGCACATTACAGACATTGACTAATTATCTGGAACTTAAAATAGTTGTCTTCTGATTAACTGACTTCAGTGTTTCTGGCTGGGATTTCCAAAGGAATTCAAGGGAATTAGGTACCCAAATTCTTTTGAGATTTAGTAGGAATTGGATATCTGAATTCCTCAGGCACCTTTCAACATTCCAAGCTCTGCAATTTGTAGGGGAAAAAGTCAGATCAATGAATGGAATGGATACATTCAGAAAAGAAAGCCACAAAGTAAGTTTGTCCTATTTATGTGAATGGATCCCATGTTTAGTTGGTCCCTTGTCAAAACATCCATCCAATTGACATGCTGCTTATCTCTTGCATTTCAGGCTTGCTCTTTGAAGCACTTCTTCCTACCGAGAGTGCATGTATAAGAAGCATAGGGAATGTCCACCGGGATCAGAACCTGAACAGAAATGACACATACATGAATAACTCACCTCCAACCAGAGTACCCATTCAGAGAGATCATAGAAATAAAATCATTCAATAGAAGCTTGAGGGCACTCCACATCTCAAAAGATCAAGCCCCCAGGTACCATTCCTGCCCCTTTTGCAGTCAATGGGAGATTTTGCTTCAAATTTAAATGTGGACAGTAGCATATCTATACTAGCTATTCAAAGGGGTTCAGTGTAAAAGTAGTGAGGAAAGGGGACCCAGATCTTGGGGGATGAAAACAGAATACGGGAACACTACTTCATTTATCAAAAGTGGCAATCATAAAGTCAAACAGTCTGATTGTCTTCATTTATAAAAGGATTTACACTTTAGTGTAATTTCATCAGGCCAGATCCTTAAGCCAACCTGGGCACCACTCTGAGCAGATGAGGAGGAGGGAAACAGATGATTTATAGCATCCTCCCTTGTCCCCCTCCTATCCTGGAGTTGTGCCCAGGTCTAAATTATACCTAGCAGGGATCCTGGAGTGCAGCAGTGCTCTGACCACATCACCTTTCCTTCACCATACCCTCAACACAGTGGCCCTACATCTCAAGAGGAAATCATAGGAACCTGTGAAGCTAGCTTTTATGGCTGATTTACACCACCCAGAGCGGTGCAAAGGAAGCATCTCTAATGGGCTGGGCTTTTTAGATGACCCTTTGCATTTAATATTTTTGAAGTTTCCTCACCTCCTTGTCATTGGTCAATCCAAATTTCTGCAGGTCTACAACATTATAATAAAAGTTGTTCAAGGTGACTTCAGTCTCCTGTATCTGAAATGATACAAATCAGAAAGTCAGTTTGTCACCATACTTTCTAGCATGACAATCTGATAAAGTTTCCATGTGTTGTAAAGAAAAATAGTTGAAAGGTACAAAAGAAAGGGGAGCGGAGTGTGTAAAACAGGACCATTTTAGAAACATTTGAACATTATGCTGTAGTATTCTTCACTTTTGTATCTAAGGGTATGTCTACACTACAAAGTTAATTCGAACTAACAGCCATTAGTTCGAATTAACTTTGATAGGTGCTACACAGGCAAACCACTAGTTCGAACTTAATTCGAACTAGTGGAGCACTTAATTCGAACTAGGTAAACCTCATTCTACAAGGACTAACGCCTAGTACGAATTAAGTAGTTCGAATTAAGTGCTGTGTAGCCACTTAATTCAAACTAGTGGGAGGCTAGCCCTCCCCAGCTTGCCCTGGTGGCCACTCTGGGCACCACCAGGGAAACTCGTCTGCCCCCCTCCCGCTCCCGGAGCCCTTAAAGGGGCACGGTCTGGCTACGGTGCCTGTGCCAGGTGCAAGCCTGCCAGCACCCAGCCAGCAGACCCTGCACCTGGCATGGCACAAGCCAGCCACCCGCTACCACCCAACCCTCCGCCTCTTCCTGGGACCAGGCTGGCAGCTCCCAGGAGCCTGCCCAGGGCCGCAAGAGGCGGGCACCCTCCTGGTCTAGTGTGGACATCGTGGACCTCATCAAGGTTTGGGGGGAAGCCTCCAATGTCCACGACCTCCGCACTAGGCACAGGAAAGTGGCCATCTAGGGCAGGATAGCTGCCAGCCTGACCACCCAGGAGCAGGTTTGCATGAAAATCAAGGTGGTCCAGTGAGACTGCTGACCCTGAGCCCTAAGCTTAGAACATAAAAACATAAGAATGGCCGTACTGGGTCAGACCAAAGGTCCATCTAGCCCAGTAGCCTGTCTGCCGACAGCGGCCAACACTACGTACCCTGGAGGGGATGGACCGAAGACAATGACCAAGCCATTTGTCTTGTGCCATCAATCTCCAGCCTTCTACAAACAGAGACCAGGGACACCATTTCTACCCCCTGGCTCCATGGACCCAACCTCCATGAATTTATCTAACTTCTCTTTAAGCTCTATTCTAGTTCTAGCCTTCACAGCCTCCTGCAGCAAGGAGTTCCACAGGTTGACTATTTGCTTTGTGAAGAAGAACTTTCTGTTATTAATTTGAAGCCTGCTACCCATTAATTTCATTTGGTGTCCTCTAGTCCTTCTATTATGGGAACTAATGAAGAACTGTTCTTTATGCACCCTCTCCACACTCATGATTTTATAGACCTCAGTCATATCCCCCCTCAGTCTCCTCTTTTCTAAGCTGAAAAGTCCCAGTCTCTTTAGCCTCTCTTCATATGGGACCTGTTCCAAACCCCTGATGATTTTAGTTGCCCTTTTCTGAACTTTTTCCAAGGCCAAAATATCTTTTCTGGGGTGAGGAGATCACATCTGTACACAGTACTGAAGATATGGCATACCATAGTTCAATACTTCCCCTCCTCCTTCTTCCCCTGGCTTCCCCCTTCCAGCTCCCTCCTCCCAGGTTTCCTCCTCCTCTCTCTCTTCCCCTCTCCCACCTCCTTTTCCCAGTCGCCCCGAGTTTTGTTCAATAAAGAGAGTTTCTATTTTTGAACACACGTGTCCTTTATTTTGTACATCAGGAAGGGGGGCTAGAGAGGGGTAAGTGGAAGGAGGTGAGGGAGGAATGGGGTATGAGCCCCCGATTGGGAGGACTGGGGTGGCTCTGTTGGCTCCTCGGGGTGGAAGCTCTCCTGCAGCCCCCCGATTGACCGCCCCCCCAGATGGCAGCCTGCAGCAAGTGCAGCCGGGCTGATGGCTGAGTGCTGTGATGTGCCGAGTGTGGGCATTCAGGGCACTCCAAGCCAGGACTGCTTTGCTGTCCCTCATTGAGTTAGACAAGCGAGCAGGGAACCCTGAGAACTGTCTGTCCAGGGTGGGGGTCAGGTCCCTTTAAGCACAGCCCTCAGCTAGTCTGAGACAGCAGCTCCACGCTCTAAGTCCTAATCTGATGCCCTGCTGGCACAGCTTCCGGCCAGCCTTAACTTCGGTTCAGGGTCCACTCAATGTGGACATGCTAGTTCAAATTAGTAAAATGCTAATTCAAACTAGTTTTTAGGTCTAGATTCACTAATTGGAATTAGCTTAGTTCGAATTAACTAATTCGAATTAAGTTAGTTCGAATTAGTGCTGTAGGGTAGACATATCCTGAGTGTTTTCCTGGGTAAAGCGGAATGCCCTTTATGTTCATTGTCTTCACAGGAGGTGCAGTACCTCACAGGTTGGCATTTCGTGAGCATTCTCATTTTCCCAAAACAGCTAGCTGCATCTTCAGGAAGCTTCATGTTTACTTAGGTGATCTAGACAAATGGATTCAGCCTGAACTTTTCAGTGGACCCTATAACTGTATGTGCTTTATGAGCTATATTGAATGGTGAAAGAGATACCTGTGGAACTCTTCCCAGGATGAGCATCTGAATATTGTTGACAGTCTTCTGGTGTGAGGGTGAGTATTGCCCACACTCAGGGGGCCCAGAAAATGCCTCAAGGACACACTCATGAACAGTGTCCCTTAAAAATATTGAATGAAAGAAAAGATCTAAAATTACTGGTGAAACATTTGATTAATTGCCTGTAGGCTTGTTTTTATCTTTAATATTTTATTTTCATTTCTTCTGTATTTATTCTAACAACAATATAACATAGGGTTTGTTCTAAGCCCTATCCTTACCAATCCCCATCCCACTCCTATCCCCCAACCCTATAATATTGCAAACCAGCCTTTTATTTAAGTTGTTTAACATATTTTACCAAAGTGGTCTGTGTTCAAATATGAACTGTTCTGCCCAGATCATCAGCTGGTGTAAGTTAGCAGAAATCGACACTGGAGCAATGCCAGTTTACACCAAAGACAATCTAGCATTCAGCCTCAAAAGTACTGAACACTCACAACTTCAGCTGATGTCAGAGGGAGCTGTGAGTGCTCAGAAACTGTGAAATTCAGGCCCGGGAAATTTAAATAAGGCAATTTTAGTTGTAACTCAAAGCAACCTGGCCTTGCTTTTAGAGCACCGTCCGTGCAGTGCCTACAGCACATGGAAGGTTCTTTGTTTTGTTTTGGGTTTTTTTTAGAGGGAGTCTAGTATAATACATTAGCTAGCAGTTATAATTCAGTCCAGTACATACCATATGCAGTCAAAGTCAATATCTTGGCACTTGCCATAGAACCACTTGCAGAATAGTTCTGCACTTAAAACCCTGTCGCTCCGATCAGGAATTGTGGTGTATTTGTCCCTATGGAAGCCTTGGAATCCAGATTGCGTTGTTTTCTTGAGTTTCAGCTCTTTAATTCCAGAGATAACGAGTGGGCAACCTGTGATCCAAAAATATTAGAAAGAAAAGATCAGCTCCTATTCATGCAGGGAGGCCATAGCTACACTGCAAACTTTATTTCACACAATGTACATCATCATACAGTCACCAAAGTTAGTACTTCACTCATGAGTGCATATTTGGCAGCTTGCACTAGCACTGCACATACTCACCAGAAGTTCTTGTGTCAATGCAATGTGAAGTGTGCCACGTACCTGCCTTTTGGGGCATTTTTGTAATGTGTTGCAAGGCAGAAATGACTTGTTTATGGATCACTGGGAACTAGGGATCAAGATCCCAGCATGCAAGTCTCCCCACTCCATAATGCTATGCATAACCCATAAGTTTTGCTGCTTATTATTAAAATCCACAAACCCTTGTGGCACTTTTTGTTTTCTACCATCTCTGATAGAAGCATGGGTCCCCCTGAACTCTGCACTGTTCTCATGAACATTGCAAATACAGGATGCAGAAGTACCACATTAATAGTCAGCTGAACTGTTCTCTGTGACTTGAGCTTTGGTTGCTGTTAAGACTTGTTTGAGGGTTGCTGTGCAGTTACAGCTCGGACTGTTTGTCCCGAGCCTTTGAGTGATGTGGTTCTTGCTGTACATTACAAGTACTGGGTGTTTTGAGTACTGCAGTGCACTGTGCAATGTGTGCTGTGTACTATTAATGATAATTTTATTTTCCAAAAATAGAAAATCATTGCGTGGAAAAAAACAATGCAGAAACACCATGAGCCAAAAACTGCAGGCAATGCAATATGAACTCTGAACATGTATTAAGAGTGGGACTTTGAAACTGGAAAGGCGGCTAATATGTCTGTCCATTTCAGTGTACAAATACAATCGGTGGTGCCTACACATATGCCAGCTGTGGCTCTCAGATGTCAGTGTACATGAAGTTGTAGTTTTCCTTGTGGTAGGCACGCAGAATGGTAGGAATAAGGATGTGGCAGTTATTGCACATGAAATGTAGGAGTATGCAAAGAGCTGCTACAATGGAGTTCTCTCAGGATTGCAAAGGGTAGGGAGTCCAGGATTTTTGGATCTGTATGTCAGTCCGGGTTTGGAAAAGCATTTGGGTTTGCTCCCTGAGGAAAACCTATTATGTCCTGGTTTTCCTGGGCCTTTCTCCTCTCCACTGTCTCTTGCGTCATGCTGCCTGCCATCTTGGCCCTCCAGACCCTTAGTTTGTGGTCTGATGCAGCACTGGCTTGCAGGATCTTGCCAAACACATGCTCCCTAGCCCTCTTCTTTTTCCTCCTTGGGATCTGGTGTGGAGGGCGTGCCCCTCAAGGTCACAATGGCAGCAACTGCTGATAAAAACTACCACATTTATTGCTGCTCTCTGCATCTCTGCTGCTGCTTGCTGTCACTTCTTCCTCTAGCTGTGATGCTGTGTTCTAAGGTTACATTGCTTAGCCCACTTCTTAGTGGTATCAGAGGACAGTGAGAAGTATCAGTTCTGCTGCATCCTCTGTTTTATCTTTCAGTACAACATTGCCCACACACCGGGTCTAAGGCTCAGCCCCCAAAATTGCTCATCTGTGATTTCAACTCTAGTGATCGTTGACCAGAAATGCAGACTCCAGGCTGAGTATGATCAGCTCTGTCTTTAAATGCTAGTAGGAAAGGTTCCAACAGTGTCTAGGATTCATTATACAAAGTCTGCACCGCCAGTTAACCCATCCCCCTCACTTTCACTTGGATTTGGCATTTCTATCTCTGCTTGTAGGTGAAATTCAAGTAAAGATGTCCCCTTCTATAGGGACATTTTAAGTACAGTTCTTCTACCCTCTAGCTGTACAATGTGGATAACATTTCATTACCCCTTCACTCAAAACAATGGTGAGTTTTAATCCAAAACAGCCAAAATTGATCACTTTGGCAAAGCCAATATGTCTGCTCATCATCTAGACAAAGCAAGTATGTCTATGCCAGTGGTGATCAATCAAACAACAAGGGTTTGCCAAGGTTAGCCCCTGGCGGGCCACTGCTGCTATCTCTGCAGGTACAGGTGCTTGCAGCTCCCATTAGCTGCAGATCACCGATCCTAGCCAATGGGAGCTGCGAGAAGTGGCATGGACCAGGACACCATTTCCCACAGCTCCCATTGCAGTGACCCGTGGCCAACAGGAGCTGCAATCACTAGTGTCTGCAGAAGCACAGGTAAATATAAAGGTGGTGGCCCACCAAGGACCACCCCTGGGGAACCAGATCTGACACACAGCCTGATATTAGCCCATCGCTGGCATGCAAATGCAACCTGCTCCTGAAGTGTTTTCTCCTAGTTCATCAACAGACAATGGGAGAGAGTTACTTTATGACCTGGATCACATTAGGAAGCCAGTCCCTCAGCTATCCTTGTTGAATCTAGGTTGTACTTTAGCCAGCTGTAGAGCCCTAGCCATCGTCTCCCTCAGCTGCCTCTTTTTCTCCAATTAGTCCTCATGCTCAGAGGGTTCAGTAGGCCAGCCTTCTCCATTGACTGTCTGCCTTGCTATGAGGGAGGAGGCAGAATTTATGCGCGTTCTCTTCACCCAGTTTGTCCCCACCCACTCGGCTAAGCTTCTGGGCTGTTAGAAACAGAGTGGAGTGATAGCATTTCCTCCCGAGCACCATTTATCCTGGCACTTCTTCTGCTTTATCAATGTTTCCTAGGGCCTTATGTATACACCAGATCATTCAAAATCTTAAAAGTCCATGCCACATAACAGGGATGGACTGACCTCATTGCTACCATCCGTAAGGGACAGACCACCCCTTCACACAATCATTCACAGTTTTGATGCATGTGGTATAAAAAATTTTGGTGAGGAGTGTTTAGAAACTGAAAAATATGAGATACTATCAATGTATTAAAAGTGGGAGCTTTTTCAGCAAATGATATAAACTCTTTAATTTCATTCAGGTTTCTTTTTTTTAATTTCCATGTAAAAGTTGAGAGGAATTTTCCTAAAAGGATGAAGAAGCCAAAGTCAGCGCTGATCATGCTGCCAAAAATTATGGCATTGGTTAAATGTCTCCATGGCTGAGAAACATCTCTTTTTACAGAAAACTGAGGCCAAAATTCAGTGGAAATTTGTGTCTCATGCTGCCTGTTCTACAAGTATAAACACCAAAAAAAAAACCACTCAGCACGTGTCTTTCAGAGCTCTTTGCTGTTTGCAAAGGAAATGAGTTGTGCCAAGATACAAGGAGACATGCTAGATGACCCATAGAGGTGCCTTCCAGTTCTAACAACCCTGTGAACCAGGAATGGGATTCGAGGGTTCAAAGACTGATAATGAGCTACAGAGCTTTCATCTCTAGCATATGAATTTGAATACAGCCTCAGTCAGTAGCAATTAAAACTTGTTACTCTCTGATGATTGTTCAGTACTGAGGAGCCTATTGTTACTGTTTCCATCGCAGCAGTGCCTAGAAACTTTAGTCCCATTGTGATTAACATTTTAGTGATTGCAGTCCAGTTCTTGGCATTACATCCTCATCATGTCACATAAAACAAAATTTGGATCTAACTGGCATTCTTGTTGGTAGTCACAGCAATGAGATGGAATTTGTAGATTCAAATTGGTAGCTAGACATCTAACACCCTAGTTTACATATGAAGGTGCAGCCTTAAATTCTGCATTTCTTGATCACTCCAAAACTCTCACTGAACTCATTAGGAGTTTTGGTTATGCAAGGAATTCAGATTTTGTGCACAAACATTTTACACATGAAAACATTTCTTTCAAAAAGTTATGGGTGCACTTTTAGAGGCTAGGGAGAGGTCCTCCTAATAGTTTGGCCTCATTTGTAATGCTGAAATTACATCTTTTTAGAAGCAAAGCCAAGACATCTTCATATGGTTTTGCAGTTTTACTATAACTTGGGCAGTTGGACTAAACTACTATGTCTTTGGGAGTGTACTGAATGTTAGAGTATCATTAATAGTCTGACGATAGCCAATAGTATAATCTATTTGTTTAAGCAGGTTATTTTTCAGAAGCCAGTTCAGTCCTGCAAGTTTATGTAACAGAACTCTATAAATATAAGCCTGGATCCTGCATTATTTTCTCACCCTTTATTCAGTGAGCAAGGACAAAGGATCAAACCCATCTGAAAACTTTAAGCATGCCTCTTTGTTTGAACACGGTGGACAATCTTTAATCGTGTTGTAAACCTTTAACTCCTAAAACTACCTCTAAACCTGTATTTGTCTTTAATGAATAGAGATGTTAAGGAAAAAGTAATGATGCTAAGGGAAAATTGGGAATTATTTTCTCACCTTTTTGACACTGTTCAGCTTCACAAAAACGAATCCCTTCAGGAACACAGATAAAGGCATGGGCATGGGGGACACCATTCTACAGATTTAACACATACTGGTAAGTAAAACTGGAATGCATTGTAGTATAACTTAAAAAATGAGAAAGAAACATCCAAGAAAACACAATAGTATTTTTATATACCTTTTCCAGATGCCGCCATGGTACCTCTTGTACATAGACCTTGACATGCATCACGTGAGAATATGATGAAATGAGGTGATTGCAGATATCAAGGGCAAACTGTTCTATAGTGTTGATCTAAGAAACCAAATAACACTTTAGAGAGCACCGATTACCTAATGTATATTGGCATACAGAATATAACATGCACAGTGCATCTGTATCACTGTACATATTTTGTGCGAAAATAGATTTTGTGCATGATATGGGTGCCATTCAATACTGGATTTATAAAGATAGCCTCTCTAACCACCAGGTCAGCATGCACTGTAAGATACAATAGGAGCTAAAGAGTTACATTTGTCTGAGATTCTTTTTCCTTAAATATAATATCAAAGGGAAGGGAAGAAAAAATGGAGTGAGAGAAGCCACCACTCGTATCTGACCCATAGAAGATGCAATATCATCTTCCTGGTGCATTCCTGGTGGCTTGTCTGTGACTGAATGATAAAAATTGAAGCACGCTAAAGGATGTAGTTGATATTTCATAATGGGATTGAGACTTTGGTCCATTATTCGGTATATTTAGACTATATGGAACTAGCAAATTAAAAGAAAAGCAGAAGCCCCTCACGGGGGAGGGGGAGGAGTGTAATAATGCTTATATTCTTTGTAAAGCTCTTTGAGATCTGCTGATGGAAAGTGATATATATAATAGGTAGATATTAATATTTATTATTTTATTAATAAATAAAGTGCACAGCTGTCCTGTGACAGTTATCTGAAGACAGGTGTGAGAACAGTGCTGGCTTTGTCAGACAAAAGACTAAATCAGAAAACTGAAGAGGGACGCAAATTCAAAGGGTAAGATTCAGAATTGGACTAATATTTTCCAAAGTTCAGAGGTATCAGATCCCAGGAGTCCAAATGTAAAAAAGACACATGATACGAGGGGGAGTCAGCCAAACCAAAAATAAAGATTATCAACACTTGTGCACCAAATAGCAGATGAGAAACTCAATGTTCTGTATGAAAGATTATTACTGTAAAAAGAAAAGATACAGTTCAAATTTTCCAAGAAGCTTCAGTATCAAACTGAGAAGCAGAAAGCAAGAAAAAATATATGGGAGAAAATAGGAATTTTGCTCTCATCCAAATTTTCATAACTTTTTGTCCGGAGAAGAATTTCTTGAACTAGGTGAGCTTTGGAAGGGGACAAGACAGGGCAATGGAAGAGGAAAGAGGATCTTTTGAAATATGTTGGCAATAAAAAATATGTATAATGGCCTTTTCAAATCAATCCAGAGCATCACCATAAATACCAGTCAGTCAGTACAACACTAAATACTAAATATTTAAAAATACCCCTTTGCATTTTGCCAAAGCAAGTACGATGTTCTTCATGGTGTCTGTAGGGATAACTGCAGAATTATCTCCATGCAAGTACTCATTGACAGAATCTAGGCTAATATGCACGCAAGCCTCCACTTCTTTAATAAAGTGTTTCTTGTCTTCTCTCCTAATGCGAAGGAGTTTAATCACGTTCTTTCCATACTCAGAATTCAGGACTTCCACGTCTTCATTCTGTAGTGAAAAGAGATGCATTACTTACTTACTGAAGACCACAATTATAAAGGAAGCAAGAGCCATGCTCAGCTGAATCAACACCTGTTTATCAATGGTGAGCATTTTATTTTTGTGTTTATCCTGGAAAATTAAAATAAGAGAGGTAACATTCAGGAGAAAGGTGTGAGGGTCTGGCAAGAAGAAAGAAACCATTTTAAGGAAATATAATTATTAATAGTAGTAGTGGTATTTAACATTTTTATTGTAGTGCCTACAAGCCTGAATTGTAATAGGCCCTGTTCTGCTGGACACTGTACAAATACCACGTGTGATCTGTCTATTGTATGGAACAAATTTTCCATTTGTCAAGTGTGGATTTAATAAGCCATAGTGGACATTACACTTGATTCATCACTGTGTTACTTCTGTTTAATATTCCTTGTTATACCATTGAAATCAATGGATTGTCACAAATGAGGCTGAAATCAATAGTTACACCAGTTTAAAACAGAAATTATACATTGATGAATCAGACTCCTTATTATGATTAATATGTTGCTTATAATTTATACTGTGTTACTACCCCACAATCATGAAATAGGACCTCACTGTGCAAACATATAAAAACAGGCAGTCCTTGCCCCCAAAGACTTTTCAATCTAAATATAAGACAAGAGACAATCAATGAACACAAAACATAGTGGAGGAACAGGAAACAATGAGACAAGATATTATGTCTCTCTCTCAGCACATTGTTCCTATGTTTGAGTAAGAAACCTTCCAGGCTGTAAATCTAAGTGACTACAAAGATTTGGCTCTGGATTTGTCTACCTGTGTAGCTGGGCTCACAGGCCATCCCTTCCTCAGGAGAGCTAAGCCACACCATTGGCTCAGAGCTAAACTCTCATTTTCTGGCTTCCCAAGAAGATAGTGAATGCAACCAGGCAAAAGATGTCCAAAATCCTTTTAAACCTCTCCAAATTTGTAACAGCTGCAAAATGTAAGCAGAAGCAGTAGGGCCTTGCACTATTTCAAAGTTACTAAACCTCTGGAAATCACTTACATACTCAGGTTTTCTTAATAGATGTTAACTTAGTTGATTTTTCTGGTTTTCATTTTTTCCCACTTACCTTTAAAATATATTTATAGTTTGACTATAGTTTGACTGCTGAGATTTCTAGTAACAACCTAAATATTTAAAAGTCTTACTATACATTTTAGAAATGTGTGTCTGTCTCTCTATCCATTTGTCTGTGAGTCTGTTTGTTTAAGAACTCCTCCTAAACAGTAAGAGCTAGGACCACCAAATTTGGTATACAGCTTCCTCTTATCATAACGTACAACAAGGTCAGGGTTTGGTTGTGCCAGGACAGTGAGATGTGCATAGAATTCTGTTGTTTCTCATAAAAAAGAAAGGGGAGTTGATATGAGGGAATTATACTGTAGAATGATCACAGAGGGGCAGCAAGAGGCCAGAGATGGGACAACTATAACCCCATTGGGCCAGCAGGAACAGGGGTGGAGAAAGTAACAGCTACTTACTATATATTTCAGAGAGTTTGTCTGTTTGTGTGCCTGTCCCCTTGCTGGAGGACGAGCATCCCTCCCCCAGATTTGCTTGCTGCAAGGGCTATGGAAAGGCACTACTCACCTGCCCCCAAACTGCTGTTGTGAAAGAGGGCTGGGATTGTCCTCCCTCCCCAGGACAGACTGCATACTAAACCCGTCATCCTCAGCCCCACCTCAGAACAATGATTTAAATGAAGAAAACCCAAATTTATGTGAGTTAAGGACCCAAGCAACACCAAGTAAATATTCTAGTGTATTGTAATTAATAATTATTATTTCAGGGTCCACTGTGAGCTGAGTACTTCAGAAAAGGTGTAAATGACGCTTTTTTACTTCAGAGACCTTATTGTAGAAGTGGTAAATCTGCCTCACAAGTGAGACTATAACATAAACCAGGAAAAGAGGTAGTCAGAAAAGATTCATGTTACCAATATATGAAGATATGTTTACTCAATTTATAGGCAAACAAATATTTACTGATCTAAAAAAGGTGGGGTGGGGTGGGCCGGTTGGTATTTTGGAAGATTGTAGGATCTTAAGTAACAGTTTGAATAGATCTGTGATACGGATTTGTCAAAAGGATTTCCAAACATACAGGTAGGATGGAAGGAGAAATGGAAGTACCCATAAGAAAAAGAGACTAAAAAGGTATCAGACTGGCAAAACACAAGGTAAGGTATGATATTTAGGCAGGGCTATGACATACTGTGACCCACACAACACCTTATATCCTATGTTTACCACTTCTATATGATTTTGATATATTTTGTACAAAGTATGCCTTGTGTAGTAGCATTTGAAAACTCATCATCTGCTGAACATTATTATCTTGATAAAATATATTTGGTTACTGTGTGTAAAGTTATGATATTACTATACAATAATGATTTTTCTGTAACGTTGGAAAAGTTAGAAAAGCAGGTTCAAACTAGTTTTTCAGAGACAAAGACATACTTGCACACCAGCAGGATGCTAAATCATCATTACTAAGGTCCTACTTGAATTATGGGATGATTGTCAGATAATTGTAGCTGAGTTATGGATAAGCTATAGAAAATTGCAGAAAAGTCATAATGGACCTTTCTTAATTAATTTCAGTAATTTGGAAAAGCAAGAGAAGACCTACTTGTTTAAGAAAAATTAGCTGGAACAATATAACACTTGAGCATTATGTTGTGCTTGACAATTTTTTTTGATGACCAGACATTTTTCTGCAATTATATTACAATCATTAATGTACAGGGCTGACACCGCCCTCCCGCCTCCAAGCTCTACATCCACAGGACTGGCTGCCTGAGCCCCAGCTGCTGTCAACTCAGATAAATCTGGTTCTACTTCACTAATGGGAGAAAAGTGTGTATTGTAAACCTCAAAAGTGTATGCAAAAATGTGCACTGTGCAAAGTAAACTAATTAAAATCAAAATTGTGGTGAAAGGCTCATATTCAGGGATTTGTAATTTCCACAATATCAGAAATTACATAGGGCCTCAGTCATGATCCATTTAATTGGTGATTCACCAGCAGGGGAGTAGTAAACAAAGTAGTTAGTGAACAGAACACATATGCGGTAGAACTGCTGATTCCATGACCCAGCAAAGACTTTTCCAGTACAAAGAGACAGGGTATAAAAAGGAGAGACTGTGACCAGCTCATCACCTCGCCAACCCCATCTCTGCTCATGACAATAAGACAATAAGAGCATCATTGGGCTGGGGAGAGTGGTTCTAACTGGTTAGCTTTCCAGTTCGTTATGGACTGCTGAAAGGTTTTGGATGAGAGAAACTTGTCTGGTTTCAAATCTTACTGAGCTTGGTAAAGTTTAGGAATTAGTTTACAGTTTTTTCCCTTATGTAACTAATTTTGATTTTTATGCCTTTATCATTTACAATAATTTCAAGTACATTTTTCTTTAGTTAATAAGCTTTTTAATCGTTCACCTAATCTAGTGTGCATTTGGATTGAAATGCTGGGGGCTTCCACTTGAGCCAATAAGACTGGTACATACAAATATTACCTCTGTTGGAATGTTGGCCTAATAGGAGCTTATTCTGCACAGGGGTCTATTGAGTCCTTTAAATTTCCACAGCGGAGTCTGGAGTCAAAGTCCAGGCCATGATGAAGGGCTGACTGGGGGAGGCTAGCACCCCCCAACCCTGCTCCTTCGGTGGGCCTGTAGCCAACCCCCCACCTTCTCAAGGGCCCAGCAGTTCTGTTGGCAGCCCTGTCCACTGTTCGGACAGTGATGCAAAAGAGGAAAGAAAACTCTGCTTAGTGCTGTGTTGATTCTGCAGGGTTAGCAGGAGTAGACGGATCTAAACACATTTATGCCTTGCAGGAGGCATAAGGGATCTGTTGAAAAAGGCTTTCTTTCTCAACAGATCCCCCTCTAGACTGCCACTTTTTGCGGACAAAGTGCTGAGTTGGCAAAACTCGGTGGCCATTTTATGCAAATTAGGTGCGGGATATTTAAATCCCTGCCTCATTTGCAATGTCGACCTGCCTAATCTGCATCCCTTTGCCGACAGAGGGATGCAGTCTAGACATACCCTAATGTTGTAAGGTGTTCAGTATAGGAGTCTTAAGAAATCTATTCTACTTTTAATACTCAAAGGAAAAATGGGGTTGGTCTTTTTGACTCTTTTCTGCTTTATGATGTATGAAGAATGTCTGAATTGAGCAATTTTTTTCTTTGTATTTTTTTCCTGTTTGTTCCTTACATTTGAGGTTTACTCTGTGTTTATTCTGGAAGATTCTGGGGGGTTTGGAGGAGTAGTACAATAGTAACATCACAACAGTGCAGTACTTTTGTTTAGTTAACCCACATTTAGCTCTTATAATTAATTAGCATTTTAAAGAAAGAACATCTTTGTTAAAGGCTTGACACCTCCAGCTGTTTAGTTAAATCCGTCAGCAAATACTCCAGCAAAATCTGGGAAAACAAGAAGAGACATTTCTGATATTTTGAAGGTGAAGGTGATATTTTAGGGCTTTTCCTAAAAACACTTTCTGTATACATTACAAAAAAGCAATCACATGTCCAATTTAATTATTTTTTTGACAATCACCCTTTAGACACTATAAATGAAGTAACTGAAGGAATAAAATTTATATAATTTTCTCACATTGTCTGTAATTACACAGTTATCTACAGAACCTGCTCAACAGTTGCAGACAGATTTGTTAGCAGACTCCTGGCAGTATGATAAGTGGAAGCTTCACGCTAACGTCTCTCTCCAACATCACACCTACAACATAAATCTAATTTAGATCTCATGGAATTCAACTTTTTGTTCCTATTGGTATCCTTCTAAATGGTGTGTTTCCTGGAGATATGAGGGTCAATGGACATGCACTGGTGACCTAAACCATTTTCCTCAACTGGCTTTGGAGAAGTGATGGTTCATTTGTACTCAGAATCAATACATTTACAATGCTCTTTCAGATACATCATCTTCCATTACCAAAGATGCAATAACTCTTTAAGAAGGAAATGGATGGACCATGGTTCTCAAACACTGCATCCACTCAGTACATAAAGAGAGTAGTAGGGTTCTCCAGTTCTGCTCTGGAAAATGGCATTGCCAGGTTCTTATGTTTATTATCTCTTGAATCATTTCTGCATTACAAGTTTTTTTGTTATGACATCCCACCCAGTAAACTCAATCAGGCTCTGAATGTTAAGCACATCTGTTGCATCTTCACCAGCAATAAAGGTGCCTGTTCCTTAAAGTGAACCCTCAGTGACTCATATGAAACCTCATTGCTTTCAGTATGTTTGCTGAGATGTGACTGGTTGGAGCTTAGTAAACAATGCTGTGCATGAGACATAAGGAACGGAATCCAGCTTAATCTTTTTGAGCTATCTTGGTACTGCAGTCTTAATAGGATTTTCTTAGTGTTTTTTAATCCCATCTGTCTACCTGCCAGGTGAAATTAATGAGAAGTCATTGAAGTCAATGGGAATCCTTCCATTAACTCCAGTGGAAATTGGATCAGATTCTAGAGTTAACAAATATGACTTAATACAGTTAGGGATTCAAGCAGATCAGTAGAGTAGAAGGTGCCATTTTTACAGAGTTTTTTTAGAAGAACCACACTTTAAAACATAATTTCTTGCAAGTGAATCTAGTGCATTTTATACTTCAACAAATAAGTAAATAAATCAAATATGTCTCCAAAATACACAGGAGCAAATTAAATTGCTTTGTAGAAAATGTTTGCTAGAAAAAAATGGGGAAGTGCAACAATAGATGTCTGTTTAAAGGCAAGAGTCAGTTAGTTTTCAATTTCAGTAGCACTTGTCTTAGCCCACACAATTTGGATCAGGATTTTTAGCATTTCAAACTTGGGGGCTATTTGGATCTGAAATGTTGAGGTCATTTTTAAAATGTTGATACAGGATTGGATACAGCAGTTTCTAGATCTGGGGACTCAGTACAGGCTGATCTCGGTGGCAGGGTTATACGCTATTTGAGTTGTCATGATCAGTTACTGGCATAGGGCATGTCATCACTGATCATGTTTCTGTGCCTTAGTATGGGTTCATTCAGTCTGACGCACTGATTCCCTATAAAAATGTCTGCAAAGAAAGCTAATATTGCAAAAGCCAATCTCCACCAGCTGCATCTAGGTATAGATTTCCTTCCCCTTTTCTCCTCAGAAACAAGAACCAAATAATTACACAGCACTCCAAAGCATACAAAATACTTCACTGAAGGAAAGGGAGGTTTGGTTTATGAATCACACAGGGGGAAGGGATTAGAAACAGGTGTAGATGCAATTTTCGGCTTTCCCTACCATGCTCCATATTCAATCCATGTGAATTGCCAACTCCTCCCAAAACTTGTGTAGCTCTAGGTTTCTTTGTAGATGTTTTTGTAACTTTTTGGGTTTTTTACAGATAGGGTTGTTAACCCTATGCCAACCCCTTTTACCTTGGGGAGAGGTGATCCAAATTTATCTGGTCTCTAACCTAAAAAGTCTTCAAATCACAAGCTACAGACATTCATAAACAGATGCCTGAGGAACATCCTTCACATCAAATGGCAAGACTTTGTCACAAATGAGGAGCGTTGGAACAGAGCAGGACAAGAACCACTTGATGTTGAAATCAAGAGAAGAAAGTGGTGATGATTAGGCCACACTCTCAGAAAACCATCATCCAGCATAATCTGTCAAACTCTTACATGGAACCCACAAGGAAAATGCAAAAGAAGACGACCTTGGACTACATGGAGAAGATCTACTGAGATTGAAGGACAACAACTGGGATACTCCTGGAGTCAGTTAGAAGTTTTGTCTCAAGACAGAGTGAAGTGGAGGAGACTTGTAGATGACCTATGCTCCACTTGGGGTTTAAGAAGAAGTAGCTGAAATGTTGGTTCTCTTTGATTTTAAATAACTGTGATTATTTTTGCTTTCCTGGTGTATACTTGAATGAGACAAATATTAAGAAAGAACAGAACTCTGTCAAGAATTCTAAGATGAATGGGATAAACTCTATAGCCCTTTTAAAGTGATGGGATGTCAGGTAACCTCAGTGAAGCTCAAATTGTACTTCAGCAATGGGCAACCTGGGCTCGTGCGTGGGCCACATGAGTGGCTCTCCTTCATTTAAATGGGCTGCAAGATTGTCACAACTGAGCTGGTCTCCTAGGATAGTGGAGTTTTGCTAACTGCTCATGTGTACCTAGAATTGCGGGGTGTGCCGATCGAACAGAAGCAGCATTTTGAATGCAGAGGGGGTACAAGGCCACCACAGTCAA
Organism: Pelodiscus sinensis; assembly: GCF_049634645.1. Taxonomy (NCBI): domain Eukaryota; kingdom Metazoa; phylum Chordata; order Testudines; family Trionychidae; genus Pelodiscus; species Pelodiscus sinensis. Next base: position 29,433,959 of record NC_134719.1, read on the forward strand.
TATTGGGTACAATCAGCATGCACCTCACTACACATGCCCTTGTGTCAGTTTAGTAATACCAGCAGGGAAAAAAAACTGTGGGTGGAAATCAGCAGAATCATGAGAAATAGTAAACAAAATGTCTTATGAGCCACACCCAGAACCCCGATGAACCACATTCGGCCCCAGACTCCAAGATGTTCACTACTGCTGTACTTCATTGATTCAGAAACCTAGCCCCTGTTATATTCAGTTATTGAGGCATGACATAGCTACACTTTTAAAAATCTGTGTGCATTTTCTTTCTAAATCTGCCAGTCTTTTGTCAAGCAGTTAAACACTGAACACAACGCTACCTACTATTCTGATGATTTAAACAAATCCAACTTTTGTTCTCCACTGCTGCCCACTTTATCCTCTGTTCTGGAGTGAAGGTTCTGCTGATGCTGGAGGAGAAACCCAGTCACATCCTTTGTGTGCTGCCCCTAAAGGGACCTGAGTTGAGACTGCTGCTCTGGGAAGGCTGATGCCTCACACCCATGAAGCTGGGGGAGAGTTGGTTGCCTAACTCCTTTTCTAGGAATCCTGGAGCCCACTTCTCCTCTGTGCCCAAGTGAATGTGGCCGTTTGGGCACTGGGGCATTGTCCCATGCAGACAAAATGAGAACTTTATCTTAAACTAAAGCTGGCAGTGTCAAAATCATATACAAGAGAGAAGAATCTTTGCTGGAATAAAGCATGTTGTGACAATTTCCATCTGCTGAGGATCTGCCCCAACCTGTCTGATGTAAACTTAAGGAAATGTAAAGTTAAGCCACCCCATAATGCAGAGCTTCTACTTGCCTTCCCAGAAGCACACACCCTGCCATCTCCACAACTATTAGACACCACTGACCACGCACAACTTGAGCACTGATCCCCTTGTGCCTTTCTGCACACATCCCTTTATCCGATTTTTTCACCCAGCACTGGTAGTTGTGGGTGTTTGAGGTAGTACTTAATTGTGTTGGGAGAGGGTAGTTTGGTAAAGAGCAATTGAAGGTGAGGGGGATGGAAAATTGCCATCCTTTCCTGAGGGAAAGGGCAGAGTTAAGAAAATTCAAAGGGCAGAAAAACTGAAGGTGACTGAAATTTCACACCTATTGGCTACCTATTTTTAAAGAGGGGTGGAGATTTACTGCCCCCTTTTAAATCCATTCTAAAATGCAATCCTAACTTCAAATTTGCTACCGGAGGCTGCCGCCAAAATAACAGAAACTTTAACAATGGAAGCATTAACAATGAAACATTCAGTGATGATCTGGAAGCTCAGAGGGGGCTGCTTGTTAAAATTCTGTCACCAAATGGGAAGGAATTATGAGGCAATTCCCTTGCTTTAAATGTGGACAGTTCCTCTCTAGTTGATGATGGTACTAACTTTCAGGCATTTCAAAAAGCAAAAAGTCCTCAGAAGGACAGTGTGGGTCCCTGTACAGGATCACTTCCCCCATTCAACTACATGAAGCTAAAGATTCCACTTCACTATCAGTTCACCTAGTGCAGTTCTCAAGACCAAAAGCAGGAAGATTTCCAGTGAACTGTATGTGACATAAGCTTGTTTGTGAAGCAGTGATTCTGTTCAGGCTGGTTGTTATTAGAGTGACAGAGGATTATTCCTGAAGTGACCAGTGAATGGTTTCTTTGGCCCATCTAGTCTTGCCAAGAATCCACACCTATGTCTCCCAGAGTTTGGCTGAGGAGAAGAAGAATAACTCAGTGGGATATTTGTTTGAAGCTTTGCAAGACATTCCCAGAAACATTATCACACTCAATAATTATCCCCAGAAACAACTCCACCTGTATATTAATTTATATTAACTGTTGTGTGGCTCTGATTATACCTTTCTTTTTATGTACTGAGAAAAAAACACCTCAATGGATTACTCAACCCCTAATTTTATTAAAAGTCATGAAACTATCAGTGCCTAGAGCTGGTGATACAGCATTGTCAGCAGTCTGCCTTAATCTGTGTAATTTCTCACCACAGGAAATCAAGGACAGCCCAAGCCTAACTGTGTACAGTACATGATGCAAGACGTGCTTTTTCACAACCTCTTTCTTACCAATGACAAGGCTAAAGAAAGACTCTAAACCTCTATAGATACAGATAGAAATGACAGAGAGACGGGCGGGGGGGGGGGGGGGGGGAGAGGGAGAGGGAATCAAACAAAAACAAAACACAAGGAAAAATGTGAAAAAATAACTAGAAGAGAGAAGAGACCAGTCAGTGTGCCATGATCCCAAACTGGAATTTCATCCCTTGAATTCCATAGTGATTTAGTACTTTATAAATACCAGATTAGATTAGATAGTTGTATATGGAGTTATTGCACAAAGAAACTTGTATCTTCAAGATCAGAATGGATTAAAAGACTAATCCTTCCAGGCTCAGTTAGGAAGTCCTCAGAACTTTTCTGGCCTTTGCCTGAGGGCATGTATACTTGTATCCTATTAGAAAATGCTACTTACCAATTCAGCAATTCACCAAAGACATTTAAGACTGGAGATCTATCTATGAGCTAAATGTAATATCATTGTTATTTTAAGTAGGTTTAAATTGTTTTAAGTAGATTAATTTTATAATTTTTTCCTTGGGGTTTTTAATTCATTTCCCTGAGGGTAAAGTGCCTTCTATAGTTATATATTATATATATGTGAGATGTTTTATAAAGTATATTTAACATATTAATTATTTTTAAATGAAACATTTAAAAAATGAGCATAATGAAAAAATCAGCTTGTTATTGACTAAGTAAAAGTGTTGTAACAGTGCAGTCTTGCGTTCCTTTGAGTCTTCATTTTGGGTCATCATTCTGCAGTCCCCCCCAGATTTGGGCATTGGAGACTGAAAAGTGTTGAATACTCTGTGAATGGCCTGTGATGTGCTCTAAATCTCAAAAGGCAGGATCTTGAAAATATCCACCTTTAAAAACAGCCCTGTAGAATGAAACCAGCATGGGTCTGCAGAAATGTAATAAAACATATAAATGTAATAGTTAATGAATGAGATCCCTTCCATTGGTACTGCACCATTATCTGCTCCACACCCTCTGAAGGAGGCAGGTCCTTCTCATCCTTCATTTTGAATCAGAAAGGATTTTCTCTCTGCTTTCCTCTCTGGCTTTTAAGGATAGCTGGACAGTATCAGCATCAAGAAACCACTAGCTCCTCATTTCAGGCGAAGGAAGGCAAAATATCAGGTGGATAAAGGTACCAACTGAAAGATGGCAAGAAAATTGACATTATTGTGGAAGACAAACAGCTGCATATGGTATCTTTGCCTGGGTGCTTGATTATATTATGACGTACCTTAAAAACAGAATTTGATCTAACCATTTGCTTTAGCACTTGCATGGTGAGGTGGAGGGCAGAGAAAGAGAAGAGCACAGAGCATAGAAGCAATTCTGCCACAGATCCTGCAGAGGTCACTGTGCAGCAAGGAGCAATTACTACAATTATTCCCAGCTGTCCAAATGTCCTACCTCTTGTCCTCTCTCTAATCACCTATCCAAGAAAGCAAGGGACTGGGAAAATGGGGGAGAAGAGGAGACTAGAAGGAATGAAGAGAACTCAGATGACAGGAGATAAGAATTGGAGAAGGCGAGAGCAAGTCAGGGAAACAAAGGTCCCAAATCAGGAAGAGAGAAGACAACTGATGGAGAATGAAAAAACCAAAGGAAGGGGATGAGGTGGCAAGAGACAGGAGAGGTGAAGGGCCAATATCAGTGAAGGCAGGGAATGGGATGAAAGAGACACACAGGATAGAAGTACAATGTAGGAATAGAAAATCCAAGACAGGGGGAGAGTGAAAACAAGATGGGATGGGGAGCATCAGAAAAAGCTAAGTTGGCGAGTGAAGGTGGAAATTACATCATAGGTAGAGACAAAACTGTGTAGAGCCTCAAATCCTCCTTTTAATATCTGCAAGCATCAGTGAAAAGTGAAATTAGAAGTTTGTTGAATATGCTAAAAATAAAAGGGAAAATCCATGACTTAAACAGTGACACAAACCAATTCACTGGAGTCAACTTAGATTTGAACTCAAAGTAAAATCTTGTAAAAAAATCTGGTTCTTATAATAACCAGAAGATTAATTTTATAAACATTCCAATAACAACAGTTAGGTTTGGGCTGTCAACGTATTTGTTTAAACTAACAACAGAGCATGAAAATGAAGGTCACTTCATTCATTTTCACTGCCTGGGCAAAAACAAATGCACAAATAATAACAAGCAAGCTGGAGTATTCAATATTTTTATTTGGTGTGATTAGCAAATGTCTTTGTTTACATGAGATGGCTTTTTAGTTTACAGATTAAAAATAAAAATTAGGTTATAAACTCCTCTGTTTAGAAGTTGTACCTTATTTCATCCTACCCTTCAAACGGACACATTATTTTCCACTCAATTTTAGATACTAAATAAGTCATGTTCAATTGCCAGTGATCATTGTGCTAGACTGATTTGACAGCTTTAAAATAAATAGGTGAACACAGAAATATAATTTAACATTTAATATCACTATTTCTCACTGCACGGATTAGATAAAATGTGTAAAACTTCTAAAAACTTACTGGCAGGTGACACGCTCCAGCCTGCTGCATGGTTATCTCTGAGTCTTGGATGACTGAGAAGAATACCAGCTAGTAGCTGCCGCACTATAAAAGTGTCATCTTACTGTCAGAGGAGGAGCAATGATTGAGGAGTTGGCCTCACAAATGCAAATATTTCACAATTTGATTGGCAACACAGCATTTTTTTCTGCCCTGGGCAGAAATTTTAATGAAAAAAATATCTATGACAAAAAAGACAGCTAAAGCAAATGCAGAGACAAGGCGACTGATCTTAATCTAATTGAAATAATGGGAGTTGACCCTCCATTTAAATGGGAGCGGTACTTCAAAGACAAAGCAATGATTAAAAAATCCAAGGCTGAGATCTTAAATCTGTTGTGGTGTATGACGCAAGTTAAGCACAAATTATATCTGTACTCTCTGAATGCTAGTGTAACCCTAAAGTGGGGGTTGTCCACTCATAGCATGTCTACACTATAAAATAAAGACAACTTATTGCGATTAAATTGGTTGTCTGTGTTCACACCTTTCTCATTGTGTCTGTGGATTGCAGTGCTTTAATCAATACATAGAGCAGTGCACTGTGGATAATTGACAGTGCTGCTAGCTGCAAGTAGGGTTAAGAGGGCTTATAATGCCTCATGGGACCAAAAGATGGAAAGGGAACATGGCTTTGGCCTCTGATCATGCAGTTTCTACCCCAACCCTGCCCCTGATATTAACAGCAAATAACCCATGCATTCTTACACCTTTTTTTGAAAGCCTGTGCAGTATTCTTTTGACCTTTACAAATACCTTGTGCCTTAGCCTGCAGTATTTCCAGAGCCAAAGACATAAGCTACTATGCAGAACATTGTGATATCATTCAGGCAGCTGAGCTGCAAGCTATAGAAAAAAACAATTTTATGTTGCTGCTGGCAATACAGTAGTGCTGTGTATCCATTCTCCCCCATCTTCCATGCGATCTTTTCATAGATGTTTATGTTTTTTCTGCTGGATTGGAGCTGAACTTGTGCAGACTCTTCGCTCCACCGACTAATAATGTCTTGTGCATTCCAAGTTAGAACGTGTTTGGGGCAGTAAATCACTATGTTCATTTGGGCCGGTATTTGACTATTTGAGCGCTCTATCCTGATCAAATAGAAAATGGGAATTAAATAGTGCCTGGGGTTTTAACAAGAGGACTGGCTGTTATCACTGCAGTGCTGCATCTTCTACAGATGGCATTCCAGCCTCAAGTTTAAAGACTTTCAGTAAGAGATTAAGGACAGCTGTACAGGTAAATTTTAAATCATATAGATATTATGGATATACCTGACAGCGACTCCACTGTTAGGGCTGCATTTTAAAACTTCCTTAAAATGATTAGAAGTTTCTGTTTTTCTTTAAAAGTAGATGATCTATCAGTGTAAAATTTCACATTTCTAGTTTTTATGCCATTTGAATTTTCTGTGGAGTTTTGGATAGATCTTTCTTCATAAATGCTAAAAAATAGTTTGAAATTAAGCTCTGGCTGAATATTTTTCCTTGGCAGTCCTGCTTTTGCATTATTGACTGATTTTTTTTTTTTAATACATTGTGTACTCAAAACCTGGGAAAAAGGAAAAGCTTGAATAAATTTAGTGCATCAGCTCTTTTTTGTGTTTTATTTGAATTTGGTGTCATCATTAGCTATTTTTTGTGTTTTCTGACTAGAACCTTATGTAATGTGCACTTAAACTTGATTGGTTGATGCCTAGAGCAGAGAAAGGTTGGGAAGTCAAAGGGGTCCACACAAACTTAATGAAAAAAGCTGGCTTACAAGTTGCCACACACATTTTTCCCATTAGGAAAGCTACACTTTTCTTTCTGATTTTATTTTACAGTGAAGAGAGTATGTAAGGACTCACATGCAGCTGCCGCCACATAAGTACTCATTATGAGAGGTAAAATATTCCCAATCAATGGCTTCATATCAAGCTTTTGCCAAGGTTTGCCCTTCCCACTTGTCCCCAGCCCAAGCACACCCACCAGGGTTTTGAAATTTGCTACTATCCTATTCAGAATGCAAAATAAACAATTAAAAATACTCTGTGGTAAGGAATGGAACCTGCAGTCTGCCTAGCAGCATGTCTGGAGCTGTAAATTCTGGAAGACCTGGGATCATGGACTCCTCCTAGGCAATGCTTGCAGGTGGGCTGCCAAGCTAGTCATGTGAGTTTGTAGTAAAACAGACAGGAAGCTTACCTGAGTCCCACTGGAACTTTGTTGAAATCAAACTGTATCCATGGAATGTTCCAACATGGACAAATTGGTAAATCTGACAAAAAGTTTTATGAGCATTTTTCTGACCAGTTCTCCATAATGCACTTTTCATTTACTTCCTTTTGAGGATTTGTGTAAAGTTAAGCCATTTCTTAGTACATACAGACTTTTTATTACCATAACTACTACACAATGCAGACTATGCAATGTTTTCTAAATTTTACCCCCTCGGGTTGCCAGCCTACCATCACACCATCTCCTTCAACTGTTTCTCTGCTAAACCCCTTTGTCAAACTACTCTCCCAACACACCATCTACTATACCAATGTCCACAGCTTCCATTGCCAGGAAAAAATTATCTAGTACAATAGAAGCGTACAAAAGAACCAAAAGGAGGGAAGGGTTGAAGTGTGTAGTCTACAGTAGTTGTGGTAATGGTAAGATGGTGGGTGGAGGAATAGAGAGCATGCCATATTAAGAGTCTTAATGTTTCATTTATCTAGTTTTGTGTATCTGGTACTTATAGTAAATCTAACTGCTACTAAACACGGGGGGGGGGGATGTTAGAATTAATTTATTAGTATGTTGTCCCTTCACTGGAGGTGTGGCTCAAGTCTTCTCTGTGGTGCTTGCTAATTGGAGTGGTTTCTCCTCCCTCCTTACATTGGGTGGGGAGAGAGGGCCTTCAGTTCTTTTTTGTGATTCCTGGGGTCTCCACCCAATGTAACTCCTCTCTTTGTGTGAGACACAAGAAGTCATTTTCCTTAGGAAGCGATATTGTGACTATTCTTAACAAGGAGTATTACCCCAGATACATAAAAACAAAATACAGGAAGGCTAACCTCAATACATGAAATATAACATCTGAAAATAACAATATAACTAAGGAGGACTTTATTAGGGATATAAAACAGAGGTTGGAGAGAAGCAGAGTTAAGGCTAACCACCAAATGCTAAAACAAATGCAATAATTGCCCCACCTCCCACTATTCACAACTGTACCACATCCCCCAGCTCCCTTGCTGGGCAAAAGGATTGCCTAGGGTAAGTTTGAAGGTGGAAGTAGCAACAGTGCAAACAGGAAAAATTAAAGAAAATAAAAATGGCCCTGTTACAGTATTTTCAGCCCTGAGAGCAGCAGAGTCCTCTCAGAGCTCCCTGGTTCTGAGTTGTGTGCCACTCTTGGCTAGTTCTTGGTAGCCAGCACTAAATCAGATCTCAATTTCTTTGGACACTGGTGTGCGGGGCTGGCACTGCCTGACCATCTGCTGGATCCCAATGAAGTTCAAATACCCTCTTTGTTACAATGGAAGTTAATCAGAAACTCCCTGAGCTGTTCTGCTTCTCCCTCAGCTGAGCACCAAACTAAGGAGTGCAGGAGATGCAGGAGGTGCTACCGCACCCCCGGCCTGCAGTGGTTTCCATGCTATCCAGGGTTTACAGTTTAACACAATGGTTCTCAGCACCCCCACTGTACAAATTGTTCCAGGACCATTGGCTCAGTACAGCATTCCAGGAGCTGCTAAACTCCAAAGGGGCTTACAATAAATGTACAGAATTATTCAAAGCCGCCGCCTTCATCTGGATGCAGTTCAGCCCAGTGCAGAGAGCCCTCATCAGCCACTTATGCACCATTTAAGCCCCACTTAAGCCACTCTGGGGTGATTTTCACCCTCAGAAGGAAACTCCTTCCAGTTTCTGCCCAGGGTGTGTCATGTATGTAAATTATTGTAAGCAGGATCTGAATCAATGCTTCCATTACAGCCAGCTGGAATGAGAAAGAAATCCTGGGTGTGGTTATGTAGATACAGTTAACTCAGTTTGCATAGCAGGCAGCTGGCAGAGCAGCCAGTGGGGGCAATGGTTGGCAGGAGCGGCGGGCGTGTGGCTGGTGGGAGGGTGGGTATGCGGCTGGCGGGAGCAGCCAGCAGGAGCTGCAAGAAGGTGGCATTGCCACATGCTCAACGAGGGGAGATGCTATGCTGATGTACCTATTAACTCTGAGTCTGCACTGACTGGACAGAGCTATGAGTGAGGTTTTTGAAGTGGCGGGGGAGGAGGGAAAGCACACTATATGAGTTAGGGGTTGGACTAAAGATCTTTTAAAAAAAAGACTCTGCGTTGTGGACTCTGGGGACAGTATCTTGCTTATGGGTTTTCTTTGTTTATTGGTGTTTCTGTAGATTGATGCTAGATTACTGCTATTAAACAGACTGTTTCTATCTCCAACTCTTTGCTTGCGAGAGAGGAAGAATTGCCTCTAAAGGTACCCAGTGGCTAGGCTGGAATATTCCCAGGTTACTGGGGGGAGGGAGGTCGAGCCAATTTGGTTACATTGTTGAAAGAACCTCCCCTAGATATTGAGCCCAGCCCTTCCGGCTGCCAACTGCTATCGGCAGAAGGGTTACGTGATGAAACATTGACCTGAGAATGTTCTGGAAAGTTCTGTGGCAGTTGGCTCCATCTGGCAGTGGTTAAAGTGTTGGGATGCTGAACCCCAGGGCTCCTGGAGCAAAAGGAGACAAAATGGTCATGAGGGAAACAGGAGTCCCCTGAACCTCATCGGGGATCAAGGAAAGAAACATCCTGAGCCAGGCATAATGGTGGGTTGTTGTCTCATAAGAAGACCAGACTGGCTGCTCCCTGGAGAGATGGGAGAGAACAGGCTGTTCTCTGGATGGAACAGGAAGATGTACAGACACGGAGACAGGAGATGGACAGGATCATCTTCTGTGGCATGGGAGAGGAGAGGCTGCTGTGTGGCAATATGGAGGAATTAGTGCTGTCCCTTGTCAGGATGGCAGAGCAGAGTGGCTGATCCCACTGGCTGATCTCCAGTAAACCTGCTGCTCCTGGTGGGATAAGGAAAAGGAAAGGACATTTTTAAAAAATTGATAAAGAGAGTAAAATTGCAAATATCTGGGTTAGGAGCAGAAGAATACAAAGTCAGGATGGGTAATGTGAATTTATTTGTAACAACATGTAGGGAAAAAGTGAGGAAAATATTGAGTGAGAACAGGGGAAAATCCTTTAAATTGCTAAATAACAATGTGAAACCTAGGTAAGGACTAACAGAGCATAACTTGGGGATTTTCTGAGTTTCCTGGAGGGCAGGTGTGGCTTCATCTGTGGGAGGTAAATGCCAATGACTTTCTGTTAGTAGTAATTAGGTAGAGCTTGGGCTTTTTTAATAAGTATATGTGCAGTATATATGGATAAGGCATTCCACGGTTCCACTAAATATAAACGGTGTAAAACTTCCTTCTGTTGTTTCAATAGTGTATTAATGTTATTATTTAGATAATGTCCAAAAGTGTGTCTGTCACTTTTTTCAGACAGAAGAGAAGAAAGATTCTAGCAACAGAAGCTACAAACCACAAAGAGAAGACACGAGAGTTTTCACCCCAATATCTTTTTACTTTTATAACTGTTTTCCTTTAGCCAGTTTGTCCATTTGTTTTATAAATCCTTGCCTTTTTTCTTGTCAGTTTATTTGTAACCATTTCCGGAAATTGATATTTACTTTGCCATAGCCTCCCAGTGTGATGCAAACACCCAGCATGGATAACTTCAGCCTGAATTGTTAAAATGTGGAAAAGTTACAAGTAGCTGAAAACAAGATCTTATAATGGGAAGTGTTAGCAGTCTTAACTATGAGAGGAACTGCAATCTTCACCTATAATTCCTCCACAGAAAGAAATTCTGTTCAGTTTAATTTTAAAATGGTATATGAGACTTACTTTAAAAAATATTTTACAAGGGGTTTTCTGCTCCTCTGTTGCATGATCTCATAGTCATAGACTTTAAGACAAGAAGTTGTGGGAATATGCTCAACCTGGAACCCCAGTGGTAGGGCCCTGGGTGCTAGGGCAGGGAATAGCCCAGAAAAGAATGGAGATGCACCATGCACCCTTGAAGGCTCCCTATACACCTGTTCCCTGTGAAAGCCCTGGATTACAGGCTGAAGCCCCACCCTACCACTACTGCCCTGCCCAGTGAGAAGTACCAGAATGCTGTTCAAACTCTCAAAGAAAAATGCCAGAACACCATTGTGAAGTACGAAGCACTCAAGTGCTGCTGCAGAGGCAGGCTTGAAAACTGATCAAGGAAGCTGCCTGCTCTTTGTTTCTACTGTGTTCAGAAAAACAATTTTGTGAACAATCTTTGTAAATAAGTGGGATTCTGCAAAAGAAATAACGACTGCAATTTCTCTTCACCAAAACGACCTAACAAGGCTCCAAATGCTGACCAACCATTCCACCCAAAGAGGCAACAATACAGTTACTTTGGAACTTGTGATTTTTTTTCTCTAGTGTGCATTGCTTTGTATTTATTGACACTGGACATTATTTGCCATCATATTGCTCATTAGCATAGTGTGGTTAGATCTCCCTGAAGTTCCTCACATTTGTTTCTGGTCAAAATAAATTTTTCACCTGAGAATTTTGCTACCTCACTATTGATCTCCCTTTACAAACCATTAATAAATATATTAAACAGCACATGAATGAATATGGAATTTGAGGCACTCCCGCTATATTGTTTTGGCTATGATGAAAACTGAACTTGAATCTTACTCTTCGTTTCTTTCTTCTAGCTATTTTTTTATCCATGATAATACTTAACTTCTCATTCCATCTCTACTTGACTTATTTTGGAGTCTTGTATGAGGGACCTGGTTAAAGGCCCTTGGAAAATCTACAGTAAATAAGATCAAGAAGTAGTACTTAACTGACACATTAAAAGAAATTGAAGAGTTTATTAAAAATTTCCATTTCAGAAATCATGCTGGTTAGACTCTATATTATTGTGCACTTCCACATGTATTTTCTTTTATTTGTAGTAATCATCTGTATTACTAACAACCATCACCCATGGACCAGAGATTAGGAACTGCTATTCTAGAATCAAAAGTCATCAACACCAATCAAAAGGGGAATACAAAAGTGAATCAGTTCTTAAAATTCTTATTAATATGCACTGAAAATTCTTATTTGTTCATCTAATAAGAATCAATGTTCTGTGTGAATGATCAAGTCTTCACTCAGAATTCTCTTCTATGTCCCACTTGAAATTCCTGTGTTGGACTCTTGCTGTTCTGGGGCACTTTGCATTTATATTGAATTCCTAACCCGTCTATCTCAAAGCAATGAAATAAAAAAGAATACAAAGAAAAATAATCAAATTGTCGGCTCATTGCTCTAATCCTTTTTAAAACTGTAGAGTAGAACCTCAGAGTTATGGACTTCCTCCGGCACGGAGGTTGCTCATAACTCAACAAAACACAGCTCCGGCTCCAGTAGTTCACACTCTGTGCCAGGTTCCATGAGAAGCTCAGCAACTTCTTAGGGAACAAGCTTGATCCCCTCCCAACTTGCGTGATAGGCAGTTGGAGTATGTGTGAAAACAGTGTCCTCCTTGTGACTGTGCATGTGGTTAACAGTGCTCTCACCCACCCTGTCCAGAGGAGGAGAGATTAAAACAACACTCACGGCATATACGAAGGCAATTCCTCTCCCCCTCCCCCTTCCCACAGGCAAGACCATGGATAATGCTGGACCAGAGAGACCCAGTTGGCCAGGTCCAGGAGCACAGCCCCAGCACAGCTGGTGTGATGGGGAGCACAGCCCTGACCAGGCAACCCAGGCTAGTGGCTGGGAGTGCACGGTGGGAGGTGCAGCCCTGGGTTGGGGTTGGAGCAGTAGACGGTGCAGGCAGCGGGGTCGGGGACAGGGAAGGGAACCTTGACTGCCTCTGGTCTAGGAAACGCTGTGGTTTGGGACCACTCAGGTTCTGTGGGTGCCGGACCAGAGAGGTTCCACCCGTAGGCTATGTCTACACTGGCATGATTTTCCGGAAATGCTTTTAACGGAAAAGTTTTTTGTTAAAAGCATTTTCGGAAAAGTGCGTCTAGATTGGCAGGATGCTTTTCCGCAAAAGCACTTTTTGCGGAAAAGCGTTCGTGGCCAATCTAGACGCACTTTTCTGCAAAAAAGCCGCGATCGCCATTTTCGCGATCGGGGCTTTTTTGCGGAAAACAAATCTCTGCTATCTACACTGGCCCTTTTGTGCAAAAGTTTTTCGGAAAAAGACTTTTGCCTGAATGGGAGCAGCATAGTATTTCCGCAAAAGCACTGACAATTTTACATGAGATCGTCAGTGCTTTTGCGGAAATTCAAGCGGCCAGTGTAGACAGCTGGCAAGTTTTTCTGCAAAAGCAGATGATTTTGCGGAAAAACTTGCCAGGCTAGACACAGCCATTGTGTTTTAGATGTGTTCAAACTTAGAGATACAAGAGTTCCATCCTGAGCAGCTTAGTCTAGTACTTCTCCAATAAATGCTTAGTTATTATTTAATGCTTCTAAACTTCAAGCTCCTTTATAACAGCTAAATAATAAACTCTAATCCCCTGTGGCAAGGTGAGTAAGTAAATAAAAATATTTTATGATGTGGAATCTCAGTCAATGCAAAGTTATGCAACAAGTCAAGATCACCTGGCAAGGAAGTTTACCCATTTTTCTGGCTCCACAGCCTGTGCTCAGACGCTGACTATATCAGCTTCTCAAACCACTTAAAAAGGAAAATGTACATCTCGTGTCTATGTTAAACAGGAATAACTGAAGTATTTTAAATCATTATGAGGTTTTTCTTTATTAAACAAGCAATAAGTTCTAACTCATTGAAAGCAATAAAGGCAGTAAAATGAAGTGCAGCAGCTGTACATGATTCCTTTGTCATCTTCAGTAAATAGCTAGTTTTTCCTCATAGGTTTTTGTGGGGTTTTTTTAATAATTTTCCAGTCAGCCCAGTACATTGTAAATAAGCTGTCTAGGTCTTTCTCTTCCCTGCTCTCACCCTCACTCATATTTATTCCTTCTCTATTTGAATGGGCCTTTTAGGCAAACAAAATTCCCCCTCTCTTAAACATATATAACACTGCTTCGTTGCTCCCTGATTTGTAAACAGACCTCCCTTTTAGGGAGCCTCATTTCTACCGCAGCCCCTACTTTATTTTTAACCCCTGCTCGTTTTTCCCAAACATAGTAGCCTGTGTCTAGATTTTAACATAACTTCACTGAAAGCCCATGTTTACACCCAGTCCTATTCTGCAGGAGTCCCTCCCCATTTATGTGGGGCTATATAGGATACAGGACACAAACCAGTGTGCAGCAGGTCCTCCCACAAGGGCATGTCAACATGGATGATTCTCTTCCCACCTTGTGTGCCTCTCTATCAAATTTACCTTGGAGAAGCGCATAGAGACATGCTGTAGATAACTTTAACACAACCCTGTTTTCTTTTCTAAAACTTGTGATATTTCTCAGCCATATAAAACATAAGAATATAAAGAGCACTGAGAGGAATAGGAATTCCATTGGATTGTCTATGATATCTGTTTACAGAGTCTGAATGTTGCTGCTAAGATCCCTGACAAGATGGAGATTATTATGACATTCTAGGAATGCAAAGAAATATCTCTGCACATGACATTAACAAGGCATATTTAACACTGGCATTAATGGTGCACCCTGATAAAAATGTGGAGAACAAAAAGGCAGCAGAGAGGAATTCATACAAGTCTCCAGGGCTTAAGAGGTTTTATCTGAAGCCAAATGTCTATGACATGTCTAGGAAGGGTGTGTAAATAGAAAAGAAGAGGGGGAAGTAAAGGGAAAGGCAAAGGCAGGCGGGGGGGAGGGGGAGGCGCTTTGTTTCTACATTTCCATTCAGTAAACCCCACATGGATGTGTTGAGAAGAATGGAATCTTTTTCAGTGAAACTCTAGGGTGATCTTGCTGGCATTTAGAGAGGACTCCATAAAAGAGAAAGCAGAGATACTGGTAAAGGATGCTTTCTCTATTTCTGAGACAGTCAGGGATAGGATTTACATCATTTGGTCCTTAATGAGCTAGGGGCTGCTCTACATTCTCCATCCACCTCATTGAACAACAGAGGGAAAGGCAACTTCCAATCAGTCATAATGACGAACAAAATAGTTATTGGCAGGCATCAAAATCACTACAAAAGAATTGTAACAAATGGAGTAGAGACAGTAGAAGCCATTATTAACCATTAAAATTCTCCATAGCAATCGGTAAGAAAAGAAGCTGCTGCCATACTTAGATAATGAGCTATAGAAAATACATTTTACCAGAACTGTTAAATTATGATGAGCTCCATTTGAGGGACTAACATGAATATTGGGGCTGAGGGGGAGATTTCAGCCAAAATCTGCTTTTGATTTACTATGCCCTAATTGAAAGTATTTATAAATAAATAATTCTTCCGACATCCATACATATGGGTGCCATTGACTTTTTAGTTAATTCTTGGGCTAGCTTTAATCCATATATTTTATCTTTAACACTGTTTTGAATTTTCTATTCACTTTGCACTTATCCAGGTGTGATGCATGGGGGCTGAGGGACACATGACCCCCAAATGCCATGGGCAGGAGGGAAAAGAGGCCAGTCAGTAGTCAACAGAGCTAGACCCTCTGGGTGACTCAGGATCTAGGTGGGGGGGGGACCCCTGCACTCAGTGGCTGCAGCTAGGAGAGTGAAGCAACATGGTCCCAGCTTGCTCTGCTCTCTCGACTCTGAGGAAGGGTGGGATTTCCCCTGCTTGCACTGGCGGGAACTAGAGCAACAAAGCCAGGGAAGCAGAGCAAGCTAGGGCCTGTTGCTTTGCTTGCCTTGCCACTGAGTCCCCCAGGCTGCATCGTTTCAGGGGAAGGGGTGGAGTGGGGCAGAAGGGAGTTGTCTGGCTCTTCCCCAGGTTGAAGAAGGGTCATGTGGCCAGTGGCCCTGTGACATCCTTGACCCATCACCCCTTCTTATATTAATATTTATCTAAAGTGAAGAATGCTCAGAGTTCAGGCCAATAAATACTTACACTAGCACTAATCTTATGTGCATCCATGTATTCAAATTGTGAAATGGCTGACAAGCTGTGAAGTTAACATTTCCAAGATGACAAGGAGTCTTGTGGCTCCTGAAAGACACATCTGGCGAGGTGGGGTTCTGCTCAAATAAATCTGTTAGGGTATATCTACACTACAGTAGCTTATTTCGAAATAACACATCTACACACAAAATGTATTTCGAAATAGCATGTCCTCACTGAGTGGACACTGAATTGCATTGAAGGCCGGCTGGAACCAGGTCCAGCAGGGCTTCAGGTCAGGAATTTATTTGTGTGGCTGCTGCCTGAGGCTATCTGAGGCTTGTGCTTAAAGGGACCCCCACCCCGGGCAGCTGGTTCTCAGCTTTCCCTGCTTAGAATCATAGAATCATATAATCATAGAATAATAGGACTGGAAGGGACCTCAAGAGGTCATCGAGTCCAGCCCCCCGCCCTCAAGGCAGGACCAAGCTCCATCTACACCATCCCTGACAGATGTTTTGCTTGCTTGCTTGCTTACCTCAGTGATGGTCAGCAAAGCATTTGTATCTCTGCGTGCTCTAGTTGCCTTCACTCGGGACACCACAGTACTCTGCAACATGAAGCCGGAGCTGCCCCATGGCACTCTGGTGCTTCTCGTGAACGTGTTGATGCGAGCCTGGCTGCACTTTCTGCAGGCTGCCATCCAGGAGGTCCATCGGGGGCTGTCAGTATCCAGGAGGCCCTGCAGAAGAGCTTCCACTCTGAGGAGCTCTAAGAGCCTCCCTGGTCTGCCCCACTGGAGGCTTGTGCTTCATTCCTCCCCCGCATTGTTCCACTTACCCTCCCAGCCCCCCTTCCTGATGTCAAATAAAATACACGTATTTTCATGGACACAAACTCTCTTTATTTAACAAAACTGGGCGGGGGGGACTGGAGAAACTGGAGGTAGGAGAGGGGAGGAAAGAGGGTGGGAGAGGGGAGGGAGAAACCTAGGAGGAGGGAGCTGGAAGGGGGAAGCAAAGGAAAGAAGTGGGAGGGGAAGCTCAGGGCTCAGGGTTGGGGGTCTTGCTGGACCAATTTGATTTTCATGCGAACCTGCTCCTGGGTTCGCATGTGGCCTTTGGTGGCCAGGCTGGCAGCTATCCTGCCATAAATGGCCGCATTCCTCCATCTAGTGCAGAGATCATGGACGTTGGGGGCATCCCCCCCAAACCTAAGTAAGGTCCACCCTGATCTCCACCGTGGACCAGGAAGGCGCCCTCCTCCTCCAGGCCCTGGCAGGCTCCTGGGAGTTGGCAGTCTGCTCCTGGGGAGCGGTGGAGGGCTGGCTGCCAGTGGCTTGTTGGCTCATGTTTTGGGGCCACTGGATATGGGGCAGTGACTGCTGACTCTGGGCCAGCAGGCTTGGAGTTGGCACAGGCACTGTGGCCAGAGTCAGCCCGTTTAAGGGCTCCGGGGAGGGAGAGGAGTGTTCTTGTTTGAGGCTGCAGTGGCCACCAGGGTACCCTGGGAAGGCTGGAGGCCCCCTATTTTGAAATGTGTCTACACAGCACTTATTTCAAAATAGCTATTTCGAATGTGGTGTTATATCTCATAGAATGAGGTTTACCAAATTCAAAATAAGTGCTCCACTATTTTGAATTTATTTCAAAATAGCAGTTTGGCTGTGTAGATGCTAGTAAAGTTAATTCGAAATAACAGCTGTTATTTTGAATTAACTTTGATGTATAGTCATACTCTTAGTCTTTAAGGTGCCACAGAACTCCTTGTTGTTTTTGCAGATAAACTAACACAGCTACCCCTCTGATACTAGGACAAACTTTAATCATTTCAATTTGTAAAGAAAAATTTAGCACTAGAAGATGTAAACACAAACAAGGATGCATTTCTGGTGGGATGGGGTTTTTTTTGGCTGTTTCAAATAAATGCTGGCAGCTTAGTCCACTATAACCATAGGCAAAGGCAGTGAACTTAGTTATTTGCTAACCAACTCTAAATCAATAAATGTAGGAAACGGGGGTTGGGATTGTATGTGGGAAAATACATAAAACATAATGCAAGAAAACTGTGTAAAGTTAAACATCACTTTGAACGTTGGTGACCACAAGAAGCACTCCAGCTGCAGTTTGTGATGCCAGAATGCTATTGCTCATCAGACTCCTTTGATGTGTGCATAAAACATTGGAGGTGTAGTTCAAATTCCATGGAAGGTGTTCACCCAATCTAATTGTAATGTGCAAGGGAAAGGGTAGTTTTTTTGCTAACGGTCTGGGAATTAAGTTCTATTCCCTATTCTATTCTATAGAACCCTAAGTTCTATTCCTTTCTCTATGACGGATGTAAATGTGGAGGATTGTATAAATCAAGTCCATTAATCTCTCTGTATTTACATGCACACACACAGAGAGGCACAGACCATGTAATCTTGTGTGCATGTGCAAAACATATTCTTTGGGGATGTGTCTACACTGGGCCACTTATTCCGGAAAATCAGCCGCTTTTCCGGAATAAGCTGCGAGCTGTCTACACTGGCCCTTGAATTTCTGGAAAAGCAACGACACTCTACTGTACAAAATCAGCCACTATTCCGGAAAAGCTACGCTGCTCCTGCTTGGGCATAAGTCCTTATTCCGGAATACTGTTCCGGAAAAGGGCCAGTGTAGACAGCCCAGTAGTCTTTTCCGGAAAAAAGCCCCGATCATGAAAATGACGATCGGGGCTCTTTTCCGGAAAAGTGCGTCTACATTGGCCACAGATGCTTTTCCGGAAAAAGGGCTTTTCCAGAAAAGCAGCCTGCCAATGTAGACGCTCTTTTTCCAGAAATACTTATAACGAAAACTATTCTGTTTTAAGCATTTCGGAAATTCATGCCAGTGTAGACATAGCCTGTGAGTATATGTAAATAGCTACTATATACCACACAAGAATGGACTTGAATTTAGATTCACAGCAGAAAACTTTGGAGAAAAGGGTAAAAAATTCCATAATGTACAATGGTGTCCTGACGCATCCATGAGCCTATTTAAGTTTGATCATAAGTGTTTGTTTTGTGATATTACTTTTTTATTATTTAGAAATGTTGGACATACACAAATCCATGGGGCCGGATCTAATGCATCCGTGGGTGATGAAAGAGTTGGCTTATGTGATTGCAGAGCCATTGGCCATTATCTTTTAAACTCATGGTGACTAGGGAAGGCCCAAGATGATTGGAAAAAGGCAAATATAGTGCCCATCTATAAAAAAGGGAAGAAGAACAATCCAGAGAACTACAGACCCATCAGCCTCACCTCAGTCCCCAGAAAAAATATGGAGATGATCCTTGAGGAATCCATTTTGAAGCACTTGGAAAAGAGAAAAGTGATCAGGAACAGTAAAAATGGATTCACCAAGGGCAAGTCATGCTTGACCAACCTGATTGCCTTCTATGGCAAAGTAACTGGCTGTGTGGACATGAGTAAGGCAGTGGACATAATATACCTGGACTTTAGCAAAGCTTTGGATATGGTCTCCCATAGTATTCTTGCCAGCAAGTTAAGGAAGTATGGATTGGATAAATGCACTGTAAGATGGAGAGAAAGCTGGCTAGATTGTCGGGCTCAACAGTTAGTGATCAACAGCTTGATGTCTAGTTGGCAGTTGGTCTCAAGTAGAGTGCCCCAAGGGTCACATCTAGAGCCAATTTTGTTCAACCTCTTTATTAATGATCTGGATGAGGAGATGGATCGCACCCTCAGCAAATTTGCAGATGACTCCAAGCTAAGGGGAGAGGTAGATACATTGGAGGATAGGGATAGAGTCCAGAGTGACCTAGATAAATTGGAGGAATGGGCCAAAAAAATCTGATGAGGTTTAACAAGGACAAGTGCAGAGTCCTGCACTGGGGAAAGAAGAATCCCAAACACTGTTACAGGCTGGGGACCAACTGGCTAAGCAGCAGTTTGGCAGAAAAGGACCTGGGGATTACAGTGGATGAGAAGTTGCCTATGAGTCAAAAGTGTGCCCTTGTAGCCAAGGCTAAAAGCATAGGGTGCATTAGGAGGAGCATTTCCAGCATATCTAGAAAAGTGATTATTCCCCTTATTTGGCAGTGGTGAGGCCACATCTGGAGTTACTGTGTCCAATTCTGGCCCCTTCCCCCCATTACAGAATAGATGTGGATGCATTGGAGTGGGTCCAGTGGAGGGCAACAAAAATTATTAAGGGGCTGGAACACATGACCTGTGAGGAGAAGCTGAGAGATTTGGGCTTGTTTAGTCTACAGAAGAGAAGGAGGGTGATAGCAGCCTTGAACTACCTGTTCTTAGTGGTGGCGGATGGCAGAACAAGGAGCAATGGTCCCAAGTTGCAGTGGGGGAGATCTAGGTTGGATATTAGGAAAAACTATTTCACCAGGAAGGTGGTGAAGCACTGGAATGGGTTACCTAGGGAGGTGGTAGAATATCAATCCCTAGAGGCTTTTAAGTCTTGCCTTGACAAAGCCCTGGCTGGGATGATTTAGTTGGGGTTGGTCCTGCTTTGGGCAGGGCGCTGGACTTGGTGATCTCCTAATGCCTCTTCCAACCTTATGATTCTATGATTATTTACTACATCAGCATCCGGGATGTAAGGTGGAGGATTCCCAAACCACCAGGCATAGCCTCACACACACACTGCCTCCAGAATGCCTGTATTCTGTTGTAGGCATTCTGGGGTGGAATGTTGCTATTCCCAGTGCCTGCCCTGCCAGTGTTCTGGGGCTGGAGAGGTAGGGGTGAGCCAGGCCACACAGAGTGCCCTTCTCCAGGGCAGGGGAAACTGGGACCATGCCATGTTCCCTCTGTCCTCCTCCTTCCCTGGGGCTCAAGAGGCCACACAGTATGGAGCACCCTTCTCCCTCTCCCGGTGTTCTGGGGCTGGAGAGGCCGGCACGCTCTCCTCCATCCCCTGGTGGTCCAGGGCTGGAGAGGCTTGGCCGGGTTGTGTGGCGCACCATCCTTCCTCCCCTGGTGCTCTGGGCCTGGAGAGGCTGGACCGCAGGATTAGGGTTGCCAAATGGTCTCCCAAAAAATACCGAACACGCGGGGTAAAAACTGGGACTCCCAGCCACTCCCCCCTGCCCTCGCCAGGCTTCTGTGCAATCACAGGCTCCTAACGCCGATTGTGGCCCCACCTTCCAGCCGCTTCCCATGCCTACGCCCATGCCAAGCTTCCGTGTGATGTGCAGCCAGAAAAATCAGAAAATACTGGACATTGCACGTGTCCAGTATTTTCTGGGTTTTTTTTACTGGACAGAGAGCACAAATACCGGACTGTCCAGTAGAGTACCAGACACCTGGCAACCCTACGCAGGACGCGCTCTCCTCCAGGGCTGGGGAGGCTGTAGCCATACTGCACACCCTCTGCCCTCTCCAGGGCTGGGGAGGCTAGGGCAAATGCCTGCCTGCCTGCTCTCCTCCTCTCTCTGTGTATGAGAGTGGGGAGCGTGCACACAGCGCGCTGCCCCACCTTCCCATCGGGGTAGGGAAGGGGAAGGGACTCAGAAGAAGGGGCAGAGCTGGAAGTGGGGGCTTGCCACCCCCAGCAGTGCCTTCACCAACTGTCCATGATTTACTGATTTATAGAATATGCTTTCCTGGCTGAGATGTACTGCAAGCCAGATTTAACTGTTGTTGATGCTTATTCATAGAATGGCATATTTGCATCCATATGAATTACACAGGCTTGTTAGTGAAATTACAATGGGTTTACTCCAAAAAGGAAAGTGAAAATGTCCACAGTGAAATAACATTGGTTTGTTCATAGACTGTTTTGCAGTAGCCCTTCCTTGCCATGTTGTCATGAGCAAATAAATCCCTGTTTTTATAAGGCATGCAAACTTTCCAAGGCCACAAGAAATGAATTGCATTCAAAAGAACCCATCTTTGTTTAATTTCTATTCCTTTTTTTATCAGTACTGCTAACTAGCTCTTACTAGCAGACACATAATGGAAAGCACACTAGCAACGTGGAAGAAAATTTGGAGGGCAATATAAAAGCCTGTTTGCTACTGTCCTTGATTTTTGGCATCTATCATTTCTTATGCAGTCACAGATTCTACATTCTGTGCTTTACTTGTTAAACACTTATTTATGCCCTTGAAAAAAATCTACTTCACAATAGATTGAGAGTGTTTTGAAAGAGGAAGCCAATGCCAGAAGTTTTTCAGCTAACTGCTCCTCCTATTCTCATCCTAAAAAATTAATTGATGTAATGTTGAGGAAGATACTGTACAAATACATTCTATTCACCTCTGTCTAGTTAGAAACACAAATACACATATAGATTGGCATAGACCACTACATATTCTATGGCATAGAACACTACATATTCTCTGAGTTTACATGTTAAGTAGATGCTGTATAGTAGATCACAGAAATATTGACTGGAATTTAGGTTCACAGTTGAAAACTATTGCCCATGATTTCAAAAGGCAGCCAACAGTGGGATGCAATGTCAAAAGCTGCCAGCTTTGGCCATAATTATCCTTTGGGGGTCACTCTATTAACCTATAGGACAAGGTGTTTTCTCTATAAGGGTATGTCTACACTAGCTCGGTAGTTCGAGCTAGGTAGGCAATGAGAGCAACCGGAGTTGCAAATGAAGCCCAGGATTTAAATATTAAATCCCCCTTAATCCGAACTCCATGCCCGCGGCTACACGCGGCACGGAGTAGGTAGTTCGAATTAGGATCTCTAATTCGAACTACCGGCACACCTCGTTCCACAAGAGATCCTAATTCGAACTACCTACTCCGTGCCGCGTGTAGCCGCGGGCACGGAGTTCGGACTAAGGGGGATTTAAAAATGGCGGCGCCCGGGAAGATGCAAATGAAGCCCGGGATATTTAAATCCCGGGCTTCATTTGCAACTTCGAATGCCTACATTAGCCTCCCTAGTTCGAACTAGGGGACTAGTGTAGACATACCCTAACTGCTTTCTGCTTTCAACACTCTCCAGCCCATATATTTTATTATTCCCTTTAAAAATGGCTGATTGCCTTAATTGCCGTATTTCTCTCCTTTTACACAGACTGCCATTCAGAGGTGAGGTGCCTTACATGGATGTCACACAAGGATTCCAGGGCTCAAAATGTAAAACTGGGGCCTCACTGTGAATCATCCACAATTTTAAATTAACAGTTTCTCACATTCTGATGTGTCCTTGGCCATTTTCATTTCCATATCCAGTCCCCCTCCCGTATATGTGTGTATGGTATCAGCTTTTTTAACTTGGGCTTTTCCCCCTCTCGTTTTCACATTTCACTCTACCATCTTTTCACATTCAATGCCTTGTCATTGGCCCTGTAAGCCTCAGGTGTTGTTTAAAATATTGGTTATTGTATTAGCTGAAAACCACAGACCAGTTTCTCATTTTTAGAGTCATATCATTTAAAATAGCCCAAAATAATTAACAAGTGAATATCAGTATCCATTTATTATTGGTATTGATTTATATATTATTAGTATCTCAACCAGTGACAAATTAATGCATGGACCACAGGACCCTGAACAATTTAGACACACCTGGAAAAAAATCTCATGATGTCAGGGCAGGATGGTTTAGCTGCTGCAGTCTCTGCTCCGCTGGCTGTGCTTGGTCAGGATGTTAAAATGTGTGCAATTAAGTAACCGTGTAACCACTGAACATTTCAGCAGTTACATGGTTACACATGGGATGGCAGTTGGCTCCCAAGGGCCCCCGGGCTTATCAATTTACCATGACAGAGTTACACTTTTACATCCCTAAGTGCTTGGGGCAAGGCTTCTTGGATGAGGGGGGAGGAGATCAGTTGATGAGTGGGGCTGGAGGGAGCAGCTGCTGCCTCTTTCTCTCCTGCTTGTTGTTTTCTTTGCTGCTGCCTATGGGTTTTTACTACAGCTGGCACTGAGCTCCCCTTGCATTTTCCTGCAAGTGTCTGGGGCTAAGCAGCAAATGAGGATGGGGAACAGAACACCACCTCCTCTTATGTCTATTCCAGCACCAAGCTACACCAGAATGGCCACCGCTGGCTGGACTCAATGTTCCTTCTAATCCTTTCCATCCATGTGCAGCTTTTTCCCATCTATGTGCAGAATAATTTTTATGTGCACCGAGGCATGTGTGAATGCACATCACCCATAGAAATAACAAACTTCGCTGAGGGCACTCAGTTAATCAGCCAGGTGGCATTTGAATCTCTCCTGATTGGCCACACAAGTGCACACTTTACAAGGAACACTGGCTGGACACCCACAAGGACACTGGCTAGAACCTGCAGCACCAGGGGCACGATTTGGAGGGGGGCTCTTGCCTCCTCTTAGTTTCGCAAATGAAGTATGCTCCCAGGCAGAGCTCTTAACTGCAGCACAGCCTTAGTGTGGAATATGAATTCTGCATAGGGATATTAAAATGCATTTAATTAAGTAACCATGTAACCTCTGAAAATTTCAGTGGCTACACGTAGGTGGCAGTCGACTCCTCTGTGAGCTGGTGCATGGGGAGCCAGCTTTTAAGCTGGTTCCCTGCCTATGGGCTCTCCCCACATCATTGCTGCCTCTGATACAAAGGGAGCAGCACAAAGTGTGTTTGTCAGGCGGCTCCTCAGAAGCTGGTGCATGCAGGGAACCGGCTTTTTTAAGCCCCACATGTACCAGACGCTGCGTGTAACCCTGAAGGTTAACAGATGAGCCTTAGAAAAGCCTGTACAACTGGAATTCCTCTGCAGGATGTGAGGGTGTTGGGGAGAGAAGGCTGTGGCTCAGAAGAAATACAGCCAAACCTCCTGACCCAAGCTCACATGCAGGAAAGAGGAAGGGGCATAGGTAAACAGAAGGCACCAAACTCTAGGGAAGGGGCTAGCCATGGTATGGAGAAGTTCTCTATCTGTGGTACTTATGTGACCCCATAACCATAGAATCTGAGCACCTCACAATGCCTAACCTATTTCTTTTCACAGCCTCTGTGAGGCAGAGCAAAGCTGTTATCCCCCTTTTACAGATGGCCCACTGAGGCTCACACAGACTAACAGCCCATTTCCAAAGGTATCTAGGCATCTAGTGGGCTTTGAAAAAGGGTCTAGAAGGTTAGGTGCTTTGTAAATCCCACTATGAGCTGAGCTGAGTCTTTGGGTGCTTAAAAACCTTTGAAATTCTGTCCCTAAGACACTGTAACTGGCCTGAAGCCATGGGGGTAGAACCTAGGTGTCTCAGGCAGAGCTGTCCTGTCCTTAGGACAGTTTGGGGTAAGCACTTTGAGGCCTGCACTTTGAGAGAGCCCATGCTTCAGATGGAAGTGGAAGTGTGGGGATAAGGGTGGCCCAGGGGATTAGCCAGGGCGGGGGATGTCTGGCACCAGCAGCAGGGGTCAGCATGCTCCTGCACTCACTGGCAGCAGTGGAAAGTGGAGCAACCCAGCTCACTCTGCATCACCAATTCACCACATTGTTTAAGGAAGGGGTCTTGGGGTAAGGCGTGGAATGTGAATGGAGAGGGGACAAAACAAGGGAGAGTGGCAAGCCTGGGAGAAGGGGTGAAGTGGGGGGGTGAATAGCAGGAGCAGAAAGAGGGGGATGGGGATGGTGCCTGGGGTGGGGTGGGGGGATTGTCCCAGGCCCTGCACCCCCCTTGGGATGGCCCCTCTCTCAGGATATGTCTATACTAGCTCGTTAGTTCGAGCTAGGCAGGGTAATGAGGGCAAGCGGAGTTGCAAATGAAGCCCGGGATTTAAATATCCCGGGCTTCATTTGCATCTTCCCGGGCACCGCCATTTTTAAATCCCCCTTAGTCCAAACTCCGTGCCCGCAGCTACATGCGCCACGGAGTACGTAGTTCGAATTACAGATCCTAATTTGAACTACCGTTACTCCTCATTCCACGAGGAGTGTGTTCAGCATTATTCAGAATACACCAGAAAAATATGCCAGAAAAAATTACAGGTTCTTATTAGCTACCACACACAATAGGATGTTCAATAAGCCAATGACAATATAATTTTTCCAATAAAATATATATGTAAAAATACACTAAAAGACTCACCTGGTGTTGACCAAGTCCTTTAGGGCAGGGTATTGGAGTGGGATGCAGGTGTCAGTGCAGGGACTTGGGGATGTAGGAGGCTCAGAGAAAGATGCTGGCAGTGTAGGGGGAGGGGGATGAAGAAGTCAGGGGTGGAGGATGAGGGCAGAGGGTGTGAGTGTAGGAATCAGGTCATAGGATTGGGATGTGGGGGGAGGGCAGGGGATAGGACCACTGTAGGGTTGCCAGATGGTTTCAACAAAAATACCAAACACACTTGACATTACATCACAATCTACACTACATGGCTACATCTAGACTGGCATGATTTTCCGGAAATGCTTTTAACGGAAAAGTTTTCCGTTAAAAGCATTTTCAGAAAAGAGCGTCTAGATTGGCAGGACGCTTTTCCGCAAAAGCACTTTTTCAGAAAAGCGTCTGTGGCCAATCTAGATGCGCTTTTCTGCAAAAAAAGCCCCGATCACCATTTTCTCAATCAGGGCTTTTTTGCAGAAAAGAAATCTCTGCTGTCTACACTGGCCCTTTTGAGCAAAAGTCTTCCGGAAAAAGACTTTTGCCCGAACGGGAGCAGCATACTATTTTTGCAAAAAGCACTGATTTCTTACAGTAGGAAGTCAGTGTTTTGCGGAAATTCAAGCGGCCAGTGTAGACAGCTGGCAAGTTTTTCCGGAAAAACTTCTCCCAGGTTTGTTAAGTAGCACTCGCTAGACAAGGGCATGGGTTCCAAACCCAGTCAAGTTGAGAGAGGGATAGGTCTTTGTACCTGGTGGTGGGGCCCTGTCTGAGGGCCTAAACAACACTGATTGCACCCCCTCTGCTCTCCACTGTGAAATATCAGAACTAATTTGGATTTCATTAGGAGTCTAGTTGTGAGCTGCTGAGTTGACTTCACTGTGGGCCAGTGGAGCACTAGCACTGAGGTGCCTCTATTATGAGCTGAAAAGCTGAAATCACTGTGTGCTGTGGGGAGCCTGGCACTATGCTGCTGAGCTACTAGCAGAGCAGCTGGCGGGGACAACCAGCAAAGTGCAAGCGGACAGCAGAGCGGTTTGCGGGGACGACCAGCGAGTGCAGGTGGACAGCAGAGCGGTTTGTGGGGGTGACTGGCGGGTGCAGGCGGCCAGCAGAGTGGCTGGCGGGGATGACCTGCGGCCGGTAGGAGCGGCAGCAGACAGCCAGTGGAGCAGCTGCATGAGCAACCAGCAGGCGGCCAGGGGCGTGGCCCGAGACAGCTTGCAGAGCCGGACAGTTTGTGGGACAGCTGAGGCAGCTCACTGGACGACAGGTGGAGTGTGGCGGAGTGACTCGCATTGACGGTGGCAGCAGAACCCTATGGAGAGGCGGAGCCATCGGCGGATCACGTAAGGTGTATCAATCCCCGCCCCCTCCAGGTTGGGATGGTAAAACCCTGCCAGGTGAACTTTTGAACCCTGGGGCAGCACTAACCCGGGGCAGAGACTTTTGGGGGTGTTGGACTTTAGGACTTTGGGTGATTTTTGGGTTGCTGGACTGAAGAGACTCTTGGGGTGTTGGACTTTTGGGAATTTGGGTGATTTGTGGCTGGGGGGTGGGTCTTTGCTCATGTTTGGTCTATGAATCCGAGTTGTGGTGTTTTCCCAAGTGAATGCTGATGTCGGTTACCTCATGTTATTAAAGGTTTGCTGCTATACTGAGGCTCTGTGTTTGCGAGGGGGGAAGAATTGCCTATTTGAGGTGCCCAGAGGTGTATGGAATTTTCCCAGGTCACTGGGCGGGGGCTCGAGCCAGTGTTGTACTACCTTGTTGGGAGGAGACCCCTAGATACTGAACCCAGCCCTTGCCGCTATTAACTCAGCCTGACAGAAGGGTTACACATCTTATTTAGAAAATACTGGACATTAATATTTTCTCATTTATATCTTCTCAATTTGTTTCCCAAACAGAAAGCTCAAATATTGGACTGTCCAGTTCAAAACCAATCACTTGGCAACCCTAAGGACCAGCCAGGGGCTGCAGGGCCCACCACCTGTCCTGCATTCACTGACCATTCCCTGGGGCTGGTCCACAGCTACGGGAGGCCACACAGCCACTCTGTGAGGCTGGGCCAGGTTTAAGAAAACTGGGGGAGATGAAAGAATCACTTGACTTGTGAATGACTGATCCTTGTAACATCAATGTTGTCCAAATTAGCAGTGAACACTTTTGTGTTATGGTATAGACAATATCTCACCGTATTTATGTTCTACATAAAGAAAAATCGGGCAGTTAAATTATACTTAACAAACTGGGATATAATTTCTTTTATTATGAATGTAGTGTGTAAACATTGAGTGGAGTCTTTGTAATGCATTACAAAGTGCATTAATGCGTTTTAGTAGACTCATGTTTTAATGAGGTGGCAGGCACATGATCTCTGTGCACAAGGCCCCAGTAAATCATAACCTGTCTCTGATCTCAACCAGTTTTTGCCTCTGGTTTCAAATCTAAATTGAAATATTGCAGTATGAGGCTGAGCTGAGGCAGAGAAATTTTATTCTAGTCAGCATTTCACTGTGCTTGCTGACATGCAGGCCAGAAGAAGCCACTCCATCCACTCCCATGAACTTTTTCTAGTTCCAAAGACCCATGTGAGACGGGAGGAGTCTTTGAGCTGATGTGTGCAATGGCTTTGGTGGTGGTGTACATTGCTGCTTCCGCAGAGAGCACAAGGACTGACCGGGCAGTGAGAATGAGCTACTGCGCCCCCCATTGTCTGTGGCCAGGGTAATACCATTGCCCAGCTCCGTGGATGACTGGAGGGCTGCATCTAGACTGGCAAGTTTTTCCACAAAAGCAACTGCTTTTGCGTAAAAACTTGCCACCTGTCTACACTGGCCGCTTGAATTTCCGCAAGAACACTGACGATCTCATGTAAGATTGTCAGTGTTCTTGCAGAAATGCTATGCTGCTCCCGTTCGGGCAAAAGCCCTCTTGCGCAAATGCTTTTGTGCAAGAGGGCGCAGTGTAGACAACGCGGTATGTTTTGTGCAAAAAAGCCCCGATCACGAAAAT
Organism: Pelodiscus sinensis; assembly: GCF_049634645.1. Taxonomy (NCBI): domain Eukaryota; kingdom Metazoa; phylum Chordata; order Testudines; family Trionychidae; genus Pelodiscus; species Pelodiscus sinensis. The sequence goes on from NC_134719.1 coordinate 29,462,743, forward strand.
GGCGATCGGGGCTTTCTTGCGCAAAACCGAGTCTAGATTGGCACGGACACTTTTGTGCAAAAAGTGCTTTTGCGGAAAAGCGTCCATGCCAATCTAGACGCTCTTTTCCGCAAATGCTTTTCACGGAAAAACTTTTCCGTGAAAAGCATTTGCGGAAAATCATGCCAGTCTAGATGTAGCCGAGCAGTTCAGGTGACAAGGTTCAGCCCAGCCCCTTTCACCAACATGCTATTCTAAAGAAAGGTCAGTATCTTTAAAAACCAAGTTTGCTACCAAGTCGTTCTTATGAAACAATAGCTCCACTCTGGGGTCATTCAATGTAGTTATGAGGCAGTGTGCAAGTTAAGATTCATCCATGTGTGTAATGAGAAGTGATTGATTTAGTAAATTGCTTTTCTTTCCTGTTCGGAATGGCTGCAGGGTTTTTTTTTTTCTAAGTATGCTAATAGAAAATTACATTTTTAAAATGTTTTGTTTAAATCATTATGATAAGGAACATTGTGTGAGGGAAACCTCATGTTATTTTCCCAGCTGCATATTCACACTTACTCCTAAAAAGAGTAAACCCTGTGGACATGACTGTAAACTCCAAGCACCTGGGAGCCCAAAGGTAATATCTCTAACGCCTGTAAGCGGCCTTTCATCTGTGTGTATGTGACTTTCATTGCGACTGGAACAGGCCCGTACACGGGGGAGGTGCAAAGGGTGTGAACACAGCCCCCACAGTCCTTCATGGTCCGCCATGGGGCTGATTCCAGCCAGTCTGGGAAAGACAGACTGCCAGCCTCCCTCCCCTGTGTTCTGGCTAGCTGGGGAAAAGCAGAGACAACACGCTGCCCCAGCCTCCCTCCACTGTGCTCTGGCAAGCCGAGGAATAGCAGAGGCAGTGTGCTGCCCCAGCTACCCTCCACTGTGCTCTGGCCAGCCAGGGGGAAGCCTGGGAAAGATTCTGCCTTCCTTTCCCAGGAGAGAGGCTGGAGGCAGGGCAGGGCTTGGGTGCAGGGCAGCCACCAGCCCCTCCCACAGCTCGCACCCTCCCACAGAAATTCCTGCGTATAGGCCTTTGGAACCACGATAACCTGTAAGCTGGTTTTTCCACATTAAAAGATTTCACCCACAAGCTTCTGCCAAAGGGTTCACACCTGCACAAAGTCCTATAGTGACAGACAAGTGGCAGGGAAAACAGGAGTTTTTAATCACAAATCTGCCTGCAGGCAGTAGCTGTGTGATGGCAGTGGCTGTGCCTAAGTACGCCTTTTCAAGATTCTTTGCTCACCCCAAATCGGGATGGGGGAAGGCTTTCTCATGCTCTTCCAACTGATGGCCATAATCATTGGGATTACTCAAATTTGCTGCCAAAACATGAGATATAAAGCAATTACTTTCTCCACCTGCAATGTCCCTTATCTACTCTCAGCACAGTGAATGCCCAGCAAGAACTGCTGCCATAATTGCCAGAAAACTGGCAAGCGCCCACATGACCTTGCAGGTTTTAGTGAGACCCACCGGGCCAATGAGGGCTCATTTAAAAAAAGGTGGCTATCATGGGATTGATAAAATAACCAGTCAGCTTTTGGCTTCATGTGGGGATGAACGAGTTTTTTATGACTCTTCAGGTCAAGCTTAGCAACAACTAATATGTTATAACCACCAGTGCATGTGCCACAATATTTGATGGAAAAAAAAACCTAGATAAATTCATAGAGGATAGGTCCATCAATGGTGTATAGGCAGGGATGGCAACCCTAGCCAGTTGTTGTGAGGGCTGGGAGTGGATAACAGGGGAGTGATCACTTGATGATTACCTATTCTGTTCCTTCTCTCTGGGGCACCTGGCATTGACTGCAGTTGGAAGACAAAATACTGGGATAGATGGACCTTGATCTGACCCCGTATGGCCATTATTGTGTTTTTACCGTATTGAGGAAGACAATAAGGAGTAATTTTGTAGAACTCTTGCTGCAGTCTTCACAGCCACACTAAAGGCAGATAAATGCATTTTCCAGGGAGATTTCAATGCCAGGCTTGGATGGGATTCCCAACTCTGGAGATGCACAATAGGCAAATCCCAATAGTATTCATTGCCTCAGCAAATGTGTGGAGCATGACTTGGTCATCACAAATATCATCTGTAGGCAGAATGACAAATTTAAAATTGCTTGGAAACATCATTGATCCAAAAACTGGCATCTCCTTGACTATGTTATAGTCAGAGCCTGAGACTATACCGACCTCCATATAACATGAGCTATGAGAAGTACTGATCATTGTTAGACCATCAATTAAGATCAGTCATGTACCTACAGTTCTCTTCACTGCACTGCAAACATCCAAAAATTAAGCAAAAGTGGTACAATGTCAAAGCACTTCAAGACCATGCCAGCTTCAGGATGTTTCAGCCACATCTTTCTGAGAAACATAACCTGCTGGACTACACCACTGACATTCAAGAGCACTGGGATCAACTAAAAAAGACTATTCACGGTGCACGTGCTGAATCCATAGGATATTCCACTCATTGGTATCAAGATTGATTTGATGAAAACAACAAAGAACTCCTGGCATTAATTCAACAGAAAATAAATGCATTTTGTATCTGGCAAAATGATTCCTCTAACAGTTAAAAACTTGAGGCCTATCACCTGCTTAAAGCCAAAGTTCAAAGAAGGCTATGTGACATAAAAAACAAGTGGTGGCATGAGAAGGCCTGAAATCCAGAGTTTTGTAAACCAGGATATGAGAATCTTCTTTCAAGCATAATAGCTAAATATGGGCCAAGCTCCAAAGGCCCAAACCCTTTGGCTACGTCTAGACTGGCATGATTTTCCGCAAATGCTTTTAACGGAAAAGTTTTTCTGTTAAAAGCATTTGCGGAAAAGAGCGTCGACATGGCATGGACACTTTTCCGCAAAAACACTTTTTGCGGAAAAGCATCTGTGCCAATCTAGACACAGTTTTGCGCAAGAAAGCCCCGATCGCCATTTTCGTGATCGGGGCTTTTTTGCGCAAAACAGTTTTTAGCTGTCTACACTGGCCCTCTTGTGCAAAAACGTTTCCGGAAAAGGGCTTTTGCCCGAATGGAAACGTCAAAGCATTTGTGCAAGAAGCACTGATTTCAGACAGTAGAACATCAGTGCTTTTGTGCAAAATCAAGCGGCCAGTGTAGACAGCTGGCAAGTTTTTGCACAAAAGCAGCTGCTTTTGTGGAAAAACTTGCCAGTCTAGATGCAGCCTTTATGTTTCCAGGATGGCTCCTCCTTCCTAAAGGACAATGTACCATTAAACATTGGTGGAAGGAGCTCTTTGAGAGCCAACTAAACCATGAATGCCCAGTTTCTGGAGATACTATTGAGTTTATTCCACGATATTCAGCAATAGAACACCTTGCTGATTCTCCATTTTCTAAGGAAGTTTGTCATGCCATCATCCATGCAAGGCATTAGGTCCAGACCGCCTCCCAGCTCAGATTTTTAAGCGGGTGGAACAATACTCCAGCTCAAATTTTGCCAACTTATCAACAAACTCTGGACATGTGAAGAAATTCCACCAGTTTTTAAAAATGCCAGTGTTTTTACAATGTTCAAGAAAGGGTATAAATCTTTGTGTGGGAATTACAGAGGTATTGCCTTCTTCTCCATCACAAAGAGGACTCTTGCCTGGATCCTACTAAACTGCTTCCTCCCCTTTGCTGAGGAACTCTCCGACTCATAGTGTGGCTTCAGGCCATCCCAAGATACAACTGACATGATTTTCATGGCATCACAGATTCAGGAGAATTGCAAAGAGCAACACCAGAAACTGTTCATGGAATTCATCAACTTAACCAAAGCTTTTGACTCTGTTAATCATGATGCCTTATGGAAGGTGCTATGTAGGTTTGGCTGTCCACAGAAATTCATTTCCATCATCAGACCACTCCATGATGTCACCATTCTGTGCAAGAGCTCAGAGACTGAACCATTCATCATTCACACTGGTGTCAAGCAGGGCTGTGTCAATTCTCCAACTCTTCTCCATTTACCTTGTTGTGATCCCGATCCTCATGTGCAACCACCTTCCTGAAAGAATCAGGATTGAGTATCGTATAGATGGTCAACTCCTTTATTTTTCACATCTACAAACAAAATCTAAGATCACAAGATCTGGCATCACTGACCTTCAATGTGTAGGTGACTGTATCATTCTTGCACACCCAAAGGCTGACTTCCAAAGCACCCTAAATCTTTTTGCACATGCCTTTTGAGGACTAAGTCTTTCTCTCAACATCAGGAAAACCAAGGTATTCCACCAGTCCTCATCTGCAGAAACTACTCTTCATAGGCCACAAATCACCACCAGTGGAGAATCCCTTAGAAATGTGAACCATTTTCGATCCCTTGGCAGCCACCTCTGCCAAACAGCCAGCACTGACACAGACATTTGGTAAAGGTTTCGCTGTGCCAGCACATCTTTTGAAAGACTACTCGAATGAGTCTTCAATTATAGGGATCTGCAAACAGGCAGCTAGATTTTGGTTTACAAGGCAGTTGTCGTCCCCACCCTTCTCTATGGGTGTGAGACCTGAGTAATCCGCAGACGACATCTCAAGCAGCTGGAGTGGTTCCAGCAGTGTTGCCTTAGGAGGATTCTCGGGATCAGCTAGGAAGACTGACACCTCAAGGTTCTCTTTGCAGCCAACAAAAGAATGCCACTGGGCTGGCCACTCTGTAATGTGTGCCTGACATTTGCCTCCAAAAGCAAGTGCTCTTCTCTTAGTTAAGCCAGGGAAGACAGGCGCGAGCAGAAGTATGTCAAAGACATATTGAAAATACACCTTAAAAAGGGAGTCAACATCAATCCAACAGACTAGGTGGACTTGGCACCGAACAGAAAACCAGTGGCACCATACTACACACCAAGCCTCAGCTCACTTTGAGGAGAACAGACATGCTCATGAGACAGAGAAGCAACAGTGGAGGAAAAAAAGGCAACAATATTGCAGCCAATGGCTATGTCTCCTCCAAGATTGTACTTGTCACTTCCATGGGAAAATCTGCAGGGCAAAAACTGGGCTGCTCATCCACTTAAAAACTCACTTATGAATCCCTTTGGCAGATATCATGCTCCCAGTCTCTGAGCTGCTGTTGTCCCCATTTTTATAAATATGCTACCATGACCTAAGTTGAAGACAGCACTGATGTATAATCAAGAGAAAGCGGAAGAAGTTATTGGAGAATAGGGCTATGACCACTAGTGAATTTGCCTGTGAGTACGAGTGGAATGCTTAGTAAAATGTTTCTGTATGTAGGGCTGATATACTTATTGCCACAGGGTATGTCTACACTACAGCGCTAATTCGAACTAACTTTGTTCGAATTAGTTAATTCGAACTAAGCTAATTCGAACTAACGCATCTAGAACTAAAAACTAGTTCGAATTAGCGTTTTTCTAATTTGAACTAGCGCGTCCACAGTGATTGGATGCAGGGGCGCATTTAAGGGCAGCTGAAACCGGTTCCAGCAGGGCATCAGGTCAGTAGTTGCGCTCTGAGGCTCATGCTTAAAGGGGCCCCCCCTGGACAGCCGGTTCTCAGCTTTTCCTGCTTGCTTGCCAACCTCGCCGAGGGACAGCAAAGCGTTGGTCTCTGTGCCCGTCTGTGTCGGTGCTTCTCTTCGGGGACGCTGCCGCAGGTGGCAACATGGAGCCAGAGCTCGCCCTGCACCTTCTGGTGCACTTTCTGGACTTGCTGCTGCAAGCCTGCCAGCAATGGCTCGAGGCTGCCTGGCATTACCTGGTGCATGTCAGCCTCCTGCCTCTCCGCCTGGCCGCCCTGGGAAGACCAACAGTGGACCCAGAACTTCAGGATGAGGAGGGACACCTTCCTGGAGCTCTGCGAGTGGCTCACCCCTGCTCTGCGCAGAAGGGACACTCGCATGAGGCCCGCCATCCCCCTCCAGAAGTGGGTGGCCATCGCCCTCTGGAAGCTCTCCACGCCGGACAGCTACCGATCCATCGGGAACCAGTTCAGCGTGGGGAGATCCACCGTCAGAGCGGTGCTCATGCAGGTATGGCACTCGTCGGCCACTGCGCCGGGGAGGAGGGGGGCTGCAAGGAGGGGATGGGCCGCCCCACGAACAAAGGGGGGGCAGGAGGAGGCAAAAGCGCCCTGCACCGGAGGGGTCGGTCTGTCCCGGCCGTACTACACGCCGCCAGGGCAGTTGCTTCCGGGAGTGGGGCGCGGGGCACGGCCAGGGCACAAATGCTCCAAGCCACCCGGGCGCCCCACTGATTGGCGCTTTGCTGTGTCTCTCCGCAGTGGTCAAGGCCATTAACCGGGTGCTGCTCCGCAGGGTGGTCCGCCTCGCCGACCCGGAAGCCATCATCCGGGGATTCAGCGCCCTCGGCTTCCCCAACTGCGGGGGGGCCATCGACGGGACGCACATCCCCATCCATGCCCTGGAACACCAGGCGTTCCATTACGTGAACCGCAAGTGGTACTTCTCCATCCTCCTGCAGGCCGTGTGTGACCACCGGGGACAGTTCACGGACATTAATGCGGGCTGGTCCAGCAAAGCACACGATGCCCGGGTGTACCGCAACTCCTCCGTGTGCCAGCGGCTGCAGGACGGGACCTTCTTCCCCGACCGCCACATCAGGGTCGGGGACGTGGACATGCCCATGTGCCTGGTGGGGGATGCCGCCTACCCACTGCAGCCGTGGCTGATGAAGCCCTACACGGGGCACCTCAATCCCTCCCACCAGGCCTTCAGTGCCAGGCTGACCAGGGCCTGCATCGTGGTGGAGGGGGCCTTCGGGCGACTGAAAGCCCGCTTTCGATGCCTCCTCACCCATCTGGACCTGGCCGAGCACAACATCCCTCCCGTGGTGGCAGCATGTTGTGTGCTCCACAATTTATGTGAGAGAAAGGGGAAGGCTTTCCTGCCAGCCTGGATGGCTGAGGCTGACCGCATGGCTGGCCACTACAGTCAGCCCCGCACCGCTGCCGTCCGGGAAGCCCAGCGGGGGGCTGTCCGGATCCGGGAAGCCCTGCGGGAGAGCTTCCAGGTGGAGGAGGAGGACTGACCTCTCCCTTGCATGCCCCACTGGGGCCTTCTTCCACCCTACCCCCCTTCCCCTTTCCCCTCCCTACCTACTGTCAAATAAAGACACCTGTATTTCAAACAAAAACGTCTTTTTATTTAACATAACTGGGGTGGGGGGAGGGAGGAATGAGGGTGGGAGAGGGGAGGGGGAAACCTGGGACGAGGGAGCTGGAAGGGGAGGGAAGGGAGGAAGGGAAAGGAAAGCTCAGGGGTGGGGGTCCGGCTGCCTCTCCTCTCTCGCAACACTGCAGGTCCGGGGGTATTGGTGGGGAATGGTTGTGGAGGTTGGGGCAGGAGGGACGGGGGGTGTGGAGGAAGCAGGAGCGGGAGCAGGGGGAACAGGAGGGGGAGCAGGGGGAGCAGGAGCAGGAGCCGGAGCAGGAGGAATTGGGAAGCGGTCGAGCGGGCTCTGGAGGTGGTCTCTCAGGGCACGGCCCTGCTCCTCCAGTGCCTCCAAGCTCCTCCGGCACAGCCTCAGGTCCTCCTGGACCCAATGGTCCTGGATGCGGAGCTGGTGCTCCAGGAACCGGAGGTGCCACCTCTGGTTGTCCTCTTGGTTCCTGGCTCTCCTGCTGGCCCGGGCGCGGGCGGCTGCTGCAGGCGGAGTGGTGCGCCCTGCAGTCCCAGGTGCTACGGCTGTAGTGAAACAAGAACAGCGGTCAATTACCCCAGGGGCCTAGGTGTGTGAAACCCAGCCCCCCTCTGCAAGGCCAGGGCCCCTGCAGGATCCCCAGCTGCTGCTCCGTGGTGGGCAAGGCCCAGGCGCACGGTCCCTGGGCTCCCTCTCACCCCAGCCCCCTGTACACATAAGGGGAGCATGATGGTACTCACATGTGGACGCCTCCCCGGCCTCGGACGACACAGGCGGCTCTGTTGGGTGCCTCGGGGGTCCCGGGTCCTGGGCAGGCTGCCGGCAGGCTCCTGGCTCTCGGAGGCCTCCTCTTCCTCCTCCTCCTCTGTGTCTGGGAGCGGTCCCTCTGCCCCGGGGTCTATCACCTCCTGGGGGGCAGGGACAGCATGAGCCCCCAGGATGCAGTCCAGAGCCTGGAAGCGGGGGCACACCTCCGGGTTGGCCCCTGGCAGGCAGGCCCGGGAGTAGGACTGCCGCAAGTCCTTAATTTTACAGCGCGCCTGCTCCCGGCTGCGCTGGTGGCCCCGGCGGCCAGGCTGGCAGCCATGCGGCCGTACACTGCCGCGTTCCTGTGGCTAGTGCAGAGATTGTGGACATTGGAGGCTTCCCCCCAAACCTCGATGAGGTCCACGATCTCCGCACTAGACCACGCAGGCGCCCGCCTCTTGTGGCCCCGGACAGGCTGGTCCCAGGAAGAGGGGGAGGGATGGGGGGCATCCAGTCACTGGCTCATGGGGTGTCAGCTGCTGGGTGTGCTGGCACGGGTGCTGGCAGCCTTGCAACTGGCACAAACCCCGTAGCCAGCCCGTGCCCCTTTAAGGGCTCCGGGGCCGGGAGGGGGGCAGACGAGTTTCCCTGGTGTTGGCCAGAGTGGCCACCAGGGAAAGCTGGGAAGGGCTAGCCTCCCACTAGTTTGAATTAAGGGGCTACACATCCCTTAATTCGAACTAGTAAGTTCGAACTAGGCTTAGTCCTCGTGGAATGAGGTTTACCTAGTTTGAACTAAGCGCTCCGTTAGTTCGAATTAAATTCGAACTAACAGAGCTCTAGTGTAGCGCCTATGAAAGTTAATTCGAACTAGCGTCCATTAGTTCGCATTAACTTTGTAGTGTAGACATACCCACAGGGTTGAGACTCACCACCGCAGTGCCTACTACCGGTCACTCTAGGAATTAATTCAGTCCTTAGTAGGGCACCCTTTGCTGGCCAGTGTCTTGCTTGTTATCACTCAGCAGTCTCTCCACCTATGGATCCTGCATTGCCCCCAGGATGTCCTCTTCAGGATAATGCCCTCCAGCAGTGCCCCCTGCTTTGGTTTCTCACATCCTTCCAGGTTTATTATCAGTCCTCAGTTTCCCACCTGCCACTGTGGCCAAGTGCAGCCTCAGTCTAGCCTCTCACCTCAGGAGCTAGCCACAGTCTATCAAGGCCATGTGCAATGGTGGTTTGATGTGGTGCAAAGAGGAATGGGAAAACCCAGGCCTACCCACTATTCTGGGTTGTGACCCAGGGACCCTATGGTGGCAGCCTTGTCTTGCTCTCCTCCTCTCCTGGCTGCTCTTATTCCCTGGACCACTTCCTGTGACACTTGCACCCTCCTGGGCCTTCTATCAAGGCCTGCACCCTGGCAGGTATCATGCTGGAGCCTCTCTCCTGCTCCTGCGCAGCATTGCTACACCTAAAGTGCTATGTCCTGGGAGCCAGTCGTGAACCATCCTTGGTCAGGACTCAAATGCCCTCTGCTCTGCTGAGCAGCTCCTTATAACCAAGGGTGCCCCAGCAAGCTGCCTTTTGATTGATTCCTTCTAAGCCTCTTTCTGACTGGCCACTATGCAAGTTCCCTCCAGCCTGCTTTAACCCCTTCTGGCCAGAGTGGGGCAGCAGCCCCACTACAATGTTCATATAATAAACAAACTAGCTGATAGATAAAATCTTACTGGCTCATAAGACAACAGCAAATGTGCTGGCATTGGGTATTCCTGTATTCATCTCAACACATCCCTCATTTAGAATGGCTTCCAGATAATACCTGCACGTAGGCTTCTACAGTTATCCTATATGCTGTTCCCTGTGCTGAGGATGCTCAGTTCTGTACAGTGGTTAAAGTGGATCAGAGAGTAAGAGGGAAGCTGAACAATTTGGTAACTATTATGATGGGTCTGAGAATCATGTGCTGATGCAGTGTTGTCTTCTCTTACGGCGTACACCAACACTGCACGCTTATTTCAAAATAAGCTATTCCGGAAGAAATACTCCAAAATAGATTATTTCAAAATAGCACGTCTGTGCTACAGGGAAGCCTCAAAATTAGTCTGAGGCAGGCTTCCCTAATGTGGACATGTTACCTCAATTTAGAGCCCCAAGAGGCACTGGGGAGTAATTACTTTGAATGGCCCTGGGGAGGAGCTATTTCGAAATAGCAGAAGTGGCGCGTCCACATTACTGCTATTCCTAAATAGCTATTTCAGAGTAAGCATTATTCCTCATGAAATGAGGATTACAGATTTCAAAATAAGCCGTGCGTTATTTCAGAATTACTTCAAAATAATGGAATTGCTATGTAGATGCTCCCATTATTATTTTGAAATAACATCAGCTGTTTCAAAATAACTGTGCTGTGTAGATGCACCCATGGTGATGGACTGCTGAAAGAGATACAGAATGGGAATGAGAGACATTTGTCTGAGTTAATGTCTCCAAGCAGAACTATTGTATGCCAAACAAAATGTTGGGAGAGGGATACCGGGTGCACAGTCTCTGAGCTACTTCTTGTCTCCATGTTTATAACTATGCTACCATTTAGGCATGACCAAGATTGGAAGTCAGCACTGATATATAGTCAATAGAAATAAGTCTCTGGGATTCCCTCACTTGGACATTCTGGAAATATCTGAAACAATTTTCTGTAGTTTAGAAGATTTAAAGACATTTCAGAAGCAGCAAAGCAATTAACATTAATTTCTCTAACATTTCCCATCAGACACGCACATTAAAACACAGAAAACTGTTAAGTGCCAGCATTTTATGTGGAAACCCCCCTTCTCTATGGCTGTGTCTAGACTGGCTGCTTGAATTTCTGCAAGAACACTGACGATCTCATGTAAGAAATCAGTGCTTCTTGCGGAAATACTATGCTGCTCCTGTTCGGGCAAAAGGGCCAGTGTAGACAGCTCAGATTTGTTTTGCGCAAAAAAGCATCGATCACGAAAATAGCGATCAGGGCTTATTTGCGCAAAAGCGCGTCTAGATTGGCACGGACGCTTTTCTGCAAAAAGTGCTTTTGCAGAAAAGCGTCCGTGCCAATCTAGACGCTCTTTTCCGCAAATGCTTTTAACGGAAAACTTTTCCGTTAAAAGCATTTGCGGAAATCATGCCAGTCTAGACGTAGCCTATATGTAAGAATACTGGACTCATCTGCCATCTGTGGTCAGCCTCCTGAAATACTTCTGAGTTCCTGAAATATTAATCAAACACCAGGATTTACTGTGGTAACATATCTTCTAAACATCAAAAAAATTTCTCTCCTTACTACATCTCTTGGATTATCTGTCTTCATCTTTCCTTTCCTAATTCTCTTAATTTTTTTCTTTTCCCTCTTTTTGCCTCTTTTGACCATAGTTTTTCACTTTTCTCTCTTTTTAAAAATTTCTTGTCTCCTTTCTTTTCTCCGCTCCCTCCATTCCTTTTTATTCTCCAACCCCATGCCCTTCTGTACCTCAGCCCATTTAGTGCCACACTCCCATTGGGAACAGTTAGTTGGAGAGGCAGTTCTATTGCTGTTTTAGCTGTGACCACTCCTGTAAATAACTGGTCACTGGGGGAAACAAGGAATTCACTGATCACCTGCCCCCTTAATTAAAGGAGTTCTTCCCATGGAGAGGTAAGGGAGCCAGTGTGGGAGACCAATATTTTTCCATTGGAGAAGAGGAGATGGATAGGGAACCTTGCCTGGGTCACCTCTCATCAGGTGCTGCTGCTCCATCTACTGACAGAAATGTTGGGAACACCAGAAAATCCAGAGCAGGCATCTTCATCTTCTGCTGATTCTGCTTTAAATCCCCCTGCACTGAGAGTCCTTATTTCACCAGCTCTCCCTCTGCTGTTAGCAGACAAAGGTGATATATGTGCCCTTATTCACCCTCATAGTTTTTTCTCTTACCATATGTCTCCATCAGGTCTGATTGTCTGGTTCAGTGGAATTATTATTCCAGCGCCTAGATGAGATTGGATGAAGCCCACCTGGGAGCCTCTCCATCCAGATAAGACAGAGATGTTAGTGGACAGTGGAAATAACCAGAAGAGTTGGCAGCCCTTGTGTTGGTGCCCATATTGAAGGGTGTAGAACTGCCAGATATCACAGAGGTGCTTGCCGTTAAGAATTTTTATTAGCTTCTGGGACAGTCTTCTAGGTAAAAGAGGAAGCCAAGAGCATTTTTTTCATCTGTGCATGGTGGGGCAAATGTGCACTTTTCTCCCTGGCCTTCCCATCGTTTCCCATGCTTTTCTTGTGTAGTCCCCTTACTAAAGGGGCCTCTGGTTTATTCTGAAAAGACCCTGTGTGCTACAATCCAGACTACAATTCCCATGAGCCCTTGGAACAAAACAGGAAGGGAGGACTCTGTGGGGAGAGAGGACTGCTCTCTCCATGTGCTTGAAGAAAGAGGTCTAGCAGTCTGGGACTCTGCCTTGGAGTTTGGAACCAGAGGGGGCGCCAGGCTGCTGCCAAGGACATTGACGCAGTGCAGGGGCTGTTGGATGCAGCTACTAGATGCCTGTTGGAACTGGGAGTTCGCAGGCTGCTTCCTATAGGCACAGCATGAGGCAGTAAGTTTGGGCCTTGTTGGAAAAGTGCTGCCTGGGACAGAGCTGCTGTTTAGCCTGGACCAAATCCTCACTACAGCTGCAACATCAGCGCGCCAACGCAAGCAAGTCTGGGACTGAGTCTAAGGGTGTGCACACTCTGGAGTGGGGTCACTGTTGTCTAGCTATATAAGCATCAATTATTATGTGTTTTGTAAATGCTATTCATTGCTAATTCTGTTAATCCCTGTTTATTTAAGTGAAGTAAAGATTGTTTATTTTAAAGTGTTCTATTAGATGTATATGATTTGTGTTGGAATGAGTATATTCCTGGAGGCTCTCAAGGCACAGCCAGGTGGAGGCACCGCCATTTTACATTCATTGCCAGCAAGGGACTGCAGCAAGGGGGTGGATAGGGCTTTTCCCAACAAAACACCATCACCACTGGGGTGCTCAGGATCTCTTTTGGGTTAAAACACCAGGCGCCCAGGCACACCTGTGAGTGTGACCTGCTCCCCAGTAACCCGGGGAGGAAAAAGGGGGTTACATTTTGGAGGCACTGCTAGGATCCCCTTTACCACCTCTAATTTTGCTGCAAGAAAAATTTTCCCTGCTTTCTTTAATGGTGTTGGAGTTATGATTGTTTTCTGAGATCTGCTGGTATTTAAAATCTTGGTTTGTGTTACTAAATCTGTTATTGGGTACATCATGGAACCCCTTAAGTTACTGTCCTGGTGTAGAGAAGTAGGAGTGCCACCCAACCGAGCGCTTATGCTGGGTAAAGTGCCCATAGATACTGAGGATGCTATTATCTACCAGGCATTAGAAACTGTAAAAATCTTTGGGAAAACCACAATCTGTGGTCACCGTGGTGACTAACACCCAGACTGTGTCAGTACTGGTGAGAGCAGCTGCTGATTTTGATCCACGGTGTGCACCCCTGGAAGTTGGTATTGTGGGTGAAGTTAGCCCCTGGCCTGTGTTTCTGCCTGGGAATGTCCCAGAGGAGGAGATCACTGAAGCTGTGAGCTCTGACTTTGTAGCTAAATTGAATGTTTTTCTGCAAAGAGAGGGAAAGTCAGTGGAAGATGTGAGGACCATTGTTACTCCAGCATCTATGCCATCAGCTGTCACAAATGAAGGTCTGATAGCTGCTTTAGGAAAAATGATGGAACGATATACCCCTCCCTCTTATGAAGGAGTTGGATATCAGAAGCTGGGATTTTTCTCTGGGATTCATCCTACCCCTGTTGGAGAGGATGACTTTGAATCTTGGATGGACCAAGCTGTCCAGATGATGGAGGAATGGCAATGCTCAGATACTATGAAACGGCAACGACTAGCTGAAAGTCTGAGGGGACCAGCCTCTGATGTCATTAGATCCTTACGGATGAGTAAACCCTCTGCTGGTGCTATGGAGTATCTCAATGCTTTGGATGATATTTATGGGACTACACTTGCATCATTATGTTGCTGTAATGTGCTCTGCAAGGGGCTGTATGGTGCATCACTCAAAAACAGAAGCAAGAAATGCTGCATGCATTCCAGTGCTGCCAGCTCTCATGATTTTTTGCCTGTGACATGATTTTGGCTGGGGCTGAGGCTAGAGCCAGTCTGGTGATGACATATGCTTCAGCCCTCTAGCAAATTTGAACTCTCTGATTGCCTGCCCTCTTGCTGCCCTCTAGGGCAGAGCAACCAATCAGAGCACCTACAGGAAGAGCTCTTTCTGCCCCTCCCCTCAGCAAACCCCAGGAGATCTTCCCAGGAAAGAGGGGATTAAATAGTCAATAGCTCAGCATGGCACCACTCTCTCTGCCCCCTCTCCTTCTGTGAGCAATAGTAATGGGACATTCACTTTGCCAGTGGCGGATATAGGGCAGGGCGAGCGGAGCGGCTGCCCCGGGCCCCGCGCTTCAATAGGTCCCGCGCCAGGGGTGGACTGGCCCAGCAGGATACTGGGAATTTCCAAGTGGGCCATCCGCCGAAGAACTGGCTGGCAGCTGCTGAAGGAGGACGGGGATTGTGACGAGGCACCGCAGTCCCGCACTTTAAATTCCCCAGCACCGGCCAGTATGGGCCATGTGGGGCTGAGGGAGCGCATGCGCCAAATGCTGAAACGCTGTGCAATAGCTGAGAGGGGAGACGCCCGGGTGTGGCTTGATGTCACGGCCCAGGACTTTAAAACTGCATGGCCCAGCATTGCACCACTCCATTCAACACGTGGTCTGGAGCCTTGGCCAGGGTTGTGGCTGCCCTGCAAACTGGAAGGCAGAAGGTGGATGGCAGAGGAAGGGGCTTGTGCTGAGGGGAGGGGGGCAGACAGGAAAAGAAAGGGGAAGGCACCAGGGGACAGCATGGTGGAGAGACAAATACCGGGGGCCAAGTGGAGACAATGAGGAAAAGGACAGGAGGGGAGGTGTCAGTGGGAGGGGGGACAAGGTGATGCTGGGAGAGGAGAGGAGAGGGGAAGGGCACTGGGGACTAAAGGGGGGAGGGGAAGGTGCTGGGAGAAGGCTTGAAAGGAGGGGTGGGCATGAGGAAGATGGGGACGGAGCAAGGCATGTGTGAGGGCACAGGGGCATGAAGGGAATGGTGGTGAGGGAATGGGCATCAGGGAAAAAGAGGGCAAAGGGTGCAGGGGCAGTGAGGGAAGGGGAAGGCACCAGGAGGGTGCAGGGTTAAGGGAAGATGCAGGTGCCAGGGGATTCTGTGGGTGAAGCAGAAGGGCAGACACCTGCAGGGGAGGGACCAGCACCAGAGGAGAGAGGCAGGGCAGGTGTGTAGAGGGCGGTGTTAGGAGAGGGGATGAGGAGAGGTAGCTCACATGATCAGAGTGGGGCTACTGGAGGAGTGGGCACAGGGGGGATGCCTTTTTTCTATTTTTTTCTCCAAAAGGGGGCCCCGCGAAATTGTGCTGCCCTGGGCCCTACAAAATTCTCATCCGCCCCTGCCCTTTGTTTCCCCCCTTCCTGCAGCACCTGGCCTGGGAAGGCCCAGAGGTGGGGAGGTGAAATGAGGTTACCACTTGGCTGTATTTGACTGGCTTTTCTATTTCTTTTATGAATTTGCTAGTTGAAAAATAATTTAATCTGCTCAGGGAGAGGGGTGTTCAGAGGATGCAAAGACTTGCATTGTTATCACTATATACTGGGATTTATAATGTTAAAAGTTTCTGTGTCCGGCTAAAAATGCTACAGTGTCCCCACCTCTGCATTTTAAACAATAACTGCTGAAAGCTGTCTGCCCTGCCCACCAACATGCAAGTGCAGTGGGGCAATGTGAGAGAGAAGGTTTGATCACACGAGGATGAGGAAATGTGTGAGGGATATTAATAATGGAAGATCAGGGTGATGGGGCAAGGGATCCTACTACACAGGAAAAAATAATAAATAAAAAACTACACATTCCATGACAACTGGCTAAACAGAACTACAAAAACTAGAGGGCAAAAAGTATTGATAAAGCAAATACCTATTTGTTATCGATCTTTTCGGTCTTATCTATATGAGGTACCTCTTTAGGTACTATAAGTGGCTATTGGAGGAGGTATGTTGCGGAGTTGTCTTGTCATTGAGGATTAAGATTGTGGTGGTGGGTTTGCCTTCTGTGTCCCATGCGGCCAGGTTTTTTGCATTTCAAAAGTAGTAACCCTAGGGTGATGGGCTCACAGAGCTGCCTCTTTCTGCCTGGGAAAAGGCGGAGATAATTCCACTGCAGTCCCAAACCTGGGAGGGGGCGGTGAAGGACCACCAGCGGGAATGGGGACAAGGGAGCTGAATTTATGGGATTGGGTTGTTATTAATAGCTGAGCTGGGGATAAGGAGATGTGGGGTTGAGAACTCCCACAACAGGGGCCACAATCACCTTACTATATTTGGTAGAATGGGCAACTGTAATTGGCAGACCCCCCCACTGGGAATGGTCAGGGCAAATTAAAAAATCCAGACACATCAAAACCTCATAAATTAATCTTTCTAAAAATGTTGGGATTCTCTGAGCCAAAACTTGTGATTTTTGGGTCTAACTCATGATTTTTTTCATTTATAAGTTTTATTATTTTTCCAAGTATTACAACATATATTAAAATACCAGTTTATTCATCAAACTCAAAGTAAATAAAGAAGCTTAGGGAAAAGGGAGAGAAAGGGAAGCAACATGTCTATCTTCAGGGTCTACAAGCTCATCACCTAATAAACCATCTTGTTAGTCTTTAAAGTGCTGCATAGTCCTGTCTTTTGTTACATTAAACACAGACCTCATAAGGTCAGCCCAAATTTATTTGACTTTTTCATGCATTTCCTTTCTGTGGCATGCCAGTCGTGGATTAGCTGTGTGGTCAGGCATCATTAGTTGATGGGGACTGACTTTTACATTTTTTCAGGATCAGTGTTTTAGTGATCAAAGCTGCACATCAAATCAGTCTGCCTTGCTACCAGGAAATCTCCAGGTATCACAAATATATTTAGGAATGAAACTTAAGGAAGAGGATTCCATGATTCATAATTTTTGATCTCTTGAGGGGTCTGACATCTAAATTTTGACCTATTGAGATTGTCAATACTGTGTTTAATAGGTGGGGTTTCAGGAGTATATTATGCTATTCAGCGGCTGTTTATACACTTTTAAATGGAATCCAGGCTCTTGAATTTAATCTATATGGTCCTAAACAGTTTGGGACCTGGCTACCTGGGAAGATATCGTCAACTTCCCCATGCCATCCCACTGCATTTCAGATAAGTGGAGATACACCCTCAATATTAAAGAATGCAGGTTGATGACTGTGTGTGTTCTCTGTGAGCCATTCTTGATTTATGAACTTCCTTCCCAGGTTCACAGCACTTTGGATGAGTTAAGCTTCAGGGCCTCCTCCTAACCCATCTTTGCATGTGGTGTAATTATGCTACCCACAGAGCAGAGCAGGAAAGGGTGTGTAACATCAAAGGATTCTCAGTTTCCCAAACACCCATTTAGAATGTGTTCCCCAATTTTCAATGCCGCCCACATCATGTGATTCTATCCAGTAGAGAAAACAAGTGTAAGTATATTGTGTGAGAAATTTAATGTACTGTATAAAGGTTTTGGGGTTGCGATTTTCAAGTACACTTTTAAGTGACTTATGCACAAGTCCCATTGTATGTAAGTTCCTGTATCACTAAGGCATTTTTGAAAATCCTGCCCCTGGAAACTAAAGGCAGCAGTTACAATCTGATGGGAGTTGAGCACACTTTAACTTGTGGATGTGTCAGCTGCAGGTTGTGAACACATAGGTGTAATAGGGATGATCTTCCTATTTAATGTCGCTGCACATAATGAAGTAACTACACATTTTAACCGAGTTGTAAATAAATTAGACTGTCTATTTTTCCCAAAAAAATGTAATAGCTCACTTCTTTGGTTAACTTCTGCCTGCTCAAAAATCATAATATTATTAAATTAAAGAAGATCTGAAGAATCCTACAGAGATAGCCCAATACCTTTGAACATTTCAATGACTAACACAGAAACAATTGTATAGCTGAATAAACCTCATAACTGGTGGTTTGATTACCACTATGCAACAGCTGTGTAATCAGAACACTTATGTGGAAGTTAGTCAACATCTATACAATTAATATTGTACGTAAGATACAATATATAGGTAGTCAACATTTGTTTTATTTAATAATTTTCTTCATGAAGAAATGAGTGTCCAATTGAATTTACATTGGAAATGCAAGTAATAATTCTCTCATTAAATTTACAAACATTGCATCAGATCCTAGGCTATGTAAATCAGTGTAGTCCATTGAAGTTATGCCAGTTTTCACCACCTAAGGATTTGGTTTTATGCTTCTAAATTGATTTTAGTATCAATAGGAAGAATTCATTAATGCGTGAACATTAAATTAACAATAATAATAGTGCTCAGGACTTATTTAGGATTTGTAATGAGCAAAGCATTTTGCAGGTCAACATCTTTATTAAAAATGAAATTAAATAGAGAAAATAGTAATTAATTCTATTTCAATAATGCTTTGATGTTCTTGGATACAAAGTGGATACCATTCTAAAAAACCCTACTTATATGAGCCCTTAGCAGCAACACCTTGAAAATGATGGGCATGATACTGCCCTTGCTATGCAGGCTGCCAAACTATGGGACTGGGAGACTCCATATTCCCCACCCTTCTCCTCATAATGTGAGTATTAATCCCTTATGTCTGTGCTATGTAAACTACTTGGCTATGGTTCCTTTTCTAGTGGGATGGGTTTTTGTAGATGACCTCATGCATTTAATATTTTAAACATTTCCTCAACCTGTTTCGCCAAGTGTATAATGTCATAATAAATGTTATTCAAAATGACTTCAGGCTCCTATATCTCAAACTATAAAGTTGGTGTGACACAACTTCCAACATGCCAAGCTGGTAAAGTTTCTATTTGTTGTAAAGAAAAACAATAGAAAGGTCACCAGAGGAAGGGGAGTACAGAGGATAAAATAGCCCTAATGAAACATTTGGACGTTAGGCTGTAGCATTTGGCCCTTTCGTTTTTGAGTCTGTGCCTGTGAAACTCGAAGTGCCATTCTCTCCGATTGTCAGCTGAGGAAGTGTTCTGCATTTTCTCTGTTTCCTCGTTTTCCCAAAACAACTAGCTGCATCTTCGGGTAATTTCTTCTTTTACTTAGGTGATTTAAACAAATAGACTCAGTTTGACCTTCTCAGCGGATCCCTCAATTGTATTTGCTTTATGACCTAAATACTGAAAAGTGAAAAAGATACCTATGGAACTTTCACAAGAACGAGCATCTAAATATCATTGACAGTCTTCTGGTGAGAAGGTGAGTATTCCCCACAACCAGGTGGCCCAGAAAATGCTTGAAGAACACTCTCGTGAACAGTGTCCCTTTAAAATATTGTATGAAAGTAATGATCTAATATTACTGATGAAACATGCTATTATGCCTTGTCTTTTTTCTCTCTCTCGTATTTTGCTTGGTTGTGACTTTTTGTTTCCCCCCCGTCTCTCCCTAACAACAATGTAACATAAGTTTATTTTAAACCCTCTCTAATGCCCAGATCACCTTCCAGCTCTTTAATATTGCAAATTAACATTTTCTTTAAAGTATGTAGCAATTCTGATGCAACTTCATACTTTGAAGAAGTTCAGATATGAAATTGCCCTGTCCAGATCATCAGCTGGTGTAAATTGGCAGAACTCCGCACTGGAGCAATGCCAGTTTACACCAAAGACTATCTAGCACTTAGCCTTATTTTCAGGAGTGCTGAGCACTCATAACTTCAGCTGACATCAGTGGGAACTGCGGGTACTCAGCAACTGTGAAAATCAGGCCCACAGAATTTAAATAAGGTGATGTATATTGCATCAAAAAGCAATGTGAGGTTGCTTTAGGGCATAATCTATGCCAGTGGTTCCCAACCTTTTTGAGCATATGGACCCCTTTTCAATCCATTACAATTTCACAGTCCCTCCCCCTCCCTTGGGTGAGAAAAAAAAGAAAATGAAAAGAAAAGAAAAAAGAAAAGAAAAGTAATAAATGGGCCCACTTTCCCTGAACCCCCTGCAGTCACATCATGGACCACCAAGGCTCTGCGGACCACATGTTGGGAACCACTGATTTATGCAGTTCCTACTGGATATGGAAGATTTCCTTTTTTTGTTTTGTCTAGGAGGATAATTTTTCAGCAGGTATAATTCGATTCAGTTCATACTGTACACAATCAGAGTCAGAAGCTTGGCACCCTCCATTGCACTATGTGCAAAACAGTTTTGCATTTCAAATCTTGTCTCTACTTTTAGAAATTGCAATTTGTTTCTTCTTGTAGAAGTCTTGAAATCCAGACTGATCTGTTTTATAAAGTTGCAGATCTTTAATTCCAAAGAAAACAAGCGGACAACCTGATATCCACAGATCAGAGGGAAAAGAGGAGTTCCTTTTCATGCATAAGAAATCTTTGTTCAATGGGTGATGTCAGTTGCATAGCCATAGAACATTCACTCCAAAGTGCAGTTTTATGCATTTGTGTGATACCTCAGTATTTTTAAAAATTAAGCTCAGAGACGTGTGGCTGAACACTAAGTTCTATACATTACAACTTAGAGTTTAATCCTGAAAAGGTGCTGAGCTCTCCTTTAAGGAGTGTGTTACCAAGATAATATTATGATATAGAGGAGATAGTTGGATAAACAGATTCTTGCTCTGTACTGGCATCTAGCAACCATGAGAGTTAGGAAATTGTGTACCTCCTTCCCGTGTTGCATTAAAATAAAGGATAGAAACAATTAAAGATTTAAGCAGAAAGGAGATTTATTAAATGAAAGTTACAACTAAGGGGAGATTCACTGGGGGTAATAACCATAAACTACTGTTGAATAAATTCCAGATGGGTCTGAAACTCAGCCCCTATAAACTCATTCCCTTGGTTAAACTACAAAGAAAAATAAAATTCCCCAAAATGAATTACTGTATCTTGCTGCAGATGGAAGTCACCAACAATCAATGGGCTATCTGAGGATCTCAGGAACACCAGGGGATCTGGTTCTACTCCACTGAGGTGGACGAGCAACAGAGCTAGTCTGATTGCAAAGTCCCTGTCTGGATCCTTGGATGGTGTTTATGAACAAACAGCCATGTAAGTATTAGAATCTTTGACAAGCACTGTAGAAGATGTAATGTCAGGTCCTAGTCTAAAGCCCGTACAGAGAAACTGCATGTGACTGCCTCGAGGATGGAAAGCAACTGTGTCACCACATACAATCCCCTACTATCACTTCAGTGGGAATTGAATTGGACCATTAGCAATGTGGCACAAGAACAGGGGTGGGCAAATTACCTCTCAGGCTGGATCCAGCCTGCAGGATCCTGCTCACAGACACCCTGCCAGGACACTCAGACACACAGCAGCCACTGATTTAAGCACAAGGCTGCTTTGTGTGCCTCTCTGCTCTGGAGGGAGGGGGAAGCTTCATGTGGTCTCCCTGCCCCCAGCCCAATCCTCAGCTCCTATTGGCCAGAAACAATCAACCAATAGGAGCTGAAAGATTGGTTTAGGGGATGGGGCAGTGCAAACCTCCCCACACTCCCGGAGCTGAGAGTCACATGGAGGGAACAGCCTGCAGTATTAAGTGATCTGGGGCTTCAGCAGGCAGGTAACCCGTCCTGGCTTGCAGGTGTTGCAGAGCTGCTGGCTAGGAGACCGTTATGTAAGCATCTCCCAGTCAAAGCCTGCCTCTGACACCTCTACCCCACCCAAACTCCCTCCCACAGATCACATCCAAACCCTCTGCACTCTCCTGCCCCAGGTTACAACTCCTTCCCAGAACCTGTACCCTCTCATACACCCCTCCCCCAGACCAGAATCCTCTCTTGCACCCACACTCCCTCTCAGACCCTGTACCCCCATTCCTCTGCGCCAAGTCACCACCCAAACCCTCTGCAGTCTTCACCCCATTTTCCCAGGTCACAGTTCCCTCCCAGACTTTGCATCCCCTCCTAGAGCCCTTTTCCAAGGCCAGAATCATCTCCTGAAGCCATACTCCCTCCCTGACCCTAACCCCAATCCCCTGACCCAGGATACAACCTCCTCCTTCACCCAAACTCCCTTCCAGACCTCATACCATCTCCTGCACCCTAGTCCCTTACTTTGTGCATGCTTCTGCACCTAATCTCAATCCTAGACCCCACATCTCCTCCACAGAAAAGTGAGGCCTTTGACCACTCCAACATTTTGGAGTGGCCTTGCACCAAAACTTATTGCCCACCCCTGCACAAGAAGGTGATAAGGAGGGCTTTTCCTACTTATGCCCTTATTTCGAAATAACAAGCAGAGTGTCCACACTAGCAATTTTACATCTATTTCAGAATGAGTTCTCATGTGTTAGATTTGGATGGCAAGTAGCCAACATGAACACTTGCCATTTGAAAAAACAACAAATAGTCTAGTAGCACCTTAAAGACTAACAAAACATGTATCATGAACTTTTGTGGGCAAAACCCACTTCTTCAAATGAGTGGAGTATTAAAAGTCTAGATCCAAGAATAAATAAGGAAAGGGGTGGGAGGAGGGAAGAAGGAAAAACAAAGGAGAAAAAAGACAGTGAATAGTGAATAGATTGTTCAAGTTAGGAGACACTGATAAGAACAATTAGCACCTCCATTGTTTGTTTGGTTGGTTAAGTCATTAGTATGTGGAAGTTACTGTGTAAGACAGCTCATATCTCTATTCATTCCAATCTGATAAGAATTAAACTTGTAAATGAAGTTAAGTTTCAACCATTGCCTATGTATTTGGCTTGTGGAATTGGCCTGGAACAACACAGTGACATGAAGATCCATTAATGAGTGTCCAAGCAGATTAAAGTGATCTCCAACAGGTTTCTGTGTGTTGCCTTTTCAGATATCTGATTTGTGTCCATTAATTCTTTCCCGTAGAGACTGTCCAGTTTGGCTAGTTTGGCCCTCAGGATGATGGTGCTAGCCTCATCTAGCTTCTCCTCCATCCTCCTTCTCCTCTTCCTCCTCTACCTCTTCCTTCTCATCTCTGTCCCCTCCAAGGATGACAACGGGTGTCTTGAGCCCCGAGTCCACTATGGGGTGTATGTGTGTGAATGGACTGTCCCCCCCTCCCCGGATGCAGTCCAGGTTCTTGAAGTAGGGGCAAGTGTTGGGTTCTGCCCCGGAGCGGGAGCTGCTCTTCCTGACCCTGGCATATGCCTAGTGGAGCTCTTTCACTTTTTCACACCTGCTCCTGAGTGAGATGTGTCCCTTGTTGGCCAGGCTCTCAGCTATCTGGCAATAGACATTCACATTCCTGTGTCTGGTGCAGAGATCCTGGAGGTTGGTCTCATCACCCCAAACCTCAATAAGGTCCAGGATCTCTGCACCAGACCAGGAAGGTACATGCCTCTTTCCAGCCCGGGCAGGCTCCTGGGAGCTGTCTGACTGCTCCCTGGGAGCTGTGGAGAGCTGGCTGGGAGCAACAGAGTCACTCTTTTTTTTTTTTAAAGTGAGGCAGTGGCAGTTGCAGGGTTGCTCAGGGTTGTCAGAGCCTCCTGCTTGCCACAAGCCCTTTCTGCTGAGGCTGCAGCTTTAAGTGCTCCAGAGAAAGGAAGGAGATATAGAGTTTTCCTGAGTGTGGACAAAGCGGCCAGCAGGGCACATTGGGAAGGGCTGGAGCCCTTTATTTTGAAATAACTGCAGCTGTGCCCTGTCTACATAGCCCCTATTTTAAAATAACTATTTTGTAAGATGCATTATTCCTCGAAGAATGAGGTTTACAGATTTTGGAATAAGCTGCCCGTTATTTCAAAATTATGCTATTGATGCGTAGACACTCACATAGTTATTTCAGAATGGCTGTTATTCTGAAATAAGTTTGCTGCATAGACATAGCCTAAGAGAAGAAGTTACAAATCCTATTTCTCACCCTAGTTCTTATTTCACATTCAGTTCTTCACAAGCCCACTGAAGATCCTCGTTGTTGGCTCCTCCATTAAATAGAATTTCCCCAGGATGGGAATGCTTTCTTCCATCCTCCCCACCCAATGGAAAAATACAAAATTCGAGATGGACTCTAGCATCAGATGGCACCGTCATCTGTCTTTGTAGGATCAATCACTTTCCACGCTTACCAAACAAGCAAAACTATTCACAGATCATTGTCTTGAGCACTGGGTCATTAAGTACCACTACTGGCTTTCACTAGAAGACATAAATTGATAAGCAGATTTTCACTTCATATTTCTACCAAAAATCATGCATATTCATATTCAGAAACACATTTTCATAAGACTATAGGGCATAGTGTCACAGGGAAAATGAAAGAAGAGCTGATGAACGTAAACTAGCTTCAACAATATTTCTGTATAATGCACTTTGAAATCTACTGATGAAAAGACTATATAAGAGCTAAGTATTCTTATTTATTATTGTTATAATATTATTATTAAAGTATGCACAGCTGTCCTACCACAAAGATACTTGCAGACAGGTGTGAGAACAATGTTGGCTTTGTCAGCCAAAAGACTCCAACATAACATTTAAGAGGGGCCAAAGTTCCAAAGTTCAGATCCAGAAACTGATTCATTCTTTCCCAAAGTTCAAGGCTACAAAATCTACGGAGTCCAATCCAATCAAATGCATACAAGATTCACAATAGGAGAGGTCAGCCAAACCTAACAGTCTCTTGTACATAGAGAGTATAGATTATCCACATTTGTACACCACATACCAGCTAAGAAAACCAATGCTCTGCATGAAGAAATAGTCCTGGAAAAGGGAAAGACCTGGTAGCTCAGCACTTCACAAGAACACTCAGTGCTTTGCAGGATCAGGGCCAAAGCTCATTGAAACTGCTCAGCACTGCAGCTGGTAGGAAAATTGAGAGGTGTATTGAGCTGACAGGAATGAAATTGAATCAAACTAGAGAAATGCATTTCAGAAAACAACTTCTCCTTTTATACAGGGTCGGATGGAGGCATGGGCAAGCCAGGCAGCTGCCCAGGGTGCCAACCGATGGGGGGCGCCTGATGGCAGCTGTAAGAGGTGCACGGCGTCCCTTACAGCTGCCATCAGGTGCTGCGCGCCTGGCTCCCGCAGCACCGGCTGCGGCGCCAGCCAGCAGCACCCTTTCCCCCATGGCTGCAAGGCCCTGCATGGCCCGGCACACACGCCACCAACGCTGGCTGGGCCAGGCTGGGCAGCGCATATGCTGTGCACCCCCGGGGTGGGCCCCAGGCTGCGCGCCAGCGGCCGTGACCAGCTCACGCATGCGCCCTGCACCCGGGGGCGGCACCGCATGTCCGGGCCCAAGGTGCCAAAAGGTGTAATGGGTGTAATGACGAAAACTGAATCCCTCAGTTTTTGCAACCGTTGCAGTTTCTGCCATGCATACCTGACATTCTGTGCTACTGCTCAGGACTTGCTACCTGGTCCATGACCTGGTCTATGGGTTGCTAATTCTGAGGGACAGGGTTCCGTGGTCCAAAACACTCCCAATTTGCTCCCTCCTTGCTACGGGCCACAGCTGCTGTTTGTGTTTTGCCTTTTGTGTCTAACATTAGGAGGGATGGGGTCTTGTGGACCAGGGGTTGCTAATTCTGAAGGACTGGGTTCCATGGTCCAAAACACTCACAATTTGCTCCCTCTTCTGCTACCTGGTCCAGGGGTTGCAAATTATGAGGGATGGGGTTCTGTGGTCAAAAACACCATTCGCTCCTTGTATCGCTTCTTCCCCCAGCCCCTACAGTTTGGGGCCGGGCTCCCCCATGCACTAACCTGCCAGTGGAGATGGAGGAGGGTTGGGCTTGGAGCAGAGAGGCAGGGAGGAGGCTCCAGCTGCCGGTGGCAGGCGGAGTAGGAGCACGTGAGCTGAGGGATGACGGGGGAGCAGAATGGGATTAAATTGGCACCTCCCTAGCATGGTGCCTAGGGGCTACTGACCCATCCGGCCCCCTCACTATGCTACTGCCTCCCCTCCTGCAGATCTATCATCTTATGCATGTGCAAGATCTGTGAGAGCCATCCAATGCATCTGCAGTCAGTGTCTGTGGCGCCTGCTTCTGGGTGGTGTCTCAATGCTGCCACATTCACCTCCACAGAGGGGGCTTCCCAAAGGAGGCCCTTGCTGCTGACCCCCAAAGCATCCACAGGTCCAGTTTCCTTTCAGTGGGCCCACTTCCCAGGGCTCATTGATCTTGGATCTGGCTTCTATCCCCTCTCCAACCTTTGCAACTGCCCAGAGGTGCTCACCTTCCGCCTTATCCATTCCCACCTCATTCACCCCACAGGGACAGTCTCTGCCTCACTTGTCCTAAGGACTATTCTACCAAGATGTAATACAAAGTTTCCATGTACAAGGACTCAATACAAAGCTAAAAACTTCAATGAGAGAATGATTAATACAGAGACATGTCTACATCTGCTGCAGGGAGACACCTCTGCCTGCCTCCACCCCTCTCCCCCAGAGTCTACAGCCCCATTGCAAAGCAAGGGAGGAGAAGGAAAGAGGCTGAGGCCCATCCAACAGGACTGAAGCAGTCACGAGCAAGCCATGCCTGGGAGCCATTCTCCTGTCCGTTGCTGGTGCTGTGTTGCTTCAGCATGCTGAAAAGCAGTCACCTCTAGGGTGAGCTGGACAGCTGTTTAACACCTGCAGTCCCAGGGCAGGCAGGGGTGTGGAAGAAAACATTGTCCTCACTCTGAGGGTATGTCTACACTACCCCCCTAGTTCAAACTAGGGGGGTAATGTATGCATACCGAACTTGCTAATGAAGCCCGGGATTTGAATTTCCCGGGCTTCATTAGCATAAAGCCGGCTCCGCCATTTTTAAAAGCCGGCTTGTTCGAACCCCGTGCCGCGCTGCTACACGCGGCACTGGCTAGATAGTTCGAACTATGTAGTTATTCCGAACTATCTGTACGCCTCGTGGAACGTGCGGACAAGGGGGATCCAGTAGATATAGTATACTTGGATTTTCAGAAAGCCTTTGACAAGGTCCCTCACCAAAGGCTCTTGTGTAAATTACATGGCCATGGGATAAGAGGGATGGTCCTTTCTTGGATTGAGAACTGGCTAAAAGACAGGAAACAAAGGGTAGGAATAAATGGTAAATTTTCAGATTGGAGAGGGGTAACTAGTGGTGTACCCCAAGGGTCAGTCCTGGGACCAATCCTTTTCAACTTATTCATAAATGATCTGGAGAAAGGGGTAAGCAGTGAGGGTACGTCTACACTACAGCGCTAGTTCGAACTAACTTAGTTCGAATTAGTTAATTTGAACTAAGCTAGTTCGAACTAACGCATCTAGAACTAAAAACTAGTTCGAACTAGCGTTTTGCTAGTTCGAACTAGCAAGTCCACATTGAGTGGACTCTGAACAGGGCTTAAGGATGGCCGGAAGCAGTGCCGGCAGGGCATAAAAGGAGGACTTAGAGCATGAAGATGCTGTCTCAGGCTAGCCGAGGGCTGCGCTTAAAGGGTCCCGACCCCCACCCCGGACACACAGTTCTAAGGGGTGCCCCGCTTGCAAAGAAGTTCTGGCTTGGAGTGCCCTGAGTGCCCACACTGGGCACATCACACCACTCGGCCATCAGCCCGGCTGCACTTGCCGCAGGCTGCCATCTGGGGAGAGGGAGTAATTGGGGGGCTGCAGGAGAGCTTCCACCCCCAGAAGCCCGCAGAGCCAGCCCAGTCCTCCCCATCGGGGGCTCGTACCCCATTCCTCCCTCACCTCCTTCCACTTACCCTTCCTTAGCCCCCCTTCTTATTGATGTACAAAATAAAGATAACGTTTCTTCCAACATTGACTCTGTCTTTATTGAAAAAAAACTGGGGGAGACTGGGAAAAGGAGGTGGGAGAGGGGAAGAGAAAGGTTGGGAGAGGGGAGGGCAACTAACATGATCAGGGGTTGGGAACAGGTCCCAGATGAAGAAAGGCTACAGAGACCGGGACTGTTCAGCTTAGAAAAGAGGAGACGGAGGGGGGACAGGATAGAGGTCTCTAAAAGCAGGGGTTGGGTGGAGAGGGTGCATTCAGAAAAGTTCTTCCTGAGTTCCCATAAAGAAGGACTAGAGGACACCAAAGGAAAGGAATGGGTAGCAGGCTTGAAACTAGTAAGAGAAAGTTGTTGTTCTTGACAAAGCAAATAGTTAACCTGTGGAACTCCTTGCTGCAGGAGGCTGTGAAGGCTACAACTAGAACAGAGCCTGTGAAGGCTACAACTACAACTAAAGGGAAGTGAGATAAAGTGATGGAGGTTGGATCCATGGAGTCCTATTAGCCAGAGGGTAGGAGTGGTGTCCCTGCCCAAAGTTTGTGGAAGGCTGGAGAGGGATGGCACGAGACAAATGGCTTGGTCATTGTCTTCGGTCCATCCCCTCCAGGGTCCCTAGGGTTGGCCGCTGTTGGCAGACAGGCTACTGGGCTAGATGGACCTTTGGTCTGACCCAGGACGGCCATTGTAAGCTCAGGGCTCAGTGTCGGGGGTCTCAGTGGACCCCCTTGATTTTCATGCACACCTGGTCCTGGGTGGCCAGGCTGGCAGCTCTCCTGCCCTAGACGGCCACTTTCCTGTGCCTAGTGCGGAGATCGTGGACGAGGTCCACGATGTCCGCACTAGCCCAGGAAGGTGCCCGCCTCTTGCGGTCCAGGGCAAGCTCCCAGGAGCCGCCAGCCTAGTCCCGGCAAGAGGGGGTGGGCTGGGGGGCATCGGGTGGGTGGCTCTGTGCCGTGCCAGGTGCAGGGTCTGCTAGCTGGGTGCTGGCAGGCTTGCACCTGGCACGGGCACCGTAGCCAGCCCGTGCCCCTTTAAGGGGTCCGGGGCCGGGAGGGGGGCATAGAGTTTCCCTGGTGTTGGCCAGAGTGGCCACCAGGGAAACCTGGGGAGGGCTAGCCTCCCACTAGTTCGAACTAAAGGGCTACACAGCCCTTAGTTCGAACTAGCTAGTTCGAACTAGGCGTTAGTCCTCGTAAAATGAGGTTTACCTAGTTCGAACTAAGCGCTCCGCTAGTTCGATTCAAATTCGAACTAGCGGAGCGCTAGTGTAGCACCTATTAAAGTTAGTTCGAACTAACTTTGTAGTGTAGACATACCCTGAGGTAGTAAAGTTTGCAGATGATACCAAACTGTTTAGGATAGTCAAGACAGAAGCAGACTGTGAGGGACTCCAAGAAGATCTCACCAAACTGAGTGATTGGGCAACAAAATGGCAAATGAAATTTAATGTGGATAAGTGTAAAGTAATGCACATCGGGAAAAATAACCCCAACTATACGTACAGTATGATGGGGGCTAATTTGGCTACGACAAATCAGGAAAGAGATCTTGGAGTTATCGTGGACAGTTCTCTGAAAACTTCCACACAGTGTGCAGCGGCGGTCAAAAAGGCGAATAGGATGCTAGGAATTATTAGGAAAGGGATAGAAAATAAGACCCAGAATATCTTACTGCCCCTGTATAAAACTATGGTACGCCCACATCTTGAATACTGTGTACAGATGTGGTCTCCTCACCTCAAAAAAGATATTTTGGCCTTGGAAAGGGTTCAGAAAAGGGCAACTAAAATGATTAGGGGTTTGGAACGGGTCCCATATGAGGAGAGGCTAAAGAGACTAGGACTTTTCAGTTTAGAAAAGAGGAGACTGAGGGGGGATATGATAGAGGTCTATAAAATCATGAGTGGTGTGGAGAGGGCTGATAAAGAAAAGTTATTTATTAGTTCCCATAATAGAAGAACTAGAGGACACCAAATGAAATTAATGGGTAGCAGGTTTAAAACTAATAAAAGGAAGTTCTTCTTCACACAGCGTGTTGTCAACCTGTGGAACTCCTTGCTAGAGGAGGCGGTGAAGGCTAGGACTATAATAGAGTTTAAAGAGAAGCTGGATAAATTCATGGAGGTTAGGTCCATAAAAGGCTATTAGCCAGGGGATAAAATGGTGTCCTTGGCCTCTGTTTGTCAGTGGCTGGAGAGGGATGGCAGGAGACAAATCGCTTGATCATTGTCTTCGGTCAACCCTCTCTGGGGTACCTGGTGCTGGCCACTGTCGGTAGACAGGATACTGGGCTAGATGGACCTTTGGTCTGACCCAGTACGGCCGTTCTTATGTTCTTATGTTCTTATGTAACATTTCCCCGATTTCTCCCCATATGACAGCACTTTTCATGAGCAATGACAGTCCAAGAATTTAACTACTAAAATGCATCTCAGCAGAAGATCATTACACTGACTACTTTTCTGGTTTTGGCTCCCACTTGTCGGCCACGTATTGATCCCCACAGAAACCCAAACTGCACCGTAAGGTGCAAACAAACTGGCTGTGGGCAGCATGCGGCCCACGGGCCATGTGTTGAACAGCCCTGGGTGCTTGGTCCTGCTGTGACGACAGGGGACTGGACTTGATGACCTCTTGAGGTCCCTTCCAGCTCTAGTGTTCTGTGATTCTATACTGCCCGCATGGGGTTAGATGGGGGATGGTGCCCCCTATAAGGGACGGATCTCCAGAGCCCATCCATATGTCTGTGAGCCAGCCTGTGCCCCCTGCCCTGGGACTGAACCAGAGCCAGGGCTCCCTAGAGAGGCCCTGTAGCCTCCTGAGCACCAGAGAAATTTTGGTGCTAGGGCCCTCCCTCATGTGGAACCCTTGCACTGGGGGGTCAGGTCAGGCCCTGTTTTCTCCCACGCTGTGGGGTGCCAGGGGTGGTGCCTCTAGGCCGGTGTTGCGGCGCGAGGGGAGTGAATTGGCTCGTTCCAAAGCATTCCCCCCACAGGCCTCAGCAAGCCTGGGGGCAGGGCTGAGTGGATGGGAGAAGTGGGGGCAGGGTGTGGATGTCAGGAATCAGTCTCTGCCCTTCGCTGCTGTTAGCTGGGCTACACCGTGGGCCGGCGGGCAGCTCCCAGGATTGTCTCCTTTGAGCAGGGGCGGCTTGATTGCAGCACAAGATAGACAGGGCATAATTGCTGAAGCCCCCCCATCCTACGGTTGTCCCCCACATTAATCAGATTGCAGCGAGCTGGGTTATGCTGGTCTGTGCTGCAGTCACATCTTTGCTACCCATGTAGATAGCCCCTGAACCACTGGAAACTGAGCTTCTAGTCCAGCCTGGTGTGTGACCTCAGGCATGTCACAGCCCCTACTGTGCCTCAGTTTCCCCAGTTGTAAAATGGGAACAATGTCGGCCTCCTCGCTAAAGTCCTCTGAGTGTTACCAATGGGCGGAGCAAGGGCTGGCAAGGACAGGTCTTGCCTTGGTCATGCGGGCTTGGCACCATTCCAGTGGGCGGATGGTGCCATCAGTTGCTCGATAGTGCTTTGTGTCCAAATGAAATCAAGTGAGGTGGTCCAGTGACAGATGGGTGAGTGGCTGAAAGTCAGTGGGCAGGGAACCAGGCGGCAGGTCACTGGCAAATTCAGCATACAGGGAAGGGGCTCCCCACGCCTCCGCTCCCAGCTCTTGTGGGTGGAGTTCACTAATGACAAAGCTCTTTTCCCCACCAGCCAAGCCATCACTTTACTCTGGGTTTTTAACATGTGCTGTCCCTTGCCTGGGACCCAGCTGTCCCTTGCTGACCCAGCTCTCCTAGCCCAGAACCACAGAAGTGCCCAAAACATGAGGTTGGGGGGCACAAGCACCCAGACCCGTCATCCCCCACCCTGCTGTTCTTGCCCCAAGGCCCCCCCCCACACACTTTCCCACCCCCACCTCCCAAAATACTCCTGAGCTACCTCTTCCTCCCAAGATCCACCCCTACTTGTGTTCTCCCCCTGCCATTGCCTGCCCTTACATGCCTCTGGCCCCCCACCCTCTGCTCCATGCCCCTTGGCCCTGGCCTGCCTGACCAGGTGTAGCCAGCCAGAAACCCCCCTCCTCCCTCTGACATCCTTGGGAGAGAGAATCCTTGAGAGCAAAACTCTGTCTTCAAAGGCTCCAGGGCCTCCAGAGGTGCTGGAATAACAATGGCCCTGGATTCTAGACAGGAACCAGATAACAACGGCAATTGGGTCAGCAGGTGATGGGGTCTTGGGCTACCTTTGGCTGGTACCAGTATTGATACTCCTACACACACTGTCCCAGAAGAGGAATCTGCCGCCCATCAGAAAAAGGATGTCTGGCCCTAATGGGTTTCATGGTACCTGTAAGTGACTTTTTTTTTAGTGTAATTTCTGTCTTGTCCTTTTTATAGTGGCTGTGTTATCTGTAACACAGCAGTAACATTTAACAGCTAAGCTTGCCTTGTAACAATAAAATAGTAACTGTTTAAGCTTTAACCTGACTCCTCCTGTCCTAGCAGTTGAAGACTCGGGTGTTTAACAGGGCTCACAGACCAGGGTAACTGTTCCCCCCCTTCCCCTTCCCTAAACGGGGATTTTGTCCACAAAAAGGGTCTGATAGTGTCCCCCCTGGACTTAACCTCGGCTACCACCCCAACCCCCCAATTTTTCCCCTTTAGCCCCTCTTCTGACGCTACCTACAGTAGTTTGATCCCCCCAGCCGGTACATTTCTGCCCCCTGCTTACACCATGACACACACCCTGCTGCAATTTGCCCCCCTTAATCATTTTAAACCCCTCCAAAGAGGAGGAAGCAAATCCTACGTAGCAGTGAGGGCAGAGAGAGGGCAGCGGCAACAGCGAAGGCTACTGAGTTTGCTCAGTTCGGGTGCTCATGCTCAGTGCACCCAAAGTAGCAAATTTGGAGAAGTTAGTGTTTCTGTCTTTTATAATCTAGTGTTGGCTCATTCTGTAGAGCAGAGTCCAG
The DNA here is from genome assembly GCF_049634645.1 of Pelodiscus sinensis. Classification (NCBI taxonomy): domain Eukaryota; kingdom Metazoa; phylum Chordata; order Testudines; family Trionychidae; genus Pelodiscus; species Pelodiscus sinensis. The sequence continues at coordinate 29,495,517 of NC_134719.1, forward strand.
AAATGTCGGCAGGATCTTTATGGAGTTGTGCTTTTTTGCTGTTACTTAGTTCCATCGGGTCTCTGTCGCCAGCTGAAATTTCCTGCAGAAATGAAGATGGTGACCCGGTTGATTGGTAGGTAAAGAATTTGTGCAGAGAAGTTTTGGAATGTAAAATCAGTAAGTAGAACAATCAAAGAACTGTAATGTGTTTCAATTCCTTCTACTTTGGATGTAGGGTTTGAACTATATAACTGGAGAGTGAAATGTAAATTACTGGAGTCTGATTGACTTTCATTGTAACTTACCATATCATTGCATCATGTCTACCTGCAAAATTATCATTGGTTGACAAAAAAACTAATTTCCAATGATCAAAGTGAGCATGCTAGCTGTGTTCTTACCCAGGAGTCAATTGCATTTACAGCAACATTGGCAACACCTGAGTTAGAATGAGTTATTTCAAGGGCTTTTCACTGCTAAGAAACTTTATTTGAAAGGAGGAAGTCTTTGTTATCACCACAATCTAAGGCCAGTCCTCAGAGCTATTAATCTTAATAAAACATTGGTGTGACTTGACCCCTTTCCTAGGCTATACCAACTGAGTGGCCAAGAATTGATTGGACAAGGAGACTGAATCCTCTCTGGATGGATCCAGACTGAGGCATATTGGCAAGCAAAATGTGAGAATCAGAGTGTTGGAAAGTGCTGTTCTGTGATTAAAGAGAAGATGTCATCTTCTGGGATAAGTCACTAGGGCTATCGGTCTCCAGATATGTCAGGGCCATCAGTCTCCAGATATGTCAGCACTAGAACTGGCAGCAATGACCACTGCTTACAGTGTTAAATGACTAAAATAGTTAATTAGCTAATGCACCTGGCTATGAAAAGTGTTACCTATTATTATTGTTGTTCATAAATCTATTCATGGGTTTTGGCAATGGAACAAGTACTGCTAGAAACAAGGGTCACCAAAGAGAAAACATCAGCCAATTTTTAAAAGAAAACAGTCATTTCTTACAGACAGTCCCAAAGATCGATCTGTATAATGTTAGTTACTTGGAAAATTAGGCCCTGATCCTTCAAATGCTTGAGGGTAAAGACAAGACCACTTTTCATTCCCTCCAGTGTGCAATTTGCACATGTCTTAGGGCTCAAAGAAGAGCATGTTACATCATAATATAATGACAAAACACATGAATTTACTCAGCCCAAATGATCAGGGAAATTTTTCTTCTGTGCTTGTTGTGAAAGCTTATGAGATATATCCCTCAGGTCTGTACATTTTTGCTATTAAATTATATTGTTTACATTAGGTGATCATGGGAGTTAGCAATATAGTGATTCTATGATTTATATAAGACATTTTAAATGTTCAGAGACTCCAACCATGCAAAATGATCTGTGCAAGTGCACCCCTGCATGGATGTGAACCTATGTAGATCAGTTTACAAGATTCAGTCCTAAGATACAAAGAATCGGGTTTTTAAGGGCAAAATAAATTGGAAATTGCTTCCAAAGCATGGATAATTGAGCAAGAAGGACACTTGCTGCACTTTTTGGGTAATTCAGGTCTGTTGATAAAAATATTCAAGGGTTACTTGATTCCGGTTTTGTGTGGTATGAAGTAACAATGAGAAGAAGAAGTGAAACTGTTGGATAAAACTTCCTATTGCTCAAAAGACAGTTGTGTGCTATAAAACAGATTGCACTGAATGATTATTATGTATTCAGTGAGCATCAGGCTGAACTGAATATTTAATAATTGGTTTCATTCTACAATATTCCATAGTTGCACACTATTGGCATTCTTGCACCTTCTTCTATAGCATTTCATACTAAACTACATGGATCACTTGTCTGATTTGTTATGGCAACTATTATGTTCCCAAGACACACATGGAATAAACTCTGTATCAAGGGGAAAAGCTATCAAATGCTCCCAAGTATTTACATTATATTTAGGAGCTTATCTTGTAGTTTTCACTCATGTAAAACTTGCCCTGTACTCAATAAGAGTTTAATCTGAGCAAAGGATTATAGAATCAATAATCTGTAATGAGGGCAGAATGTGCCTGTTCTTCATTCTAGGCCTTCTACAAAACCTGATAGTCCCCTGGAATCTTTTCATAGGAACAGGGCCTAAAATACCAAATTATGTAAGGTGCTCAGTGTCTGTTTCAAGGTGCTAGTGTCCCAAAGTCAGTGGTAGTTCTGTACACAAAGCACCTCACAAGAGGCCTGAGCATCTTACAGCCAAGGTTAGGCAGAATCTTAACAAATGTCCAAAGGACATGGTAATTTGACATCTTCAGCTGGAAAATTGCATACTAAAAAGAGCAGAGATCTTAATTCTATTGACTCAAAATTCAGGCTCAGGCAATCAGTGGGGTAGCTATACTACAATGGGGAAAGAAAAGGAGTTCCCTCCACTTTCTCATTCCTTCCTTTTATTTTCTCATGCATCACTAGGTCTAAGAAAGGTTTGGCAGAGTGAATTAGAGTCCTAGAAATATCTGTGAAACCCCCATTGCCTTCTGCACATTTTCAGGGGTGTAACTGATTGAAACTTACTGAACAACTCTGTTGATGAACCACAAGGAGGAATAGAATCTAGCTCATTCTCTAATCCTGTTAGATCTGAAGAGCTAACAGATGTAAAAAGCAATAAAAATGATTTTCTATCACCAGATATGACACAGAGAGCATAATTATTGAATAAAACTGGCATTTTTCAGCATTGAATTGCACTGCCAACTCAATAGCAATGGATGTGCTTCAGGCTAGGTAGCGGCTACTAAAAGCCAAAGTCAGACCCCCTGTAAGTTGATTTAACACCCTTAACTTCAATGGAATGATGCCCACTTACACTACAACTCCATGTTGCTTAAGAGTTTTGTTTCCTCTGGAGCAAAATTGCACAGGCCTGCCATCCACAGTGTCAGTCACAGAACACTGACTCCCCTGAGGTTATGTCTCTATTTTATATATTTTTATATTTTGGAACATACTTTAAAATATTTTCAGTTGATTTATTTTCATGGATCTAATTCTCTGGAGGTGAGGGGGCACTTTTGACTCAAAGCTCTCATGTGGCACACAGCAGAAGGGGCTACTGGCTTATCCATCCAAGCAAGATAATTTAGAGTGTCTAATAATCCTTCATTGTTGCAGGTTTCTTCTTTATAAGTTACCTAAATATATAAGAAAAGAAAGTCCTGGGACTGGGCTAGAGTACATATACATGGATTCTTTGATGCAAGCTTGGCAATTGAGTAAATTCCTGATCAATATGACACAGAGTGCCCTGGGACAAACATTAAACCAACTTTATGAAGCTTATAAATCCAAGGCAAGTCATATTTCATTAAACTATAATATGAAGAAAATGTGTTAAATGATCAAAGCACTTCTAAAATGTAACTGAAATGTAACCAGTGACTGAGCCAAAATAAGTGGTTATAAGCATTGTCTGACCTAATGGACGGGGTTCAACTAAAACATTTTATTTTAATAAAAGGAGGAATACACTGGCTGATATTCACCAATAAAGGTCTGCAAGCATTCATGGGGGAGGGCAGATTGCTTGCAGGTTTGATTGTAAGACCCCATGTTTTTGACTGAGTTCTGAGTTGTAAAACAGTTCACATAATTTAAATATTGCTAAGGAGTTCTTAGATTGTAAGTTTTTGGTGGCAGGAAAAGTCTTTTTGACTTGTATTTGTAGAGCATCTTGTGCAATGGATTCCTTGACCATTATGGCTCCTTGGTGGTACTACAATAAATATAATGAAGAATTATGATAGATAGTATATTTCCAATAGAAAAGATATTCAAAAATCAGATTATTTCACTGTCCCTATGGGCCCTGTCCTGCCATCTTTACACATGCTGAGCAGTTTTTAATATTCACATACTCCCATTGAAATCAATATGACAACTCAAAATGTTATGTATTGTTTGATGGATCTGATATTCCACTGCTCTGCACATTGCAAAGTGTCTGAAAATGGTATCAAACTGAAGCATTTTAGACCCACAATGCACAGGTACAAATGACTAGACACGGTACGAGGAAATAGCTGTTCAGCGGAGTAATGCGCTGGCGAGATCATACTAATGAAGTGCAGGATATTTAAATCCTGCTTCATTAGCAATTTTGGTCGCCTACATTTGCATCCCTAGTTCGAACTAGGGTGCAAGTGTAGACGTATCCCAACAAACTGCACAAGAAAAAACTGCACTAAAGGTTGTTACCCAATAGAGCCCTTTCAAATTGTGTTATTGCACATATTTACCTACCCATCTCTCTAGGAAGGCCTCTTCCACTGTTCAAGAGAATATGCATTCTTGGTTACATTTCATATTACATGAAAAAATCAAAATCTCAAAGCTGTATTCAGTTCTAATTTCCTCTAGTGCTAATCCAGTTGAAATCTATGAGCTTGCAGCAGTGCTAGAGAAGCATTTGTCCTGAAGTCTTCCAACTCTCAAGTTCTGTTATAGATATAAATACTCTTTCCTTTCACTGAATTTAATATTTCACAAATTATATATGTCTTTGCAGAATGACAGCACTGCCTATGTGATATACAACGATGATGTCCCTCACTCAAAGCATTACAGCAGGAAACAAGGACATGCTAAAGGTACAGGGAGAGGCCTGTAGAACTGTTCTGTGTAGATGAGAATGTCTGTCTTTATGTATAGCTATATATTGAAAATGAAACCCCCATTTGTGCCAAAGCGAAAGTATGTGGCAGGATCTGTTGTACAGATAATATTAACACATGCCAATCCACCTGGTTTGGGTTTCCCTTCATGGCACCTGTGCTATAGAGCAGTTCCATGTCTATTTAGCCCCATACCCTTCTCACTGGCACTGAAATTGATGTTCCTCACCTTTTGCAAGTAGAAAGCCACACTCTGCCCTGTGCTGCCATTTACACTGGCTAGAAGGGCAACAGCTCTTCAACTATCCTATGTGATTGAATGAGAAATACAAACCTCTAAATTACCTGGGAGTAAGGAACAGAGCCCATGATTCAAGAAAGGTCTTAAGCATGTGGTTGAGTCCCACTGAAGTCACTGGGATTTAAGTACAGGCTTTAATATAAACACATGCTTATGTAGTTTCTGAATTGGGAACCTGATGAATTTCTAATTGTTCCAAGGAGAAGGGGTCCAGGCTTGGCCAGACTTCCTGTAGAATGAGCAGTCTTAGACCATCTTCAGATTACAGATATGATGAGGTCCCTGGAGACCTTATCGTGTCTCGGTCTCCATGGCAACATGCCTGCTATGGGAGCTCCCCTCCCTCCTTCCCCACACACCCACCCACCGCTGCTGCCTCCTATAAGCCCCAATTGGGGAGAGATTTGTTCAGCATGGAGGATGCCATGTTGACAGGATGAATTTTCTATTGCATGATGAATCCCTATATCTATCTATTTATTTCTCTAGATACTTAGCAAAAAGAAAATTCAAATAGGACATTAACATCCACCTTGAATTGTATTGTGCTCTGGTATTAGTATTCTTATGTATTTCCTAGATGGGTTTCTAAATTTATCTGCAATATCTGTACTTTGACAGGATTTCTTCTCTTGGACAAATCACAAGGTTTCTGGGGGATTCACAGCATCCCTCTGTTCCCTCCATTCCCTGAGGAGGGTTATCGATATCCACCAACTGGAAAGCAAAATGCACAGATGGCCATCTGTGTAACATTCAGATTTAACCAGTTTGCAGAAATAGGTATGACAAGCTCCTCCTTAGGAAGAGATTAATCAGTTCAAGTGTAAAGGGCTTCGAAAATGTAAAGCTCTGTAAAAGAAGTTAATTGTCATTATGAATAATAATAATTTAATTTTTCTCCATAATTTAAAATACCCTGATGACATTATGTGGGCATTGTTGCAGCTGTGGTAATAACATTGACACATCAGAAGTATGTTTACAATGTTGTTGTAGTCGTGTTGGTCCCACGGTATTACAGAGACAAGGTGGGTGAGATAATTTCTTTTATTGGATCAACTTCTGTTGATGAAAGAGAAGTTTTTGACCTACAGCTCTTCTTAAGATTGAATATGGCATGTAGTAAAGCAGCAGTGGGAAGACAGGAATTTATGAGAGTATCTTTTGTGACATAAATTATCAATGCTAAAAATAAATGAAACTAAGTCTTTTGAGTACCTGATTCAGAAATAGTGGCATGTACCCAAGGTCAATCCATTCCTGAGAAAAACATTGATGGTGCCCTTAAACCCAGGGTGCATCTACACAGCACAATTATTTCGAAATAACTGATGTTATTTCAAAATAACAATGTGAGCATCTACACAGCAATTCTGTTATTTCAAAATAATTTTGAAATAACAGACGGTTTATTTTGAAATCTGTAAACCTCATTCTACGAGAATAACACTTCTTCCAAAATAGCTATTTTGGAATAGCAGTAGTGCGGACGCTCCACTGCTACTATTTTGAAATAGCTCCTCCCAGGGCCATTCAAAAGCAATTACTCCCCAGTGTCTCCTGAGGCTCTAATCTGAGGTAGCAGATGCACATTAGGGAAGCCTGTGTTGGACTAATTTTGAGGCTTCCTTGTAGTGTAATTGTGCAATTTTTCAATAAGCTATTTCAGAAAAAAATTCAAAATAGCTTATTTTGAAATACGCGTGCTGTATAGATGTACCACCAGAGTCACTGGAGCAGGGATTGGAACATCAGCCTCCCAGGTGATTGCCCTCACCATTGGGCTATAGTGCTATTCTCACTTTTTCTCTGGCCCAGTGAATATGTAAGTATTCCATACGAAGTGGAACAACTTCAGCACAAAGGTCTAAGGAACATCTAAACTCCATAGCCCACTGGTTAGGGAGTTCTCCTGGGGTACGTCTACACTAGCTCGTTAGTTCGAGCTAGGTAGGGTAATTAGGGCAAGAAGAGTTGCAAATGAAGCCCGGGATTTAAATATCCCGGGCTTCATTTGCATCTTCCCAGGCACGGCCATTTTTAAATCCCCCTTAGTCCGAACTCCGTGCCCACGGCTACACGCGGCGCGGAGTAGGTAGTTTGAATTAAAGATCATAATTCGAAGTACTGTTACTCCTCATTCCACAAGGAGTAACGGTAGTTTGAATTAGGATCTTTAATTTAAACTACCTACTCCGTGGCGCTAGTAGCCGTGGGCATGGAGTTCGGACTAAGGGGGATTTAAAAATGGCGGCGCCCAGGAACATGCAAATGAAGCCTGGATATTTAAATCCCGGGCTTCATTTGCAACTCCGCTTGCCCTAATTTCCCTACCTAGCTCGAACTAATGAGCTAGTGTAGACGTACCCCTAGATAGTAAGACACCTGGCTTAAAGTCCCTGCTCCACAACAGGCAGGAGAGGGATTTGAAACTGGATCTCTCATATTCTGGGTGAATGCTCTGGCTGTTTGGTAGAAGAGTAGCATCTGCTCCTGCTACTTTTTATGCAGAGCCTGGTATGATAGTTAGACAAATGCCAACCTGAAACTCTTGCTGGGGCTTATACATGAGCTAGATGAGGGGTTTTCAACGTTGTGTCACAGATTCTCCCCCCGCCCCAGGTAAGTGGCTAGTGGTTCGTGAGATGCTTTGTTTATCTAAACATCCATACGCATGGAGCTTGGCAGCTTCCACGGGCTATGGTTCACCTTTTCAGCCAAAGGGGGCCGCAGGAAGCGGTGGCCCGGCCTATGCCACTTCCCACAGCTCTCCTTGGCTGGAAATGGTGAACCATAACCAATGGGGGCTGCCTGTGGATGCTTAGATAAACACGTGACTTGCTTTCACTGGGACTGCCTATATTTATAAAGTGTTCAGGTGTCTGCATGACAGAGGCCTTCACTCATTCTGTCAGTGTTGCACAGGAGGAAATAGAATCTAGCTCACGCTCTCAGATCTGTTGAATTGGCAGGGCTAGCAGGAATAAAAAGTAGTAGAATTATTTATTTTGTCCCTAAAGTCAGTAAATTTGACCTTGAACATATTAAAAAGACAGGATGTGAGGCACCAAATTTACAAAGTCACTTACCAGGGCACAACCATATTTTAGGAATGTAGTTCCTTTTTTTTAATATGTCCTAATCTTGTACTTGTTAATGTCTTTGGTTTTGTTCAGATAAACAATTGTTATGCTACAATCCCAATATCTACAACTGCTCCATCCCTGACATCTTTCATTCTGACCTCCCGAATCTGCAAAAGCTTTGTGTAGGGTCTGTGCTGCCTCTAATTCCCTGGCGTCACCTCTCCAAACTGCAGTCAGCCCAGGGAGAAAACTTCCTCCATTTTGCTAAATCACGCTTCTTTGTTGATGGTAAGAAAAGCTGTCCTTATTGAATACACACTCTTGAGAAATGCACAAAGCATTTTCTTGGAGGGAAACAGAGAAGTTCAACCACAGACAGGAACATAACCGTGGTAGGGAACCCTTGCATCATTATATTGACACTGTTGGAAATCACTAACAAATACACAAAATAGGAGATATACTAGTGGCAAGATAGTCAGAGCAAAGAGAAAACCTGGCTGGTACTTTAATTATTGTAAGATGTTCAGTAGAGGGATCTTCTAAAAACTATTCTACTTTTACTACTCAAAAGGAAGAAATGGGCTTGTGTAGTTCTTTTTTGCTACCTCAACATGTATCGAGAGGGTATGAAAAATTTCTTTTTAAGTGTTTGGTTGGTTGCTTGATTCCCCCCTGCCCCCCTTATTCTTTGCATTAGAGATTCAGGATGTGTCTTCTCTGGAAGACTCTAAATTGGCTGGAGGACTAGTAACATCACTAAAGCCAAGAAACTGGGAGCTGAGCAAATGAGAAAGGAAGGGAATGTTAGAGGGTTTCAAACTGTGCTTTCTTAACTGTTATTGAGCTCTTATAACTTATTTAATGGCTTAAGAAAGGTCTTTGTTGAAGATCATTTTTCCACATCTGAAATTCCACAGATATCTACGTAGCCTGGATGGCCCAATTGTTGCAGACAGATTTGTTAGCAGAATCCTGGCAGCATGATGGACAGAAGCTTCCCTCCAACTGTTCTCTCCAACACCATGTCTACAACATAAACCTCATTAAGACACCATGGAATTCCACTTTCCGTTCCTATTATGATCACTCTAAATGGTGTGTTTCCTGGAGATATGAAGATCAGTGGACATGCATTGGAGACCTAAACCGTGCTCCTCAACAGGCTTGGAGAGGTGGGGGATTCATTTGTACCCAGAATCAATACATTTACAAAGCTTTCAGACACATGATCTTCCATTACCATAACTGTAAAATAACGCCTGAAGATGGATATGAATGAACCACAGTTCTCAATACTTATTATATAGACCCACCTATTACATAGAGCATGGAGATTCCCATTCAGGTGCAATTCTGCTCTGAAAAATGGCCTTATGGAGTTCCATATTTATTGTCTCTTGAATCATTTCTGCAATAAAAGTGCTCAACTTTTTATAAATAAAAAGTTTGTTTTTGTTTTTTCTAGCTTCCAGCTCAGTAAACTCAATCAGAACTCTAAGGCAATGTCTAAACAGCAGCATTATTTCGCAATAATTGATGTTATTCTGAAATCATATAGTGCTTGTCTACACAGCAAGCAGTTATTTTGAAATAATGTTGAAATAATGTCAAGCTGGAGGACTTCTTACTCCGACTCCTGTAACCCTCATTTTACAAGGAGTAAAGGAAGTTGGAAGAAGAGTGCTCTACCTTGGACTTCCTGCTGTGTAGACAATGCCAAAAGATGAAATAAGCTATTTCAACTCAAGCTACGCAATTGACATAGCTCAATCTGCATAGCTTATTTCAGCTTTAGCCCTGCTGCGTAGACATGCCCTAAAAGTCCAGCTCTGGTCTTTTCTCCTCTGACCTTTTCAACAGTAATAAATATTCTGTCTGCTAGAATCAGAGCTCAGTCACATGTATGCCACCCAGTTGCCTTTGGTGTGTGGATAGATGCAACTTTTTGGTGCTTAGTAAGCAATGTTGTTTAAGAGGCATAAGAAGAAACAAAATCCATCTCACTCTCTCTAAGCTGTTTTGGTTCTGCTGGATTAATGGGCATAATAAAAACTATACATTTATCACTTTTGGCCTGCTCAGGTGAAGCTAATGAGAAGTCATTAAAGTCAATAGGAATCTTTTAATTGACTGCAATGGGATCTGGATCAGGAGGAGACTGATGTGAAGAGATAGCTCCTCGGGTGACCAATTGTCTTGCATCATTAGGTTATTTAAATGCATGCCCATTCCTAAGAGAAGTGATGACAGGGACATTTGCAAGAAGGGGTTCCCTTCTCATACACTAGCTGGAGTCTTCCACCAGTCCAAGGAATTTTTGATCCGGGTAGGTAGCGACAGGGATTTTGTCCAGAGCCTGTGGTTTTCAACCTATGGCCCATGGGCAGCTTGGAGCTCAATCAGCACACAAATGAAGCCCATGTGACATCCTCTGGGCCATAAAGATAGTATTCAATGCAGTCCACAATGGTAAATAGCTTGAGAAACATTGGTTCACACTGTCTCTGTTTGGTCTGAAAACCAAGCTGAACCATAATTGGAGGCCTTGCATATGGGGTCTGATGTGGTATCACAGCCATGCTCACTGCTGTATGCCCCAGCAGCTGGAGGCAGAGTCTGGCTGGTACTTGAGGATTGCATTGAGCTGTGTATATGAGTGAAAATGGGAATAGGAACCTGTGTTGATGTAGGAAGGTTTTAGCTTGTAGAGCATCCAGTTCAGGCCATATAAACTCCAAGGCATTGCAGTGGCATGAGGTTCGACTTCTGGATGTAGATCTGCAAGCCCATTTCTATAAACAAGTGCATTGTGGTGCTGATGGCTTGATAAGCCTCCTGGAATGACCAGGGTCTAAGGAGACAATCATCCAGATAAAGATAGATCATTATCTCTTGCGAGTGAAGAGGAGTGGCTACCTCTGAGAGAGCTTTGGAAGATACATTGGGACTGAGGACAGTCCAAAGGGAGGAACCCTTTATTGATGATATGTCATGTCCTAGAGTAGATTTAGGAAATCTCCTATGACCCAGTAGTATTGAAATATGACAAGTGTCTTGAAGGTTGAGGACTAAAAACCAGTCTTTCTGTTCCAGTGACAGAATGATCGTTGATAAGATAGCCATCTTGAATTTCAGAGCCTTTGCAAATCTTTTGAGAGCTTTGAGGTCCAGAAGAGTCGCCGACTTCCCTTCCTTCTGGATATTGTGAAGTAATAAGAATAGAATCCTTTGCCTTGTAGATGTTGAGGTTCTGGTTCTATCGCTCCTAACTACATGAGTTGATCTATTTCTTGTGAGAAGGAACCCTGAAGATGAACAAGGAAGGGTGTTGTGAAGGGGGTAGGGAGGTGAAGTGGATCGAGTATCCAGACCAGACAATCTCTAGGGCCCAGCTGTCAGATGTTATGCATTCCCAGGCACTGCAGAATGCTGCCAGACAGTGGTGTGATGGGTCCAGGGACACCCCTCCCATGCTCCCAGAGGCTGGGCAAGCCCAACAGCAGTGAGCTGCAGCGGAGGCATGGCTGGGATGGGGCCCTGGGCTCACGGCTGACTCATGGGAAGGGAGGGGGCGTGACGGAGCATCAGGACGCTCCTGACACAGAACGTCAGACCGTCTCCAGAGGAGGCGGGCACTTTCAAAAGGGACGCCTGGTGCGACAAGAGGAGGCGGTGTCCAAAGAGCCGGTGTGGGGAATAAGCAGCAGGGACCAAAGGCTGCTGAACGCGAGGGCCAGCGAGAGCAGCACAAGGCAGGACAAGGCCTCCACAAAGCCGGAGGAGCAAAGAGACATTCCGCTCCTGGTAGGAACCCGGACAGGGGAAGCGGCAGAGAGGAATGAGTTGGAGGGTAGGAAGCAGCCCAGGGCACGGTGGTATTGGCACCCATGGGCTGGTGCATTTCAGGGAGCAGCCCCACCAGCCGTGGGCTTAGATTGGACCCCTGTACTTAAGAGCCCTGGGCTGGGACCCGGAGAAGAGGGCAGGCCCAGGTCCCCTTACTCCCCTACATGCTCAATACTCCAGAGGGAGAGTAATCAAGGGGGCTGTGCCCCAAAGGGTGAACAGACCAGGGAGCTAGCCACGCCAGGAGGTCAAGCAGCAATGCTGTGCACATTTGCTGTATGGGGCCGGAAAGGTAGACTGATGGAGGGGTGACATGGGAGCCCCGTAGCGTGGACTTTGACTGAGAGCAACGCCCCCCCACTCCCCCGCACCCATCACAAGTGGTTAAATGGATTCATGATCAAAGACAGTGGAGGGGAGTAGTGTTGTGATGCCTCAACCTGCCCATCAGAAGTGATCCTTATATAGGGTGAAAAGATAACAAGTGTGAAAAATCAGGACAGGGGATAGAGGAGCAATAGGTTTCTATAAAAGAAAAAGCCTCAAGTATCAGGACTGTTCCTATAAAACTGGGGCATTGAGTCATCCTATGCTTATAGGCAGGGGCTGGTTTGAAGATTGTGGACTGGACAGCTTATGTTTCATGAATTTTCCCTTTTTCTTGGAGAATCATAAGGGTGCTGTGATTGGCATTGATATGAGTAAGGCCTGTATTGGGATTAGGGACTAAAACACCTCAGTGTATAGATTCCCAGGAATCTGAGGATGGCCCTGGGATTTCTCAAGGTGTGGAGGGAGACTCTTCTCAGTGAAGAGCTTCACACTCTTGAAGGAGAGGTCTTCCTCTGAGGTCTGCACCTCCTTCAGGAATCCCAATTGGTGGAGCTAGGATGCCCATTTCCTCCTCACAGTCATAGAGATAGATCCAGATGCCATGTTGGCAGCATAAAGGGCCAATAGCAGCAATGTTTTTGTCACCAGTTGTCTCTCCTGGATGATGTCCTTCAAGGATTCCACGTGACTTTCTGGCAGCTTATAAATAAATTCATGCAGTTTATTTTAATTCATGAGATCATATTTCACTGTGGGCACCAGGTGATTGGCAATACAAAATTGTAAGGTGACCAAGGAATACCCATTCCTGTCAAAGAGATTGAGGTGCTTCCAATCTTGTCTTAAAGCATTGCCCTAGAATAATGTTGTCAGCTACAAAAGTTTACAGCATCCACCATGATGGTAATGGGTGGCATATGGAAGAAACGGAACTCTGGGGCAATCAATGCCAGAGTTTGGCACGCCCTTTTAAGCCACATCTAAGATGGCTTCATGGATTGGAGATGCTATGTGGGGCAACATGAAGATGGCGGTACTATCTGGTGGTACATCACCAACCCTTTCGATAGTGGGCTGCCTATGGCATTTGGGAAGGTGTGGCGGGGTCAGACTCAGTCCAGCCCCACTGACCCCCGCCTTCAGTCCCTCTCCCTCTATGTCCCTGCCGCTGCACTGTGGCTGCTTTACTGTCCCGACCGGCCCGTTGGCTCGGCCACTCCCCGATTTGGTCCCCGGGCCGTCAGTGGCCGGCCTGTCCACTGGGGACCGCATCGCTTCTAGGCCCTCCCGGGGGCGTTCCCCGGCCACCGGCCCACTCCTCTCTGGCATCTACCGTCCCGAGCACTCGCCGCTTCTCGGGCTCTCCACCTGTGGGGGGTGAGAGCACAGCCAGTCCCTGCTCTCCTTCCGCCCGCTCCTCTCCGTCCGCTCCCTTTCGGGCGTGCATCCCAGCATCCCGCCCCTGCTCTGGCGGCGGGCCGGCTGCCCCTCCCTGGGCCCTAGACTCCGCCCCCTGTGGCCCATCCCCTGCTGTGCCTGCACCACCGGCGCCCTGCTCGCCGCTTGCAGAGGTGGTGGCAGCAGCGGCAGCGCTCGGAGGGTCGGGAGCCGTTGGACAGTGGGGGTAAGTACAGGGAGCATTTTCTCCGCCACACACCTCCCCCCTTTTGTTCCCGCTGGCCTCCCCTTCTTCTGCCTGCCCCGCGCACCGCGACAGGAAATCTGCGTTGGCGTGGGCTCGCCCCGCCTTATGTACTATTTCGAATTTATATTGCTGTAAAAACAGGTACCACCTCATTATGCGGAGGTTTGCCTCCCGCATGTTATGCATCTACCTCAAGGGTGCATGATCCGTGACCAGCGAAAACGGGTTCCCCAACAGGTAGTATCTCAGGACCTCCACCACTCATCTGACTGCTAGCGCCTCCTTCTCTATGGTGGAGTAGGCTTGTTCGCGGGGTACCAGCTTGTGGCTTATATACAAAATTGGGCGCTCTCCGTCTCCCTGCCCCTGGGCCAATACTGCCCCTAGGCCTATGTTGGAGGCGTCTGTCTGCACTGTAAGGGTGTGTCTAGACTACATGCCTCCGTTGACGGAGGCATGTAGATTAGACAGATCGGCAGAGGGAAATGAAGCTGCGATTAAAATAATCGCGGCTTCATTTAAATTTAAATGGCTGCCCCGCTCTGCCGATCAGCTGTTTGTCGGCAGATCGGGGCAGTCTGGACGCGCCACGTCGACAAAGAAGCCTTTCTTGATCGGCACAGGTATGCCTCATGAAACCAGGTTTACCTGTGCCGATCAAGAAAGGCTTCTTTGTCGACGTGGCGCATCCAGACTGCCCCGATCTGCCGACAAACAGCTGATCGGCAGAGCGGGGCAGCCATTTAAATTTAAATGAAGCCGCGATTATTTTAATAGCAGCTTCATTTCCCTCTGCCGATCTGTCTAATCTACATGCCTCCGTCGACGGAGGCATGTAGTTTAGACGTACCCTAAAGGTCCTTGAAAAATCTGGCTGTGCAAGGAGCGGGGCGTTGGTGAGATGCCGTTTTAGCTGCTGAAATGCACCCTCGCACTGCTCTGTCCAGCGTACTTTCTGGGGGTACCCACTCTTCGTCAGCTCCATTAGGGGAGTCGCTACTGTGGCAAAATGGGGTATGAACAGTCTGTAATAGCCGGCAAGTCCCAGGAACTGCCGCACCTGTTTTTTTGTCGTCGGTGTTCAGTACTCACGTACTGCCTCGACCTTGTTCAACTGGCTTCAACTGGCCCTGCCCCACAACGTAGCCCAGGTAGGTGAGCTCGGTCTGCCCGAAGGCACATTTCCCAGGGTTTGCTGTCAACCGGGCCCCTTCCAGGGTTTGTAGCACGGCTTGGATGTGTCGCAAGTGGTCCGCCCAGGAGGTGCTATAGATGACCACATCATCAATGTAGGCGGCAGTGTACCCTTGGTGATCACTCAAGAGGCGGTCCATCAGCCGCTGGAAGGTGGGTGCGGCTCCATTCAACCCGAAGAGCACGGTCACAAAATGGTATAGGCCAAAAGGGGTGGCAAAGGCTGTCTTCTCCTGTGAGGCTGGTGTGAGTGGGATTTGCTAATACTCCTTTGTAAGATCGAGCATGGACAAGTACCGTGCATTCCCCAGCTGCTCCAGGAGTTCCTCTGCTTGTGGCATAGGATATGCATCGAACTTGGAGATGGCATTAACCTTCCGAAAGTCTATGCAGAAGTGCAGGGTGCCGTTATGTTTGGGGACCAGGACGATCGGGCTGTGCCATCCACTCGGGGACTTCCGTATCACCCCCATCTGGAGCATGTTGTGGATTTCCTCGCGTATGGTTGCCCACAATTTCCTTGGGAGCGGCTGGAGGTGCTCCCGCACCTTCATCTCTGGCGTAGTCTGGATATGATGACTGGCCTTCGGGATCTGGCCGGGTTAAGTCGACATCACGGCTGTGAATTCTTGGAGGAGCACTCAGACCTCCTCCTTCTGGGGGGTCTGTCAGTGTACTCCTGAGCGTGACCTCTCCGCCTTAGGTTGTTAGGTCCCCTCCCCAGGGTCCCATCTCGGGTTCCGAGGGTTGGGTGGTCACCAACATGCTTTCTCGCTCATTCCATTTCTTTCAACAGGTTCACATGGTAGAGTTGGGTGCTCCTCCGCTTATCTGTCAACCGGATCTCGTAATCCATAGGGCCCAACCAGCGAAGGACCTCATAGGGGCCTTGCCACCTGACCATTAATTTTGATTCCGTCGTGGGTAGGAGCAGCAGCACCCTGTCTCCTGGGGCGAAAGTGCAGCTCCGGGCCCCCTGGTTGTAGCATCGGGCCTGTCTCCCCTGGGCCCACGACAGGTTATCCTTTACCAATTCCCGCACGGTTTTCAGCTTCTTCCACAGGTCAAGTATATAAGGGATTGTCCTTTTTACGCGGGAGTCTTGCTCTTCCCAGTCCTCCTTCAGGAGGTCAAGTATTCGCCACGGCTGTCTCCCATACAGCAATTCAAAGGGGGAGAAGCTGGTCGAGGCCTGGGGGACCTCCCTGATGGCAAACAAGAGGGCTGGCAGGAAGAGGTCCCAATCCCTGGGGTCCAACCCTACGAATTTCCTCAACATTGATTTTAGGGTGCGGTTGAAGTGCTCCACCAATCCATCTGTTTGGGGGTGGTAAACCAAGGTCCAGAGCTTTTTCACCCCTAACAACTTACAAAGCTCAGTCATTACGCACCCTGACACATTTGTCCCTTGGTCCATCAGAATCTCATGGGGTATCCCTACCCTCGCAAAGACCTTCACTGTTTCGGCTGCTAGGACTCATTGCCCTGGTGCTGAGTGGGCTAATACCACTGGTGGCACCCATGGTAACTCATGTAACGGGAGCATTTTCCTATGATGTTTGCTCTTAGTAGTGTTGGGAGAGGACAGATAAAGGGAGTGATTGTGGGGAGGGGCGGAGTTAAGAAAATTCAAAAGGCAGAAAAACTTTAAAAACTGTTAAATTTCACACTAATGGCTGCCCACCTTTAAAGAGAAGCAGGAATTTATTTTCCCTTTTAAGACCATTTTAAAAGGCAATCCTAACTCTACAGTTGCTTCCAGGTGCCTCCAAAATAACAGAAATTATACTGCCGCTTTAACCATGAAAGCATTCAGCAACGAGCTGGAAGGCTCAAAGAGGCTCCTTGCTAAAATTCTACCACCAAATGCAAGGCCGTTTTGAGGACATTTCCCCTACTTGAGAGGGAGGTTGATTTTTTGCCAGATTATAATTGTACCAACTGTCAGGCATTTAAAAAAAGCAAAAAACCCTGGGAAGGACTGTATGGATCCCCATACTAATTCCCTCCCCCAATTCAACCCACACAAGTTGAACCCTCTGCTATACAGGCCGTCCCCAGGTTACGTACAAGATAGGGACTGTAGGTTTGTTCTTAAGTTGAATTTGTATGTAAGTCGGAACTGGTACATATTGTAGGGGAAACTCTATCCAAACATTTCTCCAGAGCTCAGTTTTATGCTCCTACACCTCACTTCCCTCAGTCCTTTATTCTCAAGCTGAGGTGTCTGCTGAGAAAAGCCGCTTCGCGTCTCCCTGGTCTGCTGGGGGGAAGCAGCTAGTGCGGGGTTGCCTCACCCCGTTTGTAAGTAGGGATCCGATGTAAGTCGGATCCATGTAACCCGGGGACTGCCTGTACTATCAGTTCACTTAGCACAGTTTCCATTCCACACTTATCACATTTTCAGAGCCAAAGCAGAAACATTTTCAGTTCACTGTATGTGACAGAAGCTTGTTTTCGAAGCAGTAACTCCTCTCAGCGAGGTTGTGGCTATAGTGAGAGAGGTTTATTCATGAACAGACAAATAATGATTACATTATTTGGCCCTTTTTATGTTCTCCAAGCATACACACCTCTGGCGCTCAACTTTTAGCCAAGTAGAAGGAAGAAAACTTAGTGGGAGAGTCCCTTGTTTAAATATTAGCAAAACATCTCCAGAGTCATTACCATGCTCCATAATTACAGCCAGAAACAACTCCACCTGCATATTAATATTGTGTGATCTGATTATATCTTTCTTTCAAAATGCTGAGGAAAATAGCTCACTTGGTTACTCAGTCCAATAGCATGAAGCTATTGGTGTGCTGGGTGAAAGGTACAGGATCTGCAGGCAAGCCTTGTCAGCAGTCTGCCATATTCTGTGGGATTCCTCACCACAAAGAATCAGGCTAAGCCCAAGCTTAACTGCATAATGTTCAGTGGCTGAGTTTAAAAACAGAATTTGGAGTTTCTTTCTTTCCTTAAATTTTGCTGTCAGATATGCCAACATTTCAGGCATCCAGACCACTTGATGCATTAACCTTTAAAGTCTGACCTTTTTGCATGTATTTTTCCCTAACAATGGAAACTCATCTCTTATAACTTAGGATGTCATTTAGTAACAACACAAGAATTTTCCCTTATATTGTATGCTATGGCAATGAAAAGGCTCAATAAAAGATGTGTGAACAAGCCATTAGCTTTGGACCTCAGTTTCCAACACTACAGATTATTGGGGTATTGAGAACCAGGATTTGCTTCAGGCTCCTCTTGTGCTAAGTTACTTTCTATTAAAGTCAGTATTTATATCTCTTCCATGAAGCTTTGCACATTTATGCACTTCTGCACAGGCCTGATTGTTCTCAGGATCTATGCTGAGGTTGCCTGATGTTTATGCCCTTGAAATGCCTAGATTGGTTTAAAGTACATTTAGAGATCTGAAGTTTCTTTCTCTGCTCAGAAATCTTTCATATGTTGTGCAGGTAAGAGCCATATCTTTCCCCTCTCACCTGTACACTTTCCAATCCATATTCCTCACCTTGAAAGTAAATGGGATCTGCAAGGAGAGAGAAAACTGTTGGCCATTTGTTTCAGAACTTGCATGGCTAGATGAAGGGCAGACAAAGAGCGCTGCACGCACAGAAGCGGTTCTGCTTCTGCTTGGCAGGGGTCACTGTTTGCAGGAGAGAGCAGTTGTTCCCAGCTGTCCAATGATCTTGCTTCTCCCTTCTCTCTGCAATTATCTGTGAAAAAAGGCATGAAACTGGAGAAATGAGTGAAAAGTGAAACAGAGTGGATCTGAGGTTAGGTCTAGACTACAGGGCTTTATCGAAAAAAGCTACGCAAATTATGCTCCGCATTTTACATAGCTTTTTCCGATTGCTTTTGCATGAGGCTTTTCTGCTATTTGGCCCCGTCTAGATGGGGCCAAATAGCAAAAAATCCTCTTATTTCGGCAGAGCTCTTATGCCTCGTGAAAAAAAGCAGAAGAGCAAATGTGTTCCTTGGATGCGGCGGGGTTTTTGCAGGATACCTCCAGTCTAGATGTAGCCTGAGAGTCCTCAAGAGACAGAGATGAGAACTGGAGGAGGAGAGAAAAAGTCAGAGAAACAAAGGACCCAAGGTAGCAGAGGAAGAAGACAACTGATGGAGGGAGAGAAACAAGATGAAGGGAGTGAGGAGGCAGGAGACAAGGAGAGGTGAAGGACTACCAGTTGCGTTGTTTACCTGAGTCTCTGCAGGCATGGAGCCCCGCAGCTCGCAGTGGTCAGGAACAGTGAACCCTGGATACTGGGAACTAAGGATGCTCAGGTAAACAAAGCATCTGGCAAAACTTAAAAAACAACGAATCATCTAGCAGCACCTTAAAGACTAACAAAACATGTAGGGAGCTTCAGGGGGTAGCCAAGTTAGTCTGTTACAGAAAAAAACAACAAATGGTCTGGTAGCACTTTATAGACTAACAAAGCATGTAGATGGTATCATGAGCTTTCGTGGGAACAGTCCACTTCTTCAGATGACTGGAGTATTAGAAGTCCAGATCCAAGAATAAATAAGGAAAGGGGGGAGGGGAAGGAAAAAGGGGGGAAAGGGAGAAAAAAGGCAGTGAATAGATTGTTCAAGTTACGAGAGGCTAATAAGAACAATTAGCACCTCCATTGTTTGTTTGGTTGGTTAAGTTATTAGGATGTGGAAGGTAGCCTGCGAGCCAGCCAATATCTCTGTTCATTCCAATCTGTTCATCCCAATGAGCCCCTGATATAGTGGATGATGTGGTTGGGTCCAGTGGTGAAATTGCTTGTGTAAATGTGTGGACAGAGTTGGCACCGAGGCTGATTTCAGGGGTGGGTTCCTGGATGATTATGTTGAAGGTGTGTTGCTTGTGTACTGGAAATAATTTGTTTGAGGTAGGGGGCTGTCTGTAGGTGAGGACTGGCCTTTCCCTCCACGACCTGTGAGAGTGAAGGGTCATTTTCCGGGATAGGTTGTAGATTGTTGATAATGCATTGGAGGGGTTTAAGTTGTGGGCTATAGATGATGACCAATGGAATTCTATTGTTTTCTCTTCTTGGCCTGTCTTGAAGTAGTTCATGTCTGGGTACTCTTCTAGCTCTGCTGATCTGTTTTTTTCACTTCTCCAGGTGGGTATTTCACTTTTAAGAAAGCATCTGACAGTTTGATAGCAGCTAATCCTGACGAACTGAATATGGCCAGTATGCTGGAGGTCTCTCCTCCCCACCCCCCACCCCAAACAAACAAAAACTAAATAAAGAGAATACACACAAGCTGGGTTCTTCATTTTCTTTCATTTGGGTGTGAGTAGTAAATGCCTCTATTTATAGCAGGTGATTTTTTAACTCCTTGGTTTAGAACTTTTACCTTATTTCATCTTAGCCTCCAAATATACATATTCTTTACCATTCAGTTTTACATGATAAATAGATTGTTAAATTGCCAGTGAACTCAGTGCTAAACTGATCTTTAAAACCAATATGTGAGACTAAAAATATCCCTTAATGTTTAACATCACTGTTACTCACTGCATCAATTTAAAATTAGTATCTTTTGTTAAAACTTATTAGCAGATGACCCACTGTGGACTGCTGCATTGTTACCTCCAAGTCTTGGATCATTCAGAAAATTAATATCAACTAAAGCAGCTGCTGTTCTAGAAAATGTGTCATCTTACTGTCAGAGGAGGAGCAATGATTGAAAGATTGGCCTCACACAAGCAAATATTTCATGATTTACTGTACTGAAACACATTCTTTTTCTGCCCTGGGCAGAAACTTTAATGAAGGAAACTATCTATGTATGTCTACACTACCCTCCTAGTTCGAACTAGGAGGGTAATGTAGGCATACCGCACTTGCTAATGAAGCCCGGGATTTGAATTTCCCGGGCTTCATTAGCATAAGCGGGGAGCCGCCATTTTTAAATCCCCGCTGCTTCGAACCCCGTGTAGCGCGGCTACACGGGGCTCAAACTAGGTAGTTTGGACTAGGGTGCCTACTCCGAACTACCGTTACTCCTCGTGAAACGAGGTGTACCGGTAGTTCGGAATAGGCACCCTAGTCCGAACTACCTAGTTCGAGCCCCATGTAGCCGCGCTACACGGGGTTCGAAGCAGCGGGGATTTAAAAATGGCGGCTCCCCGCTTAATCTAATGAAGCCCGGGAAATTCAAATCCCGGGCTTCATTAGCAAGTGCGGTATGCCTACATTACCCCGCTAGTTCGAACTAGCGGGGTAGTGTAGACATACCCTATGGCACAAAAGAAAGCTACAGTTGATATAAAGACATGGGGATGAATCCAGATAACCATCCCATTGAAGTCAGTGGAGGTCGAAATTGCAGTCACAGATGTAATTTCAGCACAGTAGACCTATCCAAATTAGCTTAAATCTAGCTAGTTTGGGGTCCAGAACAGTGAAGCTACAGAAATAAAGACTAGTACAGCAAGTAATTACCCAGGTTTCCAGAGGGTAGTGAAGTCTGTGCTGAAATGGTTTCACTACTCTGGGACTTAAACTAGCTCAGGTATGTCTACACAATCTGCAACCAGACCCTGTGACTACAGTCTAGATGTATCCTCTATGACAGCCAGACCTCAGAGTCAATGACTCTGCCATGCTGGCTGCTAGGAGTGACATCAGAAGGACCCAATCCATGTTTCCTTGGCTCTGGAGAGGGGCAGGTTACTCTGATGCTAGGAGCAAGTTACTCTGAAGCTCAGAGTGGTGCATGTCCCAAACTTCAGTACTGAATGGCTATCTATCATAGGTCCTTATCTGCCCCCATTACCATAGTATATAAGCATTCCACAATCATTAATTGTATTTACTCTCACAACACCCCATAAAGATAGGTTTAACTCCATATTAACCCCATTTTGCAGATGAGAAGCAAAATCAAAGGGAGGCTAAATGACTTGCAAAGACCCTACAAGAAGCCTGTGGCAGAACAGAACTTGGCCCAAGCTTTGAATGTTGGACATATGTCAGTAACTACCATCTTTTAACTTTCATGCCATTTTGTTCACATGCCAACTTCCCGTTCTCCAAACAGGTCCTTCTGCAATGGCCAGTCAGTTGCTTAGATGCATCTACCATCTGGAGTCTGTTTCTGCTATTTCTGATGGTGCTCACTGTCATTGACAATGTGGAGAAGTGTTTCTGAGCACTGCCAGAAGCATTCTGAATGTCCTCACGAAGGAACGAGCCAGTGACCTCTTTGGTTTTATTTAATATGTTTTCTGCTCCTCCTTCAGGCTTTACTCCCAGAGGTGGTTACAGTGCCCGAGCATGGTCTGGACAGTACATCAGATTTCAAACAGAAAGTGGTGGGCACCTTGCTAATCTCCAATTTGGAATTGAGGTAACAGTCATTTCTGAAACAGTATTTCCTGTGTCCTCTGTTACATTTTTTATATACCCAACTCCCATTTGTTGGAGTCTATCCTATTGTAATTTTGTATTATTTATTAACTTATTAACTAGTGCATCTAGACCTAAAAACTAATTCGAATTAGCGTTTTGCTAATTTGAACTGGTATGTCCACATTGAGTGGACCCTGAACCGAAGTTAAGGCTGGCCAGAACCAGTGCTGGCAGGGCATCAGGTTAGGACTTAGAGTATGGAGCTGCTGCCTCAGGCTAGCCTGAGGGCTGTGCTTAAAGGGATCCAACCCCCACCCCGGACAGACAGTTCTCAGGGTTCTCCACTTGCTTTTCTACCTCCATGAGGGACAGCAAAGCAGTCCTGTCTTGGAGTGCCCTGAGTGCCCGCACTCGGCACATCACAGCACTCGACCATCAGCCTGGCTGCACTTGCCGCAGGCTGCCATCCGGAGGGGGGGATCAGTCGGGGGGCTGTCAGGATCCAGGAGACCCTGCAGGAGAGCTTCCACCTCGAGGAACCCGCAGAGCCACCCCAGTCCTCCCCATTGGGGACTCGTGCCCTATTCCTCCCGCACCTCCTTCCACTTACCCCTCCCTAGCCCCCCTTCCTGATGTAAAAAATAAAGGACACGTGTTCAAAAATAGAAGCTCTCTTTATTTAACAAAACTGGGGGTGGGGGGAATTAACCTCTGGGGAAAGGAGGTGGGAGACAGGAAGAGAGAGGGTGAAAGAGGGGAGGGGGAAACCTGGGAGGAGGGAGCTGGAAGGGGGAAGCCAGGGGAAGAAGGAGGAGGGGAAGTATAAAACTATGGTATGCCATATCTTCAGTACTGTGTACAGATGTGGTCTCCT
Organism: Pelodiscus sinensis; assembly: GCF_049634645.1. NCBI lineage: Eukaryota > Metazoa > Chordata > Testudines > Trionychidae > Pelodiscus > Pelodiscus sinensis. The sequence goes on from NC_134719.1 coordinate 29,518,812, forward strand.
CACCTCAAAAAAGATGTTTTGGCCTTGGAAAGGGTTCAGAAAAAGGCAACTACAATGATTAGGGGTTTGGAACAGGTCCCATATGAAGAGAGGCTAAAGTGACTGGGACTTTTCAGCTTAGAAAAGAGGAGACTGAGGGGGGATATGGTAGAGGTCTATAAAATCATGAGTGGTGTGGAGAGGGTGCATAAAGAAAAGTTCTTCATTAGTTCCCATAATAGAAGGACTAGAGGACACCAAATGAAATGAATGGGTAGCAGGCTTCAAACTAATAAAAAAAAGGGTCTGCTGGCTAGGTGCTGGCAGGCTTGCACCTGGCACAAGCACTGTAGCCAGACCGTGCCCCTTTAAGGGCTCCAGGGCCAGGAGTGGAGCAGAAGAGTTTGCCTGGTTCGGCCCAGAGTGGCCACCAGGGCAAGCTGAGAAGGGCTAGCCTCCCACTAGTTCGAATTAGGTGGCTACACAGCCCTTAATTCGAACTACTTAATTCGAACTAGGCGTTACTCCTTGCAGAATGAGGTTTACCTAGTTCGAATTAAGCGCTCCGCTAGTTCGAATTAAGTTAAAACTAGCAGTTTGTATGTGTAGCGCCTATGAAAGTTAATTTGAACTAATGGCTGTTAGTTCAAATTAACTTTGTAGTGTAGACATACCCTAAGAGATTAAAAGATAACCAGCAAGTTTTTCAGATACATTTTATATCACGCAGGTATTATGGATAAACTTGACAGCAACTCCACAGTTAGGATTCCTTTCTAAAAACATCCTCCAAAGATGAGAAATTCCTGTTTTTCTCTGAAAGTAGGTGGCCTATCGGTGTAAAATTTCACAGCTCTAGTTTTTATGCCCTTTGGATTTCCATGCAGTTTTTGGTCAGTCTCTCTTCACACATGTTGAAAATTAGATGGATTGCCTGGCATAAGTCTAGAGATGCATGCAGCAGTGATGCAAATGCTGGACAGATTAAAGAAAACAAAAAGTACCCTCTTATAGTATTTTCATTCCTGAGTAGGGCAGGGTCTTCTCCTGGTTGATTTTCACCCTCAAGAGGAAACTCCTTCCAGTTTCTGCCAGGGTGTGTCATGTATTTAAATGATGGAACATTGACTTGAGAATGTTCGGAAAGTTCTGTGGCAGTTGGCTTCCATTTGGCAGTGGTTAGAATGTTGGGATCCTGACCCTCAGAGCTCCTGGAGCAAAAGGAGACAAACTGGCCATGAGGGAAACAGGAGTCCCTTGAACCTCATAAAAGAATCAAAGAAAGAAACATCCTGAGCCAAGCAGAATAGTGTGCTATTGTCTCATGAGAAGAACAGATTGGCTGCTCACTGGAAAGATGGGAAAGAGACAGGCTGTTCTTTGGGGCTAGATCTATAGCCTTTTTTTTTAAAGCTACGCAAATTGCGATCTACAATTTGCATAGCTTTTTCCGATTGCTTTTCCAGAAGAGGCTTTTCCACCATTTGGCCCCAGCTAGATGGGGCCAAATGGCGGAAAAGCCTCCTCTTTCGGAAGAGCCCTTATTCCTCATAGAACGAGATATACAGTGCTCCCTGAAAGTGTGCGTTTGCTCTTCCACACAAAAAAATGGATTCCCTGGACACAGCAGAGTTTTTCCGGGACACCTTCGGTATCCTGGAAAAACCCCACAGTCTAGACGTACCCTGGATGGGACAAGAGGATGGGCAGACATGGAGACAGGATATGGTCAGGACCATCTTCTGTGACATGGGAGAGGAGTGTGCTGCCCCTTGTCAGGTTGACGGAGTGGCTGATCCCATGAGGAACCCAGATCTGCTCCCAGCAGAACAGCAGAGTGAAGATGCTGTTCCTGGCAGGATGGGATGGAAAGGAAAGAATGGGGTAACGATAATAAATGTGATGATATTGGGAATTTCCACTACATGCATCTGACAAAGTGGGTCTTTGCCCACAAAAGCTAATGCTCCAATAAATTTATTAGTCTATAAGGTGCCACAGGACTCCTTGTCGCTTTTGCGATAATCAATTTGCAACTATCAAGGCCAAGAGCAGGAGAGTGAAAAGGCAGGATGAAGAATTGTGAATTTATTTGTAACAAAATGTAGGGAGATGGTGAAAAGAATATTTAGAGTGAAGAGGAGAAAATCTTTAACAGAAAACAAAAAGGAGACAGTAGTTTACTAAGTAGTTTATTCTAAGCAAAAGAAAATTAGATTATCTTTTTTATGAGTAATTAGATACAGGCTACAGCACTGCTTAGGCGGAACCTTTGGCAACATCTTCATATAATCATCAACAGCTCTGTTGCTCAGCTTCAGATCAATATCATCAGCCCTGAGGGTTGTGTAATAAAATAACAATGCTCTCTAGAAGACATTAGGTAGAGATGCTTAGGGGAAGGTGGAGGAATTCATGCCTGCCAATCCCAGCACCTATAAATCGTTAGGATTAGCTGAGGTTACATGTCAAATAAGGCTCATTAAAACTTGTTTAACAACAAGACTAGCTGAAGTAAACATTTATAAGCTATTAAATGTCCATTTATGTTTGAGATTTAGCTGTAGAGACTGTGTCCAGATACATTCTCCTCTTATAGATGTGATCCTCGTTGCAGACTGAATATGCTCACTTCTTCCTGAATATGTACTTTAAGTTCAGGTTCCTTTTTCAGTTCTTGAAATAGTCTACCCACAGTCCTCGCAAACAGAAAATAAACCCAACATTCTGTTTTCCATATCTGGCCATGGAAAAAAATCTAATCAAACTGGAAATATGTACATGGTAAACTGGTACTTACTAATTCTTCCTTATCCACAGGGTACTGAGATCTCTTACTGAAAGGGTGTTGCTGATACTTAGAGCCCTGCATATCCACAGATATCTACTTCAGAGCTGCAGACAGTGGAGTGAATACCCATGAAGGGCAGCCAGGTGGGATGGCGGCACCAGGGCAGGCCCCTGCTCTGCTGGCAGGAAAGGGATGCCAGTTGTCCCCTCTCCCTCCTGCCTGGTGAGCTCTGACCTGAGAGATCCCTGGCCCCTGGGGACACATGCTGCCCATCCCATACATTATTCTGTGCCAGCTACCGTAGCTAGGAGCACATATGGGAGAAGTGATTCATTTCCCGGAAAGGAGGAGGGCTCCCAGCAACGCAATGAGTTTTCCTGCTCGGGGGAGGGGGCAGCTCCTGGGGGGCAGCCATGGGGATTGGAGTGAGCAGGGCCCCAAGTTAGTATCCTTCTGCCCTGCTGTGATCTGATAGAAGCTGCTGCTTCTGGGTGCCAGGACTCATATGCCCTTGGCAGCAGTAGGACATGATGCCTACTCTTCCCTCTGGCCCCCACACTGGCTTGAAACCTTCATCCTGCCCCTAAGCTGCCCCTTACCTTTAGTCACTGCTCTCATGATACCTACCCCTTCCACACAAGACCTCGCTGCCCCCCTCTTAGGTGCTCTCTTCCCACTCTCCTCTAGGTGCTGGCTGTGTGGCTGTGTATGAAAGGAACATTCAGATTGTGGATCTGATGAGTTGAGCCCGGTGGATGTGAATCCACATTTTTTAACCCGTTCAAGACTCTACTGACACTTTCCCCTACTCCTCATAGAATCATAGACCTGTAAGGGACTTAGTGAGGTCATATAGTCCAATCCCCTGCACTCAAGACAGGACTATTTTTTATCTAGGCTTTCCCTGACAGGTGTCTGTCTAACCTGTTGTGAAAAGTTTCCAATGGTAGAGATTCCACGGCCTTCCTAGGCAATTTATTCCAGTGTTTCACCATTAACCACCCTGACAATGTTTTTTTCTAATGTCCAACTTAAACCTCCCATGCTGCAATTTAAGGCTGTTGCTTCTCGTCCTACCCTCAGAGGTTAAGAACAACAGTTTTTCTCCCTTCTCCTTGTTACAAACTTTTATGTACTTGAAAACCGTTACGTCCCCTGCCATATGGCACCTATACACAGGAATTTCGAGGGGAGGGGGCTTTTTTTGTAAATTTGGACTGCAATTTTTTTAAATATAAAGGAGTTCAAAATAGTCATGCAATGAATGTGCATAAGAACAGTTAAAGAAAAATTTGAGTGGAAACAGTGATTGGCAAAATGATTTTATTATAACATACTAAAAATGTATACAGTAGTAAAGGTTTTATAGAAATTACCTCTTGGAATCATGGCAGGCAGTGTGGCCACTATGGCCGTTTGCTCCCTTGGCCACTTCTACCTGCTGCTGCTCTACCTGCTTTGGCGAAGCCATCGCTGGGTGAATGCAAGCAGGGCTTCCAGCTAGTGGGGCTGAGGCTGGGAAGCTCCTCGCGAGTGGGGGATGCTGTTTCTCCAGCCCTGCCACCAGCCCCGCCTGCCATCTCCCTGCAACACAGCGGTTCTCAAACTTTTTGGCCCATGGCCCACCTGGCTTAATGCAAACCTTTCCATTGACCACCAGTTGCTAATGGAAACTAACTCACCATTAAATACATAATTATGCCTGAGCCATTTTGCTAGTGCTGCAACGAGGCAGAATGGTTTAATTAAGAAAGGAAATATTAATGTAAACAGACTAAGTGCTTTACGTTTCTCAAGTTATTTTACTTTACTTAATATTTTCTTTATGTATGGCAGGGGTGGGTAGCCATTTTGGGTCGGGGGCCACCAACCCATAGAAAAATCAGTTGGGCACCATGCAAGTGAGAAGCAAAAAAGCCCACCAACCCTCTCCAAAACCTGCAATCCTCACTGATGTGGCCCCCAACTGAGACATTTCACTTCTCTGGCACTCCAGCCCCACTGGGGGAGGAGGAGGGACAGGAAGGACTGAGGTTCGGGGCTTCCTATAGGCCAGATTTATTCTGCTGGAGGTTCCAGGGTTAGTGGATTTTGTGGACTCCCCCAGGCTCTGGGGTTTGTACAAAAATGGGGGGGAGGTTCAATGTGCAGGACAGGGATACCAGTGAGAGAAATGGGGGTACAGGATCTGGGTGGGAGGTAGGGAGTAAGAGGGGGTGAGGGTGCAAGGTCAGGCTGGGATTAGGGTGTCTGTCCAGGAGAAGGGGACTAGAGCAAGGGTGGGTGCAGGAGTGGGCTGAGGGATAGGGTATCTGGCCAGGAGGGAGGCTATGGGTGCAGGATCACAGCAGGTGTTGATGCAGGGGTCTGGCATGAGGTGGTACGGGGCACTTACTTGCCATTGCACCCCATGCCCATCCCTGCTGCTCCCATTGGCTGGATTCCATTGGAGCACCAACGCTGGCTTCCCACTGGGCTGGAGGGAAGAGAGAGAAAGCCCTGCGCCTTGCTACATGATCCGGCTTGCAGGGAAGAAGCACTCCTTCTCGTATTCCCCTCCCCCAGTCAGGGGAAGGGGAGAAGGAGCACTTCTTCCCTGCAAGCTGGATTGAGCAGCAAGACTCGGGGCTTTCTCTCTTCTCCCCTCCCCCAGCAGGAAGCCAGCGTTGGCAATCCAACCACGCCAGGAAGGGAGGGGGAGAGGGCAAGTCTGCAGTGCCAGTGTGGGCTCCCCACTTTGGGGTAAAGGAAAGGAGCTGAGCTTGAGCCGTGGACCACCAGGAAGGCAGCCGCAGAGCCCCCCCACAGTGACTTGGAGGATAATGGAGTACCCCCCGACTATGGGCCTGGCCTACAACTGGACACACTACTCCGGCTGAGACCTAATCAGTGCGGAGTGGAGTGGAAGAATTACTTCTCATGTCTTACTTACAGCACTCCTGCAAATACATCCCAGAATATTCATGTTGTTGCAATAATATTACACTGTTGACTCGTATTTAACTTGTGGTTCACTATAACCCCATATCCCTGTCCACAGTACTACTCCTTAGACCGTCATTTCTCATTTTGTATGTATGTAACTGATCCTTCCTAAGTGGAGTACTTTCAATTTGTCCTTATGGAATTTCATCCTGTTTATGTCAGACCATTTCCCCAGTTTGTCCAGATCATTTCGAATTTTAATTCTATCCTCCAAAGCACTATATTGCAATGCTCCTACCTTGGTATCATCTGCAAACATTATAAGCATATTCTCTATGGGTATGTCTACACAGCAAAGTTATTTTGAAATAACTTTACCAGCGTGTACACAACCAAACCGCTATTTCGAAATTAAATTGAAATAGTGGAGGGCTTATTTTGAAATTGATAAACCTCATTCCACGAGGAATAGCGCTAATTTTGAAATTGCTATTTCAAAATAAGTGCTGCATAGACGCGTGTTTCAAAATACGGGGCCTCCAACCCTTCCCATGGGTGCCCTGCTAGCCACTCTGGCCCCAACCAGGAAAACTCTCCTCCTCCCCTCCCGGATCCCCTAAAGGGGTAGACGCTGGCCACAGTGCCTGTGCCAGCTCCAAGCCTGCCATCCCAGCATGAGCCAGGCAGCCAGCCCTCCACCTCTCCCCAGGACCAATCTGCCACCTGCCAGGGGCTGGAAAAGGTGGGCACCTATCCAGTCCAGTGCGGAGATCATGGACCTCATTCAGGTTTGGGGGGATGCCTCCCATGTCCATGATCTCCACACTAGATGGAGGAATGCAATCATCTACAGGTGGATGGCTGCCAACCTGGCCACCAAAAGCCACATACGAACCCAGGAGCAGGTTCACAGGCAAATAAAGGAGCTGCAGCAGGCCTATGCCTGGGCCACAGGGGGCAGCTCCCAAACAGGGGCAGACCCAGACCCCTGTCCCTATTTTGATGCCCTGGACCACATGCTGGGGGGCAGGATGGTCTGTGCCCCCAGGTGGCCATCGACCCTGGGACAGAGGGCCCTGACCAGGAAATAGAGGAGGAGGAAGAGGAGGAGGGGCAGGAGCCTGGAGGGAGCTTGCCATGCACCCAGGACCCCTGAGCCATCCCAGCAGGCCTGTTGCCAGTGTCGTCTGAGGCTGGGGAGGCAACAACATGTGAATGCCATCACTGTCCCCTTATGTGGGGGGTGGGGGTGAAATTTAGGCAAGGGCTAACAGAGCATAGCTTGGGCACCTATCTGGGGTTTCTGGAGAGCAGGTGTGGCTTGATATATGGCAGGGTTTCCCAAGCTATGGGTTGCAACCCAAATATGAGTTGTCGTTACATTTCAAAAGGGTCACCAAGTGTCTCTCCAGGTGGCTGTGCCACCCTCCTCTCCCCGTTTTTGAATTGCCTTGGGTCACCAAGTCTTCCTGAATTGTCAAAATGGATCCCCATCTGGAAAAGGTTGGGAACCGCTGATATATGGGCTCTGGAAATAAATGCCACAGTCTTTCTGGTAGCAGTGATTACATATAGCTTTTGCTTTATTATGAGCACTATATGTTGCCATCTAAACAGGAGTGGCCCGTGAGCCTAGGCAGACTAGGTGGTTACCTAGGGCACTACTGGCCCGGGGCACCCGATGATGACATCACGGGCGCCCAGTGATTACATCATAGCCATTGACAGCTGTGCAGGCAGGGGCGCTGATCGCACCTTCTGCCTGAGGCGCCAGCTGCCGCAGCCGGCCTCAGGCCGCTCCTGCATCTAAATGTTTTACAATATTTACTTCCATCTGTTATTTCAATATTATTATTATTTATATAGTGCTCAAAAGTGTGCCCTGCATTTTACAGACAGATAAGATGAAAGGTTCCTGCTACAATGAGTTTACAGTCTTGAATAGGCAACACACAGACTACAAATAGAAGAGCAATGGGATACAGACCTAGAGATTTTCCCCCAGCCTCTTTCCTTTTTTAAAAATCTGTTTTTCCTTTGGCTAGCTTATCCATTTGTTATTAACCTTTGCCTTTTTGTTGTTTGACACTTGCCTTGTTTATTCATAGTCATTTCCAAAAATTGGTACATTCAATAAAATAAAGTCAGCCTGACACAAATACCCAGTAGGGAAATTTCAGACGGAATTGTTTAGATTGGGCAAAGTTATAAGCAACTGAAAACAAGATCCTATTGTCAGCAGCTGGAATGCGGACAGTCTGATTTATTGGTTAGAACTGAAGTCTTGGCTGGTGGTCAGAGCCGGTGCCAGGAGTTGGATCCAAGGGTCACAGCCAGATTCAGAAGTCATTCATCAGAGACAAAGGTCAGGAGCTCAGCCAGGAATCAGAACAAAGGTATGAACCAGAATAAGAAGCCAGAAAGAAGAGCCAAGGCTCAGAGTCAGCAATCCGAGTAAGTGATTTGCCGGAATGATTGCAGCTATGGATGTAAACATTGGGTAGCCAGCAACATGTTAATACTGCTGGACCTAAGAGCTCATCTGCTGGCTTCCTTCAGCCATCTGTGTTCATCCCAGACTCAGCTGCGGGCCTTCATATCTGACACTGATTATGGAAAGTGTTAAGTAATCTAATTTGTAAGAGGAGCTGCAATCTCCATCCAAATTTCCACAAACAAGATGTAATAGAAAGTAACTCTGTTAACTAACTTGTTTTAAATTAGAAAAACTTGAAAAACAATGAATAGTCTAGCAGCACCTTAAAGACTAACAAAACATGTAGATGGTATCATGAGTTTTCATGAGAAAGCTCATGATACCATCTACATGTTTTGTTAGTCTTTAAGGTGCTGCTAGACTATTCATTGTTTTTCAAGTTTTTCCACTTACAGACAAACTCAGCTATCCCTCTGAAGCTTTTGTTTTAAATTAATTCAGATAAAGCATCCTTTAATATGTCCAAATTGTTTTAAAATTTGTTTTAAAATATTTTATGGCATTTTTTCTGCTCCTCTGTTGATGTTTCATAGAGTTCATAGAATTTAAGAACAGACGAGACCCTTACGATCATTTCATCTGACCTACTACACAACACAAACTGTTCAGAAACAATCTATAAACAAACAATTATTTGATGGTGTTACCTGGTGAATAATTTTGGAGAAAGAGGACATTTTCAGTTGTTTGCAAGCCTTTTACAAACAGAAAAAGAAGCAAAATGATTTGCTATGAATTCTACACCCAGCCCTATTTATTACCTAGAAGCTACTCCAATACTACATACAAAATCTTTAATAGCAATTAACAGATAATAAAGAAACAATGAAAAGACAGAAGTTAGTAAAAGATTTAAAACATTTGGATAGAAATTAATCATATTCCCCATGTTGGATAAACTCTTAATCTCAGTCCAAGCAGGTATGTTTTGTTAATGTAGAAAAAGCCAGGCATAATTACCATTAACAAAACTGTGTTTCACTGCCCACACAGCACAGCACAGCACAGTGGCTCTGCACACAATGTTATGTATTTCCATAACACATTAAGATGATCTGAGGAAGTGGGTCTGCTGCACGAATGCTCATCACCTAATAAACTATCTTGTTAGTCTTTAAAGTGCTACATGACTGCTTTTTTTTGTTTTGTTTTACATTAAGATGTGTTAGCCTTTGCTGTGATCCGCTGTTTACCTGGCTGTGATTACAAAGACCATCTTTAGAACAATAGGTACAGAAACGCCAAGGATTTAGAGTGGTCTGGCTCCTTCCTTCTATGACGATCTGATCTGCTTTGTGTGTCTGTCCTTCTCTGATTTAGCCCAGCTGCTGTCCTTTAGGTGTGGTCCAGTGTAGCTTGGCTCAGGTTGAGTTTCCTTAGAATCATGTCTGGTTAATCTTAGGATCTTATTTTTGGCACTTAGACAAAAATACGAAGGCAGGATATTGCTTGATTTTGCTTTGATTTTACTTTTATTTGGCTTCCTGTGGAAAATGCCTCCAGTCAGATCCTTGGATACAGTGATATTCAAATATAAAAAGATAAAAAGGAGTTTGTAAGTGAACGGGGTTTTTTTTGTCTAAAGCAGGGATTGAGACACACTGATACACAGAAAAATCAGTTGAGGACCACATGACTGATAAACGGGGGGAGGGAGAAGAAATACATGCACGTCACCCATGCAACTTGGGGAGGCACCTAGGCTCAGGACTTCCCCCCCAGGGCCAGATTAACTCTTCTGGAGATCGGGGGCCCTCTAGGCCCTGGGGTGGGGCCAAAAATGAGGGGGTTCAGTGTGGGTGTGGGTGTGCTGGGGAACAGAGTGGGGGTACAAGATCTGGGAGGGAGAGAGGATGCAGAAATGAACTGGGGTGCAGGGTCTGGACAGGAGGTAGGATGCAGAAGTGCACTGAGGTGGGGATGCAGGGTCTGGGTGGGAGATTAAGTGCAGAAGTGGGTTTGGGAATGCATAGTCTGGGTGGGGGGGCTGCAGGGTCTAGGGTGCTCAATGATATAAAAAAGGTGTAGTCCCCTTACTAAAGGGGCCTCTGGTTTATTCTGAAAAGACCCTGTGTGCTACAATCCAGACTATAATTCCCATGAGCCCTTGGGAAAAAACAGGAAGGGAGGACTCTGGGGGGAGAGAGGACTGCTCTCTCCATGTGCTTGAAGAAAGAGGCCTAGCAGTCTGGGACTCTGCCTTGGAGTTTGGAACCAGAGGGGGCGCCAGGCTGCTGCCAAGGACATTGACCCAGTGGAGGGGCTGTTGGATGCAGCTACTAGATGCCTGTTGGAACTGGGAGTTCGCAGGCTGCTTCCGATAGGCACAGCATAAGGCAGTAAGTTTCGGCCCTGTTGGAAAAGTGCTGCCTGGGACAGAGCTGCTGTTTAGCCTGGACCAAATCCTCACTACAGCTGCAACATCAGCGCGCCAACGCAAGCAAGTCTGGGACTGAGTCTAAGGGTGTGCACACTCTGGGGTGGGGTCACTGTTTTCTAGCTATATAAGCATCAATTATTGTTATGTGTTTTGTTAATACTATTCATTTCTAATTCTGTTAATCCCTGTTTAAGTTACGTAAAGATTGTTTATTTTAAAGTATTCTATTAGATGTATATGATTTGTAGTTGTTGTTTTGGATCCATATTATAGCTGGAATGACTATGTTCCTGGAGGCTCTCAAGGCACACCAGTGAGTGTGTACAAGGCCAGCCAGGTGGAGGCACCGCCATTTTACATTCATTGCCAGCAAGGGGATGGGTAGGGCTTTCCCCAACTAAACACCATCACCACTGGGGTGCTCAGGATCTCTTTTGGGTTAAAACACCAGGCGCCCAGGCACATCTGTTGAGTGTGACCTGCTCCCCAGTAACCCAGGGAGGAAAAAGGGGGTTACAAAGGTAATGCATTATATTTTCTTTAGAAAGAAAAAAATTTCCTGACATCGTACTTAGCTATGTAGAGTATAGCATTCTGCATTGTGAGATGGTCAATTTACCAACAGCAATTGTACATACTTGAAAATGTATTTAATCTCTTTCATATTTGTTAGCTCAGTTAACAAAATCTGCCAGTGCACATATGAAGTTGGTTGTACTTGGAGCTTGAGCAATGGCTAATGGGGTTTGCAGTGAGACCTTCCTGCCCCATTGCTAGGACTATATAGATAGTGGGGGCTACAGGTATGTTGAAATAATTGCTTGCGTGTAGATGCATACTTTTTCTCAAAATAATGTCAATTATTCCAAAATAATGGTACTGTGTAGATGTACTCCTACAGGTTCTGGAGACACTGTATAGCATGAGTAATGATGTATATTCAGAAACAAAGGAAAGTCTGAATCAGGATTTTGTTGTCTTCTTCCTACATTATTTCTCCCATTAAGTTGGTCTAACAGCAATGAGCAGGCTGTCCACAGATAATAAATAATCTGCTTAACCTAGGAAGAGGTAGTAATGAAATGTTCAGAGGACTCCGCAGCTTTTTGACTTCAATAGAAGGGGTGGAATCATTTTTTTTAAGAATGGTCTAAAATTAATGTAAGTAATATTATTAAGCCTCAACTGGAGTACTGCATCCAGTTCTGGGTGCCACATTTCAGGAAAGATGTGGACAAATTGGAAAAAGTGCAGAGAAGAGCAACAGAAAATGATGAAAGGTCTAGAAAATATGACCTATGAGGAAACATTGAAAGAACTGGGTTTGTTTAAACTGGAAAAGAGAAGACTCAGAGGGGATATAACAGTTTTCAAATACTTAAAAGTTTGTTACAAGGAGGAGAGTGAAAAATTATTCTCCTTAACCGCTGATGATAGAACAAGAAGCAATGAGTTTAAATTGCAGCAAGGGAGATTTAGGTTGGACATTAATAAAAACTTTCTAACTGTAAGCGTGTTTAACCATTGGAATAAATTGCCTTGAGAGATTGTGGAATCACCATCACTGGAGATTTTTAAGAACAGATTAGATAAACACCTATCAGGGATGGTATAGTGTTGGTCCTGCCATGAATGCAAGAGATTAGACTCCCTTTCAGTTCTATGATTCTATGGTTATATAGTATGCATTTGTTTTAATCAGATCCATGTGCCCTCACCTCTCATTCAATAAATGGCAAATAGACAACTTTTTTAACTTTGCTTTTTATTTTCCCATTAAAAGTTACATAGATACACCAAAAGCCCATGCAGTCATTAAATTATAATGTAGAAGAATAGTAATGATCTGAAATTCTCAAGTGTAATAAAATAAACTTCAGAGAAAGAAGAAAGGAATAAAACAACACCAAGTTAAAAATACTATATACCAAGCTAACAGGTCAACTAGTGAGCAGTTCAGGCAAACAAAAGCACATATGAAACCAATTCATCTGTAAGTGTAATTTGTCCTACTGTCTTTAATGAGGTAACACATGTTGATGTGAAATAGCTGTCCTCTGATTTCTTGTGGCATTTAAAGCAACTAGATGAATTCTTTTGTGTAAGAAAGAGCGTGAGGTGCTCCTATGTTGCAATCACCTGGTTTTCCAAGCACCCATACAAGATGTGGCCCTCAATTTATAGTGCTATTCAAAGCATATGATCAGATCCAGTAGGGCAAAATAAGTCTAAATGAACTGAGTGAGGAGTATAACTGAGTGCAGTCTTCTGGGGTGAGATTTTTCAAGCATGCCTAAGTGATTTAGGCAAAAGTCCCATTGAATTTAAATGGCATTTAAGTGCTTTTAAAATCCTGCCCTTGGAAACTAAAAATAGAACTTTCAGAATCACTGGATTTGTTGCGCATGTGTTAGCTGCAGGTTGTGAGCATATAGGAATAAGATTATCTGATTTTGCTATTTAATATCTTTGCCCAAAGCTATGGCCTTTTGTGACCAAATATTTTAAACAAGTTGTAAGTAAAGTAGGTTTGTCTACCTATTTTTTCCCAATAAAGCAATAGCTCACTTCGGGTACATCTACACAGCAGGTCTAAAGTCAAATTAAGCTACTCAACTCCAGCTATGTCCATTGTGTACCTTAAGTTGAAATAGTTTAATTCGGCTCTTGGCATTGTCTACACAGCAGGAAGTCAAAGAAAGAACACTCTTCCTTCGACTTCCCTTACTCCTCATTAAATGAGAGTTACCATAAGTCAAAGTAAGAAGTCCTTCAGCTCAACATTATTTTGAAATGAAGGCTTACTGTGGGGATGCGCACTATATTATTTCAGAATAACGTCAATTATTTCAAAATAATGCTGCTGTGTAGACGTACCCTTCTTGTGTTGACTCCTGCTCCTGCCTACTCAAAAGTAACAACAAATGAAATTAAGAAGATTTCAAGAACCCCACAGACGATAGCCCGATATCTTTAAATATTTTCAATAGTTAACACAAAAGCAATTATACACCTGCAAAATCCCCACCGCTGTTTATTTGTTTAGGAATAATGTGGCAGCTGTATAATCTGGTGTAGGCAAAAAAACAGTGGTGCCTCCACAGGTACTAGATAACAGCTCTTATTGGCTGCAAACCAGGACACTGCTTCCCACAGTACCCATTGGCTGGAAACAGTAATCCACTGCCAGTGGGAGTTGTCATAGTCTGTACCTTCAAAGGTGCGGGTAAATATAGTGGTGCACACCTGCCAGGAGCTCACCCTGATGGACTGGATATAGCTCATGAGTAGGTATTTTCCCACCCCTGCTATAATCAGCACATGTATTAGTCAATTTCAGAACTATTAATATTGTAAAGATGATCTCTAGGTAGATAGAATTTTGCTTTATTTCTTCATTTCCTTGATGAAGCAAGCTAGGTTCAATTTAATTTACAGTGGAAATACAAGTAAAAATTTTGCCTTTTTAAATTTACAGTATGGGACCAGATACTCAGCTGTGTAAATTAGTGTAATCAATTGAAGTCATGCCAGTTCCACCTACAGGTTTTCTTTCATGATTATAAATTAATTTTATAATTAATATAATACAATAAATTAATAATGCACAAACATTAATAAATAATAATAGTTTATAGAGCCTCTTTAGGATTTTAAATGAGCAAAGCACATTATAGAGATTAACTGATTAACTGAAACTTCTATCATACACCTCAAAATAGTTCGTCTAATGACCCCGCTTTTAATATTTCTTGCTGGGATTTTCAAAGGCACCCAAGCGAATTATGTGCACAAATCCTACTGAGATCCAATGGGATTTGGAAATCTGAATTCCCCAGGCTCCTTTCAAAAACTCATTTTCTAATTTGTGAAGGCAAAAATCAAACAATAGACAAGAGTCAATGAATGGAATGGATACATTTTGTAAAGAAAGCCACATGATAAATTAATCCTGTATGTCTGAGTGGAGCCCAAATGTTTAGGGTATCCCCTGTTGAAACGTCCATCCAATTCACTGACACTGCTTCTCATCTCTTGTATCTTAGGCTTGTTCTTCTAAGCACTTCTTCCTACGGAGTATGCACGTACAGGAACCATAGGGAGTCTCCACCGGAATCATCACCTGAATATAAATTATATACACATAAATAACTTTTCTCTAGCTAGAGTATCCATTAACCTCAGAGGTATTATAGAACTAAAATCAATATTCATAGAACCTAACAGCACTCAACACCTCATAATATCAACCCCACAGGGACACATTCCTCCTTTTGCAGAAGTCAGTAGGAAATTTGCCACAGATTAAATGAGAGCAGGAACAAATCTATATTGGCTATTCAAAGGCTAAGAGTAGTGATGGAAGGGGATCCAGACCAGGAGATAACAAGAGAACAAGGAGAAACTAATTCATTCATCTATCAAAAGTGGCAATCATAAAATCAAATAGCCTGATAATCTTCTCACGTATACTAGATTTGTATGAGTGTTACTTTTTCAGGTTGGCTCCTCAGCTGCACTGGGCAATACAAAGAGCCACAGAGGAAAAGGTGTGTAAATGTTTTACACTATCTTGCACCCTTACACTCCACAAAGTTCATGAGTTGCACCCAGTTCTCACTTCTTTTTACCTGCAACAAAATCTCAGAGGGGAGTTCTGGCAGCTGAGGGGTTCTAGAATAGTTTCATAGATACCAAACCAGAAGGGACCATGGAGATAAGGACCAAGGTCTGGCCTCCTTCTGTAACACAAGCTGTAGCACTTTCCCAAAAGAATTCCTAGAGCAGATTTAAAAAAAATCCAATATTGATTTAACAATTGTCCACAACAGAGAATCCACCATAACGCTTGATGAATTGTTCCTGTGGTTAATTTCTCTTGTTGTTAAAAATGTGCACCTTATTTCTAGTTTGAATTCATCTAGCTTCAACTTTCAGACATTGGATTGTGCCCAACCACACCAGTCCCCTAGGTAGGTTTTATATTTTAAGCATCTCCTCACCTCCTTTTCACTGGACAATCCCAGTTTCTTCAGGTCTGAGTCATAATAATGAATGTTGTTCAAGATGATTTCAACCTCCTTGAGCTGAAACCATAAAATAGGTGTCCATAGTTTGTCATACTTTAATCATGACAATATGATACATTTTCCTTTAGTTATAAATAAAAAGAGTTGATCAATCACAAAAGAAGGGTGGGCACAGAGGATAAACGAGATCCATTTTAGAAACACTGGAACATTAATCCATAGCATTCTTTCCTTTTCTTTCTGAGTCTACCCCTGTGAAGTGCTGAGTGCCCTTCCCTCCCATTACCTTCACGGAAAGTTGTCTACACCTCACTGGGTTGGCATTTTGTGAGCATTCTCAGTTTTCCAAAATGACTGGCTTGATCTTCAGGCTGTTTCATATTTTCCTTAGTTTCTCTAGACCAATCAACATGTAACTCACATTGGCTCAGCTTGAACTTCTCAGTGGATTTCACAATTGTATTTATTTTATGAGCTAAATATCAAATGGTGAAGGAGATACCTGTGGAACTCTTGCCAGGACGAGCATCTGGATATCATTGACAGTCTTCTGGTAAGAGGGTGAGTATTCGCCACATTCAGGTGGCCCAGCAAATGCTTCAAGGACACTCTGGTGAACAATATCCCTTAAAAATATTGCATGAAAGTAAAGATCTAATATTACTATATAGCACAGGGTTTATATGACGCCTACTCCCCTGCCACTTTCCCCAACCTCTCCTCGGTCTAACTCCAATCCTACATTTCTGCAAATAATCTTTTTACTTAAGTTATGTAACAGATTTGGTACAACTTCAGATGTTGTGGAGTTTCTCTGTACTAAATATGAACTACCCAGATCCATCAGGAGTAATGCCAGGTTACAAAACTGACAATGTGTATCACAGTGTTATTTACAGAAGTACTGAACACTCACAACTTCAGCTGAAGTCAAAGGGAGCTGTGGGTGCTTGGCAACTGTGAAAATCAGACCCAGAGATTTTAAATAAATAGTTTTAATGATTACAAAAAGCAAACTGGGGTTGCTTTTAGGGCACAGTTTGTGCAGTGCCTACAGCATGTGGAAGATTCTTTGTTTTTAGAAGAAGTCTAGAATAATACATTTACCAGCAGATACAATTCACTTCAGTACATACCATATGCAGTCAAAGTCAATATCTTGACACTCGTCATAGCACCACTTGCAGAACAGTTCTGCGCTTAAAACTCTGTCAGTGGTCTCGGGAAGTGTGGTGTATTTGTCCCTGTGGAAACCTTCAAATCCAGACAGTCCTGTTTTCTTAAGTTTCAAATCTTTAATTCCAGAGAAAATAACTGGACGACCTGTGATCCAAACATATCAGAAGGAAACGGTGAGCTCCTATTCATGCAGGCAGATGGAAGCTCTGTGGCAGTCAGTTGCATAGCCATTCAGCATTCACCCCAGCAAGGTCAGTTCCATAGCCATACAGCATTCACTCCAAGCTGCAGTGGTTTTATTTGTGTGATACATCAGTATTGTTACAAGCTATTTTCTGCACACACTTAGGCTACGTCTACACTGCAGGGGGATCTTTTTCTGCTTGTTTTTTCAGCAGAGACTTTTCCAACATTTGGCTTGTCTCTAAAATGAGGAATACAGGGATGCCGAAAGAACGCGCTTGCTTTTTCGGAAACTTTTCTGAAACCAGTGGACACGATCCCTAGACGTGGCAGAGTATCCCGAAAAACTCTGCAGTTTAGACATAGCCTTAGGTAGCTGAGAGCCATCTTCAAAAGATCAGAAACACCCTCCTGTTCCAAATGACATTAAAGTCTGTAAGAGGATCGTAGCTTTCTCAATACCAGCCAGAAGATTTCTTGACTTTTTATTTGGAAGTTCTTTTGAATGTGAGGAAACTTAAGGAGCTAAACAAAACAAAGAATGAAGGGAGATATGATTGCTCTCTAAATACATGAGCGGGATAAACACCAGGGAGGGAGATGAGTTATTCAAGTGAAGGACAAGTATTGGTGCAATCCATATAAATCGGACAAGAAAATTTTAGGCTTGAGATTTGATGGTTTCTAATCTTCAGAGCTTTCCCAGGGGAGTAACGAGGGCAAAAAAAACCTAACTTGTTTTCAGACTGCCTTTGGTAAGTACAGGGAGGAAAGGTATGATGACATTGCATGCAACAGCATATAGGCCATTTGTAACTGCTATTAGCAAATATCTCCAATGGCCAGATATGGGATGCTAGAGGGCTCTGAACTACTACAGATAATTCTTTCCCAGGTCTTCACATGCTCAGGGTCTAACTGACCATTGTGTTTGGAGTCAGGAAGGAATTTTTCCCAGGTTAGATTGGCAAAGATATTGTATATGGTGTGGAGGAAAGGCTGTTCATCTTCCTCTGCTGTAGGGGGCACAAGGTCTCTTGTTAGTTTCAACTAGAGTAAATGATGGATACTCTGTAGCGGGTGTATGGAATGCGTTATTTTTCTTTGGATCAGTTTCAGCTTTTGCAGACTGAGGATGTGAACAGGGTGCTTGGAGGAGTGCGACCGACCATGTGCTCGCTGAACCCTTGCCCTTTATGGCTTATTAAATCGAGCCAAGAAGGGATGACTGGTTGGATCCAGAAGATTATTAATGCGTCTTTTCGGTCTGGGACAGTTCCTGCCAACTTGAAAGAGGCGGTGATAAAACAGTTCCTTAAGAAGCCTACCCTGGACCCATGCAATGTGAATACCTATCTTCTAGTCACTAATATTCTTTTCTTGGGCAAGGTACTTGAGCGGGTGGTGGTGTTGCAACTCCAAGCTTTCTTGGAAGAAACAGATTATCTAGATCCATTTCAGTCTGGCTTCAGGCCTAGTTTTGGAACAGAAACCACCTTGGTTGCCTTGGTAAATGACCTATGCCAGGAGACAGATGGGGGAGTGCATCCCTGTTGATTCTCTTGGACCTCTCAGTGGCTTTCAGTACCATCGATCATGATATCCTTCTGGAGCACCTGATGGAGCTGGGTATTGGAGGCACTGTTTTGCAGTGGTTCCAGTCCTACCTGTCAGGACATTCCAGAAGGTAGAGTTTGGGGGCTGCTGCTTGACCACATGGTAATTGTGCTACGTACGGGGTCCCACAACATCTTGTCCCCTGTGCTGTTTAACATTTACATGAAACCACTGGGAGAGGTCGTAAGGAGATTTAGGGGATGGTGCCATCAATATGCAGATGACACCCAACTCTATTTCTCTGTGACGTCGGGTACAGGTATGGCAGCGATCAATCTGAACCAGTATCTAGACACAGTGATGACCTGGATGAGATTGAATAGGCTGAAGCTGAATCCAGATAAGACAAGGTCTTGTGGATCAGGAAGCCATCTGTCCGGGAATGTAATGTTCTGGATGGGGTCACACTCCCCTGAAAGAACAGATAAGCAGCTTGGGATTCCTCCTCGACCCTTTTTTAACATTGAAAATCAGATTTTCTCACTAGTCATGAGTGCTTTTGGGCAGCTTTGGATGATCCGCCAGCTGCAAGCCTTCCTGAATAAGAACGACTTGGCTACAGTGATTGATGCCTGATTGGACTATTGTAATGCCCTTATGTGGGGCTGCCTTTGAAGAGTCTTTGGAAGCTTCAACTGGTCCAGAATGCAGCTCCTTGAGTGTTAACTAATACTCGTTATACAGAGCACATTATGCTAGTGCTTAGGCAGCTTCACCAGCTTCAGGTATGTTTCCAAGCACAATTCAAGGTTTTGGTTATGACTTATAAAACCCTAAATGGGTTGGGACCGGGGTATTTGAAGGACCATCTCTTCCTATACAAACTCACCCAGGGATTGAGGTCGGCTGGGGAGGTTCTGCTCCATGGTCCTCCACTTATAGAGATAAAGTTGACATCTACACAGAGAAGGGCCTTCTCAGTCTTTGCTAGGCTATGGAATTCTCTTTCCCGGGACATTCACCTGATGCCAGTGTTGGCACTGTTTTGGCACCAGGCTAAGGCCACCCTTTTTATCCATGCTTTTATTTGAGGGGGGGGGGGAGTGTCCCTCCTCTAGAGGTGTTTTATGTTCCCCCCCTTTGGGGTTTTGTATTTTACTTTTATATATGTATATTTATTGTGTTTTAACATTTTTGTAAGCCACCTCAAATATTTTAAATAGAGAGGCAGGGTAAAAATATTTTAAACACATAAATAAATAAAAATAACTTGGAGTCTTTAAATCAAATTGTCAGGACTTCAATAACTCAGAGGTTATGGGTCTGCTACAGGAATGGGAGAGTGAGATACGATGGACCTACAGAGTGCAGAAGATCAGACTAGATCAGTGTTTCTCAAAGTGGTCTGAAAAACCACGTTGAGATAGCTGTTAACTGGCCGTGCCGATATGTTTAATTTATCGGCACCGTGGCAACAGAGCCTTGGGGCTCCCATAGGCTCTAGTTCGCCATTTGTAGCCAAGGGAAGCCACAGGAAGCAGCAGCCCGGCCACACCACTTCCCACAGCTCCCCTTGGCTGCAAATGGCAAACCAGAGTCAATGGGAACCATGAGTCTCCGTGGCTGTAGCACTGGTAAATTAAACATACTGGAAAGGCCAGTTAGTAGCTTTCTCAAAGTGGTTTTGGTCCAAAAGAGAGTCTGTTGTTCTAAACCAGATAAGGATAAATTTCTTTCTGCTGGTAGGACTAGATAGGTCAGGGCAATGGCAGCGGGGTATAGTATTTGAAGGTTACTTACACGCTGAAAAATTATTGTGTAAAAGTGACATTTGAATAGTGCTGATGGAAAGTTTTCCATCAAAATGGTTTTTAACAGCTAATTGGGTTTTCAGCAAAATATTTTTCATGAAAACTATGCACCAGATAAAACACTGAGATTTTATTGCACCGTTTTTGCAGAAAAATACAAGTACTTTATTGTATGTTGGGGCTTTTTGAGAGGTTGTTACTATTTTGGAGGGCTGTTTAAAATTCGACATTTTTGTATAAAAACAATTTCTTGCCCATTCTAATCATGAGGTCTATTTTTATTCTTTCTCAGTGACTTTTCATAATATCTGTCATTTTGAGCTCGTTATTACAATATTGTCTGAAATCCGATGCAATGTGCTATTACTATGTTCAATATCCGTTCTTTCTTTTCAGTTGTTAAATGTTGAACCAATTAAAATAATAATTACTTTGTTTGGATCACAAAAGCTCTGTGCTTTTTAACATTCAATGTGTTGATAATGAAATATGCTTATTAAATGAAGTCTCACAGAGCTCTTCTAACTAGCAGAGTGAAATGATAGAATGCAATAGTTCAGGGTTTCTCAACCTATGGGTCGGGACCCAAATATGGGTCGCCATTACATTTCAAAAGGGTCACCAAATGTCTCCCCAGGTGACTCTGCCCCCTCTCCTCCCCTGTTTTTGAACTGCCTTGGGTCACCAAGTCTCCCTGAATTGTCAAAATGGGTCCCCATCTGGAAAAGGTTGGAAACCGCTGCAATAGTTGCTTAAAGTAAATTTCAAAGTCTGATTAATATGCATGTAGGAGGCAAATTAAAGGCAAAGAAAATTATCTTTCAATAAAAAAGGAAATGGTTGAACTCTCTTTGGCAGGAAATCCAGAAAAAATATTAAAGAGCTGCATGATAGAGAGACTGAAAATTGAAGGTATGTCATTTTGGTGAGTTCTAGTACATGATTGGGGGGGAGGGGAATTGTGCAAATTCTCATGGGGTGCTCAATTCTAGCATGCCCTTTGTTGTTCTGTATGTACAATGCACTCAGCACCTTCTCAGGTTCTTTCAATCAATTAGCCAGACTTACGTTGGTTCAAAACATGTACCCCCTTAGTGGGGTCTGATAAATCTTTCTACAATATTTTAATTTACTTTATTTGGCTACCCAGGTCACTCTACTTTGGGCTCATATAAGAGTTCTGGTCAGCTCTTGTCCCTGTTCAAGGCACACTCCTGCCTCATTCCCTGAGTCCCCTTCCTTGAACTGGAGCTGTGCTTCAGATGGTCACTCCAGTATACAGGAGATACCAGCTGTCTTCCCTGGAGTTGGGTTGCAGGTTAGCCAGCTCTAGAGCCTTAGCTGCTCCCTCAGCTGGCCCTTTTCCTCCTCTATTAGTCCTCAGCCCAGAGGTTTCTGCAGGCCAAGTGAGAGAGCACAATGGAGAGAGGAGGATGAAGTAAGTGGGGATGGGGGGCAGAGCCACCGATAAAGAGGGTCTTCAGTTAAGGGGGTGGGGCCTCAGGTAATGGGAAGTCAAGGTGGGGCCTTGCATCAGGGGGTAGGGTGGGGCAAAGATGTCTGGGTTTTTTGTGATTACAAAGTTGGCACCCCAGGCCTGTGGACAGAGCCTGATGCCCTTGTCATGCAGCCAGAGCCTACATCCCCATGGCCGGAGTATGTTGCCTGCCACCCCAGGGCTGGAGCCCAACTCCACTGCCCTGGGAAGATGGGGAACCCACTAGCTGCCTGCTTTCCAACATTTGTGTCTCCAGAGGGAGACAGAGTTTATCCCCTGCTGGCAGCTCCAGGGAGGGACCGCTGCTTTGTCTCCCCTGAAATCAATGACTGTGGGAGTAATACTAATAGTCAAACTATTAGTATTAACAATATATTAGTTTAAGCAGCCCATTTTCAGAAGACAGTTAAGTCCTGTGAAGTATTAGTGTTTTGTGAACAATTGTAATTATTACGTGTTTAGAAATATAAATCTGAGTGCCCCATTATTTGCTCACCCATGATTCTGTGAACAAGGACACAAGATCAGATCCACAGTAAAACCTTTTATATGTGCTGCTTCCTTTGTTTTAGGAACCCTTGATAATGTCCTAAGCCCTTTAGCTCCTGCTGTTCTCCTTAAACTTGTCTGTTTTTAATCAATAGAGACATTGAGGAAGAAGCAACAACGCTGCTGAAAAATTATAAATTATTTACTCACCATTCGGACTCTGTTCGACTTCACAAAAGCGAATTCCTTCAGGAACAAAGATAAAGGAGTGGACATGGGGAATGCCTTTCTACAGATTTAAAACACACTTGTAAGTAAAACTTCAGTGCACTGTAGTATAACTTTAAAAAAAATGAACTGAGAGAAACAATTATCCAGAATACACTTGAACCTCTTTAATCCAGCAATGCTGGGAAACAGGGTATGCTGAATTAAAGATTTTGCCAGGCCACGAAGGGCACTATGAGGTGGAGTATGAGAGGGATGGGGATGGACACTTACCTGGCTCCCTGCTCCCAGGTGCACATGTGGCTCTAAACCTGTGCCACTCCCAGACACTGCAGGTGAAGTGCCTAGATGCGCTGCCCTTCCCCAAGCTGGGAGAAGGGAGAGTGTCAGCACACAGAGAAGCTTCCTGTTCATATCACAGGTGTTCCCAGATTAAGGACACCCAGAGTTCAGAGCTTCAAGGGTATATGTACTGCATTGTGGTAGTATTTTTATATACCTGTTGTAGACGTCGCCATGGTAGCTCTTGAATATAAGTTTTGATGTACACCACATGAGAAAATGATGACATGAAGTGATTGCAGATATCCAGGGCAAATTGTTCTATAGTGTCAATCTAAGAAAACAAATAGCATCTTAGAGGGCACCCATTATGTAATGTATATTGACATACAGGATCAGATCACAGTACACGTGAATCAGTTTTGTGGCCGATATGAATGCCATTCAATTCTGGGTTTCTAAAGATAATGTCTGTCTAGCACCTAGGCAGCTCCTATTGCATTCTAATTTGCAATAGGAACTAAAAGTCATATTTTATCAGAGATCCCTTATGCCTTACCTAAAGGAGTATTCACACCCAGGAAAGGGCAAAGCAAGCTAGAGGCATGGGATTGAAAAAAGTCACTACAGGATCCTGACTCTCAGAAGATCTAATGTCAAAACACTCTGGGTGGGTGGTCTGATTTGAATAATAAGAATTAAAGAAGGACAAAGACTAAAGATGGGTTTTCATTAATTAGATTGAGAATATGGTACACACTATGACATAATTAGGCTATATAGAATTAGGGTGCTTAAAGACTAAGTGATGGAACTAAACTGAGGGTAATGATACTTTCCTTCTTTATAAAGCACTTTAAGATCTACTGATGGAAAGTGCTATATAAGAGCTAGATATTATTATTATTTATTTTATTATTATTTTATTAAAGAGTGTACCAGCAATACTACACAAAGGTACCTGAAGACAGGTGTGAGGATAGCACTGGCTAAATTTATCAGACAAAATACTTCAGAAAACTAAAGAGGGGTCCAAATTCCAATATCTATATCCAGAATTTCATTCATACTTTTCCGAAGTTTAGGGGTATCAGACATGGGGGATCTGGCCTGATCAAATGCAAAAAGCATTCATTATAAAAGAGGTCAGCCAGCCAAGCCTAAAAGTGTCTTCAATATATAAAATATAGATTATTCAAATTTGGGCACCAAATAGTAGATGAGAGAGTGTATGTTCTATATAAAACAGAAGTACTGGAAAAAGGAAAGACACAATTTAAAATCTTGAGAGGAACTGCAGTGCCAAACTAGAAAGCAGACAGAGGAAGAAAAACAAATGAAAGAAAGTGGGCAATAGAATAGTTTAAAAGAATACCCCATTGCATTTTGCCAAAGCAATGACGATGTTCTTTATGGTGTCAGTAGGGATAACAGCAGAATTGTCTCCATGCACGTATTCATTGACAGAATCCAGTCTAATATGTACACAGGCCTCCACTTCTTTAATGTGGTGCTGCTTGCTATCTCTTCTGATACGAAGAAGCTTAATCATGTTCTTTCCATACTCAGAATTTAAGATTTCCAGATCTTCATACTGCAGTAAGAACAAATACATTTTGTTATTCAATGGAGTTACAGTGGAAGCCAGAGCCTGGCTGAGCAGGATCAAACACCTATTTCTTTATCAATTATTTTTATTTTTGTGGTTACCTGTGGTACTTAAAACAAGTGAGGTAATGGTGAAGGTGTGAAATATTGGCAGGAAGAAAGAAACCATTTTAAGGAGATACTGTTATTAGTGGTATTTAACATTTATATTGCAGTAATGCCTAAAGACTTCAGCTACAGTGGACTCTCTTGTGCTGGGCACTATACAAACATCAAAGGTAAATGGTCTATAGTATGGAACAAATGTTGTTTGAAAAAGGGAAATATAATATGCCACTACAGATGTTGGGTCTGATGCACCACTGTGTTGTTCCTCATATATATAGTCTGTGATTCCACAGAAATCAGTGGTAAGCTGAAATCAGTGGAGTTATACCAACATAAAAGGTGGATTACAACACTGCTGAGTGAAGCCCATTATTAATTATTATTATTTTATTTGATTACTACTACTATGATAGGGCCCAGAATCCTCACTCATAGAACAGAATCTCATTATAGCGACCATTGTGGGGGGAAAAAGACAACCCCTACCCCCAAAGAACTTACAATTTAGTGTGAACTAAAAGAAAAAAAACAGTCAATTAATACAGCAAATGGGGGAAAACAAGGAAACAGTCAGACTGTGATGGAGTGTACAAACCCCACTGGCCTGGAAGGGTTTAAGGAGAGTATTGGGCTCAGATAGCCCTGCCCCTCCAGCCTTTCATGCACCAACCAGCAACAGGACTGAAAAAGGAACATACCAACTCAGGACGGGGAAGCTGTGAAGGAAGACAGACCTACCTGGAAGGCTCCTTACAGACATGCCAAAAAAGTCCCACTAACGGAATAGGGCTATATGTGGGGTTTGGTTTAGTTTTTTTCCCCTTTTTAGCTTATCTGGGGCAGGAAACTGAGAGAGTAAAGTACTGGGATGAAGTGATACAGGAAGGGTATCTCAGAGAGCACCCTGGGAAGTCAAATGTTGTTTGCCCTCCTGGTGCCCTAGAATGCAATGACTGGGCAGGCCCTGTCTCCTTTACCATTGCTTCCACTACTGGTTGGATTTTGACCACTAGGCCACACAGCCCCATGAGGACTCTATTATAGAGACAAAAGAGATATTATGTCTCTCTTAGCACATTGCTCCAATGTCTGAATAATTAGGACTCCAGATTGCAAATCTGAGGGCTTCTCTACATGGCTCCTTCATGTGCAATATTGGGGTTTGAGTTGCTAGCATGAACTAAAAGGTACCTATTTCACATTAACATATTCCTGTCTGAAACAGAACTATGTGACTTCACAGAATTTGCTGGAGTGATTCTGGATTTGTTTCCCTGTAGATGAGATATAATACAATAATCTGTCTCTCATGTTGGAAAGCCAAGCCACAACATTGGCTCAGCTCTGCACTAACATTTTCTGGTTTGTCCTTGGAAATTCATTAATTCAACCAGCCAAAAGTAGTCAAGATCCTTTTAAACCTCTTCCCATATTTGTAAAATAACAAAATATAAGCAGAAATACTAGGGTGCTGCGTTATTTCAAAGCTACTAGTTCTTGGAACCCATTTAGAATCCTAGAATCAGAGAATACTAGAACTGGAAGGGATCTCAAAAGATCATCAAATCCAATCCCTTGCCCTCACAGCAGGATCAAGCACCATCTAGATCATCCCTGATAGATGTCTATCCCACCTGCTCTTAAATATTTCTAGTGATGGAGATTCCATTTATTTCTTCTACATGGGTTTTCTTTAACTTAGTTCACTGTTTTCTAGTTGGCACTTTTCCCCAGTTACCTTTTAAAATATGTTTATGACTTGCAGTACCTACTAAAATTTCTAGTAGCAACCCAACTAAGTATGTAAAAGAACATATTATAATTATTATTAAAAACAACAAATGGTTGTTTAAAGACTAACAAAACACGTAGATGGTATTATGAATTTTCATTGGCACAGCCCATTTCTTCAGATGACTGGCTTATCTGCAGCACTGGGGAGTAATTACTTTGAATTACTCTGGGGAGTAGTTATTTTGAAATAGCAGCAGTAGAGCAATAACACTAAGGCTGTGTCTACATTGGCATGATTTTGCTCAAAAGCACCCGCTTTTGCGCAAAAACTTGCTGCCTGTCTACACTGGCGGGGAGTTCTTGCACAAGAACACTGACGTTCTAATGTGTGAAATCAGTGCTTCTTGAGCAAGAACTATGATGCTCCTGCTCAGGAATAAGCCCTCTTGTGCAACTGTTCTTGCGCAAGAGGCCAGTGTAGACAGGCAACATGAATTCCTTGCGCAAGAAAGCCCGATGGCTAAAATGGCCTTCAGAGCTTTCTTGCGCAAGAGAACATCTACACTGGCACGGATGCTTTTGCGCAAAAGCACATCTCTTGCACAAAAGCACATGCCAGTGTAGACATTCTCTTGCGCAAATACTTTAACGCAAAAACTCGTGCGTTAAAAGTATTTGTGCAAAATCTTGCCAATGTAGATGTAGCCTAGCACTATTTAGAAATAAACATTATTCCTCAAGAAAAGCAAATTTTAGGGAGTACAAATTTTGAAATAACCAGCCCGTTATTTCAAAATAACGAGAGGGTAGTGTGGATGCTTCATTTAATATTTCAAAATAAGGGGGGTTATTTCAAAATAATTCCCTAGTGTAGACCAGAGATTTGAGGGCCTAACAATGGGGAGAGTTCTGCACTCCAGGTGGTGTCAAATGCAAAACTGCACTCTATGTAGCTTTGTCTAGTCCTCAGTGAAATGAGTTTGAAAATAAGATTTTTAAATGAAAAATAAACAGCATAGGTGCTAGAACTAAGGAGCACAGGGAGTGGAGGAAGTGCTGCAGCACCCGCTGGCTGGAAGTGGTATCCATTATAAACAGAGTTTATAGTTTGGTTCAATGGCTTTCAGCACTTTCTCTATAAAAATGGTTCCAGAACCCTGATAAGTAGTAATAAGTGAATTAAAGTAGAACAGAAAACCTGAAGACTTTCTGTTCTTGACTTGTGTGTATAAGAGCCCAATCCTACAAAGAAGAGCAGCAGCATTTACTACCATTAAGTAGTGTTATGGGAGTGGAAGGTGTTTAACACCTCACAACGGCTGCTCAGAGGATTGTGAGATTAAGCTCTCACAAGGTTTAAGGCTCTCGAAACTGCTCAGAACTGAAGCAGTTCAGCAATATATTTTCATTGCCATGACAAAATTTAACAAAATTGAAAAATGTGATTGTGGCATAAGTTTTCATGTTTTTGACAGAAAACTGAAGTTCCCAGTGGTCAAAAAATTATCACACAAACACAATACATAAATAAAAAAATCTTAGTTTGGGGATTTTATGAAAACTAGAAAAAAATCATGAAAACTGAAATTTTCTCTCAAAAAAATGCCATTTTGTCAAACGAATGCTTTTTGTTGCCAAAAAGATGTTTCAGTGACATATTTCAAGCTACTGTACTCACCAACCTGAACTCCATGGAAGTCATTAAAGAAACAAAGTGGGTGAAGTAATATCTTTTATTGGACCAACTTCTGTTGATGAGACATACTTTTGAGCCACATAGAGCTGTTCTTCAGGTCTGAGAAATGAACTCCAAACAGTAAAATGCAATGTGGATTGTTTAGCAGAGGGGTCAGCAACCTTTCTGAAGTGGCATGCCAAGATTTAACCCTCCTACCCTGGGCCACGCCGCTTCCCTGGAAGGTGGGAGGACAGGCTCTCTTCACCATGCGCCCCGCCTGGTCTCCTATCCTGGGCTCCTCTCCAGCTTTTCCTGTGATGCTTTCACAGTTTCACTTTTTTTTATGTGAAGTGATTAATATTAAACATAAAATAAGTAAAAATAAAAAGAGAAACCCAAAATAAACACCCTAAATCCCTTAGTCAATAGTAAAGCAACTAAAACAATAACAATTATCATGAAAATAAAAATAATTATAGGTATTCCTATAAAATATATAAAATAATTCTTACTTAAAATCTTTTAAAGGCTCTAAAAAGGCTACCAGCTAGATGGTTTAAAAACAAAAACCAACCTAGCATGCGCGCACACGCATACAAAATCAATAAAAAACAATAAAGCCCAACTATTAAATTCCTATTCAAAATACGAATATGGATGGTTAACATCACCCTTCCTGGGTGATACTGACTACTTATGGTCAGTGGGCTGCTCCAGCTCTGTGGGGCCTGGCACACCACAGGCAGGGAAGCTCCTGCTTGGCAGTTCCCGGCTAGGGCCACTGCTACCTGATGCTCTGGCCCCGGCCAGAGTCATCAGATCAGCTGCCATCCAACATACAGCCTCTATACGCATGTGGGAGGGGGCGGTTGAGCTCTTGCCACGTGCCACTCTAAGTCGGCTCACATGCCACTTATGGCACACAGGTTGTAGGCTGCCAACCTCTAGTTTAGCACATATTGTGAGGGACTCTCAACCAGCACCAAGAGAACTAGGTCTAACAAAAGAAATTACATCAGCCACCTTTTCTGTCTACTATCCCAATCCCAACATGGCTACAACTAAACTGCACAGTAGAAATGGCAGTGAAGGGCAAGCAGTACCTTGCAGCACTGGCTTTCATTGTATATGAAACATTCCTCATTGCCTTAATTTTTCTATGTCTATTCAAACTGTTCAGCTCTGTCATGATTGCTTTGATTTGCTCTGTGGTATCACAGACAGTTATTATTGCAGATCATTGTGGTGATAGCTGAAAGGGATGAAACTGAACAAGGCAAGAGAAATGCACTTTTGAAAACAACTTCTCATTTAAAATCTGGTACTTGCTCATTCTGTGCAGCTGACAAAATTCCAAATGACTGCCCAGTCTTTAGAGTTGCTATGCTTTGCTGTTACTTAGTTCCGCCATTGTACCTGTGTTGCAACTGAAACTTCCAGCAGAAATTAAGATGGCAACCAAGAGTAGATTAAGAACATAAACAGAGACATTTTGGAATGTTAAAGCATTAAAAAGGTGAATCAGAAAACTGTAATGCACATCAATCAATGTTTTCATCTTTTCTTTAGTTGTAGCCTTTCAACTATATGTCTGAAGAGTGAAATGTAGATTATTGAAAATGGATTGGATTTCTTTGTAAGTATGTAAATCATTGCATTTTGACTACTGCAAACGATCATTGCTTTACAAAGCACTAATTTCTTATTATCAAAGTGAGCATGCTAGCTGTGTTCTTATGGCAAGCTCCATGCATCAGGTGCCATTATAGCAACATTGGCAGCAACCAGGTTACAGTGAGCTATTGTAAGAGTGGATCTTCCCTGCTAGGAAACATGGTTGAATGTAGGAAAACTGGGAGCCTTCATTATTATTTCAGTCTTAGGCCCATGGCACGAGCTGACCCCTTTCCTTGCCAGTATCAGCTCAATGCCAAGAATTGATGGGACACTGAAACTGAACCACCTTCTCGATATATCCATGATGAGGCATGTTGACAAGCAATATGGAAAGTTTCAGTGTGTGGGAAAGTTTGATTTTAGCATGCAGTTACATCCCTCTCTTCCTTCTAAATCATACAGCAAGCATGTATTTGCAGTTCTTATTTCCATTCCCCAATATAGCCTGATATTTAAATAATATCCTCAGTGAGTGGTCCAGAGTACTTCATAAGCAAAGAGGACACTCAACTTTGTTTCTAGTTATCTTATTACTTGACTTCCTCTTTGATTTCCATCTTCTTATAAATTTTTTTTCTTGGCTCTATTAATTCCTATTTTTGGTGATCACTTTCTTCTAGCTTTAGGGGGTAGCCAAGTTAGTCTGTACAGGATAAACTTAAAAAACAACAAATGGTCTGGTAGCACTTTATAGATTAACAAAACATGTAAATGGTATCATGAGCTCTCGTGGGCACAGCCCACTTCTTCAGCTGCCACCATCTTGGATTTCTTCAACTCAATCTGCTTTGCAGGTTTGCTGTCTTGTGAATTCCTCTACCACAACTTCATCCTCAGATAGTGTCTTTATGTGAAGTACCCATCTGAGAATTAAGAGAGGTTTGAGGGGATTTGTGGGGCTCTAGGAAACAATGATGTCTGCTAATTATGCCAACTTCAACACAGAGCTAAAGACTAAAGCAGTCATTCAGCTCTGATAACTTAATTCCTCCCCCTGCTCTGCCCACCTCTTCTGTTTTTTCTGTCACACTTACTTGTTTTATCTTTTTTATACTTAGGTTGAAAGCTCATTGGAGCAGGGTTTGTAACATCTAGAACAATCAGATCTCATTCTGTGTGGATGCTTGGGAGTTTAAAATAATATACATAAATAATAATTAATGCACAGCTGTCTGCAATAAAGTACTCAAAGAAAGTAGTCCAAACAACCATGATGTGGGCATGTATTTATGGAAACATATATTGATGTTTAGTTCATCAGGGATATCCATGTCAATGAACGACTGATGACAATACAGAATATTACAGTTTGAAGATTAAACAGTCTTAGTCTGTAAATACACAGCCTGCTACAGTTTGTTAAAGTACAAATCTCTTCTGAAAAGTAACACAGGGTAACAAGAGAAATCTGGGGCTCCATGTTGATGTCTCTTCATGGTTTCATATCTCATATATTCAGTTTGTTGGTAAAAACATGTATCTCCTGACTGCCTTGCTTACAAATTCAAACTGGGATCTGAGACTCAAGCTGGGAATTTTCTTTTTCATTCACCTCCAGGAGTAACAAAGGGTCTGCAGGCCAAATTAGACTCCTGGTGACTTCCATGAAACCCCCTTTGCCTTCTGCATATTTTTGTAAGTGCAAGTGTTTGAAATGTACTAAACAATTCTGTTGATGAAGCACAAGGAGGAATAGAACCTAGCTCATTCTCTCTTAGCTCTGCTAGGTCTGCAGAGCTAGCAGATGTAAAAAGCAATAAAAATGATTTTCTGCCACTAGATGTGACACCAATAGAGCAGAACTTGCAAACTGTTCTAAATAGCAATGGAAGTTCTTCTGTGTGTCTGGAATACTAAGGGCCAAAGTTGGCTGCAGCACCACTTTAACACAGTGGCATAGCCAGGATGGGACAGGTGGGCAGGCAATGGGCCTTGGCAGATAGTCTTTCTAGGGGAGGCCATAAAAATGTGCATCCCACCCCCTGCTCCACCACTTGTTGACCTGCCCTGCTCTGCCCACTGGGTGTTCCTGCCAGGGAAGGGAGTTGGGGACTTGCCCTGTACTGCCCACCCTGCGCTCCAGCTGGAGCATGAGGTTGGGGCGTGCCCTGCACCTGGCACTCTGCCCATCCAGCACCTCAACTTGCATCGCTCCCCTGCCTGCCCAGCAATGGGGTTGGGGCACAGGGATTTGCCTCTCTGCTCCTGCCCGCCTGGTGCTCCAGCAGGGGGCCTGTCGTTTTTGATAGGGCTTGGACATGGGCACAAGGAGCTGGGCCAAGGATTCGCCTTCCCAAGCTGGTGGTTTACATGCCATCCATGCCTAAAAATCAAAAAGGAACCCTAGAAAAAGTGGCAACATTGACAGATTGTTAATAATACAAAAGAATAGCACATGTATGTGGGGCAGGGGTTCTCAAACCTCCATGTGCCACTACCCCCTTCTGACAATACCAAAGACATCAACTCTGAAGGAGTGTGGGAAAGGCTGCCACCTCAGCACCAACATCCAAGGCTGAAACTAAAGCCTGAGACCTGCCACCTTTAGGTTTCAGCCCTACACAGTGGAGCTCAGTCTTCAGTTTCGGCCGTGGGCCCCAGCAAGTCTAATACCAGGGTTGGTATTAGACTTGCTGGCAGGTCATGACCTATTTTGGTGTCATGACCCACAGATTGAGATGGCTGATGTAAGGACAAAATCAGAAAGGCTGAGGCTTAAAGTGAGTTACACCTGACAAGGAATAAAAAGGCACTAAGAAGAGAAAGATGAAGTAAAATATTGGTCCTCTACTTAGCGAGGAAGGTGAACTGGTAACTGATGACATCATGAAAGCTGAGGTGCTTAATGCCTATTCTGCCTTGCTCTTCATTTTAAAAAAAAATTAGTGATGACCAGCTACTCAACACACTTACTATTAACAACACGGGGGAAGAAACACAAGCCAAAATAGGGAAAGAAAGGTTAAAGAATATTTAGATGTACTAGATGCATTCAAGTTATCAGGGCCTGATGATAGTCACCCTATCAGAGTGAGACCAGAAACTGAAAGAGAGCCTCAGACTGGTCATGAGCTACTCCCCAGAGGGGACACAAGGAGCTGCCATAGTGGGGAGTATATCCCTTGACAGACCTACTCAGCTGAAGTTAATGAGAAGTAACTGAAGTCAATGGGATTCTTTCCTTTCACTTTAGTGGGAACTGGATCAGATTCTAGAGCAAGGGTGGGCAAAAGGCTGCCTGTCCAGCCCGCCAAGCCACCGGATCTAGCCCGAGACTGCCTTGCCTGAACCCTTATGGAGAGAGCAGCTCACGCATTAAACAACCAGGTGCTCTCCACTCTGGACTGCCAGGGAGGGAGGAAAGGGACTTTGCACATTGCTCCCAGCCCTCAGCAAAATCTCTTAGCTCCCATTGGCCAGAGGTGGGGAGCAGCATGGAGCCAAGTAAGCCTGCCTTAGATCTGCTGCATTCCTGATCAGGAGCCACCTCAAATAAATGCTGCCCAGCTGGACCCCACACCCTGACTCGCCTCTCACAGTCCAACCCACTGGCCCAGATCAGAACTCCCTTCTGCACCCACACTCCTTGTCAGACTCAATAGCCCCATCCCAAACTCCCTGCCCTAGGTTGGAACCCCTCCTGCAGCCTAATTTCCTCCCAGGCCTGCACCCCAACTCCCTGCTCAAGCCCAGAGCCTTCTCCTGCAGCCCAAACTCCTCATCCCCAGTTCAACCCCAAAGCCCACACCCCCCTCTGGAGACCTCATTCCAACCTTCTTCTCCAATCTGGAGCCCTTTTCCATGCCCTGAAGCTTTCATCTCTGGTTCCACCCTAAGCCTCTGTGCCTCCCACAAGGCAGGAGTCAGGAGCGCCAGCTTGTACCATTGTTGGGGGAAAGCCCCAGGCCTCCACACCATAGGGCTGTGTGTGATCCATGATAAAAACATTTTCTGTGATACAGTGTGTGTGTGTGTGTGTGTGTGTGTGTGTGTGTGTGTGTGTGTGTGTGTGTGTGTGTGTGTGTGTGTGTAAAGGCACCCCTCCCACTTTAAACCATAATTATTCAGTTGCTTGAAAGTGATTCTAATGCCTTTGACTCTTCTGCAACAGCTAAGTGAATATAATCAATTTCCAAAACATAAAAGGAGCAAATGAAATGTTCCATTTATAATCTTCCTTTTCCATCAATACATATCTGCAACAAGCAAAAATGGTCTATATGTGCTAGAGAAAACAATTGGTAAAATGCAAATTGTAAATATATATAGAAAGAATATTATAAATATGACCATACTGGATCAGACCAAAGATCTATTTAACTCAGTATCCTGTCTTTCAACAGTGGCCAGTACAAAGATGTCCCAGAGAGAATGAACAGAACAGGTAACCATCAAGTAATCCACTCCCTGTCACTCATTCCCAACTTCTGACAAACAGGAGCTTGGGACACCAGCACTGCCCATCCTAGCTATAGCCATTGACGGACCTATCCTCCGTGAATTTATTTAGTTCTTTGTTGATCCATGTTGTAGTCTTGGCCTTCACAAATTCCCTGGCAAGGAATTCCATAGGTTGACTGTGCGTTGTGTGAAGAAATACTTTCTTTTATTTGTTTTTAAATGGTGGCCTATAAATTTCATTTGGGAACCAATAGTTCTTGTGTTATGAGGAGTAAATAACACTTCCCTATCTATTTCTCTACCCCAGTCATGATTTTATAGACTTTTCTACTGAGATACAAATGTCACTTTGTTTGCAGTTTCAATAGATATGGGCTCAATCCATTCATTTTGGAGCTAGATTTTCAGCACTCTAAATCTAGGTGTATTTTGTTTAGAAGTTTTGGTTTGGATTATTATTATTATTATTATTATTATTATTATTATTATTATTATTAAAGACCAGGGCCATTTGCAAAATTTTAACCATATTCCAGAAGTAGAGCTGGTTTTAGATCTTGGGTTTCAGTGCAAGATGATATCCCTCTTGCAGGATTATAATGGATTATATACATTCCTGGAATATGGCCAATCACCACTGCTAATATTTCTGTGCTTCACTATGTGTGCACTCAGTCTACCTACATCACCTATTTCCTCCCACAAAAATGTCTGCAGAGGAAGCTGATATTGCACAGCTTCCACAATCAGCAGGCAAAGAATTCCTTCCTCTTTCCTCAGAAACAAGAGCTGAACTGCAAAGTGCTCAGAATACCAAGAGAGGCAACTCAGAATTTGTGGAGGTTTCTTGAAGAAATACTGATTTCTGGGGCCTGTTTAATGAAGAAAGGGGGAGGAATTAATTTAGGTGTGGTTCACTGGACTTTCAGATGAATCTGGAGATTGTCATAGAAGCAGAATGGTACAGTGGGGAGTCATGGCCGGAAAAGTGAGGGGCCAGGAATAAATGGGAACAGTGGATGATCTCAGATGCCCTGTTGCCTGTTGTTTCCACTTAGTGTGTTATCATGGTATGCATAGAGACATGAGATGAAAACCCCGTAATGTATATCATGTAGCCTGCTGAATGTGAACTACAAGAGGGAGTAAAATTCAAGAGGGCAGCACACTAAGGCATCTGGGCATATCAGGGAATCACAACATAATATGCTGGCTGCGATGCTTCCAAGCCCCTGAATGTCCTAGTCTAGGATATTCATAGGAAATGCAAGAAATGTGCTTTGTGGTTTCAAAGGAAAACTCTACCCATTAGAGCTGTCTATTTGAAGAATATTACCAGCAGCAAACCAGCCAATATACCTTGACTTCTTGTCTTTAGAAGTGGACAGAGAATACTGGGAATGTTTTAGTAATGACTAATCACTTTATGCAATATGCACAGGCATATCTCACATGTGACCAGAAGGTAACTATCATAGCTTGAGTGTTGTGGGAGAACTACTTTTCAGCAAATCAACTTCCAACTTGGATTCTGAGAGTTGCCTTTTTAAAGGATGGCAGGGATTAAAAAGCCCAGGACAACTCCTAATCTCTATAATGAGACCCTCAGCCAGAGCAGTTTAATCAAACTCAGTTAAATATGCTGGAAACTTTACATTCAAAGCAGAAGACAATTTGGAGCTAGCATATTGTAGTTTTGGTGCGTGCCTACATTGCCATACAGAATGATGCTATGGGAGTTACACCATACTTCCTGATGTTTCAACAATAACTAGATTATCCATAGGCCTGAGCTTTGGTGTATCAGAACATGCAGAGAGCATCAACAGTATGTCTCCCAATTAAGAGAAAAGATGTGGAATGCTTGTCACTTAGGCCAGATCTACAACAGACCCAGCAGCTTGGCTTAAAATACACAACTCCAGCTACATAGAATATGTAGCTGGAGTCATTTTACCATAAAATGATCTTGGCAGTATCTCCACAGTGGGAGGCCAATGGGCGCAAACACTCCCATTGGCTTCCTTTACTCCTTGCAAAAACAGGAGTACTGGACACCTATGGAGGTGCCCACTGAATTCGATTAAGAACGTCTTCACTAGACTTGCTAAATCAAACTCCAGAAAATCGATCACAGCAGCAGCAATCTTATGTGGAGTGGAGACAAGGCCTTAGACATGGCTGCAGCCCGCAAGAATTCACAGTAAAAAGCACTAGTATGATGTTAGGGTGAGTTCTCAGGAACTCCAGCCATAAAACAGAGATCTGTTGCAAAATTTGGCAGTTGCTGGCAAATACAAGGTATTTGAAAGCAGGAATTTACTTTACCTGAGGGTTAAAAATTTGGGAGATTTGCCAGTCTACAAAAATCCAACCTGAGATGGTACTAGTGCAATTAAAGACAGTACAAGGAAATTCTTACTACCAGTGAGATAATTAATAAGCACCCACCTACAAAATAGGCCATGACATGGGACCTGGGTGGCAAAAAGGCGTTGGACCAAAGCCATCTTCCAGCACTAGTAGTGAGTCCCTGGGGCTAACCTACCACTACCCAATGCATCTGAAAGTGAGTCTGAAGAGGAGAACACTGCTATGGTATGTCCTAGAATGGAGATCAGCTTCTGGCTTCAATCTGCTGAAGTCTGTGAAAGCTCCACTTCTTCATTCCTAAATTGTACAACGGATGCTTTAGGCCCATTGCTGGCAAATACATGCCACTAATGACACCAACCTGGAGTAAGAAGTATGTCCAGTCAGTGCTTCCAGACATCTTTGGAGAGAGAGAGGAATCAGATAACCCAGGTAGGTTGTCCAGCAGTGAGGGCAAACAGGTGGAAGGTGCCTGGGTGGTACTAGACCCTCTGGTACTAGAAAAGGAGAGGCATGGCCTTTGCCCAAAAAGAATCAATCCCCCAGTCCCAGGAACGCCCATTCTCAATAGGCATGACAGGGTTATCTGACCAGTAAACAGGCTAATTTATGATGCTCCTGGAGAGGCTAATGAAGAACTGATACACTTAGCTCATGGGCTTATGGCAACCATAGAAGGTTTCTTGAGACCCTATGAGGAGAACTAGTGGGCCTGATATAACATGGAGTGCAACTGGCCAGGATGACAAATTCTCAGCTGTGGGGAGAATGTAAGCAGGGTCTGAATGTGCTCTCCCCAGACATCTGGTGATGACCTGGGGGAAAAGACTTCAGGAGCAGACCATATTTACATAGTAGACACACCTACTCTGGCTAGGTGTCAGCAGATGGAGCTTCTCTACCAAACTGATCGCTCTGATGCTCAGCTTGTACCTCTTGTTTCAGATGCCTCCTGTTTCAGATGCTGTGTCATAGTGTTCAGCAACCAGGATTCACACTACCACTTGAACTGTTGTCTGACCGTTTACCCCAAAAGTTAGTCTTTGCAACAAGACACTCAAAGGGTAAATTTTAATTTGTTCTTCATAAGCTTATAATAATGACACTCAAAAGTATAAGATGCTTCCCGGAAGACATATAAGACACAGCCCCTATCCCTAAGGGGTTTATAATGTATATTTTAGATATGACACGATGAGTAATGGTGACAAAGAAAGGGTGACAAAGAAAGGGTGAGTGTTGCAGCAATACGATTATGTGTATGCTTGGTTTATGTATCACACATTTTTGTGGTATAGAAACAGGTGCAGCTACAATTCTGGTTCACTTTGATTTGAAGTAGCTTAATTGGGTTTTGCTTTCATTGTGTATATTTTCATGACAAAGGAAGTATCTACTATCAACATAAAATGGGCAAGCATTAAGAAACGATAGATATCTCAGTCTCTTCATTTTCCTAAAGAGTAATATCATCCATAAGAAAAATTCTATGGATCTTTTAAAAGGATGGGATCTTAGGCAACCAGAGTGAAACTTAAGTTGCACTTCATTTATTCAGAAAGCAAGTACATATTATCAGCCATCTACATTTAAAATAACTACATTTTTTTAAAAATTACACGTACATTTTTCTTTTAAAATCTACCACTCTGTCAAGAAGTTTAACACTTGAATGCAAAGATATCTGCTGATCTAGTGATTTTTTTATCCCAATTTTATTCTGCTTCTGCTGCCTACCTCTTCCAGTGCTCTGAAGTGAAAGTTCTGCTCTAGAGAAGAAACCCAGTAAGATCTTTTTTGTGCTTGAGGATCCATTTAAGATGAGGCTGCTGCTCCAAGAAGGCTCCTGCTTCAGAACCATGGCCGGGAAGGGTGGGGGGAGGGAGAGCTAATTGTCTAACCCCTCTTCTGGAAACCCTAAAGCCCCCTTCTCCTTGGTGCCCAGGTGTGTCTGCAGGAGACTCCCCAATGGCTGTTCTGGCACTGGGGCACTGTCCCACTCAGACAAAATGGGGAAATTAAAATAAACTAAAGCTGATTGCAAAGGGAGCAGAAGATGTAAAAATCAGACACAATAAGGCAGTTCCTTAGCTGGGGTGAACTGCTATGACAGTTTACACTTGCTGAGGATCTGCCCCACCATGCCTGATACAAACTCATAATAATAGGAAATGTAAAGTCACCTCATAGTGCACACCTTCTTCTCAACCTCCTCCATTACCAAGTAATGGGTTCCACTCTGCTTGACTGGGGTTACAGTGAAAGAGGATTATTTTTGAAGAGACAAATAAATGTTAATTATTTTGCCTTTGTATTCTCCTCAAGGATACACACTTAAATCCCAATGTTTAAACAAGGAGGGAAAAAACAACTTTGTGGTAGCCCTTTCTTTAAATATTAGGATCACATCACTGGAGTCTTACGACATTCCATAATTATCCCAAGAAACTCCTACACCCATATATTAGTTTATATGAACTATTGTGTGTATAGGATTATTCCTTTATTTTCAAGTATTGAGAAAAAATACCTCTACTCAGCCCCCTAATTGCATTCTAAGGCATGAAGCCATCTGCGTCCGTGATGAAACATGCCAGAGCTGGAGGTCCAGCATTGTTAGCTGTCTGCCATGATCTGTGAGATCCCTCACTGAAAGAAATCAGTGTAAGCATGACTGTGTTGACGGCATGTTTTCAACACAATCTTTCCATAACAACAGAGCTAACAACCGAACTCCACAGATACAGATAGAAAATGACAAACAGAGAAGTTAAAAAATAAACTAAAAACACAAGGAAAAAGTGTGGCAAAATCTAGACTAAAGAGCAGATTCCATTCAATATACTGTGATCCTATGTTGGAATGTCATGACTTGGATACCTCAATGATTAGGTATTTTATAAATACCCAGATTATACACTAGGTTCAATATGTTTTAAACAAAGTAACCTGTATCTTCAAGGTCAGAATGGATAAAGAAATTGGTCCTTCCAGTTTCTCAACAATCCATCCTCAGATCCTTTTGCAACATACTACATATCTGCTCAAGGATCAACCAAAGACATTTAAAAAGTGACAGCTATAGATAAGCTACATTTTATACCCTTTTCATTTTAAATAGGATGCATTGTTCAGAATATATATTTTCCATAGCTTTTAATCCGTTCACTAAGAACAAAACTCTTTCTGTACTTAGATTTAAATATATGAAGTATATTTTATGAGGTATATTTGATATGTTAATTATTTTTAAGAATGAGTTAGTAAAATATTGAAAATTATATAAGAGAATATTATTGAGAAAAGACTGATGCATAATGTAAGTGATGTCAGTGACTTCTATTGATTTTAGTATTACTTCATTGGCTTTAAAATTTTGCTGATCTTAGATTTGCACAAGAGATGTTTAGGGAAGATTCTGAGACCTGCGAAAGATAAGTAAAAGTAAGGAATGTTCTTCCTTCCGACTGACCACTTTGTAGTGCTAGAACAATATTCAAACTGTGCAGCCTTATAAGAGCAGAATACGATCCTCTCTGAGTCCAGGACCATTCAAATTTGTATGTGATTGGTCCAACAATAATTCACAGCAGTAGGAATCCAAATTGGAGAAGCGAATTGAGATATGTGAGAAGAGGGGGTGTTGTTTGAGTTTTAAGTTGTGTAGGAGACCTTTTACAGTACTGAAACTTCACTGAAGTGTGATGCAACTCATTTGAAGAGACATTCCTTTCTTAAACTCCAACTTGGCCTCCATCCCAGGCTGATCCTTTGATAACTTGCATTTCAAAAACCTCAGATTGTTGTTGGGGTATTTAAACCCAGAGTTTGTTTCACACACCTCTCTGGTGCCACCCTTCTCTGTGTTGTAAGTTAATATTTATATCTCTTCCACATAGCTTTGCAAATAGATGTGCTCATGCATTGGTCTGATTGTTCTCAGGATCTGTGCTCTGGTACCCTGGTATCGGTGCATTAGAAATGCCTAGATTGGATCAGAATAAATTTAAAGTTTCCTCTGCCCAGGAATCTTGTCCTTCTCTGTCATACAGGCCCAGTAACTGGCATGCAGAGTGCAGGTGAGATTTGTATCTTTCCCCTCGCACCTGCACACTTTCCAATCCATATGATCACCCTCACTCTGAAAGCAAATGGGATCTTCAAGGATTGAGAAATGGAGCTGGCCATTTTGTTTTAGCACTTGAATGGTGAGGTAGAGGAAGTGGCAGATATAGGGCAGGGCGAGCGGGGCAGCTGACCCGGGCCCGGCACTTCGAGGCCCTGTGCATGTGCTGTGGCGCCATGGCACATGCGCTGTGTCAAAGGGGGGCCCCGCAAAACCCTCATCCACCCCTGGGTAGAGGGCAGAGAGAGAGAGAGCATGGTACAGTGTATAAATGCAGTTCTGCTCTGTCCCTGCAGGGGTCACTATGTACAGGGGAGAGCAATTACTACAATTGTTCTCAGCTGCCAGAGGGCCCTGCTTCCCCTTTTTGCTGCAGTCACCTGTGCAAGAAGACAAGGGATTAGGAAAATGGAAATGAAGAGGAGAACTCTGGTGGTGACAACTGGAAGAGGAGAGAGCAAGTCAGGGAAACAAAGGCCCCAAGGCAGGAAGAGAGAAAACAACTGACTGAGAGAGAGAAAGAAACAAGAGGAAAGAAATGAAGTTATAGGACACAGAAGTGAATGGGCAAGTAGCAGTGAAGGCAGGGAATGGAGGTGAGGGAGACACTGAGGATAGAAGGACAATGTGAGAACAGAAAACCCAAGATGTGGGGGGGGGGAGGAGGAGGGGAGGACAAGATGGGGGGGGAGGCCCTTAGTGGTGGGGAAAGAGGACGGAAGGAAGAAATAGGGGAACAGGGCCTTGAGAAAATAGAAAATGGAGAGAGAAAGTGCTTTAGGAGTTGGAGTACAGATGGGCAGAAGATGTACAGAGAATCCTAGAGGTGGAGGGAGGTGGGAGAGGTTAGAGACTGTGGGCAGAATAGAAAAAAAAGAGAAACAATTTGCTCTTGCTGTTTATCACACTTCCCTTCTGTGTAACACAATGTGCTTTACAAAGGTGATTAAGCATCATTCCCCCAATCCCTCTATTTTAAAAATGGGGTAACTCAGGTAGAATGAGATTACAATGAAAGGCATAAAATGAAGTAAATTTGTCCTGGTTACAAGCAGATTCAGGGACAGAACCCAGACATCTTCACTTGAGTGTCTTTGAAAAAGAGAATAAATTTAACACAGAACTAAATACAGAAATAAATACACGTAAAAAATGTAAGATCAGAGAAAATGAATCTGTAAGGAAAAAACTATACCTACACAGTGAGGAAAAATAAATTGAGATAGAGATGAAACCATTTAGCCCTCCAAATTTTTTC
Source organism: Pelodiscus sinensis (assembly GCF_049634645.1). Taxonomy (NCBI): domain Eukaryota; kingdom Metazoa; phylum Chordata; order Testudines; family Trionychidae; genus Pelodiscus; species Pelodiscus sinensis. The sequence continues at coordinate 29,560,604 of NC_134719.1, forward strand.
TGTATCTGCAAGCATCGGTGAAAAGTGAACTTAAAAGATTAATGAATATGCTTAAACCAGCAGAATGGTTTTATAAACATCCCAATGACAACAGCTGATTTTAAACTAATAATTTCCCAGCAGCATTTGCAATCCAAACATTACAGCACAGAGCCTGAAAATGAAAGTAACTTCATTCATTTCCATTGTCCAAGCTGAGAAAAATGCACAAAATAAATAACAAGCAGAAATAACAAGCAAGTTGGATTCTTCACATTCTTTCATTTGGGTGTTATTGGCAAATGCCTTTGTTTACATGAGGTGGCTTTTTTAGTTTACAGATAAAAAATCAAAATTATCTTACAAACTCCTTGACTTAGAAGTTGTACCTTATTTCATCTTACCCTCCAAAAGGACACCTTCTTTTCCACTTGGTTTTAGATGCTAAATAGGTCATATTTAATTCCCAGTGATCTCTGCTAGACTGATTTGACAGCTTTAAAATAAATAGGTGAACACAAAAATATTCCTTAACATTTAACATCACTGTATCTTATTGCTTTGAGATAAAATTCCTATCTCTTGTTAAAACTTACTCGCTGCTGAAACACTGGTGGCCGCTCCATTGTTACCTCCAAGTCTTAGATGGCTGAGAAGAGTAATACCAGCTACAGCAGCTGCCGCTCTATAAAATATGTCATCTTAATGTCAGAGGAGGAGCAATGGTTGTGGGGTTGGCCTCAAAATGCAAATATTTCACAATTTACTGAGCAGCACATCTATTTTTTTTCTGCCCTGGCAAAAATTTTAATGAAGGAAACTGTCTATGACAAAAAAGAAAGCCACAGCTAATAGACATGGGGAATGATCCTGATCTTGAACCCATTGAACTCAATGGGAGTTTATCCTCCATTTAAATGGGAGCAGCATTTCAAAGACAAAACAATCACCAAAATAAAAATCTGAAGGTAAAATCCTAACTCTGTTGGTGTCTATGGCACAAGCTAAGGGATGAACAATGTTTGTCCCCAGCAGTGGGAGACATCCACTCATCCTCATCAATCCTGTGTTGTCTATGAGTATGCCTAAATTACAGTAACAGAGAGCAACTACATCAGTGGAATCAGCCATACCCAAACTAGTTTAAATCTAGCTATCTTGGGGTCCAGAACAGTGAAGTTGCAGCAACACAAGCTAGTCCAGCAAGTAATTATCCAGATTCGCAGGGGGTAGTGTAGCATACACTGAAATGGTTTCACGGCTCTGGGACTCAAGCTAGCTCTGGTATGTCTACACCAGCTGCAACCAGATTCCGTGTCTACAGTCTAGATGTATCTTTTGTGACTACCAGACCTTTGCTTCCAGGAGCAGTCCATGACTCTCCCATGCTGGCAGCTACAAATGACATCAGAGGGATCCAATCCATATGCAGTTTCCTTGACTCTGGAGAGGGATAGGTTACTCTGATGCTCAGCCATGGTGCAGCTCAGAGTAGTGTATTTCCCAAAGTTCAGTACTGGATGACTGTCTATCTTAGGTCCTTATCTGCCCCATTACCATGCTGCTTCCCTCCCAGCTGTTCTGAACAGTGGGAGAGTAAGGATGATTTAGTGCTTAGTGTGCGAAACTAGGACTTTGGAAACAAAGCATCAGGGTCCTGCTTTGCCATGGATTTCCTATGTGGCCTGGACAAGTCTTTTGGCCTCTGTGGGTTGCCATACTACATCTGCAAAATGGGTTAATAATTCCTTCCTATTTCCCAGGCACTTTGTGAGGGTAAATACAATTAATGATTGTGGGATGCTCCGACACTTTCAAGTAGGAATAAGGGATCTTCCGGAAAAGGGCTTATTTTCCGCAAGATCCCGTCTAGACTGGCGCTTTTCTCCGGCAAAACCACGAGCCGGAAAAAAGCAGCAGCCATGTTCATGGAAATGCCGCGGGGAATATTTAAATCCCCCGCGGCATTTGCAATTCCAACTGGTCTCATTAGCATCCCTTTTCCGGAAAGGGGTGCCAATGTAGACACAGCCGTACTGTACTTCCTAATGAATTGTCATTGGCTCAAATGCTGATTAGATCATGGCACTGAGTTTTTTGCCTTCTGAACATCAGTGTTTGAATTAGTGATTCTAGTAGCTGTGTTGCAGTATTCTAACTTTGCTAAGAGGTGGCAGGATCCGTGAAAACCAGCACTGCTGCTTCTGCTTGTCTTTTAATTCTTTTAAATAATCAAGTTATTTTCTATGTGTACTGAATGTCCTGCTAATTATTTTCGTATGAAAAGCATAGATATGACATCGTATGCGTCAGCCGATCTGTTAATGAAAACTGCCCACATGATCCACTTCTAAATTGTGGGCCATTCTCTCTTATTAACTTTTCTTGAATCCCCTGGTGAGGAAACTGTAATTTATGTTTACTGGCATTGTGACATACAGCATTGTGTAATCGCTCAATTTAAAAATAATCCAAGTAGTAATTCACTAATAAAAGGCAATCTTTCTCATTTAATGTAATTAGATGTGTGCCAAACTGATACAAGAGCAATCAAGAATTCCATGTAGTTTTAGTGGGTTTTTTGTATTTTGCTTCCTGTGTTTATTACGCATTTCACACTTGTATACCTCCCCAACAGTGGTAACACCCACTCCTATCTGAAGCAGGATGTCCTGGGCTCTTTTCTTATACTCAAGAGAATACAGATAGGCACTGTGAATCATACTTAGCATTTTTTACTTTTTTGTTTGAGGGAGGAGAAGGGAGTATCATGACCCAGTACCCTTTGAACAGAATGCCAACATATGCAGCAATTTCTTCAGGATTTATTTCTTGGAGGCAAATGGGCTTTTATGACTGACCATTCATCGAGAATGCTTATTTTCTCAAACTGCCTGAAAAGTTAGGTCATTTGTGGTTTCTCCTTTGAGTGTGGCAATTTATAGGTTTGAAAATACCTGTTTTATCCCCACAATGCCTTTTAAAGTATGCATGTTGACCATTGTGCGATATACTAGCAATTTGCTTTGTATATTTTTCCAGAGTATCTAAATATTTCCAACAAAGTTGCCCACATTCTTGCTCATGTTTATGACAGAATGTGTGTGGGGTTTTTAATGTAAGACAGAAAACAAATTACTATATTCCAAAGTCTCTCACCTTTTCTTGGCAAGAACACAGAGCCTTGGATATGAGGGTCTTTAGAGAAAATTGAAGGGAAATCTGTGGGATGCTCATTTTAAATTATCAGGCACACATGATAACTAGCCACTCCAATAGGACTGCTCACATGCATTTGTAAATGGGGGAATGGTCCCACTATTATGGGGAACTTTCCTGAGTTCTATACTACCCTGGTGAAATGGACCAATGAAAGGATCTGAGTCCCTGCTCCCACTTCCTTTACTCCACAGCCTCCCTGATCCTGAGGGCTCCCCCACCACTCTCCTGAGTAGCAGAGTCTCAAAACCCCAACAAGGCTGGGCCCAGGTTTCCTGGGGCTTAATCCCCGACCTTGTAGTCACTTGCGGCAGGAGCTAGAGTGTCCCCACTCCAGGGTGCTCTCGTCACACTGCGTGCTTTCTTGGCCCACTGATCATTCCATAAAGTTCAAAGCAAATACAATTTATTAAACATCAACTGATTAGATAGAAAAGAGTAAGAAAAAATGAGAAAGGTTAAATGAGAACACACAGTCCTGCTCTGTAGCATGGGGACATCACAAACAGCAATCTGCAGAGTGTAAGGACAGTTCACAGTCTCTTCTTTATATGCCCCTTAAGAGACCCTGGATGTGCTGCAGGGGGGCTGCAGGCTGGACACGCTTGCTCTGGCAAAGAACACACAGCCTCAAGCTCTAGGTGGTCAGACCCCTCTCCCAGGCTGGCCTGCTGGGCCTCTTGGCTGGTGATATTTCCCTGCCCAGAGCCTCTCCCCCCACTTTGCTGGTCCCAGCTGCTCACCACACCCAGCTGCAGGCTGTGCTGCTTTGCTAGTCTCCAGCTGCTTGCATTGCTTCTCTGTCCCTTTTGTCTCTCTGAGCACTGCCAGTCTGCTGCTCAACACAGGGTCTGCGCTCCTTGGACTGTGTGTGCCTGGCTCTGTTGCTGCAAAACTGCCCCTCAGCACAGCTTGTACTCCTCTTAGCTAGCTCTCTCCTTGTTCAGAGAGACCCAGAAAAATCCCAATTCACAGGGAGGACGGGGCCTGGCCTCTTACTTTCCTCACTGGCCTGTCCAACCTGTCAATCAGGCCAAGCTGGAGTGTTGGCTGCTTTCCATTGTCTCTGGGGTCTGTCAGTCTCAGGGCCCTGATTTCTCATGGAACCTTCCCCTTTTGATACTGGGAACTGGCGAACCAAAAACTCCCAGGCTGCGTCTAGACTGGCATGATTTTGCAGAAATACTTTTAACGGAAAAGCTTTTCCATTAAAAGTATTTCCGCAAAAGAGCGTCTAGATTGGCACGGATGCTTTTGTGCAAAAGTGCTTGAGGCTGTGTAGTCTTTGCCAGAGCAAGCGTGTCCAGCCTGCAGCCTGCCTGCAGCCCCCCTGCAGCACATCCAGGGCCTCTAAGGGACCTATAAGGAAGAGACTGTGAACTGTCCTTACACTCTGCCATTTTAGCCATTGGGCTTTCTTGTGCAAAAAATTAAGGTGCCTGTCTACACTGGCCCTCTTCCACAAGTATTCTTGTGCAAGAGGGCTTATCCCTGAGCGGGAGCATCAAAATATTTGCGCAAGAAGCACTGAATTCTTACATTAGAACATCAGTGTTCTTGCGCAAATTCAAGGGGCCAGTGTAGACAGCTGGCAAGTTTTTGCGCAAAAGCAATTGCTTTTGCGCAAAATCTTGCCAGTCTAGACGCACCCCCAGAGTTTTAGTAAGGGGCTAACAGTCCCTTTACACATAAAATTAAGCACCTTCTTAAATGCTTTCCTGGATCAGGATCATAGTGCTCAATACTACGGAAACAAATTACACTTTCACGCATTAGGGTATTTGGCACATTAATTAGAGAAACTAATATGGAGTTCCCATGTAACAAGGACCCATGATTTGGCACTAGGAAAGGAAATTTCAAGAGGTTTGGTTCTAACAACATATGAAGCAAATTCAGTACAAAGTGGCTACGTCTACACTGGCATGAATTTCCGAAAATGCTTTTAACGGAAAGATTTTCCGTTAAAAGCATTTTCGGAAAAGCATGTCTAGATTGGCAGGATGTTTTTCCGCAAAAGCACTTTTTGCGGAAAAGCGTCCGTGGCCAATCTAGACACGGTTTTCTGCAAAAAAGCCCCGATCGCCATTTTTGCGATTGGGGCTTTTTTGTGGAAAACAATACTATGCTGTCTACACTGGCCCTTTCACACAAAAGTCTTTCGGAAAAAGACTTTTGCCCGAATGGGAGCAGCATAGTATTTCCGGAAAAGCACTGATGATTTTACAGGAGATCGTCAGTGCTTTTCCAGAAATTCAAGCGGCCAGTGTAGACAGCTGGCAAGTTTTTCCGCAAAATCATTTGATTTTGTGGAAAAACTTGCCAGTCTAGACACAGCCAGTATGTATAATGAATATAATATAAATATGCCAGCATGTTAAATGCAAGATAGGTTAACATTTAGGTAAAAGCTGTGGAACAGGTTAAGCTCTTTTAAAAAATCCAAAATGTCTTGCAAAAACTAATATGTATTTGGCCATATGGTTATGAGAAGAAAAATATTTCTTGTAAGAGGAAGTAGGTGTGGCTAGAAACTCCAGCTGAAGAGATTTAAAAAAAACCCTGCTGATGCTGCTCTGTTGTTGTGTTTGAAGTAATAATTAGGAATCTGGCATCAAATTAGGATAATTACTGCTTTCTGAACATAGATTTTCTAAGCTTGAGAGACCAGTTTCCACAAAACTCTTCAGCAAGGCTTTTTTATGTGACAAGTATGACATCATCAGAACAAACTATTAAAGGCAAATCAGAGCTCCTGAGGGGAAACCTTGACTGCCTCATACCTTCTCAGAGCTGAGTTTTCCAAATTTGAGGTCAAGTTTTCAAAAGTGTCTATGAATTTGTGTGCCCCCCTTGTGTGCTCACAAATCCAAATGAAATCAATGTGAGCTGCCCGTGCTCAGCGCTTCTGAAAATCAGGCATCGGAGTGTCTTAAGATGGGCATTTGAAAACTAAGGCACCCAAAATCAGATGCATTTTTTTTAAATGTAGACCACTGACATGCCTGTGTCACGTACAGACATTTCTTCCCTCTACTCATAAATACTTGTTTCACTAGCCAAAGACAAATAATAAAATGAACAAAGAAATAAAATTGTATACTCTTTTTTTCTTCTACAATTTTAGCCCAGGTGGAGGTTTCCTAGTATGATGAGGTCAGATTACCATGTATGGATTCTTCGCTTTACGATCAGTCTGGGGAGCAGTAAAAAGTCAGCAGAGATGATGCTGATCAGCAAAGGAAGGGCAACAGAGGAGAAGTGACGGATGTGCAGATGGTCAATCAACTGCTGCTCTGTGTATGCCTAGCAGCAAGGTAATAAGTCATAAGGAAGGAAAAGACTCTGTAGCAGTTGATGAAGAATCAGGTCACAGAGGCAGAGTGCCTGCTGGGGGAATCATTTTCTATAGGGTAAGGAGGGCATTTGTCCCTCCCACTGACTTTCAAAGATCTGTGTACTCCATTATGTCTTCTGCTTTTTGCCCTCCCCCAAACTTTACAGGATATAATACAACATTCTATATACTGACACTGTTTTGTCCCCCTCTTCTCCTGGATGTGTTTTTCTGAAATGATGACTCTAGAGTCTAGAGGATGGGGTTATACACAGTTGGTGGAGTGTATATTGAGAGCCACCAGTACCAAGGCCCACAGAGCTTTGGCAATGGAAGCACCTACTGTACTTGAATAGGAATGCAACACCTGGTGTGCCACCAGGAAACAGAGTAGCATGACGCACCGGAGACCCTAGAAGGAGTCAGTGATCACATGGGTGTAACTCTATGGACAGCCGTGGGGTTTGATCAGGGAAGAATATGGCCACTGAGCGGGTTCTGAACCCTTGCAATCTCATGGCTTTGTTCCGTAACAAAACTTAATATTTGTATTAATTGTTTCATTACTGGTGACATTTTGAGCTTTCCACTTCATAGATAATCGATCCCTGAGAGTCTCGCAAACAAATAATTATTACCTGAACCACACGAGTCCTTTACATAGCTCCAATCTATTGCCACTGCATTTGTTACTTGACCAAGGTTACTTTATCTTATCTTGACCAAATTTCTCCATTTCTTCCCCACATGGTCAGTAACAAGCAGCTTTTCTATGGGAAGATATACATATTTATATTAAATTTTGCTCAGGATACTTGGATTTCTTTCAGCGACAGAGCAGACCTTCATCACAATTTCCAAGGTTGCTTGATATTGAATGACATATTAACGTGCCTACAATATATAGAAACATAACACACACAAAATCACATCCAAAAACAGGGAAGCCAACAGCCTCTGCAGGCCCTGGACAAGATGTGGGGACAGCTCCCTGCTTCCAGAAGGGGTCTGAGCTGCCCCGCCTCATTCACTGCCTACCTTACAACCACTGCAACAAAATGTTGCAGAGTTCAGTTGGAAAAAATAGGATGTGATTATGTAATTAAATGCAGTTTCATAATACACAGACACTGTGAGTCTGGAACAGGCCTGCTCACAAGGGGGCAAAAGAGACAACTGCCCTAGGGCCCCATGATACAAAAGGGCCCAGAGATCCTGGCTGCTGCCATTACTATTGTGGCAGCCAGAGCCCCAGGCACTTTAAGTTGTTGCCAGAGCGCCACAATACATGCTCCAGGTAGCATTGAGGGCTGGAATGAGAGTGTCATAGAATCATAGGGCTGGAAGAGACCTCAGGAGTCATCAAGTCCAGCCCTCTGCCCAAAGCAGGACCAGTCCCAACTAAATCATCCCAGCTAGGGCTTTGTCAAGCTGGGACTTAAAAACCTCTAGGGATGGAGATGCCACCACCTCCCTAGGTAACCCATTCCAGTGCTTCACCACCCTCCTAGTGAAATAGTTTTGCTAATATCCAACCTAGACTTCCCCCACTAATGTGAGACCATTGCTCCTCATTCTGCCATCTGTTACAACTGAGAACAGCCTCTCCATCCTCTTAGCAATCTCCCTTCAGGTAGAAGTGACAAGGAGTCCTGTGGTACCTTATAGACTAACCGAAGTGTTGGAGCATAAGCTTTTGTGGGCAAAGACCCACTTCGTCAGATGCATCTGACGAAGTGGGTCTTTGCCCACGAAAGCTTATGCTCCAACACTTCGGTTAGTCTGTAAGGTGCCACAGGACTCCTCACCGCTTTTGCAGATTCAGATTAATACGGCTACCCCTCTGATACTTGATCCCTTCAGGTAGTTAGAGGCTGCTATCAACCCCCTCTGGTCCTCCCCCCCACTCCTCTGCAGACTAAACAAGCCAAAATCTCTCAGCCTCTCCTCGTAGGTCATGTGCTCCAGCCCCCTAATCATTTTTGTTGCCTTCCGCTGGACCCTCTCCAATGTGTCCTTTCTGTAGTGGGAGGCCTAGAATTGGATGCAATACTGCAGATGTGGCCTCACCAGGCTGAGGAGCTCCCCTGGTGACACTGAGGGCTGCCTAACCTCAGCCCTGGCCCTTCTGCATGAGGTACCACCACTTCTAGAGGCACAGAGCAGAGCCTTGTGCAGGAGCTAGGAGATGATGTTGGCCCTGCTTGGCTGGAGTAAAGTGACACAGACAGCCTTAATTCTAGCATTTCCTAATTTTTGCATGCTTGACTTTGAAATCTTAACCTCCCTTCAGTGTAATTTTTATATGCAGTTTCCTCAGTTTATAAACCATTTAAAAAACACATATGTCATTGTCATATTTCCCCCTCTCCCCGCTGCCATGGTTCAATAGTAGGGAATCTTTAGATCCATACCAGTCCTCCATCACTAATGGAGTAACTAGCCGAAGTAGAAGGCTGTTAACGTCTGTGTTGACCTGCCATGAGAGGGGATGGAGACACAGACATTGGTAAGTAGATTTCAAAACTAATTGCTAGACAACAAAAGGGTGTGGAAGCTCAGGGATAATAAAGTCAATTCCATAGGGCAGTGCGCTCTAGTACTTACAGATCCTTCTCTATTTGTCCCCTAGTTTCTCTGTTCCTTTGCATTCCTATTTCTCTCAAGTCTACAACTAGTGCCCCTGTCCTTTTCTCTCCCCTGTTTCTTGCCTGGTCCCCACTTCTTCTAGCTTTCTCTGACTCCTTCCTCCTTTTTCCTCCTTGTTCCATGCCCCTGGTTTTTAGCCCACTCCTGCTCCTAACCCCTTTTGGTTTCCAATCCCACTTTCTCCACCCCCTTTTCTCTTCCTCTCAGTTGCTCCCCCCTCTGCATTTTAGTCAGGCTGCCATGCTCCTTTTCTGTGAAGGCTGGTCACCAGCAGTAGGAGCATTGAGAGCACAGAAGACAGAATTTCCCTGTTCTTGGTTCCTGTCCTTGGTGCCACAGCATCCCTGAGGAGCAATTGCAGGGAAAGTCCTGCTCAGCCTCTTTTGCCTCAGAAAAGGAGCATGCTTAGTTGTTCTGTAGGGATGGTTAATACTCAGAAAGTCAGGAATTGTGAAGGGATGGGGGATGCTCAGTATACATGGAATCCTTAGAAATCGTAGTTAACTCACCTTTAATTCTTTACTGAAGCCTATGTGAACTGTGGGTTGTTTTTTTTAATCCAATAACTAGCCCAAATTTGGGGGAGTTTTCACAGAAATAACAAAAGCTGTATTCCTGACATCAGATCAACATCTTTCCTCCCACCCACCAAGCCAAATTTCTAGCCCCTGTTCCAAAGTATGGGAGCACTAGAGTGAAATGGTTGTAAGAATTTTTCAACATTAGGGAAGATGTTATTTTCCCTCATCTTGTTTTCAGAAATGCCTGAACTATTTTTTTCAAAACTTTCAAAAAATGTCCAGTCATAGGCCGACATGATTCATCCCAAATGGTTAAGTGTGGCAAATTTATAAGCAGCTGAAAACAGACTGGGTTTTAAATGGTGCAGAAATTCCTGTTTTTCTCTAAGGGTATGTCTACACTACCCCACTAGTTTGAACTCATTCCACGAGGAGTAACGGTAGTTCGAACTAGGAAGCCTAGTTCGAACTACCTCGTTCGTGCCGCGTGTAGCCGCGCTGCACGGGGTTTGAACGAGCGGGGATTTTAAAATGGCGGCGCCCCGCTTATGCAAATGAAGCCCGGGAAATTCAAATCCCGGGCTTCATTTGCAAGTGCGGTATGCCTACATTACCCCGCTAGTTCGAACTAGCAGGGTAGTGTAGACATACCCTAAAAGTGTAGAACAGGAGAAAATCTTTAACAGAAATCAACAAGGAGACAAAAGAAAACAATCAGATTAGAATGTTTATTACAAATAATCAGATATAGGCTGCAGCACTGCTTTGGCAGGACCTCTGGCAACGTCCTCATATCATCTTCAATAGTTCTGTTGCTCAGCTTCAAACCAATAACATCAACTCTGTGGGTTGTGTAATAAAATAATGATGCACCCTGGAAGGCCGTAGGCAGAGATGCTGGTGAGAAAGTGGAGGAATTCATGCCTGCCAATCCCATCACCTACACAAAGGTAAGGAATCATTTGGATTAGCTGAAGTTACATGTCAAGTAAGGCTCATTAAAACTTGTTTTACAATCAACAGAACTAGCTGAAGTAAACTTCTATAAGCTATTAAATGTCCATTTATGTTTGAGGTTTAGTTATAGAGGCTGTGCCCAGATACATTCTCCTTCTGTGGATGTGATCCTGGTTGCAGACTGAATATGCTCACTTCTCCCTGAATATGTGTGCTAAGTTCAGGTTCCTCTCTCAGCTCTTTAAGTAGTCCACCCACAGTCCTCGCAAATAGAAAATAAAACCAACATCCAATTCTCGTAGCCTGTCCAGGGGAAGAAAATCTAATCAAATTGATTTTTTCTACTCCTTTTCATGGAAGAAAGGGGATAGGTCTTCTGGGATACATTATGTGAGTGACAGAGTGAGCACAAAATGTGCTGAACCACTGAAGCACAGGTAGAACCACGGATCAACAGCTGTTCTAGGAAATGTAGCCCAATCCCCTAGCCTCATGGTAAATTGGATAATACTTGATTCGTGTGAAGGAAGTGAATCAGTCAAGGCTAAAGCCAACAAGCTCCTTCTGTAATTTACTAAAAAACAAGAAGAAATCTAGGCAAAGCATAACTTGGGGAATTTTCTGGGGTTTCTGAGGGACAGGTGTGACTTTGTGAGGGAGGTAAATGCCACTGACTTTTTGTAAATAGTAAATAAGCATAGTTTGACCTTTATTAATAAAAGATACATGTGACTATTGACTAAGAGTATGCTCCACACTGGGAGCATTACATTTTGCCAACTAAAAGTTTTATAAAATACACTGTCTTCAGTTATTTCAATATTAGTATTAATTAATTAATTAATATTAATTTAGTATATGTTGCCCAAAAATATGCTTGGCACTTTACAGACAGAAGAGAAGAAAGGTTCCTGCCACAACGAGTTTTCAATATAAATAAATACAGAGACCACAAAGAAGGAAGCAATGGGATCAATGGAATACACACTTAGGTCACATCGGGTATGTCTACGTTGCATTCCTCCTTCGAGAGAGGCATGCAAATGAAGACAAACAAAATTGTAAATGAAGCGTGGATTTGAATTTCCTGTGCTTCATTTCCATAATCACGTCCGGCCGCTATTTCGAAATACCCTATTGCAAGATAAAAAATGCTGTGTAGATAACCTTAAGGGTTATTTTGAAAGAAGGGGTTTCTTTCAAAATAACCATATCTACACAATGTTTTTTATCTCAAAATAGGGTATTTTGAAATAGTGGCCAGACACAATTATGTGAATGAAGCAAGAGAAATTCAAATCCACGTTTCATTTGCAATTTCGCTTGTCTGCATTTGCATTCCTCTCTCGAAGGAGGAATGCAATGTAGACCTACATCTACACAGCAGAGCTAAAGCTGAACTAAGCTACGCAACTTGAACTATAACAATTGTGTAGCTTAAGTCAAATAGCTTATTCGGCTTTTGCACTGTTTACACAGCAGGAACTCCACGAAAGAGCACTCTTTCTCTGACTTCCCTTACTCATAAAATTAGAGTTACAGGAGTTGGAGTAAAAAATCCTCCACCTCACCATTATTTTGACATTATGTCGAAATAACTGCTTGTAGTGTAGACACGGACTATGTTATTTCAGAATAACATCAGTTATTCTGAAATAACACTGCTGTATAGATGTACCCTTAGAGTTTTTACCCCTATCTTTCCCTTTTTTAAACTATTTTTCCCTTGTACAGTTTGTCCTTCTGCTTTTTGTTGTTTGATGCATGCCTTTTTTCCCCCTTTTGCTTCTTAGTTTTTTTGTAACAGTAAGCAATGTCTGAACCACTCCTTCCAATGCAGCCAGCTGAGGGGAGAGCAGTCCTAGGTGCAGTTATGCTCGTTCAGTTGTTTAGCCCTGCAAGGTATTCAACTATTGATATATAATACAGCTCATGCTGGAAAAGGAATCCTGGGTGTGATTATATAAATCCAGCTCAGCCAGTGCTATAGGCCTGATGGATGGTCAATTGTTAGAATGGAATTTTGTGTATTATAACTAATTTGGCTGTTGTGGGGTCACAGGCCATGTTGACTCTAGGGCCGTGTCCACACTCAGGGGTTCTTTCGAAAAAAGTACCCTTTTTTCGAAAGAACTTCCCCTGCATCCAGACTCAAGCCGCGTTCTTTCGAAATTATTTCGAAAGAACGCGGCTTTTCTTTCGATGGCGGTAAACCTCGTTTCACGAGGAAGAACGCCTTCCTTCGAAAGTTCCTCTTTCGAAGGAAGGCGTTCTTCAATGTAAAGAGGCCGTCTTCGAAAGAGAGCATCCAGACTCGCTGGGTGCTCTCTTTCGAAAAAGCGGATTTCCTCTATCGAAAGATCCGCCTGCTGTCTAGACGCGATCTTTCGAAAGAGGCTCTTTCGAAAGATGCTTTCGAAAGAGCCTCTTTCGAAAGAAGCCTGCAGTCTAGACACAGCCCAAATGTAGGAGCTGTAAAATGTGACCACCAGTGCTTACAGGAGGGACACTGTAATTGCAAAGAGTCTTGGATGGACAAGCTTTCCCCTTTCAGACTCAAGTGGATTGGATTGGGGGGAAGGAGCTTGAACCAGCAGGCTACATGCCCGCCAGGTGGAAGCTGTAATACTGGTTCAACCTGTCTCTCCCCCTCCCACCTCTGTTCTAAGGATAGACCTAAAACAGACTCCATGAGGAATCTCTTTGTTATTTTGAAATATTATTCCAATAGGAGCTGGAATCTTTTGGCCAGCATCCGTGGTGGGCCAAGAGCTGAAATCACTGAGAAACTGACAAAGAGCTGAAATCACTAGGTTTGGCCCAGAGCCAGACCCATCATGGGAGCAGCAGATGGCAGGAGCAGTGGCAAGTGGCCAATGGAGTGGGTGAGATGCCTCCTATCCCCACCCCACCCCAAGGGTGGGAGGGGAATTCTGAAAATCACCTCTGAGCTCTGGTCTGCCCTGACTAAGGGCAGCAACTGTGAGTGGGGTACGGAGAAAGTTTGGGCATGTGAATAGGACACTTACATTGCTGGACTTGTGAGCCTGAGAGGCAAAGGACATTGCTCAATCCATTTGAGCTGGGACGGTTACTCGTGGGGGGTTATGAACTCTGTTCATGGTATTTTCCCAAGCTAATGCCATGTGATTCCTCTCTCTCTTTCATTAAAAGTTTATTTTCTATGCTCAGACTCTGTGCTTGAGAGTGGGGAAGCATTGCCTCTCAGAGGCACCCAGGGTTGTATGAATTTCCCAGGCTACTGGGTGGGGGCTCGAGCCAGTTCTGTGTCAGATGGATGAAAAGGAACCCCTAGATATTGAACCTGACCCTGGCTACTGCCAGTGCTACCTGGCAGAAGGGTTACATAACCACTTCCAAAATGAACATACTTCCAGATTAATCATCCTAGCACAAATATGCAGCAGCGAAAATTTCAGCCTTAACTGTTAAGATTTAGCAAAGTTATAAGCAATTGAAAGCAGGATGTTGTCATAACCAGTGTAGGCAACTTTAAATACAGAAGGGACTGCCAGTCTCACCTATAATTCCCCTAGAAAAATCTTTATTTTAGTTAAAGAAATTAACTTTAATTGTAATTAATTAATTTTAAATACATCTAATCTCTGCTACAGCACTCTTTAAAAGAAACTTAAAAATAAGTCCTCTGTAATATTTAAAAGTTTGTATAAGGGGTTTTCTGTTTTTCTGTTGATGTTTTCACAGTCATAGAATTTGAGACCAGAAGCAATCATTGTGATTTAGTCTGATCTGCACAACACATGCCACAGAATTTCATCAAGTGATTCCTGCATCAAGTCCATAACTTCCTTTTAATCTAAGAACCCTTATTCAGGTTTGGGGGGATGCCCCCAATGTCCATGATCTCTGCACTAGACAGGGGAACATGGCCATCTATGGCAGGATAGCTGCCAGCCTGGCCACCAAAGGCCGCATGCAAACCCAGGAGCAGGTTTGCATGAAAATCAAGTTGGCCCGGCGAGACCCTCCCACCCCTGAGCCCTGAGCTTCCCCTCCCCCTGCTTCCCCTTGCTTCCCCCCTCCAGCTCCCTCCTCCCAGGTTTCCCCCTCCCCTCTCCCACCCTCTCTCCTCTCCTTTCCCCAATGTCACCAGAGTTTCATTCCCCCCACCAACTTTTGTTAAATAAAGAGAGTTTGTATTCATGAAAATACATGTATTTTATTTGAAATCAGGAAGGGGAGTTAGGGAGAGGTAAGTGGAAGAATGTGAGGGAGGAATGAGGCACAAGCCCCCAGTGGGGCAGACCAGGGAGGCTCTTAGTGCTCCTCAGGGTAGAAGCTCTCCCGCAGGGCCTCCTGGATACTGACAGCCCCCCGATGGACCTCCCAGATGGCAGCCTGCAGAAAGTGCAGCCAGGCTTACAGCAACATGTCCATAAGAAACACCCGAGTGCCCAGGGGCAGCTCTGGCTCCATGTTGCAGAGTACTGTGGTGTCTCGAGTGAAGGCATCCAGAGCACGCAGAGACAAAATGTTTTGCTGTCCTTCGTCGAGGTAGGCAGGCAAGCAAGCAGGGAAACCTGAGAACCGGCTGTCCGGGGGGGACAGGGGAGGCTGGGTCCCTTTAAGAACAGACCTCAGCCTCAGGCAGCAGCCACACAAGGTAACTCCTGACCTGATGCCCTGCTGGACCTGGTTCCGGCCGACCTTAAATGCGATTCAGCGTCCACTCAGTGTGGATGTGCTATTTCAAAATAGCCAAATGCTATTTCGAAATGCATTTTTTGTGTAGACACATTATTTCAAAATCAGATATTTCGAAATAACGCTTTAGTGTAGACATACCCTCAGCCACCACATTGCCCTGAGAATTTATGTTCAGTTGGTTATTAACCATGACCCCTTTTTTGAGTCATAGATTCTAAGGTCAGAAAGGACCGTTGTGATCATCTAGTCTGCCCCCACTATCCCTAGTATAACACAGGCCGCAGAACTTTCCCAAGATAGCCATTGCTTTCCAAAATATAGCCCCCATCCTATAAAGGTGACCTATAATCTTTGTTTCTAGCTATGTGGCCTGGTATTTAGCTGTACTGAAATCAAGCTGTTCAAGTCAGCCCAGCGTACCATTCACTTCAGATCATACTAAAGAACTGGTCCTGTCCTCGGCAAACATTAACAGCAATCATTTTTAAGTGTCTTTTTGGCAAGGGAATAACTGACAGTTTCACCATTACCCTTTACAAAGTGTCATTGGTACCCTATAAATACTTATGATAGATATTGATTATGCTAGGTAGATAAGGGTACTGATTCTTGGGGCCCTGTGCAGAGACAAAATTTGTATCTGCATTAATATCTGGGTCCACAAAAATGAGTTGTGGATAACCGCATTGAAACCTATGGATGCAAATACCCATGGATATTAAAAGGATATTTGCACATTTACAGGTTTCTAGATACAAAATTTGTATCTGCATCCTTATCTGCAAAATGAGATGCAGATGTGGATATCCATGTATATAAAACAGTTATCTGCATATTTGCATGGCCCTATTGATTCTCCTGTTCAGCTAAGGTAAAGCCACAGCTTCTCAGAGGAGAATCACGCCCGCTGTTTAACTATCCACCACAAGTATTTGCAAAGTACTACTGAGCATGAGATCTAGCAATTGAAATACAATCAACATAAAATTGAGAGGGACTAAATATTTAAATTTGAATTCTACTCTCATCCCACAGAGGTTCGATCACATGTAATGTTTTTATTTAAATGTGTATAAGTACATACATATGATGGAAGCACCTGTTGTGACTCCACCAACAGGTGAAGATGACTTGCAAAAGAGGAGAAAAACACCTTGAAAATTCCATGTGCAACAAACTGTTCACAAACAATCTACAATGAAAGAATTTTGTAGAAATTTCGTGGTGAATAATTTTGGACAGTGGGAAAGTTGTCAGTTGTTTGTGTACAATTTGCAAGCAGAAACAAACAAATTTTAACAAATCCATTATTTTCTATGAATTCGACACGTAGCACTGTTTAGTACTTAGAAACCATTCCAAAAACAGACAAAATGGCAATTAACTGTAAACAAAGAAACATAATTAAAGACAGAAGGTAATAAATTATGTAAAACCTTTGGATAGAAATGAATCATACTCCCAGTGTTGGATAAACTCTTTTTTCTATAGTACGTGCAAGAATGTTTTATTAATGTATTACAAGCCATGCCTAATTACCACTAACAGAAAGGCCGGGGTGTTCACCACCCAGAGAAGCACACCTGCCCTCCAGGAAATGCAGGTATTTCCTCAAGAAGTGAAGGTGTGTCAGCGCTTGACTAAAGCTGCTATTACGCAGCTCATATTACAAAAGGATGGGCTCTGGAGACCAACAGGTCTGGCTCCTCTCCTGCATGAGGATTTGGTCCGCTTCACCATGCTTTGTCTCCCCTTCTCCAAGTTATTCCAGCTGCTATCCTGTAGGTGTGGTCCAGTCTGGGTTGGCTCATGCAGTTCAGGTCTGGTGTGGTCCAGTTTCTCAAAATCACATCTGGTATGGTAGGTGCCCCTTGATGAGACTGAGACTTTCTCTAGGCCTTCTTTTGTTGAGTCTGTCCCCTGGCTCTGATCTCACCTCCTCCCTCATGCAGCAAGGTCAGTGCTGCTTCTTGGGCATCAAGTTATGCATTCCATATTCCATTCATTGATGGTCTCACAGCTAGGGGCTCAGCTTTCCCCTTGCAACTAGGGAGACAGGGGAATGAACCAGAAGAGGAACAATTGTAGAGGAACTAAAGAGTACTAAATGTTACAGAGAGCAAGAGCCAAAGAACACTGCCAGTACAGAAGATATGAACCAATGGATTGATCCAAAATAATCAAAATGTTAAAAGATATTGAATATACATGAAAGTTTAGTTTTATTTTTAGTTTTATAAATTAATAATATTTGACATGGGGTTTGTCTTAACTGCCACAGAGATCAACACTGTAGAGATCGATTTTCCAGCATTTGATTTAGCAGGTCTAGTAAAGACACTCTTTACAGTCACGAGGAGTAAGGGAAGTGAATGGAAGCATTTCTCCTATTGATCTCACACTGTGCAGATGGCACCAAAACTCAGCTTACGGTACATCAACTCCAGCTATATTATTTACTTAGCTGGAGTTGCATACATTAAGCCAACCTTTCAGCTTTAGTGTAGACCTGCCCATAATAATTCCTGTTTTTAAATTATTAGCTTTTCTTCAAATCTATTCAATTTTCATACACATTCTGAATACAAATACTAATATCTCAAACAATGGATGGAGTAATTTGAACATAAATCATACCTCCATTGACTTCAGTTTAGAAACGAATGTAGGTACATTTATACTAAACAGTTAACCTAGCCTTTAGACAAATACCTCTGCGTCCTCCCCAGCCATTCACAAAAACCTTTGACTTGGGTTTGGAGGTGCTTTACGTCTAGGTTAGTTTACCAGCATAGAGAGGTGGATTAGAACCTGAGCTCCAGTTTAACTCAGGCTAGAGTCTGCCTACTTTGCAGTGAAGATGTAGGCAAAATCATGTGAGTGCTGATAGTCCTCCAATGCCCTTCCCACAATTCCTCCCCATCAATGACAAACAAGTTCTCTTCCAGTTGACAGGGAAAGAAGCCTAGCTAACACAAAGAATCATAGGATGTGCCCACAGATATACGTAGGCCAATGCAGAAACAGTGGGTATGTTTATACTGCAATATAAGGCCAAGGTTAATGGGACTTGAGTGAGCTGACCCTAGGTTAGAGAACCTAGGTATTGAACATCTACACCTGGACTGGCCAAACTCACTGACCCTCCCAACTGCATACAATAATCTTCAAAAGGTAAGAGCCAGAAGAGACATACACAACCTGCCTATAGGGAGGGTTTGTGAGTCTCTCCCTGTCTGGCAGGGCAGGAGACCATATCCCTTGCTCCGCTCCTTCCTGGAGCATCTCAGTCCAGGAGAATCAATGAGGGTTCACTGGGCTCTAGCCTGTGGCAGGGCTGAGCAGCAGGCACTCTATCTGGGTATGTCTACACTACCCCCCTAGTTCGAACTAGGGGGGTAATGTATGCATACCAAACTTGCTAATGAAGCCCGGGATTTGAATTTCCCGGGCTTCATTAGCATAAAGCCGGCTCCGCCATTTTTAAAAGCCGGTTTGTTCGAACCCCGTGCCGCGCGGCTACACGTGGCACGGGCTAGATAGTTCGAACTACGTAGCCATTCCGATCTATCTGTACACCTCGTTCCACGTTCCACGTTGAACTACATAGTTCGAACAAGCCGGCTTTTAAAAATGGCGGAGCTGGCTTTATGCTAATGAAGCCCGGGAAATTCAAATCCCGGGCTTCATTAGCAAGTTCGGTATGCATACATTACCCCCCTCGTTCGAACTAGGGGGGTAGTGTAGACATACCCTCTGTCCCGCAATCTCAGTTAGAATGGGACAGCAAACAGTGGGGCCTGGCTGCCAATCAAGCCAAGTGACTACATCATCAGTCTTTTGGCCCAGGTCCCTCAGTCAGGGCAGGGCAGTCAATAGTTAGTGTTCTGTTGGAAGTTCAGTGGTGGGCAATTAGCTTCCAGGCAGGAGCTATAGCAAACTCATCTGGTGCCCTAACTCCAGGATGTGGCAGACCTATCCAGGCCTCCTGGCCTATTGGTGGGGAGATAGCCAACATCTAGGAATGGTGTGGCTGTGGTAGGGAGATGCAGGTTCCACTCCACTGCTTCCCAGCATAAGGCCCTTTCATTAGGGGGGTAGTCCGCCACTAGGTCATCAGGGATCCTCCTGCAGCACTCTGGCCAGGCTATAAATAGTCTCACAGCCAAAACATATTTGACTTTTCTGAGCTACTTCCCACTTTCCCAGTCTGGGGGCAACAGGGTTCTGAGGTCATCATCTATCTCCCTCAGATAGATCACTAGTGGCAGCCCTAACAGCTCATCAGGGTGGCTGGTATCCAGCAGCTCTGGCAGTCCTGCTGGGTGTCTGGCACAACAGCAATCTCAGGCTATTATTAGCTCCAGTCCTTGGGGACAGATGTCCTGCTCCTCTGTCAGCTCTTCCCCATCGAAGTTAGTAGGCTGGGTTAGTAGTCTCATTTCCTGTACTGCCCCTCTGCTTCCAGCAGGACAGCCAAAAGTGTCCTGGTTCTGCCCACCAAGAGGTGGCTGTCCGTCTCTCTCTGTCTGACAGTGCCCCCTTGCTACTCTGCTTCTGCCCCATGGCCCTCCCACTCTAGGGCTAAAAATCTTAGATTCCTCTCCCTGGAGGTCAGAAGCCTCTAGTCCTGCCACCCTGCTACCAGGCCAAAGCACCAAGCTTCTTCCCACCCAGTTTGGTAGTTGGAGAATGAGTGGGGGGAGCTTCACAAGTTGCGCTTCAACTACAAAAGAGCCCCTTGTGAGCCAGTTTGGCCAGGCCTGGTCTGCGCCGATTGTTAACCTAAGATTTAGAATTTTCCAACCCAGACTCAAACCTGGGGCTCTGGCATCCACACTGCAGCATGCAGCCCTGAATCAAACCAATCATAGCACAGACTCTCTAGAGCCCGCCCCTCCCCTTGAATGTGACCATTCTAGCTCTTTGACCATGGTGCAGAGTGGGATAGCCTGACTATCCATCTGACATGTTACGGAGAGTTTGAACAGCCCCAACACATCCTGCTGAGCAGTCATTTTGGTCTGTGTGATCTCAGCTTCCGGATCCAGCAACAAGGAAGAGGCACATTTTTCAATAACTTCTCTTGCTTATGCTTTCACTCCTATGTCAGGAAATAGGCAGAGCTGCCATGAGATGCTGGTGGAGATTTCAGCAGTGTTTTCTGACCCACCAAAGGCACCTGATACAGATTATGATGAAGCAAAAAGAAGCAGCAGAAGAGAAGTACAAACTCATGGCAGACACTTCTCAATACACTTCCTAGAGCCATTGAGACCCTTGGTGTAAATTGGTGTTTCTGGCACAGATTGGTGGGACTACATCCATCATGCAGACCCGGGATGGATGACCAGCAGTGAGCCTAGATCTTTTGCATAAATAAAGCAACATTTCTAGAGCTTTGTAAGCAGCTTGTCCTTGCCCTCTAGCATAGATACATGCATGAGGCCAACCCTGCAAGTCCAGAAGTGGGTTGTTGAGGCCATTTAGCAGCTGGCTAAGCCAAACTGCTTCAGGTCTCTCTGCAAACCTGTTTAGCGCTGGAAAGTCAACTGTGAATAAAATGGTCACTGAAGTTTTTGAGGCAGTCAATCATGTGGTTTACCCCATGGTGGCTGGCAGAAAAGATATTCCTGAAGGAACTGTTGGCTTTTGAGTGAATGGGGTTTCCAGACTGTGCTGTGGCCATTGGTGAGATTTCATTTGCCCATAGTTTGCAAAGCTTCTCAAGGAGCACATAACCCACAAAGGGTGCTGCTCCACTGTTATGGAGCCCCGCATGGGCCACAAAGGGTAATTTTATGAATGTCAGCATGGATTACACTAGAAAACTTTGATGCCAGAGTTTACCATGGATCAGGAGCCTACATTCATGGACCAGCTAGGATGCTATGCCTCCAAATGACATTGTCACGAATTGAATTACTGTCCTCAGCATTATTCTGGGGGGCCCTGCATACCTTCTTTTGCCCAGGCTTATGAAATTATGCCCTGATTTCAGGCGCCTTGACAAAATATAAAAAACAGGACTATGTAGCACTTTAAAGACTACCAAAATGGTTTATTAGATGATGAGCTTTTGTGGGCCAGACCCACTTCCTCAGATCAAATAATGGAAGAAAATTGGCACAACCATATATACCAAAGGATGCAATCAAAAAAAGTAACACATATGAAAAGGACAAATCAAATTTCAGAACAGAAGGGAGATGGGGGGGAGGTGAGCTAATGATATTAGAGGTGATAATTGGGGAAGCTATCTTTGTAATGGGTAAGATAATTAATGTCTTTGTTTAGACCTAAGCGTAAAGTGTCGAATTTAAGCATGAATGTCAGTTCAGAGGATTCTCTTTCAAGGTCTTTGAAGGAGGATGCAGGTAATCAAGTCATTGAGACAATGCCCTTTCTGGTTAAAATGGCAAGAAGCTGTTTTTTCTTCTTGTGATCCTGTCTAATATCTGTTTTGTGGGCGTTGAGTCTTTGGCGAAGCGTCTGAGACGTTAGTCCGATGTACATAGCAGACGGACACTTTTGGCACATGATAGCATAAATTATATTTCTGGATGAGCAGAAATATGTGTTCTTGATCTTACAACTCAGTTGGAAAGATCCAATAATGGTATCAGCAGAATGAATATGTGGACAAAGCTGGCAATGGGGTTTGTTGCAAGGGAGGGTACCAGGGTTGGTATTAGTGTGGTATGTCCTGTGGTTGTTGGTAAGAATCATCTTGAGGTTAGGTGGTTGTCTATAGGAGACTATGGGTCTGTCTCCCAGAGCCTCTCGGAGTTGAGTATCCTGTTCCAGTATAGGTTGTAGTTTATTGATAATGTGTTGGACAGGTTTAAGTTGGGGGCTGTAGGTAATGACAAGTGGTGTTCCATTGTTGGGTTTCCTGGGTCTGTCTTGAAGTAGATGGTTTCTAGGTATTCGTCTGGCTCTTTCAATTTGTTTTTTTATTTCTCCGGGTGGGTAGTTGAGGTTTATAAATGCTTGGTAGAGATCCTGAAGTTTCTGGTCTCTGTCAGTGGGATTAGAGCTGATGCGGTTGTATCGAAGGGGTTAGCTATAAACGATGGATCATATGGTGTGTTCTCGATGGGAGCTGGAGGCATGTAGGTAACTGTATGAATCGGTGGGTTTTCTGTAGAGAATGGTGTCTAATTTGCCATTGGTGATTTGTACTGTGGTATCCAGGAAATGGATCTCTTGTGTAGAATGGTCCAGGCTGAGATTGATGGTGGGGTGTAGGTTGTTAAAATCTCTGTGGAAGGTCTTCAGTGATTCTTGGCCATGCGTCCAGATCATAAAGATGTCATCGATGTAGCGTAAGTAGAGAAGGGGTAAAAGGGGACGGGAGCTGAGGAAACATCATTCTAAGTCAGCCATAAAGATGTTAGAGTACTGTGGGGCCATGCAAAATATGTTATAATTACACTTTGAGTAGATGCAGAATGGTTATTGAATGTGCTTTTGGCAGATTTAAATCCTGTTCGACATGTTTACAGACCTGATTGGATGCCAGTGTTGTCAATGCTG
Organism: Pelodiscus sinensis; assembly: GCF_049634645.1. Classification (NCBI taxonomy): domain Eukaryota; kingdom Metazoa; phylum Chordata; order Testudines; family Trionychidae; genus Pelodiscus; species Pelodiscus sinensis. The sequence goes on from NC_134719.1 coordinate 29,583,494, forward strand.
TCTACATCACTGTGGCTTGTGTTTTTCACAATCTTTGTGAAGCCAGCGATGAGCCATTTTCTCCTGAATGGGCCTATGACAGTGAGGGGCCACTGAATTGGTACAGTCAGCTGGAAAGAGCATCCAGGTGCCAGATGTCCGGGATACTTTGTATACCCACATTGCATAGTCCAACGGAAGAGGGGGAAGAGTACCTCTAGGAATGCGCTTGTGGGAGTGGGGGTATAGCAAAGGTTTCAACTGTCCTCATAACCCATGTGGGGGTCAACATAATTCCAATATGAGGCTTTTCACCCATTTGGTTTCTTTAAAACTTCAGGAAATGCCACAATTAAGGTTCCCATGCAACTTTCATACAAACCCATTTCACACATTCATTATGATAGAGTCTTTAATTCAGTGTTCCCATGTACGTAAGTATTCTACATATTTGCACTTATGTGCTTTAAATAGTGCGTCGTTATCTCCCATATTTAAGTACATTTTAAAGGTACTTAAAGTCTGAGAACTTTTTTTATCGATAAATACTTTTCAAAATAGCTTTGTGAAACAATCACATCCCTCCCAACTGTCTGGGGTTCTGGCTGTCCCAGTTTGGGAGCTTCAGGCACTGAGTTCCAGCTGCCAGGATTTGTTCTATTAGGGTATGTCTACACTGCCGCCCTAGTTCGAACTAGGGTGGCTAATGTAGGCATTCGAAGTTGCAAATGAAGGCCGGGATTTAAATATCCCTGGCTTAATTAGCATCTTGCTGGGTGCTGCCATTTTTAAATCCCCCTTAGTGCGGACTCCGTGCCCGCGGCTACACGCGGCACGGAGTAGGTAGTTCAAATTAGGCTCTCTAATTCAAACTACCGTTACTCCTCATGAAATGAGGTGTACAAGGAGTAATGGTAGTTCAAATTAGAAAGCCTAATTCGAACTACCTACTCCGTGCCTCATGGAGCCGTGGGCACGGAGTCCGAACTACCGGGGATTTAAAAATGGCGGCGCCCGGCAAGATGCAAATGAAGCCTGGGATATTTAAATCCTGGGCTTCATTTGCAACTTTGATTGACTACATTAACCACCCTAGTTCGAACTAGGGTGGTAGTGTAGACATACCCTCAGGAGGAAGGGATGGGGCTGAGACCAGCCAGCCCTCAGCACTGTTGTGACTTTGGTGCTCCCCCATGCTGCTTGGAGCAGTGGTGGCCCGTCAATACAGGCGAACTAGGTGGTCGCCTATGGCGTCAAGATAAATGGACGTTCAGGGCTTTGGAGGCGGGGGCACCGATCGCGCATTTCGCCTAGGGCGCCAGTTGCTGGCAGCTCGTCCAGGGCCGCTCCTGGCTGGAGCATGTTGCGCAGAGCCCCTTCCTCCCCGGGCAATACTAAGAGTTGCCCAGAACACTGTAGCAAATTTCTGATGGTGATTTAAAAGGCCCTTTTGAATCACTGGCCCCTTTGAATCAATTGCCTCCTTTGTCCCCTACCCCATCAGCAGGCCTCACCTGGTCAAAAAAGGAATCTGGCAGCTCTGGTCGGCACCACAGACTGGGCATTAAAAGTCCAGTAGGCAGCATAGCAGAGGCCCAGGACTAAGTCAAGTTGACTACTTTGGCTCCATTCAGCTCCTGGCAGCAGCTGCCAGATCAGCTCGCAGGGAAGCTCTACACACTGCCCTTGCCCTGACTGCCATTTCTGCAGTTCCCATTGGCTGCGAACTAGGACCAATGAGAGCTGTAAGGGATAGAGACTGCAGACACAAGGGCGGCATGCAGGGACTGCCTGCACCTAGGAGCCCTAGGGAGCTGGCAGCTGCTTCCTGGGAGCCATGGTAAGTGCCACCATGACCCTACACTCCTAACTCCCTGCCCCAGCCCTTGCTTCCCTCCCACACCCAAATGCCCTCCCAAAGCCCACACACATCAGCCTCCTGCCCCAGCCCAGAGTCATGAGTTATTGCATCAGACCTGATAATAACACCAGTGAAGAGGGGATCCAAAGCGAAACTGCATAATTGATCTCAAGTGCTGCTTGTGGTTGGGGAACTTACATATGTCCAAAAATGAAGGAAATTGGCGTTCTGACGTTTGAGCAAGAAGCTGATTATAGCTGAGGCTTGAGGATGAGCTAATAATTGGTTTGGATTTAATTAAGGTTAACAACTGTAACAAATGCCAGGGAAGTGCTACAAATTCTGACTATGGAAATTCCCTTTACAGATGGTTGCCCAGGTCAAACAAATAATTTGCAGGCAATTATATTTCAGTGAGCAAGTTCTTCCAACATGGCAGAAACCATAATAACTACAGCTGCGAGTCTGTCCCAGAGATCATGGATTATGTGACTTCCTGTGACCTCTGTGACTTCTGCAGCTGCAGTGGCCAATGTGGCTGACACCAGAGCTGCTCAAGCAGCTGGTCCTGGGGCAGCTCTGAGGGTGATCTGAGCAGCAGCTGATCGTGGGGAGTGGACAAAGCAGTGGCCTCAGAGGCTGTTGGAGAGCGTGAGGTGCCTGAGGGCTTCAGAGCAGTAGCTGGTCAGAGGCAATCAGCCCTCACCACTAGATGCCCGTCATCAATCCTTGAGCTTCTCCAGAGCAGCACCCCACAGCTGCCCAAAATAGTGGTGCCCTAAGAGCAGCTACAATTTAGTCATGAATTCATCACTTTTACTAAATATACTTGTGACTAAATGTTAGCCTTAGTTTCATGCTGTGGTGCTTTCAAGCTAAGGAAAGATGGGTTGTGGTAGAAACCTACTATGGGCCCCAAAGTCCTGGCTGAAGTTTAGGAGCAAAAATTCTTGTGAATATGAAGCAGGACCGGATTTTGTTCATTTGCTGAGAGTTCCTGACAATCAGTAAATAAAAAAAGAAAAGCAAAGTGGTGCAGTGTGAACCAGTAGCATTTGTAAAACCTAGTATACATGTAAACTATAAGGGAGAAAAAGGTGAAGCTGATCTCCCAGGGGACTGCCACAGAGTGCTGAACGTTTAAATGAAGAGCAGCAGAATGATTTAAGAGAGCTTCTGATAAGGAAGCAGGAATTGTTCTGCCAGTCTAACAAAGTTGTAGGTTGTACTGCACTGGTCCACCACAAGATAGTAAGGGTGGAAACTACCCCATTCAATAGCCAGTTCACCATTTACCAGCTGCAAAGAGGGAAGAATCAGGCCATTAAGGGACTGTGTTAGGAAGTTGTAACTTACTCTTCAGTCAGTCCTTGAGACTCAATCGAAGTTTGGTTAAGGAAAAGGGTAATAGCACCAGATTATTAGTGGACAATAGAATTCAATGACTTTAAGGATTTTTATTCTTTACCCCCATAGATGATACCCTGGACTCAGGAGTGATGGAAGCTCTCTCAAAGTCAGGGCTATGGGCACCCAAACCATGGCCCAGAACACACAGCCCCTTTTCACCGAAGCTTCCCCCCATGTTGCCCCTTCTCTCTGATCCCCTGTTTTATACCACCCCTTCTCCCAAGACCCCACCCTCACACTGTACTTACTCCTAATGGCCCCAACTCTGCCACCTCTTCCACTGAAACCCTACTCCCATGCTATCTCTTCCCTCTAAGACCCTTGCCTTTTCTCCCTCCTCCCCCTTGCTCCTCCCGCCCCATTGCCTGCCTTATGGCCAGTAAGACATAGGAGGGTATAGTCCTCCCACTTTTAACAGAGATGGGGCCATGTCCCCCTTGGTTCACATCACTGGATCCTAAAAGTGGGTGTTAGCACACAGAAGTGAATCCAAAAAACAAGGAAAAGTCTGTTTTCATAGCAGGGCAAGGCCTATGGCAATTTAAAGTACAGGCAGTCCCCGGGTTACGTACAAGATAGGGACTGTAGGTTTGTTCTTAAGGTGAATTTGTATGTAAGTCGGAACTGGTATATATTGTAGGGGAAACTCTAGCCAAACATTTCTCCAGAGCTCAGTCTTATTCTCCCATACCTCACTTCCTCAGTCCTTTATTCTCAAGCTGAGGTGTCTGCTGAGAAAAGCCACTCTGCGTCTCCTTGGTCTGCTGGGGGGAGCGCTAGCTTCGCATCTCCCTGGTCTGCTGGGGGGAAGCAGCAAGTGCGGGGTTGCCTCACCCCATTTGTAAGTAGGGATCCGATGTAAGTCGGATCCATGTAACCCGGGGACTGCCTGTAATGGCTTTCAACTAATGTAATATATGGACCATGTTGGAGAGGATTATGAAAAGAGTTTCCTATGGAATGTTTCTTGTGTCCCATTTCTTATACTTAGATGATGTTCTGGTGCATGACAAAATATGTAAGCTGGATCTTTTACAAATGGCCCAGGATAAGCTTAAAGAAGCCCATCTGAAATGGAACCCCCCAAAATGTGAGCGAGATAATCTACCTTGGGCAAACCATCAGTAAGGTGGGAATTTCTACTGTGGGGAGAGGGAGTTGTGGCTTTGTAGGACTGGTCAAGTCGGCAGACTCTCAAAAATGTGCAGAATTTCATAGGGTACTGCTATTATAGAAGCGTTATGTGTGGGTTTGTGAATACTGCAAAAATATTGCATAGGTTGAGGGGAAAGGGAGACCATTTCAGTGATTAACAGTGACATTCTGAGACTTGACTGGCACTCTGGGCATGAGGCACAGAAATCCATCACCTCTTTGTAGATCCCGGCCAAAAGAATTGGGTCAGAATCTGAGGTAGTGTCTTTTCCCTCCCAGAGTGCTCAGCAGCTGGTATGGCATGGGCAAGTCACCTGACCCTCTTCCAATAAGGGGAGGGCACCAAGAGGTGATCTTGAATGTCTTAGATCTGGCATCTTTCTCTATGCGGTACAGATGGTCACCCTTAATCTCAAAACTTGGGAACTGTCCTGCTTGGTGGGGTTCAATGGTCTCCCCATTCACTGCCGCCACCTGGGCCTATGCTCAATTCATTTTGTCTTCAGACCATTGCTCTCCCACAAAGTCAGACAGGCGAGTCGGAATCTCTGATTTGGGTAGCAGGAAGGGCTCTCCTTCTAACTTGGAGGGGGCCTGGGTCTGACTGGATTGGTGTTCAAGACTGGGATGTCCCTTCACCAGAATCTACAGCCTCCCCCACACCTGCAAGGGTTGCAACTTCAGATCAGCCTTTGGCTATTGAAAGGGGATTCCACCAGCTCAGTTAATAATTCTCCAAAATAGCTCCAGTCGCTGCCTAAAATGACAGGGTAGGCAAGTGGTGGAGCCAGAGTGGTCATCAGAGACTTTTTCTCATCTCCTCATCATTAAAGTTAATTCTGTGTGGGAATAGTTCCTCGTGTCTCCATGCACATGCTGTAACCTGAAGGTGCCTCGAGCTAGGCCTGGATTAGGAACAAAGGCACTTCATACAAAGGTCTGGGCACACCACGAATGTAGCAGCCCCATTACTTCTCTCCCATTTACCTGCAGTGGGATGGTCAGTTTGGCTGAGTCCCCTTGGTATTCTCATGTCCATCAGGTCCAGATCTTCCCAAAACTACATCCCCTATAAGGATAGTTCCTGGACCTGTGCCCAGAACAGCCACATTTAAAACACAAACCATAATCTTGGGAAGTGTGTGGGGTTTCCTGAGTACTCAGATGGTCTGGGTCCAATGGGCCTGATCAGGTTCAGGCCAATGCCTTTTGTAGGCCTGTGATGTCTCACATTGGGCTCTAGGTCTCTGGGGTAGAGAATCTAAATTAAAACAATACAAAGTTCAAAAACACTTAGAGTTAAAAAAAAAATTGTTCGAAGTGAAAGATAAGACAATGTCCTTCAGGTTAAAATGTTACAGGTGCCACACCCAGACAAAATGGAATACCAGCAGTCTAGCTACCTATACCCTTTACTGGGACAGGTAGAGATAATGTTGCTTTTCATAGGTAGGAAATGAGATTGTTACTGTCATCTATCAATGTGTAATTAGAGATCCCATTCCAACAGTAAAGACATGACAAACCAACATTACAAAATGCACATTACTATACTACACCAAATGGCTTTGGGATTTCTATACCCAGACAAAATGGCATTGGGTGTTCTGCTCAGAAATGAAAGATTAAGATAAATCTCAGTAAAATTTATTTTAAAAAAGATAATCTAAAACAATGGTAAGAATTTTCATGATGATAATTCACTGGGTACATGTCACCTCAGGATGGGATGCAGAAATAAAGTTTCTTGACACCTTAAATGGCTGCTTATTGGAGCAGCTACCCTCTGGGACTCAGAAGAGTAGAGGTAATTCTAGATTTAGTCCTCACTGGAGTACAGAATTTGGCCCTAGAAGTGAATATAGCTGACTAGCTTGATAATAGAGACCATAATATGATTATATTATCATCCCCGCGGCAGGGAAGATACCACAATAGCCCAATATGGTAGCATTTCATTTCAGAAAGGTTAAGCAGCCAAAAATGAGGAAGTTAGTTAAACTCAAATTAAAAAGTACAAGGCCAAAAGTTAAATCTCTACAAACTGCATGAAAACTTTTAAAAGACACCATAATAGATATGCAACTTAAATATATACCCCAAATTATAAACATAATCAGAAAACCAAAAGAGTGTCATCATGGCTAAACAATGAAGTAAAAGAAGCAATAAGAGGGAAAAGGGCATCCTTTAAAAAATGGCAGTTAAATCCTAGTGAGGAAAATAGAAAAGAGAATAAACTCTGGCAAATGATGTGTAAAACATATAATTAGGAAAGCCAAAAAAGAATTTAAAGAATAGCTAACCCAAGAGTAAAAATAAAATTAAAACAAAAACAAAATAAGTATATTGGAAGCAGAAGCCTCCTGAACAACCTGGACAATCATGATGTTAAAAAAGCACTCAAGCAGGATAAGACTGTTGTAGAGAAACTAAATGAATTCTTTGCATCAGTCTTCACAGCTGAGGTTGTTAGGGAGATTCCCAAACTTGAGCCACTCATTTTAGGTGCCAAATCTGAAGAACTGTCCCAGACTGAAGTGGAGGTTTTGGAACAAGGTGACCAACTAAATAGTAATGTCACCAGAACCACATGGCATTCACCCAAGAATTCTGAAGAAACTCAGATGTGAAATTGCAGAATTACTGCGGTATGTAACCTATTATTTAAATCAGCTTCTGTACCAGATGACTGCAGGATAAAATGTGATGCCAAGTTTTTAAAAGGCTCCAGAGGCAATCCCAGCAATTACAGGCCAGTAAGCCTTAACTTCAGAACTGGGCAAAATGGTTGAAATTATAGTAAAGAACAGAATTTTCAAACACATGATTTGTTGGGGGAAGAATCAACATGGTTTTTGTAATGGGAGATCATGCCTCTTCGAGAGAATCAACAAGCAATGTGGACAATTCCGAAATAACTCTGCTGTGTAGATGTACCCTAAGATTGCACAACAGGGAACAAGGCATTCAATGTAGGATGACTGAAGGCGTTGGAGAGGAAAGAGATGGGGTTCTAGACAAACAACACTGAGAGACAAAGCAGAGACAGGTGAGTACGACATTATGGGGTGAACAGAGAAAACAGAGGGTGAATGGAGGAGGGAAGGTGATGTAATAGGAGGCAGGGAGATGACAGAAGATCAGAGAGAAAACCAGAGGAAGAACAGGAGCAGAATAGCAAGAGGCAGTAGAAAAGAGAGAGAAAAGGGGAAGAGAGAACAGGACAGTGAGATGACGAAGTAGGAGGAGAGAGAACAGGAAAGCCAGGTGAGAAGGAAACAGGAGAGATGTGAGGGCCAAAATTGAGGAAGCCAGGTTCCACATGACAACAATGACATTTGGGAGTGCTGGATGGGGCTCCTGAACACATTTAGGAGGTGAGTGCCAAAAGTCCACTGACATGGGTTGCCACTTCCAAGAGAACACATGCATCCTGGGTCTGGGTGGCATTAGCAATACATTTGCTATTCAATTCACCACCAGAACTAGTCTATCCAGCTTCTCATTCTGAATTAAACTAACCTTGTAACTGCACATTGCATGGCATTGCTCATGTGTGCCTCTTTGATCTGTAGATCCTAGTTCCCCAGCACCTGGTTGTGAGCTTTTATTTGCCCCCCTCTGAGCTCTGCTATTTTTTGCACCAGGGCCTTTTTCTGGAAGATGAGGAAGCAGAAACAGTCTTGCATTGCCAGAACTGGTGTGCACTTGGAGGGCTCCCTAGGTGCATCTGGAGCTTAGGATGCATGTGTCGCAGTGTCCTCATCTGTCCCATGCTGACAACATTTTTGGTAACACACCTCTGTGGTGTCAAACTCCCTTACACCCAAACTCCTTTGACACACCTATGTGATGTCAAACTCCTTACACCACCTCTGTGGTGTCAAACTCCTAGCCAGTGAGGTAGCCTCTACCAATGTCAATTTCTCTGTGAGCTGGGCCACCCATGCTTCCTCTCTTTGTGGTCCTGCTCTCTTGTGCAATCCTCTGTGTGCCTGCTGCTTTTTCTTCTTGCTGTCCTTGGTTCTCTGCCCGTGACCTACCAAGGCGTGGACTTGAGCAGTAAGTTTCCTCCAGAGCCGGTCCCTAGCTGCCAAGCTTGTGTTTGCAGCACCCATTGACTGAGGTAGTTGTATATGCATTTATGGCCTCACAGTATTGGTAGTTTGCTTGAGTCTAATCCCTTTTTAAAATTGTAATTCCTTAATTCCCTTTTAACTATAGTTCTTCATGATTGTTCAATATACTCTGGTTGCTATTTCAAAACCTTACCTTCTCCCTTAACCTTCATATTTGTTTCGTTTATTTCCCTTTATTCTCTATGTCAGTACTTTGTGATGATATATTTTATCCCCGATGTACACATCCTCCTGTCAACCTGAGCCTAACTCACTCCCAGTTACGTTAACTGACACGGTGTAAAAAATTACCAGAAGCCCCCAGAATGGGGTGTATACTTCACCTCTGATTGGTGTTACCACCAGTGAAGCTCAAAAGCTGGTTGCACAAATGTGATTTTTGCTAGTCCAAATCACTATTGTACACACTACGTGAATGTTGGCTTTTTCCATTACTGACTCACAATAGAACCAGCCATTTGTCAGATAACCCAAAATGAAGCTCCCAATGTCTGTTCTTCTTAAAGTACCAAAGCATCCAATACCCAGAGCATCAGCAAAGTCTGCTAGCACTGAAATATGACAGTTGTGAACAACTCTGTATTTAGAATCTGTAGCTAGGTGCAGCTCAAGGGTCTATCCAGTCAATGAGAGACATCATATTTCATTAATAAATATTTCTTTAGTAGGAGTTTGTCCTGTTTTAATTCAACAGTTACGTCTCTTATTAAAGTATTATTTAAGTGATTTTATCATGTTCTTCCCAGGTTCACAATGTAATTTTGTTTCTGTTTGCAATTATTTTCATTGCGTGTCCTGGGCTCCACAAAGTTTTAGTACTTCTGCATTAACAAATATCATTGGTGGGAGGGCTGGGATTAGTAGAAGAAAAGCTTGGAATACTAGCAGTCTAGCCACTACTCCCTTTACTGGGACAGGGAGAGAGAATGTGGCTTTTCATAGGTAAGAAATGAGATTCTTACTGTCATCTATCAATGTGTAATTAGAGATCCCATTCCAACAATAAAGACATAACAAACCAACATTACAAAATGCACTATCACGTTACTATATCACACCAAATGGCTTTGGGATTACTACACCCACTTCCAATTCTTTATCTGCTAGTAATATTTAAATCAGATAATTTATCAGTATAAATAAGCATAAAATTGTTTTTTGGGATTTCCTTTTAAGATTGATAGAGTATTATGATTTTTCCATCTTCATATCTTTAAGTAGTAGCAGGAGCTCTCAAACTTCATAGTACTGCCATCTCCTTCTGACTCAAAAATTATTACATGACCCCAAGAGAGGGACTGAAGTCTGAGCCCACGCTAGCACAGCAATCCAGGGCTACGTCTACACTGGCATGATTTTTCGAAAATGCTTTTAACGGAAAAGTTTTCCGTTAAAAGCATTTTCGGAAAAGCACATCTAGATTGGCAGGATGCTTTTCCGCAAAAGCACTTTTTGCGGAAAAGTGTCCATGGCCAATCTAGACGCGGTTTTCCGCAAAAAAGTCCCAATCGCCATTTTCGCGATTGGGGCTTTTTTGCGGAAAACAGTACTGTGCTGTCTACACTGGCCCTCTTGCGCAAATGATTTGCACAAGAGGGCTTTTGCCCGAACGGGAGCAGCACAGTATTTCCGCAAGAACACTGACGATCTTACATGAGATCGTCAGCGTTCTTGAAGAAATTCAAATGGCCAGTGTAGACAGCTGGCAAGTTTTTCCACAAAATCATCTGATTTTGTGGAAAAACTTGCCAGTCTAGACACAGCCCAGGGGAATAGAGGCAAAGCCAGGGTAGGGGACTGTAACTTGAGCTTGGGGTTTGGCCCTGAGGAGCAGGGCTCAGGCTTTAGTTTCAGCCTTGGGCTCCAGCAAGTATAACACCAGCCATCGCGACCCCATTAACATGGTGTTGTGACCCACTTTGGGGTACTCACTCACAGTTTGAAAACCACTATAATACAACAATTAAGAATGTGATGGTTTGGTGCATGTATCATTCTTATATATGAAGTCAGAAATATGAACTATAAGACTGTTTATAGTTTTAAATATGCTAATGAGAACCATTACTGATGCCCCTCTTCCCCCCAAGCCTTAACAGCTTGATCAACTTAGCTTGTAAACCACTTTGTTTGTCCTGTAACTCCACAGATGACTGGACTAGTAAGACATATCACATAGTACAGTACTTAGATTTCATTTTGACCCAGGTAGTTTTCCATGGAACGGGGAAAGTAGAACAAAAGCTTCCCACCCTGGGAAGAGGACTATTTAAGCAAGGGGAAGTTATCATCCTTTTGTGTTTGGTTGGCCTGACACACTCCAAAAAGGGCTGGGGACTCAGGTCAAGATAAAAGAGGTTTCATCTGACCTGAAGATTATGCCTAGAACAAGAACAGCTCTTTAAGGTAAGAATTTGTTCACAATAAGTTTTTTTAGTGAATTAGAACTAGTTATGTGTTTGCTTTCATTTTTAGTTAGTAACTTACTTTGGTCAGTCTGTTTTCACTTGCAACCACTTAAACCCTACTGTTTGCACTTAATAAAAACATTTTTGTTTGCTATCAGACCCAGTGTAAATAATTGTTACCTGGAGGAGGGACTACCAGTGTGCATATCTCTCTTTCATTGATAAAGAAGGTAAACATCCCCATAAGTTTTCTGTGTTAAACTTTTACTCAGAGAAAGACAGATTTAGCTGGGTTTTTTATCCCTTTTGAGGGCTGGTTTCCTGAGTGCTGTGCCCTAGAATTATATTCTCCTAGAGCTGAAGTGGTTCAGTGTCTGCATCGCTCTTTGGATGGGGAGGAGGAATAACCCCAACTCTGTGCCTTGTTGGGGATAGGGGGGAGGAAACCAGACAATCTGGCCCAGCAGGACAGGGTGGCGAGGAGCTCCAGAGAGAAAGAAGGTAGGTGTCAGTGGCATAATCAGCTTACAGGGGAGCAATCCCAAGGATCTTCTATGAAGGCACTCCATCACAAAGAAAACTACCTTTGCACTTCTGATCAATTTAAAGTACTATTGGCAACCATAGTTTGTGTTAGTTAGTTAATCAAATTGCCACATCTGGTAAAGTCTACAAAGGTTTTCACAGGGCTCAACTCTTATAGAATCTGTGTCAGGATCAAAATTATCTAGGACTATGGCAGTATTTTTTTCAAAAAGCAATACTGGTTGAATGTAAAAAAATAAAATGCTAGATGGCCTTGGGCCTACCAAAAAACTCCACCTCACACCCACATTTCTTCCCCTGAAGTATCTTTGCTCACCCAGAAACCATTTGCCCTTGTAGCACAGGTGAGAGGAAAGATGTTTTCTCTGGAGCAATGAAGTAAAGCTGACAGAGTGGTAAGGAATTCCTATCATGAATGAGAGGCTAATTTTTTCTCAGTTACACCCGCAGCAACTAGGAGTAATTCCTCTGAAACCTTTTGAATTACATTTCTTTAAAAACAACATGTCACTTGCAAGGAAAAATAGGTCTGAGAACTCTCATCTGGACTCTGTTGTCTCCTTTGTCCATTAGCCCACATACTTAGGGATCCTGCAATGCTGCTCTCTATGCTGGCCAAAGTAGAATAGTACAAGTAACTGTTGTACATAGGCCAAGAAATGTATTCAAAAATTTCAAGGCAATTCTTGAAGGGCCAGCCCTAGCTCAGAAAATTTGTCTTCAACTTACACTGCAGTTTGAGGCTAAAGAAGAGGACTCTAAGGATGAAATACTCTCAAAAGCATAAAGGTCAGGTTCTATGCAGATGGAAAGTGGGAAAGTTAAATTCACCTCTCTAAATGCAAGTAAGGGTCTGAGATAGGGTGACCACGTCTGGTTTTTGACCAGAACGCCCAGCCAAAAAGAGACCTGGTGGCTCTAACACTAAGCTGCTGACCAGGAGTTGCCAGAAGTAAACCCATGCCCAAAGCCCTTCCCCACCCCGGCTCCCCTCAAACCCAGAGCCTGCATCCTGAACCCCTTATCCCTGGCTTCACCCTAGATCCAGCAACCTCAGCCCAGAACCCTTCTCCCCTCCCCCCCCCCCACACACACCCCGCTCTCAACCCCCTGCCTTAACCCACAGCCCCCTGCCACATTCAAAATCCCTTGGCTCCACCCCCTAGACCAGGGCCACCTCCGGCACCTCAAACCCTTCTCCTTTACCTCATCCCAGACAACTTCCCCCTCCCACACATAACCCTCTGCCCCAACCTGGAGCTCCCTCCCACACTCTGAATCTCTCATTTCTGGCCCCATCCTAGAGCCTGCATCCCCACTTAGAGCCCTCACTCCACACACTCCAACCCCCTCTCTCGGACCAGTGAACACGAATGAGGGTGATGGGAGAGTGAACCGCCAAAGCACAGGGAATGTAGTGAGTAGGGGATAAGGCCTTGGGACAATGGTGGATTTGAGAATATAAGGATTCGATCATACAACAAAGATTCTTGTGGACAAAATATCCTACAATTAATTTTTTTTAAATCATGCTGAGTCATGCTATAAGCAAATAACTATAAATGCAAAACAATGAGTATATAGTAGAAAATACAGAATAGGGGGCAATGCTCATACTATTGACTTCCATTTGAGAACACGACAGCTGTGTGAACATTGTCAAAACAGAAAGCTTTGAAAAATCAAGACAATGTGTGGACTGTACGTGTGACTATGAAGGTAGGCGTACTGGCCTGTTTATAAATTACATATTAATAATACTTTACATTCAGTAACTGCCTTTCATCTGATGATCTCAATGTTCTTTGCAAGATGAGTAGTTACTAATAGCCCTACAGATGCATGTAGTGAAGCACACAAGAGCTACATGAACAGCTTACAGTCACACACAATGTTAATTTTCACTGTAATTGGAGAACTCAAGAGTTCTGACTGCCAGTTTCCAACCCTACCTCTGGATAATACTTTTAATAATAAGCCCCAAGTCACAGCCATTATTATATTTGGCACTTCTGCAGAATTCTTCAGCATCCATACTCACCTGAAACTGCAGGGTCTCCAACCACTGTCACAAATATCAGTGGTGATCTTAATTCAAAACCAAACAATTTACTGACAAGATGACAACTTTCAAAGAGTCCCAGTTTAGTGCACTGAAGCATTTATTTTTATTCAATTTATTTTGTGCCATTTTATTGATGTTTTAGATACTTCGACACTAAAGCCACAAGGCCCTTGTCCCAAGGAGCTTACAATCTGCTCTTTTCAGTTAAATACTTAGCTTATAGTTAGCACTTTTAAACTTGAAGGTACCTTAGAAAAGCTAAATAATTAACCTTTTGCCCCCACCCTTGCTGGAAGGCAAGCAAGTAAAAATTATATCCATTTTAAAATGTGGAAACCCAAGCAAGGTGAAGTTATACAACAAGCAAAGGTCACATTGCAAGGTATCACACTGCAGGAATTATTGCCCTTGTTCTCCAACCTGTGCTCAAAGTATCTCTGATGACATCTGCTTCTCAAACTGTTTCAAATGAAAATTTACACACAATATTTAAAAGCATTAGGTGTTCTTTATTAAACAGCAAGACAGGAAGTGCAACTCAATTTAAACAATAAAGGCAATAAAATAAAGTGTGGCAATCATAGAATACTAGAACTGAAAGGGACCTTGAGAGGTCATCAAGTCCTGACCCCTGCCCTCATGGCAGGACCAAACACCATCTAGATCATTCCTGATAGATGTCTATCCAACCTTCTCTTAAAATCTCCAGTGATGGAGATTCCACAACCTCCCGAGACAATTTATTCCAGTGTTTGACCACCTGGCAGGAAGTTTTTCCTAATGTCCAACCTAAACCTCCGTTGCGGCAATTTAAGCCCTTTGCTTCTTGTCCTGTCCTCGGAGGTCAAGGACAACAATTTTTTTCCCTCCTCCTTGTAACACCCTTTTAAATACTTGAAAACTGCTAGTGTGTCCAGTTAGTCTTCTCTTTTCTAAACTAAACAAGCCCAATTCTTTCAGTCTTCCCTGAAGGTCATGTTTTCTAGACCTTTAATCATTTTTGTTGCTCTTCTCTGAACTACCTATTTCTCCACATCCTTTTTGAAATGTGGTGCCCAGGACTGGACACAATACTCCAACTGAGGCCTAGTCAGCACAGAGTAGAGTGGAAGAATTACTTCTTGTGTCTTGCTCACAACACTCCTGTTAATGCATCCCAGAATCATGTTAGCTTTTTTTTGCAACAGTGTCACACAGTTGACTCATAATTAACTTGTGGTCCACTATGACCCCTAGATCCCTTCCTAGACAGTCACTTCCCATTCTATATGTGTGAAACTGATTGCTCCTTCTGAAGTGGAGCACTTTGCATTTGTCCTTATTAAACTTCATCCTATTTACCTCAGCTCATTCCTCGTTTGTCCAGGTCATTTTGAATTATGACCCTATCCTCCAAGCACTTGCAACCCCTACCAGCTTGATACCATCTGCAAACTTAAGAGTACTTTCTATGCCATCACCTAAATCATTGATGAAGATATTGAACAGAACCACTCCCAAAACAGACCCCTGCAGAACTCCACTTGTTATTCCCTCAGCATGACTGAACCATTAATAAGAACAGTTATCCAGCTAGTTATGCACCCACCTTATAGTAGCCCCATCAGGGTTGTATTTCCCTAGTTTATTGATACAGCGGTCATGCAAGACTGCATCAAATGCATTATTAAAGTCTAGGTATACCACATCCACCGCTTCTCCCTTATTCACAAGATTTGTTATCCTATCAAAGAAATCTATCAGATTGGTTTGTCATGATTTATTCTTTACAAATCCATGCTGGCTATTACCTATCACCTTATCTTCTTCCAGATCTTTGCAGATGAATTCCTTAATTATTTGCTCCATTATCTTTCCTGGCACAGAAGTTAAACTGACTGGTCTGTAGTTTTTTGAGTTGTTCTTATTTCCCTTTTTATAGATAGGCACTATATTTCCCCTTTTCCAGTATTCTGGAATCTCTCCCAACTTCTATGATTTTTCAAAGCAGATAGAGGAGGTATCTGAGCCTTTAACTATCAGCCCCTTGAGCATTCTAGGATGCATTTCATCAGGCCCTGGTGACTTGAAGACATCTAACTTTTTAAGCCATTTTAACTTGTTCTTTTAATTTTAACTTCTAAACCTACCCCATTTCCACTAGATTTCACTATGTTAGGCATCCTATCTCCACCAATCTTCTCGGTGAAAACCAAAACGAAGAAGTTGTTAAATACCTCTGTCTAGACTACCTAGTTTTGTCGACAAAAGTGGACTTTTGTCGACAAAACTATACCAGCGTCTACACTACCGCTGAGTTCTGTCGACATAACGTCGACAGAACTCAGCATTTTTGTCGACGCTGGTATACCTCATTTTACGAGGCATAACACCTTCTGTCGACAGAACTCTGTCGACAGAAGGTGTTATTGCCTGTAACATTGCGTCCAGACTATGGAGTTCTGTCGACAAAGCAGCTTGCTTTGTCGACAGAACTCAATGTGTCTGGACGCTCTTTGTCGACGGAAGTTTTGTCGACAGTATCTGTCGACAAAACTTCTGTCGACAAAACGCGGTAGTCTAGACGTACCCTAAGTTGCCTGTGATTGTCTCTCCCTCTTCACTGAGCAATGGGCCAACCCTGTTCTTTGTCTTCCTCTTGCTTCTACTATATTTGTAGAATGTTTTCTTGATACTCTTTATGTTTCTAACTAGACTGAGCTCATTTTGTACCTTTGCCTTTCTAATCTTGCCCCTACATACTTGCATTATTTGCTTGTATTCATCCTTTGTAATTTGACCTAATTTCCACTTTTTATACAACTTTTTTATTTTTCGATCATGTAAGATGTCCTAGTTGAGCCAAGGTAGTCTCTTACCATACTTTCTATCTTTCTTACACAGTGGAATAGTTTGCTTTTGGGTCCTTAATAATGTGCCTTTGAAAAACTGTCAATTGTCTTCAGTTATTTTTCCTCTTAGTCTTGGGACTTTACCTACCAGCTCTCTGAGTTTACTAAAATCTGCCTTCTTGAAATCCATTGTATTCATTTTGCTGTTTTCCCTTCTACCATTCCTTAGAATAACAAACTCCATGATTTCATGATCACTTTCACCCAAGCTTCTTTCCACTTTCAGATTTTCAACCACTTGAGGCCCGTACGCAGGGGAGGTGCGAAAGGTGCAAATGCATCCACACATGGTCCCCAAAGTCAGCATGAGGGAGCTCTGTGGCCGCCTTCCTGGTGGTCCACAGCTCAAGCTCAGCCCCCCTTCTTCCTCCTGGAACAGGGAGCCCGTGCTGACGCTCCAGCCTCTCCCTCCTGCCTCGGGAAAAGGGAGGAGTGCTTCTTGCCTGCAAGCCAGATCACGCAGCTAGGCTTTAGGCTTTCACTCCCCCCTCGGCCCTGCAGCTGGAAGCAATAATGATTCCAGCTGGCACTCCAAGGCTATATCTACATTCGCGGCTTCTTGAGCAAGTAATATGCAAATGAAGCTAAGCATGGAAAATTGCCAAGCCTCATCTGCATACCTAATGAGCCACCATTTTTTTTCAGAAGAGGCTCTTGCGCAAGGAGGAGCATCTACACTGCCCCTTCTTGCACAAGAAAAACCCTCTTGCGCAATGCCGTTCTTCCTCTCAAGTAAACGGCATTGCGCAAGAGGGTTTGTCTGGTTGACTTTAAGGCTACATCTACACTGCAGGCTTTTTGTGCAAGAACCATTGCAGTGTGGACGCTCTCTTGTGCAAGAAAGCTCTGATGGCCATTTTAGCCATGGGGTTTCTTGCGCAAGAAACCCCTGTTGCCTGTCCACACTGTCTTCTTACCGAAGAGCTCTTGCACAAGAGGGCTTATTCCTCCTGGGGAGAGGAATAACTCTTGCGCAAGAAGCCCTCTGTTCTGACGCTGTACTGTAAATTTACTTGCGCAAGATCGTGTGTGCAGTGTAGACGCTCCACAAGTTTTTGCACAAGAGCAGCTATTCTTGTGCAAAAAGCCTGCAGTGTAGACATAGCCTAAGTATAGAGCCCCTTGCAAGGTGAGAGGAGACTCCTCAGCTGTGTCTAGACTAGCCGCTTGAATTTCCACAAGTACACTGACTTCTTACTGTCTGAAATCCGTGCTTCTTGCGGAAATACTATGCTGTTCCCGTTCGGGCAAAAGTCCTTTTGCGCAAAGCTTTTGCACAAAAGGGCCAGTGTAGACAGCTCAGATTTGTTTTGCACAAAAAAAGCCCCAATTGTGAAAATGGCGATTGGGGCTCTTTTGCGGAGCGTCTAGATTGGCACGGACGCTTTACCACAGAAAGTGCTTTTGCGGAAAAGCGTCCATGCCAATCTAGACGCTCTTTTCTGCAAATGCTTTTAACGGAAAACTTTTAAGAGATCCTCCGGAATAGGGCTTTATTCCGGAGGATCGGGCCAGACTAGACGCTTTTTTCCGGCTTTTCCCCAAGCCGGAAAAAAGCGGCAGACATCTTTATTTAAATCCCGCGGGGGATATTTAAATCCCCCGCGGATTTCCCTATTCTGAAGTTGAAAATTAGCATGCCCCTTTCGGAAAAGGGGCCAGTGTAGACGTAGCCCTAGGGGTTGCCAACCATCCAGGATTGGCCTGGATTCTCCCAGAATTGTCATCAATTTCCAGGTGACTATCGAAAGCAACCCTGGAGATTTTAAGCGGCATTTTAAGCAAACAACAGTACCTCGCGGCGGGAGGAGGAGCTCCCAGAATAGCTTTACTCAGAGTTGGCAGCCTTCCCCCCCACCCCCTACCCCCACCCCACCCAAACAGCCTCCCAGAGCCCACACCCCAGCCCTGCCCCCCAGAGCCTCCCTCCCTCACAGCCCCCTTTCCAGAGCTTGCACCCGACACCTCCACCCCTGCCCCAGTCTCCGCCCTGAAACCCCCAGCCCAGAGCTCTGCCTCCACCCACCCCAGCCCCGCGAGCCCGCTGGGGGCGGTGCAGGGCCGGGGGCCCGCGGGGTTTCTGTGCTCAGACAGCCCGGCCCCCGGCTGCTTCCAAAGGCCTTTCCAGCCAGGCCCGCGCGCGCTGCACAGAACCCTGAGCGGCCCCGCGCCCAGGAAGCGCTAGTCCCATCCCGGCCCCGCCCTTCACACGACTCCGCCTCGCGCCTGCTCGGGGCCAGGTAGGGGCGCCGCGCACACAGGACCCGCCCCGCAGGCGCACAGTGAAGAGAGACGCACGCGAGCGACCCCTGCCGTCCAAAGCGCGGGGGGTACAAGCCAGGCCCTTCAGTCGTTCGCGCCCGTCTCCCATCCCGCACGCGCACCACCCAGTTGCTGATTGGTCGGAGAAGAAACCCCGGCTGTTCTGTGCCCCCTCCTACTCGACGCTGGTTTCTGGTCCCGCCCCTTGGGCTGGGCCTCCCGTGTGCGCAAGCGCAGTGCGAGGTTGCCGTGGCGGCTCTGGAAGGCTGTGCAGCATGGCGAGCGGCGCGCCGCGCTCGGCCGAGTTCCCCCCCGGGGACGCGGCGCAGGCCCCGGAGCCGGCCCTGTTCCCGCCGGGGTTCAGCGTGTCCGAGATCAAGAACAAGCAGCGGCGCCATTTCATGTTCCTGCGCTGGAAGCAGCAGCGGCGGAAGGTGGGAGGCCGGGGCCGCTCCGGTGTCCTGCGGGGGGGAGGGGCGAGTCCCTTGGGGGCGGGGTCAGGGCGCTGCCCGGCCAGGGGACCCGTTGCGGGGACTTGCATTGCAGCACGTGAGCCGGGCCCCGCGCTGGCTGCAAACGCTGCGGAAAGCTGCCCGGGCAGCTGCAGACACCGGGGGCAGCACGGGAAGTAACTTTGAAAGGGAAAATGATGGGGGGGGGGGACTGTGGATGGATCTAGTGTAAAGGAGACTCCAGTAAAGGGCTCTGTGCTAGGGGCAGCAGTGTGACAGGCACGGGCAGGGCTGCCTTTAACCCGCTGTTCCAGCTAACCAAGCCTATCTCTGTCGTCTTAGGAGAAATTGGCAAGTAAGAAGAAAAGGAAGAAGGAGAGAGAAGCCCTTGGAGATAAGGTAAAAGTCATTTAGGGTGTCTTGTTTGTCATTATTTGTGTCGGTAAAGCATTATGCATGGTGTGTTAATATCTTTTAAAATAGAATTTTAGGTTAGTCTTGTACATTTTGCAGTTCGATACCTGGAATTATTTCTTTAAACGTGTAAACTGAGGGGGGGGGGAACAGGGCGGCCGGCGGTGGATGGTTTATAATTTTTAGTCAGACCATTTGTGATCACAGTGGTGGTTGTAACTGTTTTTTGAGATGCAATGAGCATTGGTTAGACTCTAAAAGAGCCTTTTAATATTCTTTTGAATTGTTGTATGACTTTGGGCAAATAATTTTTCAGTTGTTTCAGTCAAATAGACTCTCTCCCCCCCCCGAGAGAGAGGTAGGTGTGTGTGTGTGTGTGTGTGTGTGTGTGTGTGTACACACACACACACACACACACACACAGCTCGACAAATTATGGAAAACCCTACTTGCCAGATAAAAAAGGGATTCACCACCCCCCCAAAAAGTGGTTTTTTTAATGGCATAAATTCCTAATAAGAATAGTAATTACTAATAAGAAGTTATTAATAAATATCTGATAGACTTCTACCTTTTCCCTCTGCTGCCTTGTCTCCTCCCCTTGCTCCATCAGCTCCCCTGGTGCCTGCTGTCCCCCACCCCCTCACCCTCCTCTGCTGTCCTGACTCCTGCCCTTCTCACTGCCCTAAGCCTTCCTGAGACCTGCCCCCTCCACCAGCCCTTCTCTCCCCCCCTGTGCCCACTCCTCCAGTAGCCCCACTCTGATCATATGAGCTACCCCTCCTCTTTCCCTCTCCTAGCACCTCCCTCTATACACCTGTCCTGCCTCTCTCCTCTGGTGCTGGTTCCTCCCCTGCAGGTGTCTGCCCTTCTGCTTCAACCCCAGAATCCCCTGGCAGCTGCACCCTCCTGGTGCCTCCCCCTTCCCTTACTGCCCCTGCCCCCTTTGACCTCTTTTTCCCTGATTACCCACCCCCTCACCATCCTCTGCCCCCGTTCCCCCCATACCCCTGTGCACTTACACATGCCTTGCTCCATCCCCGCCTTCCTCATGCCCACCACTTCTTTCAAGCCTTCTCCCAGCACCTCTTCCTAGCCCCCAATGCCCTGACCCTCTCCTCTCCCAGCATCACTCTGTCCCCCCCCTCCCACTGACACCTTCCCTCTGCCCTTTTCCTCATTGTCTGCACTTGCCCCCCTGTCATGTCTCTCCTGCACTCTTGTTCCTTGGTGCCTTCTGTCATGGCTCCTTCCCCACTCTGGCATGATAAATGCAGAAGTGGGGGCCAGCAAGTGTACTCCAAAGTCTTATCTACCAGGCTTTGGTATAAAACTTCCCCCAAAATCTTAAAAACCTAGATCTTGGGAATAAAACTTCCGCTGCCACCACCCAAATGTTGATAAAGAAATCAGGGGAAAGATCATTTGGGAAATCTCACCCCTAAAATAAAAATCAGGGCACACAATTAACCACTGCTGGGTTAATAAAAAGAAAAGAAAGAACTTTTATTATTACGACAATATTCCTGTTGCAAGCATAATGACTAGATGGGAAGGTAACAAAATATACTCATGGAGAAACTGCATGGGCCTAGAACTTAGTTACAAAGAAAAGCCAAAACATCTTTTAAGCAGTGCCAGATCTCAGATTCCATACTCAACCCTTAAAACAATAAAGCCTAACGAAACTACCTAAACTTTACCCTACTTACACAAAATATGAGAGAGAGAGAGAGAGAGAGAGAGAGAGAGAGAGAGAGATATATATATATATATATATATATATATATATATATGCTTGTCCCTCTCTGTAGCTGCAGAGAACTCACCTGGAGAGACAAAAGGGAGAAAGGAAAAAAAACCCAAATTCCTTTGTCCCAGTTTGAAAGCCCCACCTACGTTCCTACTGGTCACTCCACCTGGCTAGGTGTAGTTAACCCCTTAATCCCCAGGCTGCTGGGTAACCCTCATAATCATGACACCTTCCTCTTTCTTCTTCTTCTTCTCCTGACCTCTCCCTTCCCCTCAGCACAAGCCCCTTCCCCTCAGCACAGCCCAAGCCCCTTCCCGGCTTCTGCCTTCCACTTTGCGGGGTTGCCGGAGCCTTTTTGAATCCGGCGGTCACTGGCCATGACGCCCTCTGGCTCGTAACCTGCCTCCTCGTGCCAGAGCTGCACACAGGCAGCCCAGCGCTGAGAATAGCCGCACTTCCTCCTTCCTGGCGGCGCTCTGCTCCTCCACCGGATCGGATGGGGCGGCACCGCCTGTAGTATGGGCTTCGGCCTGCGCGTCACAACAGCCCACTGGGCCAGTCCGCCCCTGCACTCGCCAGCTGGTAAAATCTACTTGCTGCCGGCAAGTGTATTTGTTGAGGGGGGGGGTGTGTGTGTGTGTGTGTGTGTGTGTGTGTGTGTGTGTGTGTGTGTGTAAAATACATTTATAAACAATGGATTTTGCTACATTCTAGCTTTTTGACAGAATCACTATACAACAGTGTATCTGAATAGCACTATGATGTTCAGTCTCCAGAAAGCTGATTTTCAAAATAGTTGTATTTATATGAACAGTAAATAAATGAGTATTTTGCTTTTTGCTGAAATTGAGCAACATTTTTTTAATCTCTACCATTTGTTCATGCGAAGCTAGAGAGATTTTTTGTACATTCCTGATCTGAAGAACTCTGTATCTAACACTGCTTTGAGTGAAATGGCCTAATGCTATGTGATCTTAGTCAATTTACTTTACAGTGAATACTGTAGGTAAAAATACTTTGCAGCAGGAATGTGGTTCTTTTCTTTCACAGCTACAAGGCTGAAGCCTGGAGAGAATGGTGGGGAAGAAAAAACAGGCTGACCTAGAAAGAAGAAACAGGGAATATAATGGGCAACAATCACTTCCTATGAACTTGGAAACTAAGTGGGCTAATTATTGTAGTCATGTGTGTTGCTCCATATGTTGCCTCTATATTAAGTTAATACTATCCATTAATTCTGAAGGGAGATGTTTACTGATGAACAAAGAAAGTAAGGCCT
Organism: Pelodiscus sinensis; assembly: GCF_049634645.1. Taxonomy (NCBI): domain Eukaryota; kingdom Metazoa; phylum Chordata; order Testudines; family Trionychidae; genus Pelodiscus; species Pelodiscus sinensis. The sequence goes on from NC_134719.1 coordinate 29,606,111, forward strand.
TGTCTGTGTTTAAAATTGAGGTTGATTTAGCTACTTTGGTTAAGGCATGAAAAATTTACATCTGTAAGCAACATAACTGTGCTGACTTAACTCTGTTGATGCAGGAGCTTCAGGGGATAGCCGAGTTAGTCTGTTACAAATGGTCTGGTAGCACTTTATAGACTAACAAAACATGTAGATGGTATCATGAGCTTCTGTGGGCACAGTCCACTTGATGCAGTTAGGTGAATAGAAAATGCCTTTGTTGACTTAGGTATTGTTGTTCAAGGAAGCAATATTCCTACACCGATGGATAAACCTTTTCCATTGCTGTTGGCGGTGTCGGTGCTATGGGTTTATGCCAGCATAATCTGTGTAGCATAGACAAAAAACACAAATTGTCCTAGTGCAGGGTTCTCAATCTTTGTCTTTCTGAGGACCCCTCAACATGCTATAAAACTTTCTCTGTCTGTACTACAGCAGCTGGCATTCTGTATATAAAAGTCATGGTCGGAGTTGGGGATAGCAAGTAAGGCAGTTACCCAGGGCTCCCCATCACAGGGGGCTCGATGAAGATAAGTTGCTCATGCTTCAGCTTTAGCTCCAAATAGTGGAGCTCCGGGCTTCTGCCCTGGCCGCACTGAATCTAACACTGGGCCTGCTTGGCTTGGCAGATCCCCAGAAACCTGCTTGCAGTCCACCCCCTCATCCCCACGGCTCCTCAGACCCTTAGTTAAGAATTGCTGTCTTAATGCTTTAAAATCTGGAAGATACCTTATTACTAAAAACTCACATAAATGTATGGAGTAATTGAGTTACTCACTTGAATATGGAATTGAGCTCATTATTTGTCTCAGTGCTTGTGTACATAGCATAGCAAAGTGTGCCAGAAGGGTGTGATTTGTTTAAGACTGTTAATAAAGGAACCTAGTTCATTTTGCATACCAGTAGCATTTACACAAGGTAGTAAGAGCACAATGTGTTAAGGCACCTTACAAATTGCAACCCTTTAGTATAGACAAGTCCTCAGTACTGCACAATACATATAATGCCTTGCATCTTATTTTTTTAAAGAGGATTATTTCTGTAATTTATTGCATTCTTAATAAACTTCTTTATGTTAAAGGCACCACCAAAGCCTGTACCGAAGACCATTGAAAATCAGAGAGTTTATGATGAAACAACTGTAGATCCTAACGATGAAGAGGTAAATATGTAATCCCTACATATGTGTTAAACCATGATTTCCTCCCCAAAAAAGAATCTATTATAAACTTTGAATATTTTCCATTTTTATTAGGGTGTTTATGAATTGATAATGTTGCAGATGATGTCATTCTTTTATCATTTCTTTTAAGATGACTTTACATTGCTGAATAATTTATTAGCAAGCCTTGTCTGTGATCTTATCTCCCATTGTATTGTTAAAAACACCGATACAGAATGAGGCAAATCAGCTAAAGAGTATAGTGTAGGTTGACCCATATAGAATTTTGCTATTGATTTAATGGCACCAGAATTTAAGCTAAAATGGACAGCTATTTTTAATAATAAAAAACTGAGTGTTTTTCTTGGAAATGTTTTTAATTCACCATATTTTTTTTGTTCCCAGGTTGCTTTTGATGAAGCTACCGATGAGTTTGCCCCATATTTCAATAGACAGGCATTTCCCAAAATTCTTATCACAACATCAGATAGACCTCGTGGGGTAAATTATTTATAAAATTTAAGTGTAATCTTTACATTTTTTGTGAATCACTTTGAGGGGATCTGAAGGACTCTGGCAATTGATTATGCAATAGAGGTTTTCACTGTCAAGCATGAAATGCAACTGGAATCCAGAAATGATTTTGACAATGGTCCCTTTGCTGGTAATCGAAACAGACACACAGGGGACTTAATGGGCAGGGGAACCTCTTAATTGTTCACTAAGTGATTCCTCTGTGTCAGGATGGATGTACATTGCCAATGCAGCACCAGGAAATATTTACTGCCACTGCCTTAAGCTTTATCTCTTCATTTTATGAAAAGGAGATGTTCATCTGTAGATTTTCAAATGTATGCCTTTCACAAGCTCTCTACACTTGCACAATCTCCAAAAAACACCACCAAATTGAAAATTCATCTCTAACTGAATTGTTCTTCTTCTGTTGGTTTACTTTGTTTATAGTGTGGTCTCCCCTCTTTCCCCCCTCCCCCCCCCCCGACCTCAGTCTTGCAATGAGTTCATCATGAGTAGAACCTTTGTGTCAATGCAATTTTTAATTTGAGGGTTGGGGATATTTATGGCTTTCGCACAGAACCTAGAAGAGGGATGGGGAACCTCCGGCGCATGGTTTACCTTGATCCGGCCCCGCACAGGGGAAAGCATTGCAGGGGAGCACCAAGTCTCAAAGGCCAGATCAAGGCAAGCCATGGGCTCTGCCTTGTGGGGGGAGGGAGCTGCTCTACACGCTTCCCCCTCCTCCTGGGCTATGGAATGGCAGCTCAGGGAAGCTCTGTCCCTCTGCTTGATTGCGGGCTCCACCCCTACTGGCTAGGAATGGTGATCAGTTGAAGTGTGGGGGGAAGGGGTAGGGGAAATGCATGGCTGCATGGAGCCACCTGTGTCTGTCTCTCCTCCATCCCCCCGAGCAGTGTTTTGTGTAGGTGCCCCAATCCACTGCCCCCTCCCATATTCCCACCCTCAGCCTACTTTCCAGCAGCCCCTTCAGCACACTGATCCCCTCATTATTGGTCCCACCCCAGAACCTTGGGTGGGGAGCACAGAATCTGTTAGCCCTGGACTTGCAGAAAAGTTAATATGGGCTTGAGGGTAAGCCCTGAGCCTCATCTGCCCTCTGCCCTCCCCCCCAAAAGCTGAACCTCAAAGGGAGTGAGGTGAGTGTTTCTCGCCTTTTTTCTGCTTTTCAGTTGGAGGCCATGTCTGAGAGGGTTTTTTTTCTTGTTCTCACTTAATTGGTAGGGCCCTAAATATACTCAACCAATGAGAGATTGCAATCAAGGCTTTCTGTTGTACAGAGAACAGTGAGATTCTGTGAACAGCTGTCCACTGTCATACCTAACTCTCACGTCTACTATCGAAGAGGACTGGCTCTGAAAAGAATTATCCCACAGTGCATCTCGAGAGATTTCACAGATCTGATTGTTATTAATGAAGATCGCAAAATACCAAGTATCCTTCATGTACTAGAGGGAGTTTCTTCATAGTTATCTCTATTACATGATAAAGACGTTAGTGCGCTAATTCTAGACAAAGTTAAGAAAGCAGTTGAGATGTGTCTCCAAAATCCTTTATTTTGTCACTTCACTATGCACTTTCAAGTTGATGTATTGCAATTTTGCACTTTTTTTTAGAAGATAAGAACCTGGGAATACTCTGATATATTTCTCCTTTTCTACAAGCCAAATACAGCAAACCAAAGGCCATTTTTGTTTCTCTCTCAAACTGTAACTTAAAAACCTTTATAAATACAAAATTGCAAGACCAGAAGCATGCTACGTAGATATCTGCATGCCTCAGGTTAATTCTGAGACACTAAGCAAGTGCCATAACATGGTTCCATATTTATATTAAATGTGGCCACATACTTGTATGTAATGTTGAATGTGTCCAGTGTACTGGCACTTCTTTGCATAGTATCAACTAGTAAATCACTCTATTTCTCTGAGCCAAATTAGTGCATGCATTTTCTTATTGCATTTAATTTAAACAGTTTAACCGGCTATTGAATTTTTTAATATTAAATTTTTATTATGTTATGCTCATAATGCTCTATAGCAAATTCAAAAGTGAACAAATAGAAAATAATGCATTGCAATGTGTTCTAATTGGCAAGTAATTTTTTTTAATATTTCATAGAATTCTAATACAGTTTTTCTCAAACGGTGGTTCATGGGCCCACAGATTAATTCCTCTCCCCTTTTCCCTCCCTGAGAGGCTTCCTACCTGCCCTGGTTCCGTGCAGTTCCCAGAAGTGGCCACCAGGTCCCTGTGACCCCATGACACTTGGGCAGCAAGGGAGGCTCCATATACTGTCCCTATGCAAGTGATACCTCCTGTTGGCTGGAAACTGGTCAAAGGGAGCTGCAGGGACAGCACCTGTGGGCATGAGGCCATGGGGGGCCTCCATGACTACCCGTACACATAGGTGTTCCAGGGACCTGGCAGCTACTTCCTGGGAGCCTTGGAAAGTGCTGTCAGAACCCTGAACCCACTCCAAAGCTTCATTTCCATCCTTCACCCAACTCCCTCCCAAAGCCTGTTTCCCCCCCCACACACACACACACACGCGCGCGCACACACACACACACACCCCTACATCCAAACTCCCTTGCACCCTCTATCCGGGGAAGCCACACGGAGCCAGGTAGGGAGCCTGTCAGCCCCGCACCAAATAGACCATAAACCAGACTTTCTACAAAGATGATAAATGCCACTTTATAGAGCTTTCTGGTTGATACACAGCTGGATAACACAGTTTTTACTATAGTAGGAGATCTTGTTGCAGCACTTCACACTTTTTGGCAATAATGAAGAGGGTATGTATGTCAGTCTTAAGCATAATATATAGATTTTGTAAATTAGGTTCTAATGTTGAATGTTTCTGTGGAACTCAATAGATTTCTATGTAAATCATTTCTTTTGTATCTTGTTTAAAATGCATTCTGAACTTCATATCTATACAAGTTTTTCTTAACTCTCTGAAACAGATGGACTTGTTTTAAGTCATTTGCCTGATGGGCCAACTGCCCATTTTAGAATGAGCAGTGTTCGTCTGCGTAAAGAAATAAAGGTGAGGTTTTTTTATTCCTTCTAACAGGGAAAAAAAATGCATACTCCAAATTGCTTTGTGGAAATATTTTTTCATTTTCTTAACTTTTGTCTACTGAGAGAACTGTTCACACTTAAATGATATTGGTTTCATCAACATTGGTTTCATAAAGATGTCTTACTGATTTTTTTTATTATTATTATTTCTAGTTTGATTTTTTTTTCACAGCAATTCTTTCAATGGATGGATTGTTTTTGCCTTTGATATTTTTTTGCACTCATTGCAATAGCATTACATAAAATTAATTTTTATACAGTGCCATCAGTAATCTATAGGAATCCCAATGGTGTCCTGATAATGCTGAACTCTTGTTTAACTCCAACTAGTCTAAAAGCACTGTGCCCTTTTTTTTAAAAATGCACTTTAAAAAGTAAGAAACTGAAATGACCTGTAGTCAATCTGACTTCATTAAAGGTTGGCCATGAAGGATAGCTTTGGTAGCAATGAGAGTTGAATATTCAGAGACTTTCAAGATTTTTGATGGCTAACCTGATTTCAAGTGAGCGGCGGGTAGTGTTCTGTATATATACCTGTTCTGTATATTCGTGAGGGGGAAATATAGAATGAATAACTATATCATTCTCTCCCATGTATTCAAGAAACTTTATTTTGGAGGTCTTTAAATGTTGCCAACTGCTGCACTATATCTGTGTTTGTTGTGGCATTTAACATGAGTTAAGCTCTTGGCCTTAGCTATCTTCCCTTCTCTATTAAATATATTAATTCAAATTTATATCTGAGTATCTTTGGAAATATTTTTACATTTATCTTATCCTTTCTACCTTGTTACTTTCGTTCCAGCGAAAAGGGAAGGAGCCCACAGAACATCAACCCGAAGTAATCCTGAATAACTTTACAACACGATTGGGCCATTCCATTGGTCGCATGTTTGCTTCTCTCTTCCCACATGATCCTCAGTTCATTGGAAGACAAGTAGCTACATTTCACAATCAGCGAGACTATATCTTTTTTAGATTTCACAGGTGATCTCTTTTAATATTTTGCTAGTAGCTAAGAAAAACTGCATTTGTGTAGCGTCCCACCCTAATGCTCCTTTGGCTTTGAAGGTACATCTTCAAGAGTGAAAAAAAAGTGGGGATTCAAGAGCTTGGGCCACGATTTACCTTAAAGCTGAGGTCTCTTCAAAAAGGAACCTTTGATTCCAAATTTGGAGAATATGAATGGATTCACAAGGTATGTCTTTCAGTAATGATACCAGGATGGGCACTTAACATTTTGGCATTCTGAAAATATAATCACAAACATCATCCTAAAATAAATGTAGTAAATGACATTTGCATGGAAATGGCGAACTGAAATGCCACCTAGTTTTTAAAAAAAATATAGCAGAACCTTTCTAGCTTGCTTTTTTTATTGATCATTTATTTTCCAGTATGGAAGGATAACTATTACTGATGTATCTCAGTCATTTATTTGAGACGTGTAGTCAAACTTTAACATAATTAGCAGGATACAAGCATTCTGTAGTATAGTTTGTAAAGTCTTTCTGAGATCTTATTATTGTGGGCTTGCTCCTGTCTTGCTGGTAAAGTTGATTAGACCTATTTCTGTTTGCATGAGTGGAATATCTTGTGTCAAGTTGACTACACAATTTTAAATAAAATGGAGTGATAGAATGAATAGGTAGTATTGAACCATTTCACTAGTCATTTTTGGCATGGCATTGTAATGTTTAGCTTCCTCATTTAGAAAGATTAGGCAGTATGCAAAGCTACAAGAGGGAAAAGCTTTGATAAACTTTGATCTAGCTAAGTAGCAGGTGTAGTAATTCCTTCAAATGAAGGAAGCACAATCACCTTTATATTGAATGTGCCAGCACATTTCCCTTTAAGCTATTTGATCTTGATAATGCCACACCTACAAATTGAACATGTCTCTAATCTGCATCTTCCCCTGTGCTGATCCTGGTAAGCTGAGTCCAAGAATTAGTTAAAGGTATATTGCAGCTGCAGTGCCACTGGGAAAATACACACCCCTTCCTTCCAGTAGTTTTGTTTTAAAATATGAATTTGCCTATTTCTTTAGTGTCTGCAAATGTTACACTTTTAACAGCAAACTTTATTGTATCATTTTTTTAAATTTCAGCGCCATGAAATGGACACAAATAGAAGAAAATTCCACTTATAATGAAAATTATCATCTAGTTCTACCTGATTGGAGTGCAGAATTGTTTTTGAATTCTTCTACAGCTAAACTGAGTCTGACGTTGGTCCTGTCATCTCAAATTCACTGTTATTAAACAATGTTGCTCATCACTGAGCAATGTTATCTGTGCAGGCAGGAAGACTAGAGACATCTTCAAACTTTATACAGCAACTATTTTGATATGAATGTGTAATCTTCAACTTTTTCACTAAGTCTACACACTTAGTCCTATAGCAGTGCTACTGCATGTCTATGTAGCAGCTGGGAATCATGTTCCCAGTGCTGGTAGACAAACAAGGACTAGCTCTGCTTGAGACTGCATGCTAAAAACAGCAGTATGTCTACGTTGAGAACTTATTCAAGTGGTTAGATTGACCCACTGCCTATGTCACCCCAGCTGCACTTCTGTTTTTAGCACTTTAGTATGAGCTGAGCTAGTGCAGGTTGACAAATATGCTTTGGAAAGCATGTTTTAGCATGCTGAATAGTCATGCCTTTATTTAAAACTGACAGTTTCCTAGATATGGGCAGCAGATTTCAGTAGCAGCTGCCAATTGGTTGGATGGTGGTAATTACTGAGGCCATCAAGACTACCCTAGTGCCTTAACAATGCTGTATGGGAGATGCATGGTTCTACTCTAAGGTAAGTAGACAGACCTTTACTGTCAGTTAAAATAGGTTACATATGAACAATGTGACCTTGTTTCTGTAAACTGTGGTATCATTACCACATAGCTCCACTTCTGTTCTAAGAATTGTTTCATACCAAGATTAAGGATGTTCAGGATTAGTCAACAGGATAGTCAACTATAGTTGCTCTCCTCCCCCCACCCCCCATCAGAGGCAGCAAAGGGGAGGAGGAGAGAAGAGAAGGATACTTCAAAGCAGCAGCGCCACATGGAGTCTGTGGTACTGCTGTAGCGTTTCAAAGGAACAGCGCCACTATCAGCTATTCTATTAGGCTGTGTCTACATTGGCATCCCTTTTCCGGAAAGGGATGCTAATGAGACACTTCGGAATTGCAAATCCGGGGGGGATTTAAATATCCCCCGCGGCATTTTCATTTACATAGCTGCCGCTTTTTTCCAGCTCGGGGTTTTTGCCGGAGAAAAGCGCCAGTCTAGACGCGATTCTCCGGAAAATAAACCCTTTTCCGGAGGATCCCTTATTCCCTTGAAAGTAGGAATAAGGGATCCTCTGGAAAAGGGCTTATTTTCTGGAGATGCGCATCTAGACTGGCGCTTTTCTCCAGCAAAAACCCCGAACCGGAAAAAAGCGGCAGCCATGTAAATGCAAATGCCGTGGGGGATATTTAAATCCCCCGCAGATTTGCAATTCCGAAGTGTCCCATTGGCATCCCTTTCCGGAAAAGGGATGCTAATGTAGTTACACAGCCTTAGTGTATTACACTATACTTAACATCCTTAATCCAGATTGTTTGTAGAAAGGCCATATTGTGAGAGGTGGAGTGTAAAGAGAGATCTGCCAGTAGAGACATGTATAATCTTAAGACAATTAAGAGCTAAAATACACAATTTAATGTTCCAAAAATATAGAAAGTGTAGATCTTCCTGTCTTAATGTACACACACAGGCAATTTGAGTAATTTGCCTCAGAGCAAGGATAGCCCTTATATGGGTGCTAAAAAGCTGTAATACAGCAACATCCATGATCTAGCAGAACTGTGGGTGCTTTGGGGCTGAAGCACCCATAGGGAAAAGCCAGGGGCCCCACACTCAGCAACTTCTCCCCTGCCCTTTCAGAGCACTGAAAATAGCTGATTTGCAGCATTCAAACTGGGATGGGAATACAGGGGTTAGGAGAGGCAGGGTAGCTGCAGAGCCATGTGGCTGAGGTTCCAGTGGGGCCCTGCAGCCACCCTGCCTTTTCTTCCAAGTGGACACCCTGTTCTAGCTCCATTAATGCTAGCCCTTCTGCTGCTGCCTGAGCGGAACCCCACAGCCAGCAGCAAGAGGGGACAGCTTTGACTTCCTGAGGTGCTGTCAGTCTTGTTCTTAAAAGCAAAATAACTTAAATTATGAAGATGCTTTATGTATCTTGGGGAGAAAAGAGAGGTCCTTCTCTCCTGCAAATAATGAGCAAAACAAAGATCAGTGGCTTCAGCATTTGAGCATCAACTTTTATGGGCATGGATGATGTACTTCTGAAGAAATTGAGTGGTTTTGGCTTCAGTTAGAATTGCTACAGGTTAGGGATGTGGAACTCACCTGTCTCAAAATTGAGCATACATTTCAGTAAATATATATTTCAAGTAACTTCAGAGAAGTATTGAGGAAAAGTAACTCCAAAAAGAGATTAAGTCAAAACATTTTTATTTTTTGCTTGGTATGTAAAACTGATTCCCTCATGAAGTAGAAAGTTCTTGCAGCTAGCACACAGTTCATTTGGAGAGGTAGATGGTAAGAGGTTTGACAACAGTAGCGATTTACAGTTAACTTGGCACATTGTTAAGGCTAAGCTTTTGTACAGACATCAAACCACGCCACTCCTTGAGTCACATTCTCTCCACACACAGCAGCTGTGAAAAGGTGTTAGAAGATCTGAAAAGACAAAAAAATTGGCTTGAGTAAAAGTAATGATCTGCAGGTATGCTTGAAAGTACTCCTAAATCTATCTTTTGTTATAGAGGACACCGTTAAATAGGTATAAATTAGTCTACCTTCCCAAGTAGCTCATTGGGCAAAGGGTGCCTATTATTGTAATAAGTTTGTATGATCAGTTCTCCCCCGTAGGGTGGTTTACAGCAGGGCTAGAGGCAGAATCTAACTAAGGGATTCTTTCTCCTGTATGCTGGATTTGTTAAACTGGTTGGGCAAATTTATTCCTACAGCATCAATAGTTGCAAACTCTCTCTCCTCTAAATATCACCTTTGCTTTGGAAATACCCACATTTATAGCAGCTACTGCCTCCACTAGTGCTGCAAACCAAGAACAATAATTTTGTTTCATCACCACCAAGTATTCCTAAGCTTTGTGGCTCACCCTCAACACCGCATAGAGGGCTGCCCCCATAAAAATTGGTTTAGAGATGTTAGAAACCTCTTTTACAGATGATATGCTTAAACTGTTGTCAGCAGGAACGATGGACTGCCACATCCATTTCTGCTGACAAGGTGTATGGCTGCACACAAGATTCTTTCCTGGCCCACCACCTCTGGAGAGCTACACAGCACGTGGCTGCTCTGATTGGCAGGGCCAACAGACCGGGGGGGGGGGGGGCAGAGGCCTGCTCTGGTGGCTAGGGCTGCTATATGGCAGGGGGAGGGGGTCTGTTCTGGCAGCTGAGAACAGAACATGTTGGGGGGGGGGGGAAGGAGGGAGGGAGGAATGTCTGCTCCAGCAGCCAGGAACAGGACTAGCACGGGTGGGTCTGCTCCGATGGCTGGGAACAGGACCTGCCACAAGGGGGGGAGGTGTTTCTGCCCCAGCAGCCAGGAATGTGTGTTAAGATGGGTGGCACACATCCAAACCAGCACATGGGATCTCAATATTGGTGCACAAGCCAAAACTCACCCTGCTCATGGTTGGGAAATCTTAGAGGGAATGCTGTTTTAGCCTCACCCCAAGTTGTAGGGGTTGAGACTTGAAAAATATAAAGGGGTTTTTTTGGGGGGGAGGGGAAGAGTAGTAAAAGGAGTTGATTACCACTGCCTCTTAATTCCTAGGTGTGGGTGTGTTTTTTAAGAAAAGTTTAGTGTAGAGCAAAATTGATACTATAGTCAACTTTGCCTACTTCACTAACAGGTCACCAATCCACACTAGGCTTCTTTTACACATTATTAAGCTCCTCCACAGAATTCTTGGTTGACTCTTGAAACAATAGTAAAAATTTAACAGTTAGGTAAATGCTGCAGTATGAATTCATATTAGGAATGTTTTTGCATAAAAAGCATGACAAAGTTGTAGGTAAGAATCCATTTTTATAATTCAAGTGAAAGTAACCTAACAGCCAATTCACAGGAAGTGAAAATACAACCTTAGACAAATGCATACTGTTCTAATCTGGTGTTCAAACTAGTCTTTGGAAAATTTTACCTGCTATCTTGCTATTCACTCTAGTGTTTCTTGTAACTTTCCTAGGCATTGTAGGAACACAGACTGTGTTAGCACAAAATGGTAAAGGAACAAATATAAAATAGAGGACAATTTTCATGTCTCTGGAATTATTCAAGGGAAGGACAGAATTTACTTCTAACACACAAGGATAAGAACACTCTTTATCTAGTTGTGTGGTTAATTCCGGGAAAGGGGCTGCCTTCTGGGAGATATGATATGTGGGTGCATGTAGGTTGTACTATTATGCTATTTTATTCTATCACTATTTTTGGAAGCTTCCTTCAGTTAGAGGAATGTAACATCAAATGGGAAGAACAAATAAAACTTGGATTAAGAAATTCTTACTGTTGCCAAATTTCTGTTGGGAAACACATGATCAAGTATAGCTTTACTTTCTACAAACTAACTTCAGGTGATGTGCACGTAGTTTGCTAAAAATAAATTTTAATCCCTGTGTTTCTAAACAGATAATGTTACAGTCTGAAACAATCACTAGCAGCATTCTTTGCTATCCTGACTCACCTATCTAATCCATTCTACCCAAATGAGTTTAGTCAAATTCCATAATCAGCAGTAGTGTTAGACAATCCAATAAAATCCTGAGTCATTTTACTGCTCCACTCAAATACAGCCCAGGTCAACAATGGACAAAGTAATCGTGTTTGGCTATCAATATAGAAACTTCTGTTAAATGAATTGGTGGTCTTGATATAGTTCCAACTCAACAATGCTTCATGTCACAAACACCATTATTGGCAATTGTAGTACAGAGGTTTTATTTTAGAAGTGAGCCCTTCAAGTTTCATTGAAGTAACTTGGCATGGGTGCATGGAGACTCAAACTGCCAGAATACATAAAAAGGTTTTAGGACTGTAACAATATTGTTCACTAGCACTAAATTTTTTGGTAAGGAAATAGGAGCAGTACATTTTAGTGAAAATTTAGAAATTTTTAAAACATACTTCGTAATGTTGTATACATTTAAAATGTTTGACCTGATGGCAGCTTACATTAAGACAAAAAGCTTGTATCATCCATCTATATATTTCAGAAATATCTAAGTCTGTCCAAAAATTCCTCCTAAATTTGGTGTGCAACTTCTTCTATCCTAACAAAACCAAGTGATGGTTTGGCTGTGCCAAGAAAACGGGAAGTGGCAGGAATGGGGCTGTGTTCCATCACTTGGAAAAGGAATAGTGATAGAAATGTAGCAGTGTTAGTCTGGGGTAGCTGAAGCAAAATGCAGGACAATGTAGCACTTTAAAGACTAACAAGATGGTTTATTAGATGATGAGCTTTCGTGGGCCAGACCCACTTCCTCAGATCCAGGAAGTGGGTCTGGCCCATGAAAGCTCATCATCTAATAAACCATCTTGTTAGTCTTTAAAGTGCTACATTGTCCTGCACTTGGAAAAGGAAGAATGCAATGCTCCTGAGTGGCCACTGGAGAGCACTATACCACTAAGAGTAGGCAGCAGGGCTGCTGCTCCATCATCTTGCCTGCCACCAGCCTGGCTAAGTAGCTCTTCTGCACCCTATCCTTTGGTTGCAAAGCTGGGGGGTAGGGAGAGGAGAGGAAAAATAAATCACCATAGGCTGGATCCCCTCCCTGAGCCCATTCCTCACCACCCCAATCCTCACTCTGACCCCCTCCCCTCCAGCCTCCTGCCCTGCTCCCCACCCACTGCCACATCTAAGGCCCTGCCTTGTCTCTTACTCCTCCCTTTCCCCCATGCTGTCAGCCCCCTGTCCTGAAGGACCTGGGCAACAATAGGTAAGTCTAGTTGTTTATAGTTTAAAAACTTACCACTGAAAGAGATCAAGATAGTTCATCAAATTACAAAAATGAACAGACTTTCTGGGGTCTGAATGGATTTGTACTTGAAGACACTCCTGTCAATAGGGGATCATGTTGTGCATTCTGCACACAGAACTGCTTCAAGTCTGCTGCCGCCTGAGAAACCTAATTATAAGATAAATATTAAGTTAGCATTCACAGGAAATTTTATCTTGCAACAGTCTACAATATCAGAGGGCTGTATCATGTACAGCTAGCTTTTATTACACACAACACTTGAATTTTAATTTTTGTTCAGTCAAACCAAAACTATAGCATTCAGTAATACTATTTTATGGAAGTTGGTCTTGCCTTCAGATAATAGGTGTACAGTTCTGCATGTTAAAATCTGCTTTTTGCTACTATGTATACAGGTCCTTCAAGCTGAAGTAGCATTGAACGAACAGTAGTTCTAGTTTACAAGACCTGCAATTATACACTGGTATCTATCTACCCCAGAGACAGTTGTTCTATATATCCTTTGTTTCTAAAAGCTTGTCTCGTACAAAATCATGAATGGTTTTGCTTGTTCCCATAAGAACCAAGGGGATCAGTAAATGAAATTAACAGGTTGCATATTTAAAACAAAAGTATTTCTTCATGCAAGGCAATCAAACTGTGGAACTCCTTGCCAGAGAATGTTGAGAAAACAGACTTTAATAAGGTTTAAAAAAAATAACTAGGTAAGCATTGATAGACTTATCCCCCATGAATTTATTAGCCAGGACAAGTAGGAATGGTGTCCTTTGCTTCTGTCAAAGAGTGGGATATGGGCAACAGGATGGATCTGTTCATTACTTGTGGGGCACCTGGTATTCGCCACTGTTGGAAGTAGGGATGTTAAATAACCGTTAGCTAATCAAGTAATCGATGGAATTTCCATTGACTAGTCGATTGGGGGGGGGGTGCACATTGCCATCACTGCAGCTATGCATTTTAAACATAAGAGCCATCAGGCTCTTCCTCTCCCCGCCCCTTGCTGCCTCTGATAAAGAGGCAGTGGGGGGCAGAGGGAAGCAAGTAACCGAGTAATCACTTGACTAGTCATTTACATCCTTAACGGGAAGACGCGGCTAGATGGACCTTTGATCTGACCCCTTATGGCTGTTCTTATATTCACTATGGCTACGTCTAGACTGACATGATTTTCCGCAAATGCTTTTAACAGAAAAGTTTTCTGTTAAAAGCATTTGCGGAAAAGAGCGTCTAGATTGGCGTGGATGCTTTTCTGCAAAAGCACTTTTTGCAGAAAAGCGTCTGTGCCAATCTAGATGCGCTTTTGCGCAAAAAAAAGCCCCAATCGCCATTTTCGCGATCGGGGTTTTTTTGCGCAAAACAAATCTGAGCTGTCTACACTGGCCCTTTTGCACAAAAGTTTTGCGCAAAAGGGACTTTTGCCCGAACGGGAGCAGCATAGCATTTCCTCAAGTAGCACTGATTTCAGACAGTAGGAAGTCAGCGTTCTTACGGAAATTCAAACAGCCAGTGTAGACAGCTGGCAAGTTTTTCCGCAAAAGTACTTGCTTTTGCAGAAAAATTTGCCAGTCTAGACACAGCCCATGAGGTTAGCTCCTGTGAACACTAAGAAGTGCTTTTAACTTGAGGTGGTTGTGTGGTAGACTGAAGGTTAGGTGTTGGTAGGAGTAATAAAGCAGCATGGACTCAACTGCTCCACACTGCTAATCCAATCATTTTGTGCTGCTCTGTTTTGCAGCATGATAGCTGGAATTCCCACCTCAGTGCGAGAAGCTAAAACTAAAAAACAAGATTTAAGAATAAGAACTATGCTAGTATACCATTTTTTATAAATATACTGCAAAAGGAATGTGTGTCCTCAAGAATGTGAAAAATCCATGTTAATATTTTTAATTCCAGCCTAAGCAAAGTGGAGAAGGTTGCTTTACACATTTATTAAGTCTTCTCCATGAAATAGGAATAATTTTTAAGGAAGAACAAGGCCAATTGTGACCATGCATTATGAACTGATCCCTATGCCTCAGATAAAGTTAACTTCATTCTCCCATCCCTTCTTCCCCCAGGAAATTATGCTTGGAATAAGTCTACACATGTAACTTTAACAAAAGGCTGTAGCTACATGAAAATAGAGAAGTAAAATGATTCTTCCCAATTACTTGTTTTGAAAGACTAGACTAGCAAACGGCAGCTTGCCAGTTTGACAGGAGGCCTATCCCAGCCAGAAAGTTCACAGCTGCCCCCTTAGCATGTGCTACGGCTGCAGGGTCGTCTCCATTTTATAGCTGCATTTTCCAAAGGAGAGAGGCCTCCAACAGCCCAGGCCAGGGTGGGCAACAGGCAGACCGCGGGTCCAAGCCAGATCCGTTGGAATGGACCCCGACACCCTCCGCCCCTCTCTGGAGTCTGGCACTTGACAAAAAGCTTGGCCTGGGCGAGCGAGTTCTGTTCCCAGAGGGGCCGGGGAGAGCGGCGCCGCGAGAGGCGCGAGGGGGAAGGGGCCCAGCCGGTGCCTCCCGCCGGCTCGGAGGCGGCAGCTCCGCCTTGCAGCAGCACCCCAGGAAGTGAGCGGCCGGGGCGCGGTCAGGCCCGTGGACGCACCGAGCGGCCCCGCACACGGGGCGAGCCAGGCCACCCAACGGGGCCTGCACGGCGGGGCCGCCACCTATCGCCGCGCCCCGCTACCCCTCGGGCGGGGCAGAGCGACCCCCGTCAAAGGGACCCCGCCCGGCCCTTAGCCCCGAGGAACGGAGCCGCCTCAGGGGAAGGGGGCCGAGGGGCGGGGCGGGCGGCAGCTCTGCCCCTCAGGCGCGGGGTCGGGGCGTCCCGCGGCCTCTCCCACCTTCACGCGGCTCACGTTGGCCTCCAGGCGCAGCTGCTGCACCACCTTCTTCATGGCGGCCACGCTGGAGGAGCCCGACATGGCGCGGCGGGGAGCGGCTCGGTGCGGAGCCAGGCGCTGCTCGGAACTTTAGCACGAAGTTTCCGGCCCGTCCCAAACTGCCCCGGCGCCTGCGCAGCCGCCGGCCCGGCCGGCCTGAGGGGGCGCTGTAGCCGCGCTCAGCGCCTGGCTGCGGGCGGAGCCGCCCCAGGCAGCCGGGGGCGGGGAGTGGGGCGGCGCAGGAAGCCCTCGCGCGAAAGCCAACGTCCCTGTCACGATACAGCCCCCTAGGTGTCCCGACAGCGGCGTGTTCCCCAGGCCTTTGCACCCCGGCGCCGGTGTCTCGGGTCGCGGTTTGCCCCGGCCCGTGCCACACGGGGCGGGATGGCGCCAGGGAGGTGGGTCAGAGCCTCTGAGTGCCCGGAGAACCGGAGCGTTACCTAGGCGCGCCTCCCTCGGCCGGCCAGCTCGGCACCGTAGGTAAATAGAGTAACAGACTGAAGAAGAAACATACAAAATAACAGAGTAACTTGGTGGCTGTGTTGTATCTGCCGGACCACAATCCCAGAGGCTACGTCTAGACTGGCATGATTTTCCGCAAATGCTTTTAACGGAAAAGTTTTCCATTAAAAGCATTTTCGGAACAGAGCGTCTAGATTGGCACAGACACTTTTCCACAAAAGCACTTTTTGCGGAAAAGTGTCCGTGGCCAATCTAGACACGCTTTTCCACAAAAAAGCCCAGATCCCATTTTCGCGATCGGGGCTTTTTTGCAGAAAACAAATCTCAGCTTTCTACTCTAGCCATTTTGCACAAAAGTTTTGTGCAAAAGGGACTTTTGCCCGAACGGGAGCAGCATAGAATTTCCGCAGAAAGCACTGATTTCTTACAGTAGGAAGTCAGTGCTTTTGCGGAAATTCAAGCGGCCAGTGTAGACAGCTGGCAAGTTTTTCCAGAAAAGCGGCTGATTTTCCAGTAAAACTGGCCAGTCTAGACACAGCCAGGGTGTTTCCAGGATCCAAGAGTAGGGAGCCTCCCTGCTCGCCTTGGAGTATTAGCCCTTTTTACAAGTGGGGACGGAAAAGCTGCAACTTGCCCAACATGAGATCACACAAGCCTGGGGCAGAGTCGGCAAAAAAACAGATTGCCTTCCATAGCTGTATTTGAATCATCAGGATGCGGTTCCCGAGACTGCCCCTCTGGCACTGTATTTGCTCCCATTCAAGCCCTTGTAGTGCTTAGAGTCAAATAGCGGGAAAATTCTGGGTATTGGGCTCAGTGTGCGTATCTGTAGATAGGATTGATACAGAATCTTGCCCATTCCCATATCCTCTTGCTTCATGGATGGAGTTAAGTGTCCTTGGAATACTTTTCTGTCTTGACTTGCAGGCTGAAATGTCACAGGTGTGGATGGTTGCTTAGCTTCAGACTCTGCCATTTTCTTGCCCACCTTCCAAACATAAATCCAGACACTAGAAGAAATCTTGTGTTTGTTAGATGCACTGTAAAAAATATAGACAACTATATACAGTAATTAAATATTTTGATTAAATAAGAATTAAAAATGTTACATACAATACTAATGCAAATCGTAGTTGCAGGTCTGCGATTATGCAATTCACTGGGTTACTTAGGTGATATCTAGTTGTATAGAAGGTGTGTTCACATCAGAGAGAGTATTAAGCTTACTAGTCAATACTTGACTCCTTTCAGTTTGTTGTCAGGTTTGGCTGGAAGCAAAGCCATCAGCCTGAATGAAAGACCCTCTTATAAGCTCTCTACTGCTTTCTTCTTAAACTTTTGAATGAAGTGGAAACAGATTCAAACTGAATGAAATACCATTTTGGACTTACAGGATTTCCTATAACTCTTCTTAAGCAATGCTAATATAGAAAAGAAATTTACAAATCCACTTGGAATTCAGTGTGACCCACTACAGACACCAATGAATATGTCATTCAGTCAAACTAGACCTCCAACATCAGAGGTGAGAACTTTTCATCTTGATATTTAGGAAAACCTGTATAACTGTTGTAAATTGTAGAAATTGCTGCTGTACAACATTTTCTGGCAGATGTGTGAAGAACCTAGACACTTACTTTCAAGCTGTCTTGAAAAGTGTAGTTTATGTTTAATTACCAAAAATTTATGGGAATAGACACTAAAGTAAGGGTGGGGAACCTAAGGCAGGCCCCGGCTTATCTGGATTTGGCCCCCCAACACTCGGGGCTCTTCACCAACATTGGGGAGCCAGCACGGGCGCTCCAACCCCACCCTACCACCCTCCTCCATGGGCCAGGAGCACACAAAATCTGCTAGCCTGGGCCCTTCTAGTCTCTGGTGTGCAAGGGGAATGTGGGGAGTATTTTTCTTCTCAGTTGGGAGCCACATCAGGGAGAGTTGTTTGCTTCTCACTTGTGCGCAGTCCCCGACCGATTTTTCTGTGTATCAGTGGCCCCTGACCCTAAAAATGTTCCTTGCCCCTGTACTAAAGCTTATATGAGCTTATCTAGACCATTTATACACTAGGAAACTTTTTTTAAAAAATCCCATTATTGCTTCCACTGGTTCAGCTGCACCAAAAAAAGTAATATTGGGAGCTCAACTATCACCAGGGCGTCTATGGTCAACTCAGTTTTAAGCGTAATGCCACCTAATCCTCCTCAGTGCAGATCTAATCTTGGTTTCAGCAGTCACTGGCATATGCACATGGGTACTTGCACTATTGATAGAATTGTTAGCACCCGGGAAATGTTTTGAAAATTTTTCCTAGTGTCAGGGCCTCATTGTGAATGTCATTATTAAGATGAACGTCCTACACTCCTTTCTGTTCCATGTCTCTGAGGGGAGGCAAGGAGTAAAACCGGATCAGAAATGGCCTGATTTTCCATGGCCTTGTGCTTTAGATGACCATTTACATCATGCAAAGTAGTTGTTAAAGACCAGCATTCTGATCCAGAAAGATGTACATGAATACACAAGATGCAAAGTACTGGAGACCATGCTTAATTTATGCCAGGTCTGAGGTAGGCAACTCGAGGCTTGGAAGTTTATAGCCCAGCATCACTGGGCTGACTACATCAGTTACAAATGTAAATATATTGTTTGAACCCTGACACCTAATTGCTTGAACCCCAGAACATCTTTCATTACAAAGAGCACTGAGTAATAGAGAATCAGAGTCTAAAACATAGAATCATAGAATAATAGGACTGGAAGGGACCTCAAGAGGTCATCGAGTCCAGCCCCCCGCCCTCAAGGCAGGACCAAACTCCGTCTACACCATCCCTGATGCCCATAAGCTTCTGAGTGCCAGGGTTTAAACCACACAGTTTTACACTGAGGCCCTGAAACATGCCCCTTCAAGTTAATAGAAGACTTTGCATCGGGCTCTTAAAACTGTGCAGATTTTGGGAGGACACATGTCTCTTTGGTCTTCAGTTATTTCCAGTTGGTTCCAACCATTACTAGGAAAGTAATATCCAACAACAGCACAGCTCCTCCTCTCCCCCATCTCTAAAGATAAAATAGTTTGAATATTTCTGGGGAAAATTTCCACACTGAACAGTTTGTCCATTGAAATTGATTGATGACCTGTTTATGGTGTAACTTATTGGTTAATATATCTGACAGCATCATCAGTTGCCAAGGCAGCACAGACCGGCATGTCAAACATATGGTCAGCGATCCAAATCCAGCCCTCATGATTTATTTATATGGTCCACATGAAAGTAGTTTTCTTTTTTCCTTTTTTTAAAGTGATTGCCTGGAACTTATGGTTGCAGAGACAGCCTGCAAAATATTGAACCAAAGTGTAAATTGATATAATATAATATATCTGCACGAGTCTGCAAACAGTCTGGAACAAACTCAGAGGTGTAAATTCCTCTGCTGCAACCTTACGACCAAAGACAATTTCCTTGGCTTTGGCTCTTCATTAGTATTTTTATTAATATAGAAAACATTTATATTTTTATAAAACTATATTTGGAGTGAGGTGCAGAAAGGAGACATTGGACCCAAATTTATAGTTCCACTAAAAAATTCTAATTTGCATAAGTGAATCTCTACAATCAGGGCAAAAATGTTTTACAAGGTATCTTTGATAATTATTCCATGACAAACATTTCTCAGCATATTAGCTATTTGTCAATCGACAGAACAGAGGGCTTTTTGCGGTGTTCTATGAGGCATAACTCCTTTTTGTGCTACAGCTCTTGCGCAAAAAGGTATGTGTGGACGCTCCTCAGGGGTTTCTTGCGCAAAAAGAGCTTATGAGCTTTATGGCCATCAGAGCTTTCTTGTGCAAGAGCGTCCATGCAGTGTGGTCACTCACTTGTACAAAAGCACATCGCAAAAGTGATGCACTTTGAAGTGTGGATGCACTTTTGCACAAGAAGTTTTTGTCTTGCGCAAAAACCCTGCAGTACAGATGTAGCCTCTGTATCAGAGGCAGCAGTACAGGGAAGGGGGTAGGTGGGAACCAGTGCTTGTGGGGAGCCTACTTAAAAGCTGCAAACACCAGCTCCTGCTTGCCCCCTCCCCAACCTCCCATCTCTTTTAAGATAGCTTCCCACGTATACCAGCTCCTGCAGAGCCATCTCCCCCCATGTGTAAATGTGTAACCACTGAAAATTTCAGCTGTTACACCTTTATCAAAATAAACACATTTTAACATCCCTATTTCACCTTGTGTTAATATTTTTTATTACTTAAATGTTTAGTGTACGTCTATAACTGAGATAATCTTCTCTGATTGCATTTAGTTGGTAGAGCTTCATGTTTTATATGTCCCAGAAGAAGTATGGAACTTCAAATTAAATACAGTTTCTGCAGATCTTACTAGTAAATTCATTTCAGCTGGATTTATAAGGTGAGTGTTAAATAATGAGGAGAAATGCTGCTTTAGGTCCCAATCCTGCATACACGTATGCACATTCTTAACTTGGTGCCTGTGAGAAATTCCTTTACATTGTGTTTCAGTTAATCCCTGGAGCTGGATAGCTCTTTAGGGAACCACTTCAAGAAAGCTTCAGCTAGCACAGCCCTTGAGGTTCCTGATCTTCCAGAATCCAGGAGATAGCACATTGCTTCCAGAATCCAAAACCAACACATAGCCAACTTTGCATTTCTTGGATTATGCCAAACTTGGCTCCACCACAGCCAGAAATTTGGACCACTAGAATGCATTTCCCAAAAAGGAATTAGTGACAGAAAGAGAGACTGACTTCATTTTAAAAAAAACATAATGTTGGAGGGCTGATTAGACAGCAGCATGAATTCCACAAGAGTAATGCATACAATTGAGATGATTACAGATCAATATTTATTTTCCTTTGCATGTCTTTCACTCCAGTCCCAGAATGAGCTCTGTTCGGAACCCATTGAAATTGATGGGCCTTTTCCTGGGCAGAGTTCATTGTAGAATCAGAGCTTAAATTTCTAAAATATTTTTACCAGACCCTGCAATAGAAAGCAGAGAATTAACCTTTTACGTTTTTTATTTTCTGAATGTTTTCTCTTTTGTAACATACATAATATTAAGGCTGAAATCCTGGCCTTTTTGCTGTAATAAGAGTTTTGCCACTAATTTTACCACTAATTAGTTTAACAAAAGGAACTGAATGTTATAGGTAATTTAATTTTAAAGAAGACGCTATTTGACATGCTTTAAAAGAATGTTACCCCTGACTTCCTACTGAAGGCAGGTAATGTTGGTATGAGTGACCATCTGAGTCCTAGTCTGTGATCACAGTTAAGGAAAGGGATTAATCTTGACTCACAAGAACTGCACTCTGAGAGTGCAGAGAAGGTACAGAATATCAAAACAATCTAAAGATATCAGGTATCAATCTAATTCAGTGAAATGTTCCTTTTGCATGATAAGCCTTCAGCATACCAAAAGGACAGCTAGTTGTCCTTGAAAAGAGTCCCAGTAAGAGTTCCTTACAAAGTATGAAGGGACGCCAAAGTAAATATACCTCCTCATTCTTTGTGGAGCTTTGAGAAGAAAACTAATCACGGAGAGAGATCTTACATTGTAGAAATTGGGTTTAAAATACCAAAGCAACCCAAAGTATGGGTATTGCACACATATTGATGGTATTACTTTATGTACCTGTTTAGTTTATGATAAACATATCAAATGTTCATTATGTTAATGTTTCAGTGTTGCAGTAAGCATTATATCTGTGTTTGCATTATATGCTCAAGCTTTGTTTTTAAAAGTTGCTATGTAGGCTCCAAAATTTATTGTTAATTAAATCTTGACACTCAAAGGTTCAGACAAAGAATGAATAATACTTTTGGGGGTAACATTTTTGAGGTAAAAATTAGGGTAGGTTTTTTTTATATGATTGAAAGGCAAAAAGAGTACATATATCTGTTTTCAAATAAATTCTTGTGTTCTAATAAAATATTAACACTATTTTTAAACTGAACTTTTCCAGTCCACCTATCTAGCCTGAGAATATACAAAAAAATAAAAAGAATAGTCAGCTTTGAGTCATGAGATGCTATCTGAAATATTTCATAATGTATTAATGTCACAATATCATCCCAAAAGGTCCCATGCTATGGGAAATCATCCTTGAAGCATGGACAGCAAGCGAAGGCAAAGCATACGAGGAGGCAGCCAACCAAAGAGAGGCCATTCCCAAATACATGTGGTTGACTCTGTCCCATTTCTATTCTACAGAGGTCCATATACTTGTTACCTTGATATCTATTGACTTGTCTACACTTCAAATGTTACAGCAGCACAGCTATGCCACTGCAACTGCGTTGCGGTATTGCTTCTGTGTAGTCACTGCCTATGCTGATGGGTGCAATTTTCCCATTTGCGTAGGTAATCCACCTCCCCAAGAACCAGTAGCTAAGTCAACAGAAGAATTCTTCATCAAACTACTACTGTCTATGGAAAATAGTGATAGAAATGTAGCCGTGTTAGTCTGGGGTAGCTGAAGCAAAATGCAGGACAATGTAGCACTTTAAAGACTAACAAGATGGTTTATCATCATCTAATAAACCATCTTGTTATTATCATCTAATAAACCTACTTGCAAGTAGGAATAAGAGATCCTTCGGAAAAGGGCTTTATTCCGGAGGATCGCGCCAGTCTAGACGCTCTTTTCCGGCTTTTCCCCAAGCCGGAAAAAAAGCGGCGGCCATGTTTATTTAAATCCCGCGGGGGATATTTAAATCCCCCGCGGATTTCCCTATTCTGACTTGCCTGCTTTGCATGCCTCTTCCGGAGAAGGGGCCAGTCTAGACGTAGCCTTAGAGAACATCTGTAATACACCTTAGTTCCCAGGAGAATTCATTCCATAGTTTTGGGCTTGCACAGATACTCTCACTGTAATTCCCAGCTGTTTTCTTTCCTGGAGTCAGACAAGCAAGAGTATTTCCCACAGCTTTTTCAAATTGCAGGCCTTGTCCCTTTGCTTTTTGTTTGGATTACTGAGATGTGAACACATTGCAGGTGGTGTAGTGGTCGCATTTGATTCACACTATCATCATATTGTGATGCACTATCATGATTTTGACGCACCAAGCCTGACTGATTTGGAAATGCGGCATTTCAGAGACACATGTACATTTAAATAGCCACCATCAGTTGATCTTTTAAATGCAATAATGAATAATGTTGTTCTAGGGTATCGCGTCATGTCACATTGAGAGCACTGCGGGAGCATCTTGGAGACCTCCTGGGTGAAGATGCAGTTGCAGATAAGTTTATATTTCTGAAACATATAGGGAAAAACTTAGCAGTGGTAAGTTATTTCTGCATTTTCCCTACATTTCTTTTTTTGCATTTTTTGATCCTGTTAAACTTTTCTGAAGCAGAACAAGGAAGTTTTCTCCCTGCTCTACTAAGATTGTCAGGTATTTAATAAAGTATTTTTTCTTTAATAAAGAAAAATATCGTAGCATAAATCAATGAATATTTTTAGCACCAACCTGTAAATATTGTTTTAATTTTGTAAATTTTAAAATAGTCTTATGCAGTTGGCATAATCTTATTGTTTGTTTGGGGTCATGGTAACCTCTTGTATTTTTATTTCTGTGATCAAATATTTGCTGAGGTTTTCAGTTCTGTGGTTTCACAACAGTAACAACGTAAGCTATTCCAAGAGCTGCACCTTTCTAAGGGACATTTGATTGAGGAAAACCTTTGAATTAGAAAAAACTTGTTAACTTTAAAAAAAAATTATTTATAGACAGTGAAAACAATATTATTGCCTTTGAATAACAGAACAGAATTTTATCTTCTATTTTGTTTAATTGAATTTATTTCATTGGTTGAAGACAGGATTAAATGTAAATTCAGATTTCTTATTCTGCATAAGACATACCGATTTCAAATATGCGCTTAAATCAACAAAATCTCAGGTGATTAATGTGTATTAAGATGAGTGAGAATCTTCCATTTGTCTGAAGAAGTGGGTTGTGCCCATAAAAACTCATGATACCATCTATATTTTTTGTTAGTCTGTAAGGTGCTTCCGGACTATTTGTTGTTGTTTAAGTTTTTTATATTACAGACTAACATGGCTACCCCTCTGAAACTTTAAAAGAACATAGCCAAAGATAAACAACAACTAATAAAAAAACCTTTAGTCATGATAGAAGTCATCAGGAGAGTTAGTGGATTCTTTTTCTATATTAAAATATGTATTTGGTTTTAACAATTGAATTGAGAACCAAATTACTTAACGTACACTTCCTTCAGACTGGGCCTAATCCAATTTCTAATAAAGTCAAAGGGGAGTGTCTCCACTAACTTCATCTGAGAGTTGGCTTAGTCCTTTGAGTCCTAAGTGAAAGTAAAAAGGGGGACAATGTTTATAAAAATACACACACTGTCTTCTTGGATTGATTATAGTACACATTTGGAGTCTGACAAAAATACAAATGAATAGATACCATGTCAGAAAACAAAGAATTGTCATCTATGTTCTTCTCATCCAAAGCCAATTCATATTACAATGCTAGTGTCATAAATGTTACTTCTCATGCCACTCACAAAGAAAATCTCTCTCAATACTTCAGAGTGCATCTGTTTGTGAGTCCGTCTGTCTGTGCGTCTGAGAGTCTGTTTGTTCAAGAACTCCTCCTAAATCATAAGAGGTAGGGCCACCAAATTTGGTATGCAGCTTCCACTTACCCTAACTTATACAAGGATCAGCACTTGGTTGTGCCTGGAAAATGGGAAGTGTCAGGAATAGGACTGTTTTTGATAACATGGAAAGGGAGGGGAAGGAGAGGAGGGACGCAGTACTGAGAGTGGCCATAGGGGGCAGCTGCAGCACAAAGAGAGTGGTCAGCACGACTGGGGCTCCGCCATCTTGCCTGCCACCAGACTGGGTGAGTAGCCCCCCGTCAGATACCCTGATCCAGCTCCCCATGGTGGAGAGCCTGAAGGCCACGAGGGGCCTCTAGAGGAGGGGATGACCCCTGGAACCTGCCACCCCAGACAGCCTGCAGGACATGGGCCACTGTAGGGGGGCAGTCCCCAGAGCCTCACCCCCCAACATCCTGCAGGCCGCAGAGGGATCACTAGAAGCCAGAGGCAGCCCAGGAACCTGGCCTGCTTCCTGGAAAGCCCCCTGAAGCAGGCTGCAGGATGGAGGGGGCTGCTGGAGAGCAGGGGCAACCCCTGAAGCGCCAACCTCCAGACCAGTTGCAGGGTGGTGAGCAGCTGGAGGATGGGGCCAGCCCACAAAGTGCTGCCCCCTGCAACAGGCTGCAGGATGGGAGGCCACTGCTCCAAGCAAGGCTCCCCTGGAGCAGCTGCAGACCAGGGAGACAGCAGCAGGCTGGGGCCTGCTCCCTGCCCTCCCTCCCAATAGGCTGCAGGCCAGGGTGGGGCGCAGCTGCAACCTGGGGTCAGCCTGCAGAGCCCCAACCCCACTTAAGAAGCGCGCAGACCCAGATTCCTCCCTCCCGGAAGGAGCTTCCATCTCGGGAGCACAGTCCCAGCCCCTCAGTAGGAGCCACTGGCTGGGAAGAACTGCCACAGCCCTCTGGGATCCTCTGCAGGAGCAGCACCGCCCTCAGTGCCACAGGTGGCCCTGGTAAGCTTCTCACACACACATACCTCCCATCCCCCTGTCCTGAGCCCCCTGCCCTGAATCTTTCACCCCCACCTTCTTCTCCCTGAGTCCCCCACTTCCTTCCTCCTGCCCTGAGGCCTCCACCCCCTGCCTTGAGCCCCCACACTCCTCCTAACCCTCTACCCTAAGCCACCCAGCCCTTGCCTCTTCTTACCCCCAAACCCTCAATTAGGGATGTTAAATTGTGGTTAATTGACTAGTCGAGAGTAGTCGATGGAATTTCCATCAACTACTTGACTAGTCGATAGGCACTTCCGCATTCCTCCTTTGAAATGCACAAGAGTCCCTGCTGGGGGTCTTGTACATTTCAAAGGAGGAATGCGGAACACCTCCTGCAGCCCCTGGCCAGTGGGAAGTCCCACTGACTCTGGGCTACACGTAGTGTGCCTGCTTTGAAATGTATGAGTCCTTAGCAGGGGCTTTTGTGCATTTTAAAGCCATGGAGCCTGGGGTTAGCGGGGGAACCCCCCCAGCTGGTCCTGGGTTCTGTTGAAATGCCGTGGGGAGCCCAGGATCAGCTGGGCAGTCCCTAGCTGATCCTGGACTCCGCGTAATAGCGGAACCCAGGGTCAGCTGGGGACTCCCCAAGCTAACCCCGGGTTCTACGTGGCATTTCCACAGAACCTGGGGTCAGCTGGGGAGTGACCTTGGGTTCTGGTGAAATGCCTCTGGGAACCCAGGATCAGCTAGGGAGTCCCCAGCTGACTCAGGACTCCTTAGCAGCTGCCCCTTTGAAACGCCAGAGGCAGCATTTTAAAGGGGAAGCCCCGGCACAGCTGATCTGGTTTCAAAGCCTTGGGGATTCAAAGCTGCAGTGCCACACAGCTGTGTAGTACTGCCACTTTGAGGTACCCCTTCTTCCCCCTCCTTTGCTGCCTCTGTATGATAGAAGGAGGGAATCGACTAGCACAGGGGTGGCCGCTCCTTCGCCCCTCCCCCCCCAAATGGCCCCCGGCTTCCCTGTGCTCACCAGGGCGGTGATTCAAAATGGTGTCCCAGATGGCGGCTGTCGACGGGAGCCTGATATGGCCAAAAAGCCTAAGCTTGTTTCTTAAAGGGGCAACTTTTTTTTTGCTTGACAATTCTGGGAGGCTTTCCTCTGACAATTCTGGTGCGGCTCTTTCCATTTTTGTTCCACCGCTGTTTCGGCTTTCTTTGTTAAATGGGTTGGCCACCCCTGGACTAGCATTTGCTTATCAGAAAGTCGACTAGTCTAACACCCCTACCCTCAATCTAACTTTCATTTTCATAAAATACAATAATTTAAAGAAAGCATGTACAATTTTCATTTATTTAAAAATATTACTTAAGTTAAAGACCCGAGCAATACATCTGATAGTAAAAACATATACAAATGGAATGGAATGTTGCATTCCTTTTACGTAAGTGTTTTGTTGATTTTACTTGCTTTTTTATGTTCCAAGGTAAAGGCAAAGCAAGAAACAGAACTGAAAGTCAAGTTATTTGCTCCCCCACATGTATGTATCATATAATTTTCAAGTTGTCATTTCAAGTGTGCACTTCAAATTGCTTATATCTTCCTTGTTCAATTAACATATTGTATATTTTAGGCACTTCATCCTGAATTATATTTGCTCCCAGGAGTGGACTACTTAGAAATTGTTTATTCATCATCAACTCCAGATACACAGCACTTTAATGCAGAATCCTGTAGTTCTCCCCATGGACCAATCTTTCAGTCTTTAAATCTTCCAAAGAAAGAGCCTGAAAAAAGTCCAACATTTTTAGGAAGTCCACTTAAAAATACTCTGAGGCAGAATCAGAAAGATTATAATCCTTTAGGATGGCATGAGATAGAAAAAGAAACTATTCCAGTTTTGCACATAAAACGTGACCAAAGCCTGAACAACAGGATTCAAGAAAAACAGATTCCTCATAGAAGGAAAGGTAAGATTTAACTAGTATGGGGGATGGAAAATGAGATGCTTTGGTATCAACCTAAACAGGAACGGAAAAAGAAAATGGATGATTACACTATGAAAAGCCAGGGAAGCAGAAGTGGGCTACATCCCCTACAATCCATGTCAGCATGTCCATGTCCCCCTGATGGTGCGGTTGAGGAAAAAAATGAGGGAAGGCAGCTTCTGGAAGAGGCTGGAGTTTCATCATGCATCTTCCCCAACTACCTGATATAGATATCAGTGAAGCAGCCTTGGTGGTCCACAAGGGCCTAAAGCACCACAGAAAAGTACCCCTTCTGGTTCATGTATTCAGATGCCCAGTGGTCAGGGGCCCGGATGGGGATGTGGGCAGTGGCGGCCCGTCCATAGAGGCGAACTAGGTGGTCGCCTCGGGTGCCAAAGTTAAAAGGCGTTGAGGGTTTTGGAGGCGGGGGTGCTGATCGCGCGTTTCGCCTGGGGCGCCAGTTGCCGGCAGCTCATCTATGGACGCTCCTGGATGTGGGTGCCATTAGTGCCCTTTCGTCCCTCCCTCTCCCCCCCGTTGGGGAAGCCTACCGCGGCAAAGCTGGTGACAATGGGATCCATGTCACCCAGGATGATGACCCTGCGCAGCAGGATCGTGTTGATGGCCTACACTATTTGTGGAAGGATCCACACAGAGACTCACAGGATTGCCAAGGCCCTCAGGTGTTCCCCAAGCACCTCTGCCCCACAAACACACGCCAGGAGCAACCTCAACTTGCTCCATTCCTGGCAGGGTTTTGTGAGAGTAGGACTGAAAAACCTTCCAGGGAGGGAGCTTCCACTGCCCCTTCCTTCATTAGGGAACCCCATTGCAGCAGTTCACCACCCTCCTGGGACAATAGCTTAAGAGCGCCATACCTGCATGACCACGACCTGGGCAGTCAATCTCCCCACATCAAACTGGTTCTCAACAGATCAGTAGCTTTCTGGTGTGGCGAGCTTCAAGATGGCAATGGCTACCCGCTTCTGGAGGGGGCTAATGGGTCTCTGTGAGTGTCCTGTCAGCATGTCCATGTCCCCGACCCTGATGGCAGGAGTGAGCCACTCATACAGCTCCAAGAAGGTTTCCTTCCCCATGCTGAAATTCTGGAGCCACTGCTGGGTATCCCACTGCTCCATGATGATCTAGTCCCACCAGTTGGAGCTGGTGTCCCATCACCAGACGCGACAGTGCACAGGGGGTAGGGTCGAGTTGCATGAGCAGCACTTCTTGTGTAGTGCCTCGCAATGAGCTTGGGGTCCTGTTCCTGCAGAGCCACAAGGGCAGCCTGCAGAAACTGCGCCAGTGCATGAGACATAAGAGCTGTCAACGGCTTGGAGTCAGGTCCAGCTCCATGGCAGGAGTGCTGTTATGTCCGCAAGGGCAACCAGAGCACATAAAGAAAAGGCTTTGCTGTCCCTCAAGGAGGTAGGCAAAGGAGAAGAGCCTGAAACGTGACTGTACAAGGGGATCCCTTTAAACACGACCCTCAGATAGCCTCGGAAAGCAGCTATGGGAAGTGAGTGCCATCCTGATGCCCTGCTCAAAGTGCTTCCAGGTGGCCTTAAATGCGATTCAGCATCCAATAAGTGTGAGCGCTCTATTTCAAAATAAGCGCTATTTCAATGGGCATTTGCTGTGTAGATGCACTATTCAAAATAAGCTATTTTGAAATATAAATTTCGAAATGGCTTATTTTGGAATAAATGTGCAATGTAGACATAGCCAGAGAGACTGTAGATGTCTGGAGAACTGGTATGGTTATGACATCAGGGAGGTCATGCCATTAAAACTTGATTAATTGAGATTTAAAACATTGTTTTTTATGATAACACACACTTAAACCAAAATACTCTACAAAAGGAGGGAAGAAAAGATTTCTTTCAAATATTTAATACACTGCCCTTTGAGTTAAAAGCTGATTAATCTCACAATATACATAAGAGATCTCCAATGTGTTCTCCATAAAATCTAGGGAAGCTCAGACTTGATATTTCTTTTGCTGTTTTGGGCCTTTATATTTGATAAGGAAACTTTAAAAAAAGAACCGTCATGCTATCTGAAGTGGCTCACAACTGTCCGTCCCAATTTCAGATCAGATTGTCAGAAAACAGGGCAGACACCCCAAAGTGGTGGTATATTCTATAATTAGATTTCACCATGCAAGTAATATATGTGCACCCCTGGGTCACTATGTTAGTTTTACCCTGGGGTCAAATAGTTCCTTAGGCTCTCCACCCTATTTTGCCACCCAGACAAATCGGACTTTATGATATTGGTCACTATACCATATATCACATCCCATTAGGGTTTACTCCCAAAGCACCAGTCACCTACCCCAGGTCAAGTTGGTACTCTGGTTCTCACCAAAGACAAGGCTGAAGTCAGTTTCTCTAGTAAACTAACTAAGGCCATATCTACACTTACAAGTTCACAGCATCACAGATATACCAATACATCTGTGCTGCTGTGAGATCTCTTGTGTAGCCATGTTTTGCTGATATGAGAGAACTCTCCCATTGACTTAATAAAACCAACACAATGAGTGGTAGTTGTTATGTTGACAGGTGAACTTCTCCCACCAAAATAGTGCTGTACACACAAGCACTTATGCCAGAAAAAACTTATGGCATCCATAAAGGGAGGTTCCCATTCTGAGCAACAAAAGTTTTCCAAAAGTAAGAACTAATGCAGACATGACCTACAGGTTTATTATCCAGTGAATATAAATGAGAGTTATAGAGGGTTAAAGCTGGTAGAATACATTAATAGAGGAGTCCACGTTTGTAAGTCCCAAGTGATAGCAGAGATATAGTAATCTGCAAATCTTCCATAAGTCTCTTAGGGTTATCCACAGTAATTTTGGCAATCTCAGTCCACTTGTTCAATATTCTACCCCGTTAGTATCCAAAACAGTTCATAAGTGCATGATTGATCCCTGGGTCCATTCTTATAGTGTCTTTCCAGGAAAGGCAATCTAGCAGTCATTTTCAGTCACAGCATGAGCTCTTCCTTTGTTGATTAAATGCTAACAGAGTCTGTGAATTTCCATTGTCTAACAGGAAGTGGAAACTTTGACAAAGGTTTAAGAAGAACAAGAAGAATGCAGGAGTGTAATGAGAAAGGGAAAAGTGCAATTAGAGTTGTAGCAAGCAAGGGATGTGAAGGCTAGCAAGAGGGGTGTCTATCAGTATGCTAACAATAAGAAGAAGGTCAGGGAAAGTGAGACCCCCCTATTGAATGAGAAAAGCAACCTAGTGACAGATGATGTGGAAAAGGCTTTTTTGTTTGTTTGTTTGTTTGTTTTGGTCTTCACAGAGAAGGTCAGTTCCCAGACTGTTGCGCTAGGCAGCACAGAGTGGGGAAGAGCAGCCCTCGGTCATGAAAAAAGAGATTAAGGACTATTTAGAAAAGCTAGACATGCACATTTCCATGGAGCTGGATCTAATGTATCTGAGGCTGCTAAGAGAGTTAGCTGATGTGATTGCAGAGCCATTGGCCATTATCTTCAAAAGCTCATGACACCCAAGGGATGTCCTGGACGACTGGAAAACGGCAAATGTGCCTATCGTTACAAAAGAAAAGAAGGGGAATCTGTGGAACTACAGATCAGTTAGCCTCATCTCAGTCCCTGGAAAAATCATGGAGCAGGACTTCAAGGAATCCATTTTAAAACTCTTGGAGGAAAGGAAGATGATCAGGAATAGGCAGCATAAATTCAGTAGCAAATCATGCCTGACCAACCTGATTCTCTTCTATAATGAGGTAACTGGCTCTGTGTATATAGGAGAAAGCAGTGGATGTGATATACCTTGACTTTAGCAAAGCTTTGGATACAGTCTCCCACAGTATTCCTGCCAGCAAGTTAAAGAAGGATGACACGGATGAATGGACTATAATGAGGACAGAAAGTTGGTTAGATCGTTGGGTTCAGTGGGTAGGGATCAATGGCTCAGTGTCTACTTGGTAGCTGGTGTCAAGTGCAATGCCCCTGGGGCTGGTCCTGGGAGGCTGATTTTGTTCAATATCTTCATTAATCATCTGAATTATGGGATGGATTGTACCCTTAACAAGTTTGTGGTTGACACTAAGATAAGAGGAGAGATAGATATGCTGGACGTTAGGGATAGGGTCCAGAGTTACCTAGACAAATTGGAGGATTGGGCCAAAAGAAATCTGATGAGGTTCAACAAGGACAAGAGCAGAGTCCTGCACTTGGGGCAGAAGAATCCCATACATTGCTACAGGCTGGGGCCCGACTAGCTAAGCAGCAATTTGGCAGAAAAGGATCTGGGAATTACAGTGGATAAGAAGCTGGATATAAGTCAACGGTGTGCCCTTTTAGCCATGAAGGCTAATGGAATATTGAGCTGCGTTGATAGGAACATTGCTAATGACAGCAGATCAAGGGAAGTGATTATTCCCCTCTATGTGGCATTCGTGAGGCCATGTCTGAAGTATTATGTCCAGTTTTGGGGCCCCTTCTACAGAGACCATGTGGACAATTTGGAGAGCATTCAGACGAGGACAACAAAAATAATTAGGGGACTAGAGCACATGACTTATGAGGAGAGGCTGAGGGAAGAAGGATTATTTAGTCTGCAGAAGAAAAAAGTGAGAGGGGGTTTGGTAGCAGCCTTAAAATACCGAAAGGAGGATTCTGAAGAGGATGGAAGTTGGCTAATCTCCATGATAACAGGTGACAGGATAAGGAGCAATGGTCTCAAGTCGTAGTGGGAGAGGTCTAGATTGGATTTTAGGAAAAACTATTTCACTAAAACTATTTCACTAGGACGGTGGTAAAAAGCACTGGAATGGGTTACCTAGATATGTGGTGGAATCTCCATCCTTAGAGGTTTTTTAAGGCTAGGCTTGACAAAGCCCTCACTGGAATAATTTAGTTGGGGTTGGTCTTCCTTTGGGCAATCCTAATCTCCCATGATTCTATGACAATGGCCCATGCTTTGAAGTTAGCAATCTTTTACATTTCCAATGCTACACTCTCATGTGATGAATAAATGCAATGTAAATGCATTGGTACAGCCAGACACAATCCTTCATTCATTTTCATCAGATAAATTCCCACCTTAATACTAATACACTTAGTATTCTAGGGTAATGTAAGTATATAGAATACATAATGTAATACAACAGCATTCAACAGGTCACACATATGTGGAAACAATAACGTTAACATTTTTTATATGCACATGCAAGTTAACTATCCTATTCCTCCTAGCTCACTTTATATTTCTTAGATAGTCACACAGAAGAGAATTGGCCTTTGGCTTTGATTTGAGCTGGTCTGTCAGCATCATTCTGAGCAGGTGTCTCAGCATCATAAGCACAATCCCATTTTCTTCCCTTCAAATTAGACAATTGACAACTGGTTGGAAGCAGGAGAGGAATATTTTCACTGAGAATCATATAGTGGATGCAGAGGGGTTAAATTGGTAGTCTAAGAAATGCAACAGGTGTGTGCTTTGTGCCACCTATTCCTGAATTCATTCTATTGACAGCATCTCTTGCATAGGCAGCATAGTTGGTAAGACAGATGGCACAATATCTGAAACTGATGTAATATGCAAACATGCCAAAGTGTACTGTACAACCAATAAGTCCCATGATATTTTATAGCCTCGGTTCCTGACCTTCTGTATGTTACCAAGACTTATTTGCTCTGGGAGTCTGTTCTGTGACCATTAACTTCACTTATAGTGCTGAATTAGGGTGCTTGGAAAGCAGGGACATTTCTTTTGAGGGGCCTGTCTAACCCTGAAATTCTCTTTCTATCATTGCTGTTGTCTAGGGCAGTGTTTCTCAACCAGTGGTACGAGTACCCATAGGGGTACTCAAAAGAAGTCAGGGGAGAGGGGTACGACAACACAACTGAAATTTGGAGAAAACTGAATTTTTGTTTTGTTTTACAGCACTTTCTTATTTTTGTACTTTTTACACCCAAAAATGTCATCACCCACCCAGCTATGATTAAATTGTTTAAACAAATGTGTTGCAATGGTAGAAAAAAAATTTGTATGTCTGAAAACTGTAGGTACTGGGGATACATTCTTTTTAAAGGGGTACTTTATAAAAAAAATAGGTTGAGAAACATTGGTCATGGGCAGTGTTTCCCAATTTTATTTGGCCATAGAACTCTTTTCAGCTTGAAAAAATTTCAAGGAACCCCTAGGATTGTCAGGGTAACATTTGTCACGCAAAAAAAAAAAGACCCGCCGAGTCCCGCTGCAAAAAGGCTCTGTCTCTTTAAGAGGGAACAGGGGAGTGCCAAGTTCTCGTAGAACCTTTACATTCTGTGGAGCACCAATTTGGAAACACTGGTCTAGGGGAAAGCTCAAAATCTGTTTATTTTATTTTAATTTTGTGTATGTGGTCTGGTTATATCTATTCCTTACTACTATGCTCTGAGACATATTTGGGATGTGTTGCTCTTTTGTGAATATCACTTTTAGTTTGTTTTCATTTAATAAGGCTTTCAAAGGTCTTCAGCTATTGGACTCTGAAGAAAACATTTTAAAGGGCCCATTTAAAATTGTGTATTTCTTTTCCCATGTAATACTGGTCTATTGTAATGCAGACCAAATTGAATCTAATGGATCTCTCCACATACCAAGTAGTTTACATTCTGAAAAGTGGGAG
Source organism: Pelodiscus sinensis (assembly GCF_049634645.1). Lineage (NCBI taxonomy): Eukaryota > Metazoa > Chordata > Testudines > Trionychidae > Pelodiscus > Pelodiscus sinensis. Next base: position 29,640,557 of record NC_134719.1, read on the forward strand.
TCTGGAAAAAATCCTACATCTTTGGAAAGTTCTCAGAAATATCATCTCAGCCAGGATCAGGAAGAATCCAATACACTTAGATGGAGTCAGAAAGACAAAGGGACTGTTTCAAGAAATCATGAAAAAGAGATCGTTGAACAAGCTGAGAACGAGACTCAAGAAAATCGTATTCCCCCTGGAAGAAAAGGTATAATTAATTCAGTCATCTTCTCTTTAAGGGTGCTTTTTAGAAAGAGGGCCTATAAAGCTAAACAAGAATAAAAAAAATCTCCATTTTCACTATGAAAACTGTTTAAACAATATTATAATAATTATTTGAAATCACATCACAAAAGCAAAGGATTCCCAGTTCTTTCCTTTACCTTAACCTATTCTGCCAAAGTTATTTAATTGCATACACTATTTTGAGATCCTTGCAATGTATAGGTACTATTATATAACTTAATGGAATTTCAGCATAAACTTTAAAATTTATTGTGGAGAAATAGCTAAAAAGTGTGAAGCCAGTGTTCAGTTATAAAAAACACTTTGACTTCTGCTTTCCTAATGTAATCAAAACCTACCTGAAATTTCACAGCCATTGTTTTGTGCTGGGACTGAGTTTTTTGGGACAGTATAAAGCAAAAGGGAAAAGGCCTTTGGAAATTAAGTTTTTTTTAAAATGAGGTGAGATTGCTTCCTGAGTATTTTTTTGAATTTGTAAATTTAGTTGATCATAATTCCAAAATGGTTTGGTTTAGAAACTCCAAATAAGCTGTAATCCATTGGGGTATGTCAATACAGCAGCACTATTTGGGGATAACATTCAATATCCAAAAATAGCATTGTGTGTGTCTTAGCAGGACTCCCGTTATTTTGAATTAATTTCAAAATAATGGGCATCTTATTCCTCTTTTCTGTAAACCTCGTTGCCCAAGGAATAAGGAAGCCACTGGAATAGTGCTCTATTTTGAAATAAGCTACGCAAATTGCTTATTTCAAGCTACACACAACTGATTAACCATACCCTTAGGCTGCGTCTAGATTGGCTTGATTTTCAGGAAATGCTTTTAACGGAAAAGTTTTCCGTTAAAAGCATTTTCGGAACAGAGCGTCTAGATTGGCACGGACGCTTTTCCGCAAAAGCACTTTTTGTGGAAAAGCATCCGTGCCAATCTAGACGCGCTTTTCCGCAAAAAAGTCCAGATCGCCATTTTCGCAATCGGGGCTTTTTTGCGGAAAACAAATCTGAGCTGTCCACACTTGCCCTTTTCACAAAAGCTTTGCGCAAAAGAGACTTTTGCCTGAACAGGAACAGAATAGTATTTCCGCAAGAAGCACTGATTTCTTACAGTAGGAAGTCAGTGCTTTTGTAGAAATTAAAGCGGACAGTGTAGACAGCTGGCAAGTTTTTCCGGAAAAGCGGCTGATTTTCCGGAAAAACTGGCCAGTTTAGACACAGCCTTAGTGTTTGAAATGGAGAGATTGGGAGGCAAGTTTTTGTGTTTTCAGAGGGTACGTCTAGACTACATGCCTCTGTCGCCAGAGGCATGTAGATTAGACTACCAAGCATAGGAAAATGAAGCGGCGATTTAAATAATCGCCGCTTCATTTAAATTTACATGGCTGCCGCGCTGAGCCGACAAACAGCTGATCAGCCGTTTGTCGGCTCAGCGCGGTAGTCTGGATGCGCGGGTGTCGACATCAAAGGCATTTGTTGACCACCCAGGTATACCTCATCCCAGGAGATATACCTGGGTGGTCGACAAATGCCTTTGATGTCGACACCCGCGCGGCCAGACTACCGCGCTGAGCCGACAAACGGCTGATCAGCTGTTTGTTGGCTCAGCGCGGCAGCCATGTAAATTTAAATGAAGTGGCGATTATTTAAATCGCCGCTTCATTTTCCTATGCCTGGTAGCCTAATCTACATGCCTCTGTCGCCAGAGGCATGTAGTCTAGACGTACCCAGAATGTCTAGCATAATTTAAGACTAGAGTTTTTTGACTGAACCAAAGTGTTTCCTTAAATAACTAACAGCTTTCTTGCAATTTTAATTCAAGAAAGTTTTCTTTCCTATCTGGAATTTATCATTTATCCAGATAAACTGGAACTTGCAGATGGTAAATGTAAACAATTATTATCATCCATAACTAAAATCATGTTTCCACTGAAGTCAATGGCAAATCTCCTATTGTCTTAAGTGAGGCCAGGATTTCATCCACATTTACACCATATGCCTCCTGCTGTATTCATCTATCCTTATTATTCTGTCACATGAAATGTGGGTTTGTATCAATACGCAAGGTCCAGTTGTTTCATATTTCCTTTCGAGTGGAAATTACAGAGGCAGGAGTATATATCTCTGCTTCTGTAACTTCCACTTCAGTTCATCTGATGAAGTGGGTTTGACCCACAAAAGCTTATGCCCTAATAAATCTGTTAGTCTCTAAGGCTGTGTCTACATTGGCACCCCTTTCCGGAAAAGGGATGCTAATGAGACCAGTCGGAATTGCAAATGCCGCGGGGGATTTAAATATCCCCCGCGGCATTTGCATGAACATGGCTGCCGCTTTTTTCCGGCTCGGGGTTTTGCCGGAGAAAAGCGCCAGTCTAGACGGGATCTTGCGGAAAATAAGCCCTTTTCCGCAAGATCCCTTATTCCTACTTTCAAGGATTCCTAACAGCTGTTAGTTCGAATGAACATTAATAGCGTCTATACATACAAACCTCTAGTTTTAATTCGAACTAGTGGAGCACTTAATTCGAACTAGGTAAACCTCATTCTACAAGGTCTAACGCCTAGTTCAAATTAAGTAGTTCGAATTAAGGGCTGTGTAGCCACTTAATTCAAACTAGTTGGAGGCTAGCCCTCCCCAGCTTGCCCTGGTGGCCATTCTGGGCCAAACCAGTGAAACTCTTCTACCCCCTTCCCGGCCCAGGAGCCCTTAAAGGGCCACAGTCTGGCTACTGTGCTTGTGCCAGTTGCAAGCCTGCCAGCACCCAGCCAGTAAACCCTGCACCTGGAACAAGATGAGCCAGCCACCCACTGCCACCCAGCCCTCCACCTCTTCCCAGGACCAGGCTGGTGGCTCCCAAGAGCCTGCCCGGGGCGCAAGAGGCGGGCGCCCACCTGGTCTAGTGCGGAGATCGTGGACCTCATTGAGGTTTGGGGGGAGGCCTCCAACGTCCATGACCTCTGCACTAGGCACAGGAATGCGGCCGTCTAGGGCAGGATAGCTGCCAGCCTGGCCACCAAAGGTCACATGCGAACCCAGGAGCAGGTTTGCATGAAAATCAAGTTGATCCAGTGAGACCCCCGACCCTGAGCCCTGAGCTTAGAACATAAGAATGGCCGTACTGGGTCAGACCAAAGGTCCATCTAGCCCAGTAGCCTGTCTGCTGACAGCAGCCAACACCAGGTACCCCGGAGGGGATGGACTGAAGATAATGACCAAGCGATTTGTCTCGTGCCATCCATCTCCAGCCTTCCACAAACAGAGGCCAGGGACACCGTTCCTACCCCCTGGCTAATAGCACTCCATGGACCCAACCTTCATGAATTTATCTAACTTCTCTTTAAACTCTGTTATAGTTCTAGCCTTCACAACCTCCTGTGGCAAGGAGTTCCACAGGTTGACTATGTGCTGGGTGAAGAAGAACTTTCGCTTATTAGTTTTAAACCTGCTACCCATTCATTTCATTTGGTGTCCTCTAGTCCTCATGTTATGGGAGCTAATAAAGAACTTTTCTTTATTCATCCTCTCCACACGACTCATGCTTTTATAGACCTCTATCATATCCCCCCTCAGTCTCCTCTTTTCTAAGCTGAAAAGTCCCAGTCTCTTTAGCCTCTCTTCATATGGGACCTGTTCCAAACCCCTAATCATTTTAGTTGCCCTTTTCTGAACATTTTCCAAGGCCAGAATATCTTTTTTGAGGTGAGAAGACCACATCTGTACACAGTACTGAAGATATGGCGTACCATAGTTTTATATTTCCCCTCCTCCTTCTTCCCCTGGATTCCCCCTTCCAGCTTCCTCCTCCCAGGTTTCCCCCTCCCCTCTTCCACCCTCTCTCTTCCCCTCTCCCACCTCCTTTTCCCAGCCTCCCCAGAGGTTAATCGCTCCCCCTCCCAGTTTTGTTAAATAAAGAGAGTTTCTATTTTTGAACACGTGTCCTTTATTTTTTACATCAGGAAGGGGGGCTAGGGAAGGGTAAGTGAAAGGAGGTGAGGGAGGAATGGGGCATGAGCTGCAGACTCCTCGGGGTGGAAGCTCTCCTGCAGGGCCCCCTGGGTCCTGACAGCCCCCCGACTGACCCCTCCCCCCGGATGGCAGCCTGCGGCAAGTGCAGCTGGGCTGATGGCCAAGTGCTATGATGTGCCGAGTGAGTGCACTCAGGGCACTCCAAGTCAGGACTGCTTTGCTGTCCCTCATCGAGGTAAACAAGCAAGCGGGGAACCGTGAGAACTGTCTGTCCGGGGTGGGGGTCGGGTCCCTTTAAGCACAACCCTCGGTTAGCCTGAGGCAGCAGCTCCACACTCTAAGTCCTAACCTGATGCCCTGCCGGCACTGGTTCCGGCCAGCCTTAACTTCGGTTCAGCTCCACTCGATGTGGACATGCTATTTCAAATTAGCAAACGCTAATTCGAAGTAGTTTTTAGGTTTAGATGCACTAATTTGAATTAGCTTAGTTCAAATTAACTAATTTGAATTAAGTTAGTTCGAATTAATGCTGTAGTGTAGACATACCCTGACAGAATTCAAAATGTTTTTGAAAGAGATCTGTTAGATACACATTTTCATCTAATATGGTATGGCTGCTGAGTACTGAAAGCTAATATTTCCTGTCTTTGAAGTCAGATACTGGAAGTGCAAATGACTGGATTCTCTTTTTTTTCAAATGATAAAATCAGGAAATGTCCAAAATCATATTTGTATGCAGTATAGTTGCCAGATTCATTTTAATTTCCCTAAAGTGAAATGAGTTTTCAAAGTTTTTTTAAATTATGCTAACTAGACCTGTTTTTAACTTGGTTCTTTTGGTAGGCTAGTAAAGTCCAAAGGAACTCTTGAGCATTGTATATGTAGCTTAAAAATTTTGTACTTTGCTGTAGAAGAAATCCCTATAATTGCAGGTGCAAATATGGAAAACAGAGACAATCTAAATGCTATCAGGATGGGAAGAAACACTACAAGGGATTCTGGAATTCCAGAATCATTGGAAGATGGAGACATGGACTATTTGCACAATAAAAAAAGGTAAATATAGTGAGTAGTAATGCTGACAAAATATTTCATTTGTAGAATCTTCTTTAAGGACTTCTATCAACTGAAACTGGAAAAATATATATTTTAATTAAATTTAACATAAATTAAAGTTTTTAAAATTTATTTTCACTTGGTACTTTGATTTTATCTTCAGCCCTCAGCAGCATCAAATTAGAGCATCTTTGACTGATACTGATGTCAAACAGGATGTTAAGGTATGTTTTCAAAGATAAAATATTAGTGATCATATAAAGAAATAGATCCATTTCTTCCACCAGGAAAAAATCCTAATTTTCATTTCTGCTGGATCAGGTTATGAAGATGTATTATTCAAGTGTAGGTTTGAGTGTAACTGAAAAAAGTTGATTCTGCTTTGAAAAAATTTGCAAATGAAAATAAACAACTGTTTAAGCAAAGAATAAACTCAAAAGCAGGCATTACAGTGACTAGCAACTTGTTACATTTAATAGAAACAACATGTATGATTTATTATGATAGTTTTTTAAATCTTAACTGAGTTTGGGTTTGCCAACTACCAACCATAAATATATATTTTTTACATTAAAGATTACTTTTTAGTAATTAGTGTCCATTTCCTACTGGCAATATTTAGAAGTGTAAGTACAAATGCCATGGAAGTATAATATCAAAACCCACTTATTTTGAGACTTCTGGAAGCAACAGGGATAATCTACTATGTATTTAGGTGGGGTTGTGTGTCTGTGTGTCTGTCCCATCTATCTGTGAGTCTGTTTGTTCAAGAACTCCTCCTAAACAGTAAGAGCTAGGACCACCAAATTTGGTACGCATGCAGCTTCCTGTTAACATAACTTAAAGCAAGGTAAGAGTTCAGCTGTACCAGGACAATGGAATGTGCCTGGAATGCAGTTTTTCTCATAAAATGGAAAGGAGGGGGTCTGCTGGCAGAGACAGTTATATTGTATAATGACCACAGGAGGGCAGCAAGGGGCCAGAGATGGGTATGAGGACAGCCATAGCCCTCCACTAAGGCAGGAAGGGGAGGAGTACAGAAAGGGACAGCTATATGCTATATATTTGAGAGAGTTTGTCTGTTAATGTGTCTGACAATCTGTCTGTCCCCCCAGCCAGTGATATGCACCCCTTCCCTGGCTGTGCCCACTGCAGCTGCGGAAACCATAGAGAGGTACTTCTTACCTGGCTCCAAGCTGCTGTGGTGACATAAGTGTGGAGTTGTCCTCTGTCCCCGGGGCAGCCTACATGCTGAACCTCCCATCTCCAGCCCCATCCCAGGGCAATGATTTAATGAAGAAAACAATTATTTTAGTTAAGGACCTGAGCAATGATGGGTAAATCCTCTAGTATGTCTATAAAGTCTAATTTAGAGCATCTTTCAAACAGTGCAGAAGATGCATCTGTGGCATGGAGTACCACTTAAACTCTGACATTAGGGATCAAATGGGTTTAACTAGCACAGTCACACTCTCTGCAGTGGAGTGATTTTTGATCATTAGTTGAATTAATTTTGTAGAATCCTACGAAAAGAACTAGACAATACAAAAACTGCTATTGTGACTTCTGCTATGTTTAGAGTATAGGTGGCTGAAAAAATGAAAAATTCAATATTTGACACACATTTTTACAATTTTTTCCAACTTTTTCTTTTTCACACAGCTCTACTTCACAGCAATTGAAAGTTCTTTCTTTTATATTTTTTTTAAGGAAACGATTGTTAGTTGTCAGAAGGAACATCATGCCAGATGCATTGTATATGAAGTGCGACTTTTAGTACAAGTTCTTTTTATACTATCATAAATTATACAGGCAGAGTGTGTGATTACACATATTTACATTTTTATTTAATTTTATTAGTGATAAAAGATAATCATGCATAAAAATCAATAAGCCAAAAGCTAAATAATAAAAAAGATTACCACAACTCTTTGAACTCAGTATGTTTGTCAGGAATAATGAAAGATTCACTAGAGTTTCAAAAGATCTCTCTCAGAAAAATGTGTTAGAAAAATGGACAGCTCATAAAAGTTATCTGAAATGTTAATGTTCAGTTTTCTCTGAAATGAGATTCTATAAAATTATCATTGTGGAGCTTCATGATGTAGCTCAATGATTTCTATATAAAATGTTCTCAATTGACAAATAAAAAGATTTTTTTCATCAGCCTTAAAATTCAACCTGGACGTGAGAAAGAAGCTAGGTTCTTTTCTTCTCATCCATCATCGCCAGAATTTAAAGTTCTTTAAGCTTACTTCTGCCATTAGATTTATCTGTGCAACCCTATTGCCTTTATTTGGTTTGCAGAGGTCTGTATGACAGAACTCAGTAGACATTTCTTCTGACAACACAAAAAAAGAAGGCTAAGCCAAATTCAAACCTCCCATTCACCTATGCATTCTTATCAGGGATCACAGATGAAGAGGGTGGCTGAGTTTGGTCCCCTGTGCATATTAACTTGATTAAAAATGATTCTCTAAATACAGGACAGATATTCCAGAGTTTCTATATTTTTCATTTGCCTCTAGACAGATCAGAATAACGTGAATCATCTTGAGTATTCAAGTCAATACATTTCTCCTCCTGCTCCACCTCTGCTGGCTCTTTCTGTAAACAGAATTCAAGTTCCCATATTTCAAACAGAGAGTAAGTATATGCTTCCAAGAAATCACTAGGAGTTAAATATTTATTCAAGATGTGAATGTTTATTTTAAAAGTTGAATTTATAAGTGCATAGTGTTAGTTCTATTGCTAAAATTGAACTGGTGTTTAAAAATTGCAAGCACTTATCACTTCAATGGGCTCTGTGTAACAAATGGCACAGAATTTGGCAGATGCTCTCAGTGGCTGAAAAACCACCAGTGGGAGGTTATAATGACACAATGATTTTGTGACCTCCTCTGTTTTAGGGGGACTACATAAGATGGCACTGGCTTAAGGTGGTATGTTGCTAAGATGACTGTTAAAAGGATCACTGTGGATCTCCAACTATTAACACAGAGCTAATTTCCAATAACAGAAACTCATAACTAGAGCAATGGAGGTAACTAAATGCCCCTGGTTGCAGTTTGCCAGACTGGTGCAGGCAGGTGTAATTTGTACTTCAGGGGGACTTAACAGTTGTGATATGTAACTTTTAGGCAGCCTGCTGCCTAATGGAATTCAAAACCCCGAGGCCACGTCTACACTGGCAGAGAAAAATCAATGAAAGATACGCATTCAGCTATGTGAATTGTGTAGGTAGAGTCAACATACCTTGTATCAATTTTCTGGAGCAGCCCCCAGAGTGGGAGGTCAACAGGAGAAACTCTCCTGTCGACTTCCCTTATTCCTCACAACTGCAAGGAGTTCTGCAGTCAACGGGGCCATCCTCAGCATTCGATTTAGCAGGTGCTTACCAGATTCCGCATGGATAGGGGCTGCTTCTACCCTGCACTGCTGCTGGTTTTTAAACAGGCCCCCTTCACAGACCAGCTTCCGCCTGCCTCCCCACACTGCTGCTCTGATAGAGGCAAAAGTACGAGGTGGCAGTGGGGCTCCCCGGAAGTGGGGTCAGAGCACACTGGCTGCTGAATTTGCCCCCATGGACTGTAGAATAGTTGACTAACTGCTAAGAATTCATGTGGTTAGTTGACTATTCTATTTCCCGATAGCTAAACATCCCAAAGCTGAGCAGTGGTTCTGTGAATGCCCTTGGCATCTAAATGTTGGACTTGGGTGCCTCACAAGAGAGTTTGGTGTCTATGTCCCCCTTTCTGAATTTACCCCTGTCCACTATCAACCCTTTTGCTGCAGTATGTATATTTAGCAAAATGCTTTCAGCAAGAACTATCCCTCTTCAGTTTTTGGTTATCTGGCAACAGTTTTCAATACCTGTAACATGTTTCTCGCACCTTCCTTTTAAATATATTTTTAGTCATGTATATGCATTTAATATGGACATTCGTTCTAATTCATTTGTGCATTTATAAATGACTGATGCATTCTGCATTTACATCACCCTTTTATATAGTGTGCCAGACTGGTGCAGGCAGGTATGATTTACACTTCTTGCACCAGCAAGGTCTGGATTCAAGAAGAGGACTTAATAGTTGCAGTATCTAACTTTTAGGCAGCCTGGAATTCAAAACCTTGAGTTAAGCTTTCAGGTTTGGCATAAAAGGCATGAGATGGGGAGAGTTAAGTGCCTATAAAGAGATTCACAGAAACCAGCATGCTAAATGGGAATCCTTATTTTATGTTCCTGCAAGGGATACACAATGAAAAAGTTGGGTATGCTTTATGGCACTTGCACTTCACTGAAACTTGCCTTTCCCACGTTTCGTATTCAGACTTTACTAAGTATAGGGTGTCATTTCTTTAGCAAGCAAGATGGCTGAACAGCTGAAACAAATGAAGGCTGAAAGACGGCACATGGAAAGAACTAGAGAGGAACTGGTTAAGAAAGTCAGAGGTTTGCTTGAACAAAATAAGCTGAGGAGATATCAGGGTATGTTTTTCAACTGTATCATAACTGTGTGAAAGTAAATGTGAAAATTTTATCTGCCTTTCTCTATCTAGTGTTATAATACATGCTTAATTACAGAGATTGCAGCTGGTTAAACAGGCCCAGCCAAATAATTTGCGGGGCCCAATGTGGCACACTGTGTTTGGCTGCGCCGTGGGCAGGCACGTGGTAGGCAGCGCGAGGCCCTGAAGGCACAAGGCCCAAGGCAACCACCTTGCTCGCCTTGCCCTAAGGTTGGGCCTGTGGATAAACAATACGGCTGTGTCTACACTGGCAAGTTATTCCGGAAAATCAGCCGCTTTTCCGGAAAAACTTGTCAGCTGTCTACACTGGCCGCTTGAATTTCCAGAAAAGCACTGACGATCTAATGTAAAATCATCAGTGCTTTTCTGGAAAAACTATGCTGCTCCCATTCAGGCAAAAGTCTTTTTCCGGAAAACTGTTCCGGAAAAAGGCCAGTGTAGACAGCACAGTAGTGTTTTCCGCAAAAAAGCCCCGATCGCGAAAATGACGATCGGGGCTTTTTTGCAGAAAAGCGCGTCTAGATTGGCCACAGAAACTTTTCCAGAAAAAGTGCTTTTCCAGAAAAGCGTCCTGCCAATCTAGACGCGCTTTTCCAAAAATGCTTTTAACGGAAAACTTTTCCATTAAAAGCATTTCCGGAAAATCATGCCAGTGTAGACGTAGCCTACCTGTCAAATGTTTCATTTTTGTGAATAAGTGTAGTAGAGAGGTTGAGGATTAAAATGCCTGTTCCCATTGATACTCAATGGTACTCTCATAAATATCTATGGGTATGTCTACACTATCACCATAGTTTGAACTAGGGTGGTTAATGTAGTCAATCAGAGTTGCAAATGAAGCCCAGGATTTAAATATCCCAGGCTTCATTTGCATCTTGCTAGGCACCACCATTTTTAAATCCCCATTAGTACAGACTCTGTGCCCATAGCTACACGTGGCACAGAGTAGGTAGTTCAAATTAGGCTTTCTTATTCAAACTACCATTACTCCTCATGCAATCAGTGTTGTTTAGACCCTCAGACAGGGCCCTACCACCAGGTACAAAGGTCTCTCTCAACTTGGCTGGGTTTGGAACCCATGCCCCTTGTCTAGCGAGTGCTACTTAGTTTATGGCGAATCCCTCTGTCATAAACAGTTCAACCATTCCATTGTCCTTGATTCGCATAATCAGGGTAGCAACACTTTTATCCCCCCTGCCTCAATAACAGAGAGACTGGGGATCCCACAGTGGCCAAAGTGACCATTTGGGCTGCTGTGAGCACATACTAGACAGGGTGGGTGTGTCTATGCAAATTGGGATCAGCCCCTGAAGTCTCTTTGCACCACTCACCACAGTTCACCACCAGATGTCAGGGTAGAGTTTACCCTGACCCCGCTTACATCCTCCCCCCAGCCAAGAATTTGTCATCCCGACAAATCACACCCCCTGCTATACCCACTACTGTTTCCCCCCAAAGGGCCTCAGGAAGCCCACTTTAGCTTGTACAAGCCTGTGTGTTAAATGTATGGGCTCCTCACTATTCACCCCAGGTGCATCATAAGTTAACCATTTTACTGGTCTTATTACCCTGTCTCGTCTATTGAGAATTTCTGTTCCCGTGATGGGGGAAACATCCTCTTGAGCAATGGATAGTGAGGTTTCCTCTGTGGGCCCCTCGGCTATTGGCATAGGCCCCTGCATTTCTAGTTCTAACAGTGGAGGGTCCAGGGTGCCCTGGACATCTTCCCCCTGTATGTCTCCACTTTCCAATAACCTGTGTGTGTCCTCACACGGGTCCCACCAGTGGCACAGGGGTGTCAGAAATGGACCTAAATACTTCTGCCATGGAGTTTAGGGTCACCCACCCTGTCTAGTATGTGCTTACAGCAGCCTAAATGGTCACTTTGTCCACTGTGGGATCCCCAGTGACCAAAGTGACCATTTGGGCTGCTGTGAGCACAAACTAGACAGGGTGGGTGTGTCTATGCAAATTAGGATCAGCCCCTGAAGTCTCTTTGCACCACTCGCCACAGTTCACCACCAGATGTCAGGGTAGAGCTTACCCCTACCCAACTGTTTAAGTAGTGTAATAATTAGTTTCCATTGTCCTTGATTCGCATAATCAGGGTAACAACACTTTTATCCCCCCTGCCTCAATAACAGAGAGACTGGGGAGTCATTGATTTTAAAAAACAATGCTAAATTGTTCAGACCTGTGTACACTGCTTTGAAATTGAAGTACATTATGCAAGTACTGTGTGCTGTTAATTATTTATTATTAATTATTGTTATTCATTATTATTATTATTATAATTATTATTATAAATATTATTTGGTTAATGTACTGTATATTAACCTGATCAAGAACAGCAGTGCTGCGTTTGTCCTGTATAGCTCGTGATGCATGGAAAAAGAAATACTTTGAAACTAAGAAAGCTACAGCTTCATTAGAGGATATTTTAAATAAACTGCGACAAGATTTAGAGCTTTACTACCAACAGCTACTGTTGAAGCTGGAAGCCAGAGATGTCAGGAAACGACCAAACAATTTAACTCACATTGCAAACACCAAGGTAATATCATTTGTTCATATTTGTCAATTCCTTTCTCTTGTGCTACAAATTACTTAATCTGCCCAGTGTTTCATAGACATTGCATACCTCATTTTACATGAAAGTATGTGCATATCAACAAATGGCTGTGGCAAAGGAGGAAACCTTCAGCAGCTTCCACCACTTGAGCCTTTCCCTATGACAAAGAAAGAGTGTAGCAAGGGGCTGTTGGAGTCATTTCCTTCATTGGGAAAAATTTAGTTTAGTTTTGCATAAACTAGTATTTTTAATATAACAGAGATTTTTCATGAATGAATTATACATATCACACTTTGTTTGCTAGTGTAAAGATGTTTCAAATGTCTTTGTGTACAGCACAGCAATAGGCACAAATACCCTTTAAATTCATGCAGAAAGATTGGACACTTCCTACTGGGTTGAAGAAGTAGGGAATTTGTAATGTTAGTATCCGTGTCAATATCTGCATTACATGCCATGGATGTAATGCAGAGATATTGACACAGGGATATAAAGAAGTTTTCAAAGGCCTGAAGCATCAGGAAAATACTAGCACACGTGTCCTTTTCAGCTTCATTGACTTCAAGGATGTTCTGCTGATGACCAGCAGTTAAGGATCTGGCCCCTTCTTTTGAAAACACGTATTGTCATTATAACTAAGCTTTTTATTGTTTGAAATATGACGCTGCCATTCTAGAGGTGAAATGCTCTGTTTAATCTGTACTTTCCATGAATGTGTGTCTTCCTGACTGACACATGGTAATGGTATTATATGGATGAGAATGAGACACTCATGAAGCCATAGACAGAGTGCAGTTGTGAAGACCAATGGCAGAAGAATGAGTAATGGGATTGGGAAAATAGTGAGTGCACCCTGGTCATCTGAAGACTGGCAGGGCCTAGCTGATGCAGGGACCTGTCCTTCGTTGGAGAGAAGACTGCTACAAAACAGGACATTTGATGGGGGAGTGGGCTGTTAGGGGATGGGAAGTCAAACTGTAGGAAGCTTAGAAGAGTTGATAGGATTACTGTCCTATGGGAGAAAAGCTGTGGTTAATAACTACAATGATAAGAAAAACATATAGCTGAGCTTCATAAAAGCTTTTGATTTCTTCCCCATAGAACACCACGATCATCCAGGTTACAACAGTGCAGCATGAAATTGATCAACTGAAGCAAAAGCTGGATAATACAAAAATGAAACTCATAATAGAAATTAAGGTAATTTGCATTTATTCTAACCAGCCTGCAAATTAAACAGCCTGCACATTTTTTTCTTCTAATAATCTAGAGCCAACAAATATTTGAGAATTTTAAAACAGTATTTGAAAAGAGATTGTGTTAGTTGTGGCTTTCACTTGAGCAAAATTACAAACCTGACTTTTACATTTTCCATGAACTTCATAAACTAAGGTCTAGTCTACATTATAAATTATACCTAAAGGCAACTTTTGCCAACAAAACAGTGGAGGAGAAAACACTACAATGCTACTTTTGTCAACAAAACTCTGCTGTTTTACCAGCAAAAATAAAACCACCTTGATGAAAAGTGTTGAGCTTTTTGTGGCTAAGGTAAAGCAACAAAGCCTCATTGCGGTCTCAAACTTCCAGCCCGCAGGCCAGTCCCAACTGTAGCAATTGTGCAGTCTGGCCTGGGATTTTGGAGGGCACCTTTCCATTACCAAGTCCCAAGCTTTCCCTCTTCCCACCCCGCTGCCGCCGCCATGGGGATTGCGGAGAGGTGAAGTGCTGTTGCTGTGCGGAGCCGGGCCCCTTGGTGATTGGGAAGCACAGCAAAGAAAGGAGCAGTCTAGAGCAGTATTTCTTAAACTGTGTCCCGCTGGTGTGCCGTGGAGAACAACAGAATTCAAAATGGCCACCCTTAAAGGGACAGGCAACCTTTTTTTTTTCTAAAAAAAAAATCCTTGGTGTTTCTCATAAAAAAAAATATTGTTTGGTGTTCCTCAGTCTTAAAAAGTTTAAGAAACACTGGTCTAGAGGATATCAGCTCATCAAACAAAGGTCTGGGAAAATCAGGGCACAGCAGGATGTAAGGGTTGATCCCTGGGATGAGAGGCTGGGAAACTAGAGCATACCAGGCCAGGGAAACCACAGAGCGAGGGGTCATGATGGGGTAATTGGGACATAGGAAGTAGGGTCAGTTCCTGGAGTGAATGGCTGGGGTGGGGAAACTGAGGTATAGCATTGTGGGGAAGTCTGCCTCTTGAGTAAGGGGCCAGGGACATCAGGACACAGCGGGGCACGGAGGGGCAGACGAGTTACTCCCCTCCACACACACACACACACACAGAGCACAGGTATTCCTATTGGAGCTAGATCTGGAAGCCAGCCTGTTCTCTGTGTCATGCTGGGCTGGAGAGAGGGGGGAGCAGAGTTGCAGGCTCCAGCAGCTGCTGCTCTTCCCACCACCCAGGATGGAGCAGCCAGTTACTACAGGAAACTAGACTTCTAGCATCCGGTTATAGATGCTGCCAGTTTCCCTTTTTGACAGGGAGCAGCAAACAACATTCTGCTTCTGCTCCCCTTCCCCCTCCCCACTGCCTCTTTCTGAGTCACTAGTCCCTCTTTCAAGTCACTAGTTGACTATCCAATAAGCATTGGATAGTCCAATAATCGCTTACATCCCTGCTTGGAACCAGATTTTAATTTTAGTTACAGCAAAGTGAATTCAGAATATAACACTGAAATCAATGTGGATTATACTGTTGCAACTAAAATAAGAATTTGGCCCTTTGCCTCATCATCTACAGTGTGAGAGATACTTCTGTGCATTGTTAGCAAAACTCAAAAGACTAGCAAAATGTATTTCTAGAAGAGAACTAGTCAGTTATGCAAAGCAAGTCTGAGATTCATAGTCAATTTGTAGTCATTCCTTAACAAGGGAAACTCCTACTGATGTTGATTGGAGTAAGGATTTTAGCATTTTACTTTTAATGATGACACAGCAAAGGAAACATGCAGAAAAGCAGGGTTAAAACCATTTCGAATCAAAGGGCCTTAAAGATGAAAGGCACATTTATATCCATCTGACCCACGTAAAAGTTAACTATAATAAATCTTCAACTTCATAATCTTCTTTAAATAATCACTAGTTCTTTTGCAGATGAGAAAGCAGGCAACCTCTGATTTACGAGCATTGAGAGCAGAGCTGGCCCAGAAGAAAATTCAGTCATCTTTAATACTCCAGTCAGAAACACCAACATTTTAGAAGGATAACATAACTTGTGATTCCATAATATATTGTTTAGAAGCTCAACATGTCACTTCACTGTATTTGTTTGTATGTTCCTAGTCAACAGTCTTTTCAACATGTACTATATGAGAACTGTATTTCTTCATTTTAAATGCCCTAAAATCTCAATTTTCTTATTGTAACTAATTCAATTACACTTATAAGGCATGCAATTTAACCTATTAGTGTGGTTATTTTTGACTAACAAACAGCTAATCAAAGAAATCACATTATATTTCAAATAGTGAATTACCATAATGACAGTTTTATATATTGAAGATCAATATGCAATTATAATTTGAATTCAACCCATAATTGTAAATAAAAGTGTTTTGGGAGGTTTATTGAGGCACATATTGCTTAGTTTAACCCATAAATAAAGCAGCAATTTTTACAGAACTAGGGCAGCAAAAATCTGGTTTCAGATATCTAGTTCATTGTGCTTTCAAATCCAAACACTGTAAATATACCTATTTCTAAGTTATCATATCAATTAGTCTACCATTACACAAAATAAGAAAAATACCCGAAATTGTAAATTTGCTTCCTCTTTTATAGTTACTTTCCTTCTCTTAAGCGTAGATGCATCAACAGTTAAGTGCTTCTGTCCTAGTCATGAGGTTGTAAATATAATCAAAGTCTGATTTACATGAAAGACCATTATAAACTTAAAAAAACAACAAATAGTCTGGTAGCACTAACAAAACATTTAGGGTATGTCTACACTACAAAGTTAGTTCGAACTAACGGTCCTAGGCGCTACACTAGCGCTCCGTTAGTTCGAACTTAATTCGAACTAACAGAGCGCTTAGTTCGAACTAGGTAAACCTCATTTTACGAGGATTAAGCCTAGTTCGAACTAGCTAGTTCGAATTAAGGGCTGTGTAGACCCTTAATTCGAACTAGTGGGAGGCTAAGGCTTCCCAGGTTTCCCTGGTGGCCACTCTGGCCAACACCAGGGAAACTCTATTGCCCCCCTCCCGGCCCCGGAGCCCTTAAAGGGCCACGGGCTGGCTACACACTTTGTGCCAGTTGCAAGGCTGCCAGCACCCGTGCCTGCACAGCCTGCACCTGCCACACCATGAGCCAGCCATCTGAGGGCTCCCAGCCCTCCACTGCTCCCCAGGACCAGCCTGGCGGCTCCCAGGAGCCTGCCCGGGGGCGCAAAAGGCGGGCGCCTGCCTGGTCAAGTGCGGAGATCGTGGACCTCATCGAGGTTTGGGGGGAAGCCTCCAATGTCCACGATCTCCGCACTAGCCACCGGAACGCGGCCGTCTACGGCCGCATGGCTGCCAGCCTGGCCGCCAGGGGCCACCAGCGCAGCCGGGAGCAGGTCCGCTGCAAAATTAATGACTTGCAGCAGTCCTACTCCCGGGCCTGCCTGCCAGGGGCCGACCCGGAAGCCTGCCCCCACTTCCACGCCCTGGACCGCCTCCTGGGGGCTTATGCCATCCCTGCCCCCCGGGACGTGATTGACCCCGGGGCAGAGGGACCGCTCCTGGAGACAGAGGAGGAGGAAGAGGGCTCTGAGAGCCAGGAGCCTGTCGCCAGCCTGCCCAGGACCCGGGACCCCCGAGGCACCCCACAGAGCCGCTCGCCTGCGTCATCTGAGGCCGGGGAGGCGTCCACCTGTGAGTACCCTCGTGTTCCCCTTATGTGTACGGGAGGCTGGGGCGAGAGGGAGCCCCGGGACCGTGCGCCTGGGCCTTGTCCACCAAGGAGCAGCAGCTGGGGATCCTGCAGGGGCCCTGGCCTTGCACAGGGGAGCTGGGTTTCACACACCTGGGCCCCTGGGTAATTGACCGCTGGTCTTCTTGCACCACAGCCGCAGCACCTGGGACTGCAGGGCACACCACCCTGCCTGCAGCAGCCGCCCGCACCCGGGCAAGCAGGACAGCCAGGAACCAGGAGGCGTACCAGAGGCGGCACCTCCAGTTCCTGGATCGACAGCTCTGTCTCCAGGACCACTGGGTCCAGGGGGACCTGAGGCTGCGCCGGAGGAGTCTGGAGGCCCTGGAGGAGCAGGGCCGTGCCCTGCGAGGCCACCTCCAGAGCCTGCTGGATCGCTTCCCATTTCCTCCTCCCCCTGCTCCCTCTCTTGCTCCCCCTGCTCCCCGTCTTGCTCCCCCTGCTCCCCTGCTCCCGCTCCTGCTTCCGCTCCTGCTTCCTTCACACCCCCTGTCCCTCCTGCCCCCCCCTCCACAACCATTTCCCACCGACGCCCCCGGACCCGCAGTGTGGCGAGACAGCCGGACTCCCACCCCTGAGCTTCCCTTTCCCTTCCTCCCTTCCCTCCACTTCCCTTCCAGCTCCCTCATCCCAGGTTTCCCCCTCCCCTCTCTCACCCTCATTCCTCCCTTCCCGCACGCAGTTATGTTAAATAAACAGACGTTTTTGTTTCAAAAACAGGTGTCTTTATTTTACAGTAGATAGGGAGGGGAAAGGGGAAGGGGGGTAGGGTGGAAGAAGGCCCCAGTGGGGCATGCAGGGAGAGGTCAGTCCTCCTCCTCCTCCACCTGGAAGCTCTCCCGCAGGGCTTCCCGGATCCGAACGGCCCCCCGCTGGGCTTCCCGGATGGCGGCGGTGCCGGGCTGACCGTAGTGGCCAGCCATGTGGTCAGCCTCAGCCATCCAGGCTGGCAGGAAAGCCTCCCCCTTTCGCTCACACAAATTGTGGAGCACACAACATGCCGCCACCACGGGAGGGATGTTGTGCTCGGCCAGGTCCAGACGGGTGAGGAGGCATCGAAAGCGGGCTTTCAGTTGCCCGAAGGCCCCCTCCACCACGATGCGGGCCCTGGTCAGCCTGGCATTGAAGGCCTGGCGGGAGGGATTGAGGTGCCCCGTGTAGGGCTTCATGAGCCAGGGCTGCAGTGGGTAGGCGGCATCCCCCACCAGGCACACGGGCATGTCCACGTCCCCAACCCTGATGTGGCGGTCGGGGAAGAAGGTCCTGTCCTGCAGCCGCTGGCACACGGAGGAGTTGCGGTACACCCGTGCGTCGTGTGCTTTGCCGGACCAGCCCACATTAATGTCCGTGAACTGTCCCCGGTGGTCACACACGGCCTGCAGGATCATGGAGAAGTACCCCTTTCTGTTGACGTACCGGGACGCTTGGTGTTCCGGGGCACGGATGGGGATGTGCATCCCGTCGATGGCCCCCCCGCAGTTGGGGAAGCCGAGGGCGCCGAATCCCCGGATGACAGCGTCCGGGTCGGCGAGGCGGACCACCCTGCGGAGCAGCACCTGGTTGATGACCTTGACCACCTGCGGAGAGAGACACAGCAAAGCGCCAATCAGTGGGGCGCCCGGGTGGCTGGGAGCGTGCGTGCCTTGGCAGTGCTCCGCGCCCCACTCCCGGAAGCAACCCCCCTGGCGGCGTGTAGTACGGCTGGGACAGCCCGACCCCTCCGGTGCGGGGCGCTTTCGCCTCCTCCTGCCCCCCCTTTGTCCCTGGGGCGGCCCATCCCCTCCTCGCAGCCCCTCTCCCCCTCGGCTCGGTGGCCGACGAGTGCCGTACCTGCATGAGCACCGCTCCGATGGTGGATCTCCCCACGCCGAACTGGTTCCCGACGGATCGGTAGCTGTCCGGCGTGGAGAGCTTCCAGAGGGCGATGGCCACCCGCTTCTGGAGGGGGATGGCGGGTCTTATGCGAGTGTCCCTTCTTTGCAGGGCAGGGGCGAGCCACTCGCAGAGCTCCAGGAAGGTGTCCCTCCTCATCCTGAAGTTCTGGGTCCACTGTCGGTCCTCCCAGTGCTCCAGGACGATGCGGTCCCACCAGTCGGTGCTGGTGTCCAGACACCAGGGCGGCCAGGCGGAGAGGCAGGGGGCTGACGTTCACCAGGTGGTGCCAGGCAGCCTCGAGCCATTGCTGGCAGGCTTGCAGCAGCAAGTCCACAAAGTGCACCAGAAGGTGCAGGGCGAGCTGTGGCTCCATGTTGCAACCTGTGGCGCCCCCCCCCCCCCCGAAGGGAAGCACCGACACAGACGGGCACAGAGACCGACGCTTTGCTGTCCCTTGGCGAGGTTGGCAAGCAAGCAGGAAAAGCTGAGAACTGGCTGTCCAGGGGGGTCCCTTTAAGCTCGAGCCTCAAAGCAACTACTGACCTGATGCCCTGCCAGAACCGGTTTCAGCTGCCCTTAAATGCCCCCCTGCGTCCAATCAGTGTGGACGCGCTAGTTCGAATTAGCAAAACGCTAATTCGAACTATTTTTAGTTCTAGATGCGCTAGTTCGAATTAGCTTAGTTCGAATTAACTAATTCGAACTAAGTTAGTTCGAATTAGCACTGTAGTGTAGACATACCCTTAGATGGTATCATGAGCTGTCGTGGGCACAGCCCACTTCTTCAGATGACCGTGTAAACATGTACAGAACATGTAAAGCATATTATATTTACTAACCAAGTTCAGAGTGGAGGCAACAGGCATGTATGTTCCAGAGTGTAGTCTCAAAACTCTGGAAAGGATGTAGTACTGCCTCCATGTTAAATTTTTCCATGCTCTCCTGCTTTCGCTCAATTCCAAATGATATTAGCTCAAGCAACGCAATAAAATACAAGAGATTAATGTGAAGTGGCTACAAAACTGACAAGGATATACTATTTATTGCAAGTGACAAACAGATTGGACATTAGTAAGAGGATGTGAAAGTTCTTGCAAAGGAGAAAGTCTTAATCTTGTGAACCAACCTGTCTCTAATCCTTTAAATCCTTCCAATAAGGCCTTCCCTACAAATGAACCAAACAACTACAACCCTACTGCACTTCAAGGCTCTGAATCTTATGAACCTAAATTGTATTGTCTGGGACCAATTTAAATTTCAAACTCCAGAAGGAAGCGATTGTTTCTTTTCCATTTACACAGCATGAAAAACAGGAAGGGTGCGTCTAGACTGGTAAGATTTTGCACAAAAGCAGCCGCTTTTGCGCAAAATCTTGCCAGCTGTCTACACTGGCCGCTTGAATTTGTGCAAGAGCACTGACTTTGTAATGCACAAAATAAGTGTTTCTTGCACAAATACTTTCACGCTCCCGCTTAGGAAAAAGCCCTCTTGCGCAAGAGGGCCAGTGTAGACAGGGAAGAACTGTTTTCCGCAAAAAAGCCCCGATGGCTAAAATGGCGATCGGGGCTTTCTTGTGCAAAAGCACGTCTAGACTAGCCATGGATGCTTTTGCACAAAACCACATTTTGCGCTAAAGCACCCATGCCAATCTAGACGCGCTTTTGCGGAAATACTTTTAACGGAAAAACTTTTCCATGAAAAGTATTTCCGCAAAATCATGCCAGTCTAGACATAGCCTAACAGTACTTAATAAATAAACACAGGGGACTGGGAATCTGCGCTGCTGGGGTCCATGCTCTGCAGTAAGTGATACAGAAAACTGAGCTTTATAAGTAGTTTACTTAAAATTCTAATTCATTAATCAGCTTCAAGTGTTTCATTTTTAACGTTTTAATAAGCGCAAATGGAAATATATACAGCAGCAGATGATGAGCGAGACCACAAACCAAAGGGCCTTAATTGCCCTTTTACAAGTGTAAGGTCTGGAGGGTTAATTATGGCTTTGCAGCAGTGTCCCTTTTCCCCAGTAGCAGCACTACATGGGACTATGGCACAAAATAGTGGGAGGGGAGTAGAGTGAGGCACTGTCCTTTCTCATCCCTACAGAAATTCCCCAGTCTCTTATATTGCTGAAATTCCTCCAGCGAAGGCCGGTTTCACAGGATTTTAAGGCAGCACCAAGGGTGAATGGCTACAATTTGTGATCATCGCCAACCCCAAAAGGCCAACTAGCTGAGGCTTTGTCTACACTAAGTTTTTTCAGTAGAAAATATTCTAATTAATGAGGGACTCATTAGCATGAGTTGTATTGGCATTAGCATCACTGGCGTGCATATGGGGTATGCCCAGGCACACCCTAATGTCTTAGGGTTGCCAGGTGTCTGGTTTTCTACCAGTCTGTTTTTTTGGGGGCTCTGTCCAGTAAAAAAAATCCAGAAAATACCAGACGTGCAATGTCCGATATTTTCTGGTTTTCCGACTGGGCACCCGAAGCCTGGTGGGGGGGGTGGGGGCTGGGTGGTGGGGCGCGATCGGCGCTGGGAGCCCCGGTTGCGTGTGAGGCGGAGGGGCAGCCCAGCCCATGGTCAAGCGCATGGTGGAGCTGCAGCCGGACTGACTCACGCTTTGTCTGGACCGTGCGGGGGGGCGGGAGCGCCCTGGGAGCTGCACTGCCCAGGTCAGTCCTGCGCCCCACCGGCTGATTCCTTCCCCTGCCCCCTCCTGGCCAGCCAGTCGGTGCTCCCCTACTTATCCTCCCAATCTTCCCCGGCCAGCCCCGCTGCCAGCCCTGCTTCCAGCAGCTAGTTCTCCCCTCCTCTCCCAATCTCCCCCAGTCAGCCCCCAACTCCCCCCCACCAGCTCTGCTTCCCAGCCCCCCCCCCCTCCTCCCAGCCATCCGCACTCCCCTCCCAGCTGGTCCCTCTCTCCCCCCGCACATTAAGTGTGTTGTTCGGTGTATATTTTTAAGACTACCTGGTAATCCCTTAATGTCTCCAAAAAAAAGTGGCTTTGCGTTTTAATTTAATCGCATGATACGCGCTTAAAGTATGGCTTGCTGTATTATGCAATAAGCGCCAAATTGCACATGTAAAAAACAAACTAAGTACAATGTCCCATACTTAAGTTTGTATTTTTTAAGTTGTTACTTTAAAAAAAATTAAGTTTAGTTTAAGTTTTAGTTTCTTTAGGTTGTTTGATGAATAAAAATAATGTCCTTTATGATTGATTATTCAGTAAACTGTTCACCTTTAAAAAAAAATTCCCTGGGTGCACACCCTAATGAAATGTGCTGCACACACCTATGATTAGCATATTTTCTGCCGATTCTTTTTGCACAAGGGGTGTTTGCCTCCTGGAGGGGCATAAGGATCTTGCATAAAACGGAAGCGGCTACGCTGCTTCTTTTTGCGCAAAAAGAATCAGAAGAAAACATGCTACCGACAGCACAACGCTTCCTAATGAGTCCCTCATTAGCGTATTTTCTGCCAAAAAAAGTGTAGTGTAGACATAGCCTAAGAGTACCTCTACACAGCAGAGCAAAAACCGAACTAAGCTACACAACTTGAGCCATAGCCCTTGAAATAGCTTATTTCAACTTTTGGTGCTGTCTATGCAGCAGTAAATCCAAGGTAGAGTACTCTTCCTCTGACTTCCTTTATGCCTCATAAAATGAGGGTTATAGGAGTCGGCGTAAGAAGTCCTCCAGCTCTCTGTGTAGATGCGGATTTGATATTATCCGAAATAACACTGCTGTGTAGACATAGCCTCAATGAATATCCATGCCTGAATAACCGTAAAAAACAATGAATAGTCTAGTAGCAACTTAAAGACTAACAAAACATGCATAGTTATTGTTTAAGGAGTTACTAGACTATTCATTGTTTTTCCAGTTAACTCAGCTGCTCCTCTGAAGCTTCAAAATAACCATGTCTCTCAATTTGACCTCACACTACAATAATCTAACCAACATATTAAGACAAAAAAGAGGAAAATGATTTTATTAAATAGTCATCAATACAATTCTGTAATGATTTCTTCTACAGAAAAAAACACACTGGTCTAGCATTTACAGAAGTTATTTGCTAGATGCTGACAATGGACATTCATTAAAGGACACTCCGACTCCATTTTATTTCCTAGTTTTCAGCACTCTACAGATGCTTACTTCGTTGGCAGTATGCTGTGCATTGAGGGTTTTCCTAAAACAATTCTTCAGGACGCAGTCCATACAAACCCATTTGACCTAAACTGTGTTCAACAGTAGTTGTGTATGCCCTCACTGTCCACTTATACTTTGCTAAGTTATAAAACAGTTTTTTAAGGTTTTTATGACTGACACTATGTAAAACTCTTTTCAACTAACAGAGACAGTACAATAGAACCTCAGCATTACGTACAAGTCAACCACGCTGCTCATTCGGAACAGGCTGTACACAATCAGGAGCAGCAAAGACAAAAAAAGAAAAAGGAACCACAGTACCATGCCATGTTAAACATGACAAAAAGAGAAAATTGAAAATAAGATGTGACATGATAAGGAAACTGTATGCTTGTTTCATTTGAATTAAGATGATTAAAATCAACATTTTTCTTCTGCATAATAAAGGTTCAAAGCTCTGTTAATTCAATGTTCAGTTGTCGTTTTGAAAGAACAATCATAATATTTTGTTCAGAATTATGAATACTTCAGTGTTATAAACAACTTTCATTCCTAAGGTGTTCATAACTCTGTGGTTCTATTGTAATGTCAGTTGCAAGTTACAGTATAGACAGGGTCTGACTTGACAATGTGAGGTATTTAAACTAAAAACCTGTTTAAGGAGGGGGAATGTCAGACTTCTATTAATTATTTCAGTGTGTTCACAGACTCAGTAGGATTATATTAATATTTGCAAAATAACAGTATATCAATTTAAGAGCATACATGAGTAATACCAGAAAAATCGTCTTTCTTTTTATTGCAGTATATACAAATACAAACCATACACTCAGGAGATTTGGGATTATACCTCATTTTTATAATCTTATTTTCGTGAGGCAGAATGGCCTCCTTCCAGACGGAGAGCAAGGGAGAACCATAGGACGGTTCAGAGCAGCCATACCAGGCTCCGTGCTTCAGGGATCCCAAACGTCCTATAGATGGTATGGTCCCCAATACTGAGTTTAGCTTAGCCAAGGGCAAGTGGGGGATTACTTGGGGACCTGGTGCAGGACAGTAGCACAGACTGCCCCCATCCATCTCCAAACTCATTGCAGCAGCGGGAGCCATGGGAAGCAAAGCAATGCAGCAGCCTACTCCATTCTGCCATCTCCCAGTCGGGTCACTCTACTTCACCATGGCAACAGGAAGAAGAGCGACATGGACTCAGGGAAATAGAGCAGTGACCTAAGTGGGAGATGGTGGTGGACTGCAGTGCGCTGCTGGTAGCTCCACTTCCTGTAGCTCCTGCTACTGTGGTGATTTTTGGAGCAGGATGGGCAACTCCTGCTACAGTAATTCCCTGGGTCATGTTGCTTAGGGGAGGGGACTTCAGGGAAGGGTGCAATGGGAGTTGGAGAATTTAGAGCAAGGGTGGGGTTGGGGGAAGGGATAGAGTAGGGCAAGGTAGGAATAGGGGCAGGAAAAGGTGGGGCAGGAAGCAAGGCCTGAGGCAGAAAAAGGGTTGCCCTGGGCCTCGCTCCCCCTCAGGACAGCTCTGACTACACTCCCCTTGGTAGGAAAAGCTACCCTACCCCCACCCTCCTCACTGGACATACCAGAGCAGGGTAGGAAAAATAAAAGGAAGGCCCTGCAGTTCAGAACCAGTGGAGGAGACAGACGCCTCTGCTCTGCAGCAGCATCTAGCAGCAGAACCTGTGCCCGGCTGCACTCTGCGCCCCGAGGAGATGGACTCAGTAGAGGAGTTGCTGGGACACTTAACTGTATACTCCAAGGACTGGTGGATACCAGAGGTATCAATCCCCAAGGAGGTAGGAAATAGCCCAAGGACAGCTGACGACTGACTGGCTACAGGGTCAACTGTGTCTAAGTCAGTCTGTTGTGGCTGGCTCCCCGCTGACTCACTGACAGAACACTCTGCCACTATTAGGGCCATGGGCTGGGACGCAGTTGAGTTGGGCAGTCCTGCGTCCCCCTGCCACCTCAAACCCTGGGTGGCAAACTCCCCACCCTAAGTCAGGAGGCCTGTATTCCATGAACACCCCTGCCGACATCGTAGACTGGTTGCTCAACCCTTGCTGGAGCTCCCTAGACTGCGTGGGTGCTCACCCCTCACTGAGCCCTGCAACTGCATGGGTTGCTGCCTGCCTGAGCCCCCACAAGCTCAGGCTAAACCTTACTTCCTGCCCTGCCCTGCCCAATAGGATAGAGCTTATTGACTCTGCATATCTGCTGGCAGCCTGGACTTTGCTATGAACCCTAAACTGTTAATTGCTGTCAGGCTTATTAAGTAGCTGCGAGCTAGAGACTATGCCCCATCCAGGGGTGGAAACAAGAGTCCCAGAATATTGTTTGCCTCTGTCAGACAGACCCAGAACTAAGGCTGCTTATGGCTCAGCCTTACCGGTGCTACCCATGGACTTAAACCCCAATACAATGAGGCAAAGGAGAGCAAGGAACCACTACCGTTATATACAGAAATCCTCTGCAAAACAATTTAACAGATAATTTATGAAATAATCTTTGAAACATTTTTAAATAAGTATTGTATTAAAGACACCCATATTTTTAGGATCTCTTATACCCATTCTAACCTCACTTTTACCCATACAACCCCTTTACCTTGAATGAAAACATATACATAAAGGGCAGAATTTGCTCTTAGTTTGCAACATGATTTATCCACACAGTCAGGATCAACCTACAATATAGCACAAGTAGAGTACTAGCACTAATAAATACTGTGTCCAAAACAGATTCCAATGTGTAGATGGGCATTTTTACTGCAAAAAGTGTAGTTAAGATAGTCAATGGGTGTGCATTTTCCATGGATAGTAGTACCAGTTATAGACCTATAAGATGAGGAGAATAAATCTCTACATCAGGGAATAACATCTATTCCTCTGGTTATTAATTAAAAGCACCATGTAGACTTTACTCTAGCATCAAATTACAGCAGTGTGATGGCTACAAACACCAAGTTCAAAAATGTACACTTAAAAATATTAATTACAAAATCAATGTGTTTAGACAGGTTGTATGAAATACTTTTCACCATATGTACTTTAGAATGTGGCTTTGAGCACAATGGGTGCAAACTTTCTTTGAAGCCCAGGGTTTTCTGGCTTTTGAAGTTATAAAAAACGTCAACGTGTTAGGTAAACATAAAAAAGACATTTAATTCTTGTTTCATTGACAACAAATGAAATACAAAGTTTACAGACTAAAGAACTGATTATGACAGCAGAGCAATTGGGATGTGCAGAATACTTCCGTTGCTTATGCTCTTTTTAATGGTTCAACATATATGTGTTTAATATATTATGAGTATTAAGTTCATGAACTAATGCCAGTTACGAAAGTTGTGAAAATACAACCAGAATCTGTTAAAACAGTGTTAACACAATGTTATACTTTCTACAGTATAAAAATACTACCCTAAGCACAGACTGAGATGAAGTCTTGCTTGTAACCAGTGCTTGCTTCCAAGAAGGCATAATATTACATTAATCATTAAACCTAACAATTAAATTTTCTAAATTTTAAATTCAGAGGTAACATTTACTATCTTATACAGATGCTATGGTCTCAAGGCTTGCCACATTGCTTCAGTCTGCTGTACTGCTACAGGATCTCTGGAGTAGTCAAGACAATTTCCATTCCACATGCCAATACCCCTTAAGCCACGTTTCTTTGCATACAATGCCTTCAGTGAAATGCTCTGTGGATCATCATACCATACTTGATGATAATTACCAAGAGGGTCCTATAAAAGGAGATAGCACATTGGTTAGCATATATAAACAGGGTAGACAAAAAGATTAAGTACAGAGAATCCAAACTATAATTACAGGTGCATAAAAATCAATGATTATTTAAAAAAAAATCAGATGTATTTGATTTAAATTGGATTTTTTGATAAAATACTTTTTGAGGAAACATACTTTTTTAATTAACATACATTATAGCTTAAAACATCTCCTCATGGAATACGTATTATACATTCTAATCGTATAGTATGAGACAATATATTCATGTAATGTTTAAGAAAAGTTTTGAAAGCAAGTTCCAATGGATTACGGACCCAATTTTAGAGGGTTCCAGAGGCTTCTGTATAGATTATCTAGGTTCATCTTTCTATCTACCCAATGGGACTCAGTGTTCATTCTAGAAGACACCATCAGAGATGCTTAGCTTTTGAATTCTCAAATGGCAAATTTGTGTCTCCAGAGCTAACATGCTTGTCAACAGCAAAAATGTTTTAAATAAATAATATAGAGGGGTGATAAACAGACCTCAACCCTACCGTCCCTCTGAAAATCTGTGTATGCAGAGTCAATACCTTACCTCACTCTCAAAATGCAAAGTTTCAAAAAGCACAATGAATAAAAGCTAATAAAAGTTTCTCATGTTGACCTGGCCAACATAGACAATTTAATTTTTGTTTAAAAAAAATGTCATTTAACTATTTTAGTTAAAATAATTTTAATAAAAACAAACTTGATTTTAAAAAACTTGAATGTTTAAATTCAAAATTCATATGCTTGTTTTGTTACATAATAATGTGTTTGACAAAGAAAAAAATTCAGAATTCATAACGTTGTTGTTTTAATTAAATAAAACAATTTAAATATCTGTCTAGTAATGTTCTCCTCCTAATACAGAATGGCAAGAAAATCCTCCAAATATTAATGATTAACTTATTGAATTGGAGATAGTTTTACAGCCATATCAGAAAATGAATGATTAGTTATTTCATTTACCAAAAGTAATTGAAGCAGATATTTATGAAATCTTTCGGAGGTGAGCTATCTGAAAAAATTTCAAAATAAAAATCACTCTTTTAAAAATGTATAGTGTAACTTGTAAAAATGAAACCTACATCTATCTCTGAGTTGTGAAGAACATACATTAAGGTTATGATAAGCAACAAGAATGCACTTTTATGTAAAAAAAAAAAAACAGGATTAAATCAAATCTTTTTGACTAGTGATTTAAATCAAATCCACTCTGTATAATTTAGTACGCGGTCGAGGAGTCAACTACCCTATAAGCCTAGGCTTATCAGGTAGTCGAGTTGACTACTCGACTACTCGCATTTCCTCCCCTCCTCCTTACTGTCTCTGTATCAGAGGCAAGGGGTGAGAGAAGCAGGAGCTGGTGCTGGGGGAAGCCAGCTTAAAAGCTGGTTCCCCCCAGCACTGTCTCTGCAGTTACACCTGCCACCCGCCCCCATGCTACTGCCTCTAACAGGAGAGACTGCCACAAAGCACTCTCTGCCCATGGCAGGCCAAGGCTTGCTGTGAGCAAAGGCTGCTCCACATCCCATGGAGCAACCCCTGTCCACAAGGGGGTCACAGTGGGGAGCTGGAATCCCCTATGCACGGGGCTGCTGCCAGAGAGGTCTGTGCTACTGCTGCTGCTGCTGGACCCGGCCTGGCTCTTACTACATTTAAACAGCAGAGCAACAGCGGGGGTAGGTCCTGGACCAAGGACGAGCCAGGACTGAACCGGGCTTGCTCAATCCCGGCTTGCACCCGGTCCAGGACCAGCCCTGCTGCAGCTCTGCATTTTAAATGTAGTAGGAGCCCGGACTGCCTGCAAACAAGGCTCCTACTACATTTACTCTGCAGAGCCACAGGCAGGGGTAGCTCCTGGACCCAGTACGAGCTGGTACTGAATACCTTCCCTTATCAACTAATCATTCAGTCAATACAAATTGTATCGACTACATGATTAGCTAATCATCGGCCTCTTAACATCCTTAGTATAATTATAAATGAAGTGAAAACTCAAATGAATAAATTGTGTTCAGTGGTTTTCCAGACTTGCATATAAAAATATTCTGCAAAAAGAAGCTTGTGAAAAGGTGTCATATTTTTAAAACCAAGCAACTCAACTTAGGCTGTCTTTTTGTTACAATACATAGACCAATAAACATCTATACTTTCCTACTAATATGTTTCTCTGATCTCCAGACAAGTAACCACAAACCAGTTAAAGATGTTTCTGTTAGTTTAGGTGAAATGAGATGACTAGATTTGAGTTTGCATATTAATGATAAAAATTAGTTTAAAAAACTGATATAAAAAACTTCAGCTAAGATTTCAATTGTGCCCTTTAATCAGTCACAGGGTATTGTGTTTTTGTTTCTAGAAATAAATATAGGTTTAAAGAAAGTTACGAAATTTTGCCAAATAAAAATTATATTACTTTCAGATGGTCATCACTATTAAGAGTTTTTAGTCATCAGCACAGGAAAGTTATAAAAATGTTAATCCTAAGTAACTGACACTACATTGTCAAAAGGAATCCTAGAAATACTTAGTTTTTATCAGTGCATGCCTATAACATATGGATTCAGTCTTCTACCACATCCAGATAGAGTTTAGACACAGTGAAGAGAAGAAGACAAAGGGAGACAGTTGCAGCTTCTTGATCTTTTGCCATCCAGCACAAGGAGAAATTTTAACTTACATCACTGGCATAAGGTTCTTCAAGGGCCTTATGACAGGGGAGGATAGCAATAGTGTGTGGTTCTCAAACTTTTTGGCCCATGGCCCACCTGGCTCAATGCAAACCTTTCTGTGAACCACCAGCTCCTACTGGAAACTAGGGATGCTAGATAGTGTGTAACTGAATAGTCGTGTAACTGCTAAGGATGCAGGGATTTCCCTACACCTCCCCCATGGGGATGTATAACCTCCCTGAATTTCCCCAACACCCCTCCCCCCATTTTGTGAACTAGTTAAATGCCAATGTAGTGATTGTTTGGAAATGTGAATTGAAATTGAAACATTAATACACACTTTAAAAGCATATACAGTGTATGATAAGATGTGTATCTGAAAAAGTACCCTAGATTTGAAAAGTATGAACATAAACTAGCTTCCTTATACAGCTGTTGTTTTTTATGACGTCAGTGCATTCATTTTGGTGATGCTGGCCAACCTAATAATTTCAAATTATGATTTGTAAGCAAAGTCAAAATGAGCTCTCCCTGACAGCTAGTGATGAGCTGGGGGGTGGGGGAGAAAGGCTTCAGGACCGGATTGTATTTACATTCACACCTAATCTACCTAGGTATCCAGCAAACAGAGCTGTGATGCCCAAGTAATAGATTTTGGCTGGGGTTGAGTTACAAATCACTTGGCGGGGGCGGGGGCAGGGGGAATGAAATGATGTTGCTCTTATTGTATGAGTAAAGGGCAGTAGAACTGTACTTAACCTGTACTGATTGAGGGCACCAAGAGAGAGGATGGGGAGAGGTGTTTTGCTTGATGGTCTGAGTCACGAAGTACTATTTGACCTGCCCCTCTCCACTGTTTGAAGACAGAGCTGATTAGGCTCCATATGCAGTCTTTTGTTTTGTTAAGTGACCACTACAGCTAAAATCACTGATAATCAGTTCTAAGTGCTTAGTCCTGCTGTGGGAACAGTGTACCTGTGGGTACAGTGTTTTTGTATAAGAGACAGCCCAGACTGCACTAGCAGTGAGATTCCCCCACTGAGAGCTCAGCTGAAATCACTAAGAGCTGGGTGGAACCTCAAGAGACCAACTCGCAGGGGTCACAGTGGCAGGTGGCAGCAGAAGGTGACAGCGCAGGGCCACTGGCAACAGAGCAATGGAGTGAACGGTGGCACAACAAACAACAGTGGCCAGAGCAAACAGTGAGCAGCTGAAGGGACAAACAAGGTGCCTGGGAGGTGTACTCGTGTGAAAGCACCTCTGCACTCAGGACTGGCTCTAGGAAGTGCAGGGCCCAATTCGAACAGTTTTGGCGGGGCCCTCCCACCCAGGATTTTTTGTTGAGCCAAAAAAAAACCCACCCAAACAACAAACCACAACCACACACAAATCAATATAGTTGAACATTTTCAAAAAAATGCCATCCTTTATGCTGCAAAATTTTACACAAAATTAAATCAGTTGCCTTAAGTGTAGGTCAAATATTTTCAATTGCAAACTATATAATCTTTTCAATAAAGTTTAAAGTTTGATTTTTCAAGTTACCAGAGAGCACTGCAGTTTTCTGTTACATTGATTTACTTTTTAAACAGAAAAAATGGAGTCTTTGTTAAGAAAGTGTCAGTTCTGTGGTCAAATTCCAGTCCTTAATGATTTCAGCACCACTGATTTTACTAGGTAATATGGTACCTCGCCTCCTTTGCACTGCCCTTCTACACATACTGCCTGCATGTTGAGTCCAAGGTCAGTCTACACAAGATTTTATCAATGATTTCTGCTCAAGCGATCACTGAGACAAGACAAGGATTCTCAATTGATTCTAGTCAGCTCTGCCTTTAAACACTGGCTGTAAAGTGTCAGATATAATTGAGGACTCCCAAATAGACTCTACATGACAGAAATAAAACCCGTTTCCATCTTCTGTGACTTTCAGTTAGATGTGACTCACTATCCTCTGCTTAGTGTTCAAGTTATGGTAGACCCTAAGCCAAGTCATATTAAGTTAAGGTCTTTTACCTTTTAATCATACAATATGGATTACAACATTTCATTCTCCCAGCTCCACGTCTTAAGTGAATTTCGACCCAAAAGAGCCAAAATTGAGCACCCTGCCACAGCAAGTATGTCTACTGATCTCTGTGGCAAAGTAGGTATATCTATATAAATAAGATCTGCTCGTGAAGCCTTGAAGCCTTTTCCTACAGTTGATTAACAGATGGCAGCAGATAATTCATTCAGACCACTGGCTGATAATAGTTAGTCACCCTGACCAGTCATGGACTCACCCTACTCTCCATTGTCTCTATGATTCTCTGATGACCTGTGACAAAAAGGAGGGTGGAAAGGGAAACTGAAGGGAGAGACCTCTCTAAATTCACCAATCAAAGAGCAGTATTTCCAACCCAAAAATCACAAGGAACGGCTACACAAAGTTATGAGAATGGTCTACAAATCATAAGATATTTTAAAAATAAAACATGTTGGATTTTTATTGGCCTTTTGTTTCTTGAGTATTTAAGGTTCATGTTTTAAAGCTTTCCTCCTTAGCTGTAAGGCCCAGAAGTAGAGAGAACTTTTTTTAAATGAAAGCTGAGATTCCTACATAATCCATTGACTCCAGGCCTTTAGAAAAACACCAAATGTTTTGAGACTCATAGTAAAACAATGGAGGAATTTCTTGTGAGCCCATGCTTTGCCCACAGTATAAATAAAATTAAAAAAACCAATATCTTCTCCACTAAACATCCTAATGAGATACTGCAAATGGTAAACTGCAAATGGTAAACTAACAGAAACTGAATTCAACAGCTCCTGATATGACCAGGTATCAACCTAGTTTTTCATATTTGAGATGGGTTACCAGGAATCATACATGCCAACATGAAATCTTTCCACTCTCGAGTCAGCATATGCACAAAGCACCTATAACTTTGATCCATGCATTTATTGAATAGTGAAAGAGAATGGAGGGGAATTAGTGTAGATAAAGGTTCAAATTAAAAAAAAAAAGCCTGAAGGAATTAGGAGTGGGCTCCTACAGCTCACATTCACAACTGACTAGGACACTTATGACCAGATTTTCAAAGGTGCGTAAAGATCAGATAGGTATCTTTGAAGATCCGAGTTGGCAACTGTCTCTTTAAGAGCTTAATTGCCTTTAAAAATCTGAGATTAGATTTCCAAGTCCAATGATCAAAAATGACTTTAGTCACTCAAGTGCTTTTGAAAATTTTAACTGGGGACCTAAAGAGACAAAAGGCAGGAAATATGATATTCCTTTTAAAAATGTTTAACATCTATTTTTAGCTAAATTTTATATTATTTTGCTCACAGGGGCAACTGACCCCTCCGGCTCCCTCACTATGCCACGGCCCCCCCTCCTACAGATCTATCATCTTATGCATGTGCAAGATCTGAGAGAGCTGTCCCATGAATCTGAAGTTAGTGTCTGTGGCACCTGCTTCTGGGTGGTGTCTCAATGCTGCCACATTCACCTCCAAAGAGGGGGCTTCCCAAAGCAGGCTCTTGCTGCTGACCCCCAAGGCATCCACAGGTCCAGTTTCCTTTCAATGGGCCCACTTCCCAGGGCTCATTGATCTTGGATCTGGATTCCATCCCCTCTCCAAATGTCCGAGCTCTCTGCGGACAGAGGCTGCTGCCAGGGTTGAGGGGGAAAGTAGGGGGAGGCTGTTGCAATGCAGCCTCTGTCCATGGTGGCTTGCTCCACATCCCACAGAACAGCCTCTGTCTGTGGCGAGCCTGTCTCCAGGGGTCCAAGCTCCCCACATACAGAGGCTAGAGCCTGGTGACTGTTGAAAAGTCACATGTCATCTGAAGGGTCAAGTGGTGTATCTACATCCGATCAGCCTGAAGTACAAATACAGCTACCCACTGAAGAAACTGTCTCTCCAAAATCTAAAGGCAGTTCCTGATGTTTGTCGATCAAAGTGTTCCCATTTATTGAAGTTACAAATGATGGCTACTAGTTCACCTCTTGCAAAAAAGCTTACGAAGAAGGAAACCATTCCAATGCTATAACTGGTAAAAGTGGAGGAGCTTGGTTTTTCAGACCAATCAGCAAAGCCAATGCTGACAAACTACGTGAAAAGGCAGCAAAACACCAGGCCTCTGGACTGCAACAACATGCAGAAAGCCTTATAAACCCACTTTCAAAGCCAATTTTAGAACTACATAATGAGGCTGTTAAGAATGCTGGAGACACAATACAGTTCATGTGAACAAACATGGCTGTGGCATCATACTTTCTATTTAAGCAAGAGATACCACACACTACACACTGGAGGCCAATGTTAAGTGCACTGTCACTTGTTCATCCTGAAATTGAACACTGGTTCCGAACAAGACCAGCAAATGCTCACTATTTTTCTGCAAGAAACTCAACTGACTGGCTAGAAGCAACAGAGAAAGACTCAACAGTTGAAAAAGTGAAGAACTCTCACCACATTCAAAAAATTTGCATACATGGCTGATGAATGCATCGATGCAAATGGGAATCAAGTATTAAGTCATTGTGTACATTATCTTGATGTCAGTGGTAGGCCAGCAGATGCATTTCTAGATGTTCAAGTTATAGAAAACACATTGTCTGCATCTGTGACAACCTACATCTTAGAAGAGTTAAATGCTTGTCAACTGGACCCCAAACAGATGGTTGCTTGTGCATTTGATGGGAGCTGCAAACTTCTCTGGAAGACATGGTGGAATACAAGCTTTGCTCAGAGAAAAGTGTAACCCTAATCTCTCCTATACACACTGCAGAGGCCATCTACTCCAACTAGCACTAGTACAAGCTGCAGAATCTTCAAAAGACATTAAAAAAAAGCTATAAATGTAATGTCTTCATTATATTCCTTTTTCAGGAAGAGTCCAAAAAGACTGAATATCTTGGAAAATATAGAAGATACACTGGGACTGAAGTTCAAATTAGTCCAACCTGGGAAAACCCACTGGCTTTCTTGTGAGCAATCCTTGGCTATTGTCTTAAAATTACTCCAGCCATTATTACTGGCTTTGGAAAGTATCTACCAAGATGGGCTGGATCTAAGTAGTGAGGCTGGTGGATTACTTTTGCTACTACATTCAGAGAAGACTATTGCCATTCTCACTCTCGTAAATCTACTGTCGAGACCACTTGGGTCATTAAACAATGCCATCCAGGCATCTGCTTCAACAGTCTTTGTCCAGTAATAGAAGCTACATTTGGATCAGAGAGCTATCCATTGAAAAAGTACTGGAAGAAGCAAAGATTTCACTCCAGAAGTTGACTAATGAAGGCATTTATATTGAATCCTTAAGTGAAGAGGACAAGAAGTGTTTGTTGAGACAACTGAAAAAGTACACAGACTTGATTCTTAAAAATCTACAACAGCGACTTCTAGATTCTACTCAACCTCTATCTAGCTTTTACAGATGCCTGTCCAATAAAACACTGACAATTGAGTGGAATGAGGCACTACCAGCAATGGGGCTGCCATGTGCTTGGGACAGAATAGAGAATTGAACACAGAGTGGAATATCATACGACGAATGAATGAAGATTTGACTTCAACTTCTTTTTTATCATCTCTAGTGGCTCGACCGGATCTTTGTGCTCTGTTTCCTGGGATGAAAGAAGTAGCAATTTATCTCTTGCTACTTCCAGTCACAACAGCTACAGTTGAGCGTTCTTTTTCCATCATTGAATAGAATTTTGTGTTCTGAAAGAAGTCGCCTTCTGCCTGATCATGGGAATGAACTAACGAGCATATCAATTGAAGGAATGGAAGTACCGAACACACGAGAAGCCACCGAAGATGAACGCATTGCATTCAAGAAGTTCATTAAAAGAATTGTGAAAAATTATAACAAGAAATCAAGAAGGATGTAGACTTAGTGCTTCATAGAAGACTCGAGTAGCCAACTTTAATTTGTGTGATTTTAAAACAAGTTAAATCTAATAAAAATGGTCATGAAACATTTTTCAGTTTTTACTATGGTGCTATACAGCCCACCTTCACCCTCACAGTCTCACCCCTCATTGGCCCTAACAGCCCCCCCATAAATTCGAACACCCCCCCTAATTTCAATTCCTGGGAAAAACACTGTAGGGATGTTAAATTTCATTTTATCAACTAATTGACTAGTTGATGGATTTTCCATCAACTAGACAATTAGTTGATCAGCAGGGGAGCCGCAGCAGGGTTAGCTCCTGGCCCCAGGAGCTAACCCTGCTGCAGCTCTGCCTTTTAAATGTATTAAGAGCCTGCTGGCTCTTAATACATTTAAAAGGCTGAAGCGCAGCAGGGGAACCCTGCACAAGCAGGACAGCTGATTTCCGGCACATGCCCGGTCCCCCTTACCTCTGCTGTCCCCCGTGGAAGTGCTGCTGGGGGAAAACCAGCTTTTAAGCCGGCTCCCCCTACACCTGGTCCTGATCCCCCCACTTGCTGCCTCTGAGAGGGTATGTCTACACTTGCACCGTAGTTCGAATTAGGGATGCAAATGCAGGCATTCAAAATAGTCAATGAAGCAAGGATTTAAATATCCCACGCTTCATTAGCATGATCTCGCCGGCGCGTTACCCCGAATGCCAGCTGTTTTGACAGTGAAAGTGTGCACCGGGACGCGTTAATTCGAACCAAACCCCTTGGTTCGAACTAACATTACTCCTCAAAAAATGAGGCCTTCCAGGAGCCTCCCTTGGTCCCCTTCAATGCTGCTGTTCATTTCAGAGGCAGCAGCAGGGACAGAGGTAGGGAAACAGCTCTGTAGGAGGCAGCAAGGGCATTAGGATGCATGGAGTTGGCTCCACATGCATATCAGCTCCTGCCTGCCACCCTGGCCTTCCGCGCTATGCCTCTACATCAGAGATAGCAGCACAGTGGGGAGGGGGAGCAGGGAAAGGGATGCTTGCGGGGAGCCAGCCTAAAGGCAGCAGGGGAGGGGGAAATGTGTGTAGTTGACAGGATTAACCGATAAGCTCAGTCTTATTGGTTAATCATGTAGTTGTCTACACATTGACATCCCTACTGGAAAACTTGCTGTTAATTATATAATTATGCCTGAGCCATTTTGCTAGAGCAGCTGGTAGGGAGAACAGCTTAATTTAATCGGTAAGAAAGGAAATAAATCAAAACTATTAAACAGATTAAACACTTTACGTTTCTCATGTTAGCTTACCAAACTTCATTTTAAATAAAGTAAAATATTAATTTATGTCCAACACAAAAGGTTGCAACATGATCTTTATTTATGGCAGGGGTGGGGAACCTTTTTTGGATCAGGGGCACTGACCCACAGAAAAATAAGTTGGGGAGCACACAAGTGAGAAGCAAAGAAACACCCCTCCAAAACTCCCAACCCTCACTGATGTGGTCCCCAAATGAGACACCTCACTCCTCTGGCGCTCCAGCCTCATGGTGGGACGGGGGGGGGAACAAGGAAGACTGAGGTTCAGGGATTGCAATAGGCCAGATTAACTCTTCTGAGATTCTGGGATTAGTGGATTTTGTGGATCCTCCTAGGTTCTGGGGTGAGGCCAAAAATGAGGGGTTCAATTGTGGGACAGGGCTACCAGCAAGTGGGATAGAGATGGGGGTGCAAGATTTGGTCAGGAGGTGGAATGCATGAGGGGGTGAGATTGCAAGATCTGGGTGGGAGGTAAGTTGCAGGAGCAAGCTGGGAGTAGGGTGTCTGGCCAGTGGGAGAGGGTAAGAGCAAGGGAGGGTGCAGTGTGTGGCCAGGAGGAGGAAGGGGGTGCTAGCACAGGCGGGAAGGAGGGGGACTGAGCTTGAGCCATAGACCAGTGCAAGGTATCCCCAGTTTGAGAAGCACTGGCATGGTGGTACTCTGTCTCACCAACCCCCCTTCCTGGCATTACATGCATTCTGTCTCTCAATGAGGAGGTGACAGACTAGAATAGGAACCGGCTCTGCTGCTTCTGCCTGCCTAATGTCAATGGAGAGTTCCCCTGCACAACATAAGATGGAATCCATCCACTCTGCAACACATACGCATGACAGAATGGAGAGATCACTAGATAACACCTGAGAATTTAACCTATTAAGAACAGAACTATGGTTCATGTACATTTAGTCCATAGCTCAAAAATGCTTATGTAGAAAAGGGCTTACCTTATAGTCATAATATGGAGCCTTCTGCTCCTCATCCCACAGAATTCCAGAAATAGAACTATTCACCTGCTTCATTATTACTCTATAGGGGACTTGACTCCCTGCGGCATCACTGCATGGAGCCCCTCGAAAAGGAATATTTGGGAGGAAACAAACAAGTTCCTGAAAAAAAAAAAAAAAAAAAAAAAACAGGAGTTCTGGTTTGTGTTACTTGAATTTTATTAAACCATTCAGAAGGGATAAGCCTGGAAGAAAGTCAGAAGAGGCAAATGCCAAAAATAACTAAATACCCACATTAGATAAAAGTAGAGACAAAACGTTCAAATTGTTGAACTGAAATTAATAACTTGCAGTTCCTCATACCAGTCTACTGTGGGAAATAAATACCACTAACATTCACTTAATATTATCTGCAGTATAGTAATACCAAATCAGTAATACTTTGTACTTGAAGCCTCCTTGCCAATTTGAGGGCTTGAAAAAAGCAGGTTTCGCAGAAGAGAAGCGGAGACTGAGACTGGACCTTACACTGAGGCTACTTGACTCTCATATACTTGAGCCCCAATGTCTGCAGCGGTTGGCCAAAACCCTGACTGTCATGCCAAGGCAATCATCTGCAAGTCCCAGAAAGCCTTCTTTTGCCTGGCCCATGTGACTGAGCATGTCAAGGACCACATGAGGAGGGAGAGAACTGCTTGAAGTAAATCATGTTGAAAGAAAAGCAGCCTCATGAGAGTGTCTCACTGAAGTAAAAGAGACAGAACTATGTAGCACTTTAAAGACTAACAAGATGGTTTATTAGGTAATGAGCTTTCCTGGGCCAGACCCACTTCCTCAGATCAATATGTGGAAGAAAATCGGCACAACCATATATACCAAAGTGATACAATCAAAAAAAAGTGAACGCATATGAAATTGACAAATCAAATTTTAGAATAGAGTGGGGGTGAGGGGAGAAGGTAAGTTTCTGTGAGGTAATGACATTAGGGGTGATAATAGGGGAAGTTTCTGTGAGGTAATGACATTAGGGGTGATAATTAGGGAAGCTATCTTTGTAATGGGTGAGATAATTAGAGTCTTTGTTTAAACACATATCAGAGGGCCTGAGACTGACCTAGAGCCCCTAACTCCACAACAGAGATACCAACCACAAGACTCTACTGCATCAGTGAGAACTGAAAGCCAGCTGAACCCAACAGACAGAGCTAGAGATCACCAGGACCCAGTTCAGCAGAAATAAACCTGCTTCCCAGGAAGAGAGACTAGTCATCCACATCAAGCTCCAGTTCCCAAGGTAAGGCTTCCAAGGAGCACTAACGGTAGGGGAGGAGATCTCTGTCATATTGATTTGTTTGTGGGTTTTTAATCTGAAGGTTTTGGGAAGTTAGGGACTCATTTATTTAACATCTTTGATTCCTCTGCTTGTTTCTTTCCCCCTTCCTTTTAATTTACCCCTATTCTTTTCAGGAACAAAATGCTGTTCATGTAATTCCTTGATTTATTGTATCCATAAATTATATTAGTCTAGAAGTCATAAGGTTGATTACTGATTTGTGCACCTGGATATGGATGGAAGCACCAAGAACTGAGAACCCGGAGAGACTACTAGTCTTAAAGGGGGTCACCAAATCCCAGCGGAGGGAGGAATAAGAGGCTTCACTCCCTTCAGAAGGGATCAGGATGCCCCAAAAGGAGCAGCTACATAATTATAAAGCTCATTGCATCCAAAGATTTTAAAGCACTTTCTGGTGCCAAGTATCCATCATCTTAATTTTACAGAGGAATCAAGGGAGGCAAAGAAGTAAAATGACTTGATCACATAGTTAGTCACTAGTGGAATCAACCAGAACACTAATCTCTTAAACTTTAGTCCTGTGCTCTTATCTTAGAAATCACAGTCTTTGCACTTCCTTACTGTTTAAAAAAAACCTACCACCAAAATTATATAGCATTTCATAGAAAAAAAATATCTAAGTTATGATAGAACGGCTTTTATCTTACCTTGGACAAATTCAAACACTTATAATCATAGCCATACCACGGAACACCCATCACAAGCTTCTTAGGTTCAATGTTCATATTAATGTAACTGTCATATCCTAATTTAAAAGAAAATATGAAGGTACATGAATGCTTCTTTTTCCTTCTATATATATTTACTAAGGTAATATAGTTAATGCAAATCCATATGGGTTTATGTAAAACAGACCTTTTCAAACTAACTTGATATCTTTTCTGATGAGATCTCTCGTTCGGTTGATAAAAAGTAACAGTGTTGTCAAAAGACTTTTATAAATGTGTCACTCAATAATTCCACATTTTGATTAAAAACTAGAATGATATAAATTAACATGGCTCTCATTAAATGGATTAAAAACTGGCTAATTTATAAGTATTAAAATGTAACTATATATGGGTTGTGATGGGGTGAGGTCAAAGACGACTCCTTTGAGGTACTTCCCGGAGTGCTGACAAAGCCACTGACACTCGCCTTCTCGCTCTCTAGGGCCTCTCCCACGAAAGTGCAGTACAGACACTTCAGGTTTAAGGAAAATGCAGTTTTGGGCCCAGATTCCTGGGATTCTACTCCTCAAATGGGATCAGAAACCCAAATAAATTATTTAAGGAAGCCCCCTTTAACAATGAAAGTAGGATGTACAGACTGATTGCTCCCCCAGATAACAATTATTTACACTGGGCTTGATAGTAAATAAAAGTGATTTTATTCAGTACAAGCAGTAGGATTTAAGAGGTTATAAATGAGAACAGGCAGCACAAAGTAGATTACAAATTTAAAAAAAAACAAACAGAAAATGCTTAGCTCAGGGGTGACCAACCCGTTAGAGATGAAGAGCCAAAACAGCAGTGGAAGGATGCGAAGAGCCACGTACCAAAGTAGCAGTGGACAGAGTGCGGAGAGGAGGGGGAGTTATTGAGAAAAAAAAATCCATACCAAGGGAAAATAGGTGCTGGTACACCATCCCGGGGCATACCTTCACAAAAAAGCACTGGGAAGGGATGAGAGGTACAAGCTCTGGGAGGGAATTTGGGCACAGGAGGAAGTAGAGAAGAGGATGCTGGCTCAGGGTGTGGGCTTCAGGCTGGAGAGTTGGGGTGCTGAGCAAGCCGCAGGTTTGTGGCTGTGAGGGTGCAGGAGTTTGGGCTGGGGTGCATGAGGGGCTCAGGGCAGGGAGTACGATGGGCTCAGGACACAGATTTGCAGTATGTGGATGGTGCAGGAGTCCTGTGGCAGAAGACAGGGGATGTGGGGGTGCAGGAGTTTGGGGATGAGAGAGGCTCAGGACAGGGGGTTCCAGTGCATGACAGGCTCAGGTTTCAGGTCTGGGGGGAGGGTGCAGGAGTGTTATGATGCTGTGGCCAGATGGGGGCTTGGCCAGGCTTCATTTTAAAATAAAATATGTCAAACACAAAATGTTTCAGCATTGTCTTTATTTATGAGAGGGGTGGGGAACATGTTTTGAGTCAGGGGGTCACTGACCCACAGAAAAGTCAGTTGGGGCCACACAAGTGAGATGCTAAAAACCAACCCCTCTAAAACCCCCCAAGCCTCACTAATGTGGCCACAACTGTGCTGGTGGGGGCAGGGGACAGGGTGCTGGGGCAGGTACTTGTGTGGGGGATCTGGCCAGGGGGAGGAGACAGAGACAGCTGGGGCCAGTACCTGGGGATCTCAGGTCTCAGGAAGAGTGCTGGCTGCTCTTCCCCTCCCCGGCACACACCCTCCCCCCTCTCTAACCCAATCCTCCTCCCCTTCCCCAGAGCCAGGCACACCTTCCAACCCAATCCTCCTCCCCTTCCCCAGAGCCAGGCACACACCTCCCTCTAATCCAATCCCCTCCCCTTCCCCAGAGCTATGTACCGGCCCCCCTCTAACCCAATCCCCCTACCCCGCTCTAACCTAATTCTTGGGTCCCGGAGGCGGAGCCACCACCGCCACACGCATCTCCCTCCAAGGCAGGCACTGGGGCACGTGCGCTGAGCAGCTGGCCTTGAGATGTACTGGCTGGGATGCTGTGCGCACCCCTCTGCCCCAACCCAATCCCTCTCCCCTCACCCAGACTACAGCCAGGCACACCCCCCCCCCCCAGCTCTAACCCAATTCCCCTCCCCCCGCTCTACTCTAATTCTTGGGTCCCGGAGCCGCTGCCATGGTTACAGCCACGCATCTCCCTCCCTGAGCGGCAGGCTTTGAGCAGGAGCTGGCCAGGACGCCATGTGCACCCCCCACCCAATCCTCCTCCCCTCCCCCAGAGCCAGATACCTCCCCTCACCCCTCTAATCCAATCCCTCTCCCCCCAACCTTATGCTCGGGACCAGGAGCCAGAGCCGCTGCTACCGCCACGTGCATCCAGGACGCCATGTGCACGTCCCCCCCAATTCCTCCTCCTTCCCCCTTTTCAAGGAGCCAGGCATCTCCCCTCTGCTCTAACCCAATGCTCCTCCCCCCCAACCTTATGCCCAGGTCCCAGAGCCGGAGCCGCCGCCGCACCCTGAGCCCTTGCCGCTGCCTGCTCTCAGTGGCCAGTTGCTAGCATGTGCAGGCTGGGACGCTGTGTGCGACCCAGCCTGCACATGCAGGATAAAATACAGTGCGCTGGGGGCCGTGAGCGTAATGGCACGGGCTGCAAGCATACATGTGGCTCACAGAAGCTGACCTGAGCGGTTCCAGGCTCTGTCCCGGTTCCATCAGGAGCCGCAACTTTTTTCTTCGAGAGCCACATGCAGCTCGTGAGTTGTGGGTTGGCCACCGCTGGCTTAGGTAATTTTAACCCTAAAACCTCAGTACAAACTTATTACAAACTCACACTAAAACTGTTCTTGTTCCAGCTAAGCCTTCAAGCCATGGAAGTTTCCTTACCCTGGGGTCTTTGGATCGTCTTCTTGGGTGTGCCATGCCAGCCAAAGACAAAGAAACTCCTACCTTCCCACTGTTTTATAGATTCTACCTTTGGGCGGGAATTCTGTTTCCGTATTCCAGCCTTCCATTTTAGTAGTATCAAAGGCTTCAAGAAAACATTAAATAATATAATCCAAAGAAACGTAATATATTTAAAGAAAAAAGTGTCCCCTTCCAATCATTCATTTTAAAAGAGAAAATGTGCCAGTTACTACCTGATTCTTACCATCTAAGGTCTGATTGTAGGGAGCATTGGCTCCTGCAATACAGTCTGTCCAGATCTGACTCTGCTCATCATAAGACATCACAAACAAGAAATCACAGGCATCTGCAATCCCACTGTAGTTGTAGCATCTTTTGTCTACACACGCTGGAGACCAAGCCACATCAAAGGTGACCTGATGGAGAAAAGCACAATTTTATATCTAGTGTGAAATGTATATATTCTGTTGCTTTGCAGATTTATTTTC
This sequence comes from Pelodiscus sinensis, assembly GCF_049634645.1. Classification (NCBI taxonomy): domain Eukaryota; kingdom Metazoa; phylum Chordata; order Testudines; family Trionychidae; genus Pelodiscus; species Pelodiscus sinensis. Next base: position 29,683,846 of record NC_134719.1, read on the forward strand.
TAAAGCAAAACTATGCAAAACTTTAGGGGGATGTTTTCAAAAATGTGTCCCTATTTGATATTATTTGGTTATAAAAAGGAACTGTTCAGCTAAAATGCCGTAAAATTATCAAATATTTCTCAATTTTCAGAGTAAATCTGCTTTTACAACTATAACATTAATATGCATAAAAAGGGCAAAGCCAAAACTTGTGGAACCAAAATCTAATTCACCTTTTTAAAAAATATGTCTGGAAAGTCTAGTGGGTACATAATTTAATATACACACACACACACACACACACACACACGCGCGCGCACGATGACAAACTATGACAAATAATCTATTTAAGAACATGAAACACAGGGTTACCTTCTTCATTAATATTTTAGCAATAAGATCACTAAAGATTTATAAAATGTTTCTAACAACATGCTAAACATCAGTATTTTCCAAGTTTCATTAAGTTATAACAAACAGGTGATTTACCACTTGCAGCCAACACACCAAAAGGGATTGTCACAAAAATACTGTAAATCCAAGTGAAACTGCTTCTTTTTTAATATTTAAGGTCCATAAAGGATATATTTTCAATTATTCTTAGGAGAAAAAGAGAATACAGACATTTTTTGATTATTTGTACAGCACCTCGCTCAGAGAGGTGCTCCTAAACACTATAATAATGCAAATAATATATAATTAACAATGCACATTTAGGAAATAGTGCCAGAGGCTTCCACAGAACTTTGCAGACAAGTGTTTTATATACATACAGAATAAACTGCCAGGACTTGACAGAGTTAAACTCTGATTTTATAAATACATTTTGTTTTTACCTGTGATCCTGGAATTTCACTATGAAAAGCATCAGTAGTTTCTTTAACCAAAGCCGTTAATGCATAGTACTCAGGTGACATCTCATCAATTTCTTGTTCTATGTCTATATTAATTCCATCCATATATTGATTTTTGGCCAGGTCCACCTGTTGTGCTATCCAGGCTGTTCTGTTAGCAGCGTCAACAATTTCCTTCACAGGTACATCCCCTAAACAAGAAATCTTAATAAATTTTCCATTTACTTGAGCAATGGTAGCTATAGGGGCGGGGGGGAGAAAGGGGGAGGAGGACTATTCTGCCTTGTACTTTATCTCCAGTCTGTGTGGACTGCACAGTGGAGTCAATTCAAGTGTGGGATGGGTTGGTTGATTTGTGTATAGCAGCGTTTCTTAAACTTTTTAAGACTGAGGAATACCAAACAATAATTTTTTTTAATGGGGAACACCAATGATTTTGTCAAGAAAAAACAAACAAACAAAAACACCGGACCTGGGGGTCAAAATGCACCACAACCGCCCCAGGAAGACTGCTCTAATAAGTCTGGTACACGGAGCTGAAAACATAGACCACAAAAAAGTAAGGATAATAATAAACAAATGCTAAATAAGGTCATGTGTCCGGCCAGGAGGGAGGGCAGAGGAGGGTCTCGGGTCAGGGTATCTGGCCAGGAGGGAGGGTGCAGGAGGGGACTTGGGGCAGAGTGTCAGAGAAAGCTCAGAATGCAGGGTCTTGGCAGGGGGAGGAGAGTGACGGGGGTTTGGGTGCGGGGTCTGGGCATGAGGGGGGACACTTACCTGGCTTGGCACCCTGCTGCAGCAGGGAAAACCTCCAGGGAGCATGCTCTGGTTTCGGGGGGGGAGGGGGGAGCTCATTTTCCCATACAGTGCGGAACCCACCACAGCTGCAGCACCAGACAAGTCTTCCTGCTGGCGGGAAGGGGGGATGGGTAGAAACCCCGAACATCCCCACCATATTAAACTCTGCCACTTCCCCAGCAGGCTGAGGAGGGGCGCAGGGGAGAGAGCGAGCAGCAACGCATGCGGGGCAGCAGAGCCCAAGCATGCCGCAGGTGGGGGGAGTAGCAGAGCCCGAGCACGCCCCAAGGGGAGAGGGGCAGCAGAGCCTGAGCCGGGTTCGACGTAGGCAGCAGTTTTAAAACACCGAGGTCCAGGAGCAGCTCCTCAACTCCAGTCACCCGTCCTCCTCCCAGCAGCAGCGGCCGGCCGCTGTAAAAGTGGCCACCTGCACATGCAGAGGAGGAGGAGGCTGCGCAGCACCGGAGCCCCCATGGGACCAGTCTTGATTTTATAGATCTCTATCATATCCTGCCTTAGTCTCCTCTTTTTTTCTAAGCTGAAAATTCCAAGTCTTTTTAATCTCTCTTCATACGGGACCCGTTCCAAACCCCTAATCATTGTTGTTGCTCTTTTCTGAACCTTTTCCAATGCCAATACATCTTTTTTGAGATGAAGCGACCACATCTGTACACAGCATTCAAGATGTGAGCACCATGTTTTTATATAGCGGCAATAAGATATTTTCTGTCTTATTCTCTATCCCTTTTTTAATCACTACTAACATTCTATTTGTTTTTTTGACTGCCACTGCACACTAAGTGGACGTTTTCAGAGAACTATCCACAATGACTCCCAAGATCTCTCTCTTGAGGAGTTGTAGCCAAATTAGTCCCCATCATATTGTATATATAGTTGGGATTATTTTTTCCAATTTGCATTACTTTACATTGATCAACATTAAATTTCATTTGCCATTTTATTGCCCAATCTCTTCATTCAGTGAGATCTTTCTGAAGCTCTTCACAGTCTGCTTTGGTATTAACTATGTTGAGCAGTTTGATATCACCTGCAAATTTTGCCACCTCACTGTTTACCCCTTTCTCTAGATCATTTATAAATAAGTTGAATAGGATGGGTCCCTTGGGGGGACCCCACTAGTTACCTCTCTCCACTCGGAAAACTTACTATTTATTTCTACCCTATATTTCCTATCTTTTAACCAGTTATCAATCCATGAAAGGACCCTCCCTCTTATTCCATGACAACTTATTTTACTTAAGAACCTTTGGTGAGAGACCTTGTCAAAGGCTTTCTGGAAATCTAAGTATACTATATCCACTGGATCCATATATGTTGACCCCCTTAAAGAACAGTAGCAGATTAATAAGGCATGATTTCCCTTTATAGTAACCATGCTGACTTTCCCCCAACAAATTATATTCATCCATGTGTCTGACAATTTTATTCTTTACTATAGTTTCAACTAATTTGCCCGGTACTGACATTAGACTTACCATTCTGTAATTGACAGGATCACCTCTAGCGCCCTTTTTAAATATTGGTGTCATGTTAGCTATCTTCCAATAATTAGGTATGGAAGCCGATTTAAAGGATAGGTTACAATCGATCGTCCAAGGGCCCCACTGGTTGTTTAGCCGGCTTCCTGCTATACACACAAATTTTCCTCCTAATGTATATTTGAGATATTCTTGTCCAAGAACCTCTAAGATTGAGTTATAGCTCCTTAATTCAATACTTGATTTTTTCATTACTATACAAATACACTGAGTACAGACCTGACACGTGTCCTGTATATGCTTTTCCTCTTCCCACTTCTTCCTTTCCATTCTCACATGGTTCCTACTGATCTCTTTCCCACTAGATCATGTATTTCACTGCCACTGAAGTAGTTTTATAACTAATGGAGCAGAAGGAATTGGAGCTTTGCCTGTTTTATAGTTTAAAAAAAAATCTGGGTGGAATTGTAGTGTGTTATGGCCCTATGCAAAAGAGGGCATACTAGTCCCTTATAAATGTAATAAATAAATGCCCACATTCCTTAATTGTAACCAACCTTTTAATACTACCCTGGATCCTTTAGAATGAGCATAACACAATAGCTCAGGGTCATACTTTCCAAAAGTTGCTATAGTTGTAATCTGTGACCAATCATAGAATTTCCAAGTTTTTCCTCCAACATCAAATACAAATACCTGCAAAAGCAGAGCAAAAAGTCATTCAAATCACAGCAAATGTCAAACACTCATGACAGTTTAATTTAAACTAGGCTGTGTTATTCCTTTCCATTGCATTCCAAATATATTCTAGGTAACATAAAAAAGTTAAAATTATTCATGCTTCTTGAAAGCCAGATTGTCCTTTATAGCTCTAGTGCTTGCCAAATTCAATAGACTGATCTCAAAACACAAACAAACTGGCGGGTGCTTTGTCTGGATCCAATGACCTTTCTCAGGAAATCATGCTGACCCAGTACATTATTTTTTGTCAAACAGAAGCTGTCAGATCAAATAAACCTACCCTATCTAAATAGATTAATTAGAAGTATGCTAATGAAATAATTTAGACTCATTTAACAATTCAGAAAGGTCATAATGGATTATAATATATGCATTAAAACTAAACTGTTGTGATTTAATGGGTTGAATTTTGTAAGAGGCTGAATAAAGCATCTTTAATTTAGTGGCAGGTCAAGATTTGAGGATCAAATCCTAATCCAGTGGTCACCAATCAGTAGACCAGGATCTACTGGTAGATCTTGGAGCCTCTCTAATCCTAACTGGTTTGGCCATGAGCCTATCAAACACAACACTTGAGCTGCCCCTCCCCCCACTGCTGCACATCTCCTGCTCTTTGCCTTGGTGCTGCCTCCCCTCCAGGAGCCAAGCAGGAAAGAGAAAGGAGGGGGGTGCTGATGTCAGGGTGCTGCCTCCCACCCTGAATTCTATCTCCACAGAATTGGGGCGGGGGGCACAATCGGGCTTGGGATGGAGGGAGTTTGTTGGCTGCTTTTGAGTGTGGTGCAGGGCCAGAGCAGAGGTGGCCCCACAAACCAGGAGCCACCTGAAGTAAGCAGTACCCAAGCCAGCTCCGAGCCCTTGCCCCAGTCATATATCCCCTCCTAAACCCCAAGCCCCTGTCCTAGCCCTGAGCCCCCGGGGCCCAAACTCCCTTACAGAATTGTATCCTGCACACCCTCCTGTACAAGACCAGACCTTGTGCCCCGACCCGGTGAAAAGGAGGGAACAGAGGCCGGGCCTCGGAGAAGAGACACAAAAGAGGCAGGGAAAAGGTATTTGGGTTTGAGGTAGATCCTGGATTGCATTTAAATTCAAAACATGATCTTGTGCTTAAAAAGGTTGGGGACCACTGTCCTAATCAAATGTCAAAGTTTCACTACTAAAGGGGTCATGACCAGGAAGCTACTTAGAGCCCAACAAAGAGACGCTCTGGTCATCTGAAGAGTGGGCTGTGCCCATGAAACCATCTCGTTTTGTTGTTCTGGTAGCACTTTATAGACTATTGGTTGTTTTTTAAGTGTATCCTGTACAGACTAACTGGGCTGCCCCCTGAAGCTTCCAAAGAGAAGCGGATTAGTCACGAGCACATGAATAGGAAACAGAAAATAGCTCCTTCCCCAAACCAAGTTCTGGCCTGCGGGGAGTCACGACTGACACCCCCACCTGTCCCCTCGCGGGCGCTGCCAGGCTGCTACAGGCGCCCCGGCCCACAGAGCCAGACAAACCCCCGGACGCGCAGCCAGACAGAAAGGGCTGCGGCCGCCGGGCCTTTGCCTCGAAGGCGCTGCCCTGCCCAAGGCCCCACGCAGCCACTGCCGGCGCTGGTTGGGGCAGGCGGGCGGCGCTCAGGAGCCTCCCCAGCCCATAAGCAGCGCCCGCCCCGCGGGCCAGAAGACAGTCGGGACCCCAAGCGACTCCCGGCCGGGGCGGGCGGGGCGAGGCCAGTGCCCGAGGGCCCGGAGAGCCGCTTGTCTCTCCTGGGCAGCGGAAGCGGCCGAGCGGGACGCGGGGCCCTACGGGAGGATGCGGGAGCCCCGCCGGGCACAGCGCCCCGAGAAGCGCAGGCCCCTCCCGTCCAGCAGCCCCACTCCCAGAGCCCCTCGCGGCGCTCGGAGCCGGGATACCTCGAACTCCGGGGTGCCCGCGATAGGGCGACAGAGCGCGGGGTCGGCGCACGGGCACGTGCCGCAGCTCGAGCCCAGCCACAGGAGCGCGAGGAGGAGGAGGAGGACAGGGCAGCAGCGGGCGAGGCACGCGCCGTCCTCCGACAACCGCCTCATGCTGGAGCGCGCGCTCCGTGATCCCGCCCCAACCCGGGCACGCGACAAGGCTGCCGCAGGTTCTCAGCTGGGCGCTGCGCTTCCGCCTCGAATCCAAGTTACGGGAAGGGGCGCGGGCCAGTCTTCCTGCGCTCGCTGCCGGCCGCAGCCCCGCGCGCTCGGCTAAGGAGTCGGGCTGACGAGGGGGACTGCACCGGGAAGCCGCCCCGAGTCGGGGCGTGGCCTGGGAGCGGGGGGAGAGGCGGGCGCGCGCCCTAGCGCTCAGTCGCCCTGCTTAGGGCGGGGAAGTGGCTCTGGGCCAGCCCGTCACTGACAGGCGGTGAGTGACCCTCGCCCTCTGGAGCTGGGAGCCTGGAGGCGCCTGTGCCAAAGAGCGTGGCCCATTGTCGCCCCTCCCCCTTTCTAACTGCCAGAGACACTGAGGCAAGGGAAGCTACTTGGTTGCCCAAAGGCTCGAGAGGGAGTAGGCCCCGGGGCCACCCTGGCTGGGCTGTCAGCCATCGCCCCTCCCGTCTGCCACCTCCTTGGCACCTGCAAACGCTGGCACATTCCATGGGGAATCAGCCCTACAGAGTCTTCATAACCTCTGGTTTTTGGCTAGCTCCATTATTGGTACCCTGGAGCAATGTTCCCTCTAATCTTTTCCATCCATGTGCAGAATAATTTTTGTGTGTGTGCACAAAGGCATGTTAATCATCTGGGTGGCATTTGAATTGCAGCAAGGCCCCACAAGCACACAGCTTAAAGGGAACACTGCTTGGTGGTCCAGGCCTGCTTTTTACAGGTCTTGAAAATATGTAAACACAAATATAAGCTCATAGGAAATGTATGTGCTTAGCACTGATAAAAAGCCCTAGTATGTGTAAAGTTGATTACCCTAAAACAGAGACTCACGAAATAGGCCCCCGTCCTGTGATTGGCACTCCATGAATAGGTGCCTGCATAGTGCCAGTTGCAGGACTGGGCCATGGAGGCAACTTTTAAAAGTGTAGCCTTAAATGACTGCTGAAGGTTGCTGGATGGTGCAATAAGTAATGCGCTGTTTTATTTCTGTGACAAAATAGTTTTGTATAGGCAAAAATAAACCTGAACAACTGTTTTTAAAGTAGAAATATTTATTAAAGGTATCCAGAATTATTTTCAAAATCTTACAAAATTACATTGAGAAATCGTTTTATAAAATAATTCAGTATTTTCTTCACTGTCTGAAACAAAGTAGTGTGCCTATGATTGCCAAGAACAAGTATGTTTACATCAAAGAAAAGAACATCACTAGCAGTGGTGAAATGTAGTGTCATGCTACACACTGTAGTTGTTCACAGGAACACATTGTATGAACATCAACTACGTTCTCCAAATCCTCTGCCTTGTCTAACCTTATCTGGTCTTCATCAAAGTTGGCTGTGGAGTCTGAAAGGAAAATTGGGGGGAGAAAAATGATGTGAAAATTATTTGCAAACATTCTAGGATTTGAAATGCTAATTCAGATAAATTATCCACAATTACACTGTATACAGTTTCATAATCTGCATTTTGATTAATTGAAGAGTAAATAAAACATCTCAAAACCACAGGCCAAAGCAATATAAAAAAAGTTGTAGGAACCAGTCTTTATGCAGGTACAACTCTCACTGAATTCAATGAGGCCCCATCCTCTCTCCTTTGTTTTGAAGATTTTTAGTAAGTTCTTTGAAGATCATGAATAATGATGTCACAGGAGGCTGTAGCCTGAACTGGTGTACTTCATCCCATAGTTGGTGGGTAGGAGATGCTAAGTCTTCATAGAGTCTAACAATCAGAAATACATGACACCCCCTGAAAAGGTATGTAGTTTTTGTAACTTACCAACTGGCACACAATGGAAGCCAACAGAGACAGAAGCAGTTCTGATTGCAGAACATCCTTTCACACAACGCAAAACTGGCTCCACTGAATAGCATTTTGAGGCCACTTTTTCAAAACCAACTGGCTTCTCAATTTTGATGAGTGTGCGCTGCAGCTTACAATCTACAGGAAGTCAAATCATTATTAGCTTTTAAAATATAGAAAATATTTAAAAATAGTATATACATTTCCCCAGCTACAACTGAGTATTACATAGATGATTCAGTGATTGATCAAAGTAGATCAGTGATAAAAGAAAAGAGAATCAGGCACTAAATCCTGCTTTGAAGAATGCCAATAGGACAATAACTATATGGCTGCGTCTAGACTGGCATGATTTTGCGCAAAATCTTGCCGCCTGTCTATACTGGCCGCAAGTATTTGCACAAGAACACTGACTTTGTAATGTACAAAATCAGTGGTTCTTGCACAAATACTCTGACACTCCCGCTCAAGGATAAGCCCTCTTGCGCAAGTATTCGTGCACAAGAGGGCTAGTGTAGACAGGCAAGTTAATTTCTTGCGCAAGAAAGCCCGATGGCTAAAATGGCCATCGGAGCTTTCTTGCACAAGAGAGCGTCTACACTGGCACGGATGCTTTTGCGCAAAAGCAAATCTTTTGCGCAAAGGCACATGCCAGTATAGACGCTCTCTTGCGCAAATACTTTTAACGGAAAAACTTTTCCGTTAAAAGTATTTGCGCAAAATGATGCCAGTCTAGACGCAGCCTATGTGTGTAACAAGAGGCATCCTGCAGTCACAGAGCAAGACAGCTCAGGGCAGGTGTTGTTATTTATAGGGTAAGGTTGCTCCTTTGCGCAAGTGTCCTGCACATGCCTGACCTGCTTCTGGCACCATAACCTGACTACATGCTGTTCAAATTGAGGCAAATTACATTCCTTTTTTTCCATGTCACAGCCCCTTTGGCCATTCTGACTTCTTACAATAAAAGCTGTGTTATCCAGCCCTGTACCAGCTGGAGAGCACTATAAAGTGGTATTTCCAATCTTCATAGAAAGTCCAGTTTAGAGTTCGGTTGACATGGGACTGGTAGGCTTCTGACCTAGCTTTGGGATGGCTCCTCAGAAGCAATGATATGTTTGTTGCTCCTAGGTGGAGGAACAGCAATGAGAGGTTCAGTGCGAGAGAGGGTATGAGTTTGGGGTGTGGAGGGGATGCAGGGCATGGACTCTGGGAGGGAGTTTGGGTGCAGGAGGAGATTCAGAACAGGAGGCTGGGGTCTGGGAAGCATTTTGGGGTGTTTGATCTAAGGGCCACTCACCACAGGTAGCTCTCCACAAGTAGTAATGTGTCTATGCTGTCCTAGATGGATGTGAGGCTAAGCGACTGTGTATTGCCTCTGCCTGTAGATGCAGCCAATGGGAGCGGCAGAGCCAGCGTTCGGGGGGGGGGGAGGGAGGCAGGAGCACTTTACTGTAATATTATTGAGCACATAAACATCCCTCTAGTAGTAGCACAATACAAACTAACTTGGTTTCTCAGTGCAACAACACAAGACCGTGCAATGAACTACTAATCTCAAGAAAATGTACTTTCTTTTATTTCACTTCAGAGGGGTAGCTGAGTTAGTCTGTAACTGGAAAAATGTAAAAAACAATGAATAGTCTTGCAGAAGAAGTCTGAAGAAGAAGTGAGTTGTGCCCACGAAAGGTCATGATACCATCTACATGTTTTTTAGTCTTTAAGTTGCTGTAAGACTCAATTGTTTTTTAAGTTTTTCTTTTATTTGTGAGCGCCAATCACTTTAATGGTGAAAAGCTTGCACTAACAGCAGATTGGCAGGTGCAGATTGTACCTCCCTGGTCCAGCACCCTTGGGACCTGATGCGTCCTGAACAAGGGGATATGCTGGACTGGGGAGGTCCCTCCCCTAATGGGGCCCCGCTGAAGCACTGTCCCCCAGCTAGGGCTCCAACCCAGCCCTGCTGCTGCCTGGCTGGCTGTGGTGAAAGCTACCTGACCGCTGCTGGGTCCGGTGCACCGAGGCCAGAGCAAGGGCTTCACAGCCAGGGCCCCACACTCAGGGCCAGGGTTCTGTGGCTGAGTCAGGCTGCCTGGCCACTGCAGGCTGAGGACAAAGCTCCATGGCTGCTGCCAGACCCCCATTACTGACTGGCTGATGGGGCCAGAAGTCCCCACTGCACCATTTTCCCCCTCCTTGACACAGGGCTCTCGGCTGAGTCGCCAGCTCCCCAGCAGCACTCCTACCCCATGGCTAACCTCCCTACTCCTGGGCTCTGTGGCCCAAGAACAGTTGCTGGACCAGAAAGTCCCGAGTAAGAGAGCTACAACCTGTACTCTGTTATTCACCTCTACTTGAATCCAGTATAGGACATATATCTATATAAATAATGTAGCTATTCACTTGTTACTCATGGTAATAGCACTAATATATTTAGATTCTTCATACCTCCAGCACAAGGCTCTTCTGAAAATATCCAGGAATGAGCAAAGCTCTCTGTATCTTTAGCTACATATCCACTAGGCATTTGATATTTCTGTTTACTCTCACCATCAAATTTTCCGCAAATACCACATGTTTTTCCAGCCATCCAGAAACCAACTTGAATCTTCATGAAAACAAACCAAAGGTAAGCTTAAGTATTTATTATAAAAATGAAAACACTAGCAGTGAAGGGAAAAAACCTACTGTACCTTAAATGTATGTCCATCATAATAAAGTTTGTCTATGCCATACTCGGGGGCTTTTACTGACAAACCTTTCTTCTCACTGCTGATCAGCATATATGCATCTGCAACATAACAGCAAAAAAAGGTTACTCTTTTAGAGCTTGATCCAACTTTTAAATAAAAGTCATGCATTAATTTCAATGGCATTTGGATCAGGCTCTTAATTGGGCAAGTTCCTAAGACAGTGGTGGGTGGTGTTCAAACTCTAGAAGAGAGAAGGAGCAGATTTTCTAAGTTCTGATTTTCAAAGTTCTGAAAGTGCTGGGAGCAAAGGGGAGGAGTAGGAAGTGCAGGGCTCTGGTGCCCCAGAGCACAAGAGGCACTTGGGGGTGAACATACGGGGGCTGCAGGTGGAACCCCAGTGGGCTGTGGGCTGCTGCAGCCCATTGCGGTGACAGAGAGCCACTCATGCAGCCCGCTCCCTATTCTTGGTTGCCCATCGCTACCCTAAGACCTCAATCCTTATAATCCGATTTGCTAATGAAGACCTCAGCTCATGTACAAAGCCCCAGTGAAGAAAAGGTGCCAAATTAGGCTCTGATACTACAAGCAGGTCCAATGAGGGTCTTTGCCAGGAGACATAATCGCAGGATCAGGGCATAACACTGTAATAATTATATCTTAAATCAATTTGAGAGTAACTGCTTTATAGAATATACACTGAATTCTGTCAAACTGTGCAATTCCTATCATGCCAACAATTTCTTGTGGAAAGGAATGGCATGTTGTAACATTGTTCTTGTGGCTGCATTACACAGAAAGACGCTTATTTTTTAATGTAATTTGCAGAAAATCATATTTTTAAACATCAATACAATCCATTGTAACTGTTTAAGTGAGCCATTATGTCCTTCAAAAAACACAGCCAAATTAGAAAAAAATGAATATTAGAAACTACCATTAAAAATATGTGATCAGATTGTGCCAATTACCTGAGTTCCAGACATGCAGAAAATTAATGACTTTGGCAGTCCCAGAGACACTTGACAACACCTCCCTGCCCCACATACTGGCCACTATGGCTATGTCCACACTGTACTGAAGTTCAAAATAAGATACACAATTTGAGCTACGTAAATTGCATTTCTTATTTCAATCTTACTTTGAAATAGATTATTTCGTAATTTGGCACTGTCTACACAGCACCAAATTTCAAAATAACCCACTATTCTGAAATGTCCCTTACTCCTCAGAATGAGGTTTACAGGAATGGCAGAATAGTGAGCCCAAAATAACAGGCTTGCTGTTAAGATGCAAGATAGCTATTTTGGGATACTTCAGAATCCTGAAATAATGTTGCAGTGTAGATGCAGCCTACTTTAGCCAAGATACTGCAGTACTGTCACTGCTGCAATTACATTACTCCATTTGTCCATAGGGCTTGGATAATTTTTTAGATAAACCATTTTTGACAAAACATTCAGACTTGGCTTCACCAAAACATTTAACAAATACATGTCAGTTTTGCAAACTGTTTTGGTCAGAAAACCCCTCCTCACACCAAAAAAAAAAAAAAAAAAAAAAAATCGTAACATTCGTTTTCAACATTTTCAAAGTGAAAAGTTTTGTTTAAATGGGTTTTTGTAAAAATTTTTACAAATGCTTGAATCCTTTATATTTTGGTTTGAATGAAATGTTTTATTTTGCCCAAATGACAATTTTGAGGGTTTTTTTTTTAGTTGCTAAGCAAAAGGAACCATTTTATCTGTACAACTCTTGGCACAAGCTTATGCAGATCCAGTGTCCCTGTTCTTTGCCCATCTTTTTTGCTGCCCTTTACAACAGCTAACATGGAGCCAGTGCAAATGTGGCATGCAGAGGCTGCACAGGCTAATCATGGTCTGTCTGTCCCCCACTCTACCAGGAAGGCAATTCTTAAGTAGTGCTGGGGGACTTAATGTGGCTTGCCAGAACACAGTGAATTTTAACCTAAGAGAAGTCTGCAGAACCATGCTCATAAAATATTATTTCCCAGCCATGAATCTGATAATACTGTTGGGTTTTATTTCAAATACTGCTGCAACATTTATGGGGCTAATCTGACTAGTGTGGTTCTCACTCTTTCTTCTTCAAGTATATAGCAGGAACGATTAATGCAATATAAACATATGCTGTGTCACTTACCAGAATTAGATGTGTATGGGAGATTCTCTGCTGGGGTTTGAACACCATTGATCATCAGCTGGATGAGTCCATTTTCAGGATACATGTCAATCTCACTTTAAAAACAGGGAAAAAATGAGTTAATGAAGAGAATGCTTTTCTTTTGGGCTACTTTACTCACAATTTGTGAACACTGTACCTCTGACCCTGCAAGGTCCTGATTTTACTTACCACCCTAAAGTGACCCATTCCAGCATTCTGCTGGAGCTAAAAAATAAACTCCTAGAATAATTAAAGTGATTTGATGATGTTCCACATTCCACAGAAGAATTGGGTTCTCTGTTGCAAAATTATGATATCTCTGATTATCAGACAATAATGTATATTGTAGTATTTTCCCCTGAAATGATATGTCTTAACATTATATTTAGACATTATATTTACCATGAACAGCTTCGTTTCCAAAAATATTTTAGAAATCATGTCACACTACTGATAATAGTTTAAATAAGAATTTTGAATAAGAATTGCAAAATAAAAGATCATGCTGTGTCCGTATTAAATTATCACTCACAGATGAAAATGATCAGTAAAAATGAAGATGCACTTATTTTTTCAGATGTTAACAAATGAGTTCACCATCCCTGAAAGGTATTAGCCTGTCTGAATTCTAGGCAGTAGTAGGCAGAGCCCACCAAACTAAAGGTTCCCCCTATCAGGTGAGAAAAGGACCACAAGACACAGAAAATACATGAATACTTTGGGACAAAAATGATAAAAGCAGGAATGGAAGTTCAGGTCAAAGATATAAAATGTGGGCACTATATGGAGACAGCAAGCAGAGAACCTTGGACAGCACCCACTGCTCTGCAACTGAGTACAAGGAGTCAGTGAATGCTGTCCAAAGGAACTCCTCCAGGATGCCTGAAATAACCAGGAAATGGAAAAAGGCTCCACAGTTTCAGAGAACCTCCCTAATGCAAAAGGTGCTAGACCAATAACTTCAGAGCTTGCAACCTTTTATTTTGCCATAAACACACTGCAAACTTTCCCATGCAGCCCCAACTTACATTCAACAAAAAGAGACCACCTACATTTCAAGGAAAAAAAAGGACAACTCTCCCATATTGCTTTTTGTTGTACACCACTATTCAGACATTATAATAGCAAACTTTTCTATTACAGTGTACAACTCTGCACAGTTGCTGCAGCAGTACAAAACAGTGGGTGTCCTAAATTGACTTGATAATGGATGTGGAACATTAGGCCCCAAAAGGGATCTCCTCTAAAATGAAAGTGTCATTTAGTTTCCATCTACTGTCAATCCTTGTCCTATCTGCTGAGATTGCCAAGCAGGATGCTAACTTGTATAACGGCAATACTTGTCACCCATCCCTAAGAACTGGGCTGAGACAACCAACTCATTTCACATAATTTAATGAACAGCTGCCAACATTTTTAGTTAGTACAAACCCGAGTTGCATTTTAAAAAGTGACCTGCAGGACAGGTGTAAAGTTCTGGGTGTTTATCCATTGACTTCAATAGTAATTGGATGAGCCCTACACCATTACTAATCCCCATTAATCCTCCAGTCCTCAGATTTCCTTAATCATTTTAGCATCTAATTGCCACATTCTCTGGAATTACTTACTGATTGGCAAGTTTGATATTGATTGCTTTAAGATCAGTAGACTCGTCCACTTTCTTCATCATCACCAGGAATTTCAATTCTGGGCTACAATCTTGCGCCAAGACATGGTAGCAGTTTGCAGGCATTGAGTAGTTAAATTCAACTTCATTGAAGGTTGTGATCATATTTTGGGAGACTGAACAATGACCTGGGGAAAAAAAAGCCCATCATTAATGAGCTTTTTTCTATTTTCGGTATTCTAATATAGCAATTGTTATTTTTTTTAATTTCTAGGTCAGTTTCTGCTCTTGTCAATACCAGCATAAATTCAAAGTAACTTCATTGCACTGAATGGTTTCATATTGGCTCAGGTGTGAGAGCAGTATTTGGTATTTGCTCAGCACCTGAATGAGCAAAAATATGACCAATACAAACAGCTTGAGATAAATTCTGCTCTTACTTCCTCTGATGCAATCCTCTATATTTGGCCTTTATGAGATGTAAATGATAGCAGAATTTATCCCACTTTGTTAATAAAAATTACCATATCATTGACTTTGGAGGAGTAGCACCAGAAGATGGAATTTCATGATAGACTATTGACAATTTACATGGGTTTATCGATTAAAAAATATAAAACAAAATGCACAGAATATCAGAATTCTCCCCACTCCACTTTTTACTGAAATGTCATTATCAGAAATTTTCCTATAATCAGCTTTGATTTCAATAAAGCTGTATCATGGGAATTTGTCCCAGTGGGTTTACACTAGCGTAATCGACTCCTATGCTTTCTTATTAAAATTTTGTAACAAATGTAGAGGCCAATTCTGCAGTCTTCCACACTGGGACAAATTCAACTATGATACAAATTTACTGACTTTAGATGAATTGTGCCCACTTACACCAGAATATAATTTACACCAGAATATAATTTACCCCTTTCGTTGAAATTTTAGCCGAGAAAGAATCACACAACTGGCTCCTTAATACTTCATTATTGAAAAGATAAACCATTAAAAACACAACAAAAGCAGGTGAAATTATAGCCAAGATTTGCAAAAGTGATTTCGGGGGCCTTTTAAGGAAGCTAAAGCTGGTTGCCCAAACACTGAGGCAATCAAAATGACTGGTCACTTGAAAATCTTAGTCATAAATTACGATCTAATTTTATCTAAGATTCTAAAAAGATACAGGCAGTCCCCGGGTTACGTACAAGATAGGGACTGTAGGTTTGTTCTTAAGTTGAATCTGTATGTAAGTCGGAACTGGCGTCCAGATTCAGCCGCTGCTGAAACTGACCGCCAGTTCTGACTTACATACAGATTCAACTTAAGAACCCCAAACAGCTGCTGCTGAAACTGATCAGCGGCTGATTCCAGGAAGCCTGGGGCAGAGCAACTCTGCCTCGGGCTTCCTGTAGTCAGCGCTGGTCAGTTTCAGCAGCGGCTGACTTGGGGACGCCTGGGGCAGAGCAGCTGGGGTGCTGCTGGGTTGCTCCAGTAGCACCGCTCCTCGCTCCTTGGCGCTACTGGACCAACCCAGCAGCACCCCAGCTGCTCTGCCCCAGACGTCCTGATTCAGCCACTGCTAAAACTGACCAGCAGCGGCTGAATCAGGACCTGGGGCAGAGCAGCTGGGGTGCTGCCGGGTTGGTCCAGTAGTGCCCAGAGCGGCGCTGCAGGACCAATCGGCAGCGCCCCAGCTGCTCTGCCCCAGGGTCCACAACAAAAGCCTGGTCTGCTGGGGGGGGGCACACTAGCTGCGCCCCCCCCCCCCCCCCAGCAGACCAGGGACACAGGGAGCAGAGCCGCAGCGGCAGCGGGGTGCCGCGCCTCTGAGGATTTGCTCTGGCAAACTCTCAGAGGCGAGGGACCCTGCCGCGGCTGCGGCTTCAGTCCCGGTGCCTGTGGTCTGCTGGGGACGGTCCCCAGCAGACCAGGGGCACCGGGACTGAAGCCGCAGCAGCGGCGGGTTCAGTCCCGGTGCCCCTGGTCTGCTGGAGACGGTCTCCAGCAGACCAGGGGCACCGGGAGCAGCTTACGAACGGGGCTTTCTCGCCCTGGAGCTCGCAGGCAGCAATCCGCCACCTCGACCTCCGGGGCGAGAAAGCCCCATTCGTAAGTGCAGATCCGACATAAGTCGGATCCGCGTAAGTCGGGGACTGCCTGTAATGACTCTGACACAGATGACATATGCAAATTTGGGTAAATGTGTGTTTTTCACTGTTGTCAATGTGAGGAATCAAACCCTAATTTCTGACCTGGATCTGAATATTTTTAAACATTAGTACAATGTATGGTACATCAAGCCAAATTCCGCTCTCATTTGCACCTGTGCAACCTCAATCACTTTGATTATAGATGTAAAGTTTTTGTTTGCAGTTCAATTTATTATTAATAAATGTAAAACAATTCCAAGTCATGAGGATATTGACAGAGTCTGCAAAGTGTATGCCTTTGAAGATGATGTTTTACTAACCTTTAAGATTCTCAATGACTGAGGATGGTATTTTAGTGAAGAAATTCCAAGCAGGATACTGTATCACTGAAGTTGATATATGTGGATCTAAAGGGATTGGCAGTGGAAGGCTAACATCTCTATTATAAATTGTGAGCTGAAAAGGAATCAGAATATGGATTAAAAATATGCCAAAAATCTGCAAAGCCAATATTCTTATGGCAATATTCAAAAAGGGCTGGTCATACATTAGCTTTTCACTGATAGGAATATATTTAGATCACAAGTGGAAAGGCATAGAAGTCCCTGTTTGTCTACACTACAAAATGACTGCAAGGGTGGCACATATGATGTCTCTGGAATAAAAAAGGTGATGTAGATTACCTCTAAGGTTCATTAATGGAGCTTGTTGAGGAAACATATACCACAGTCCACTGCCCAAAGGACTTGGGACCTGTTTACTGAAGAAACAAACTCTCCTGATCTATACTATCACAGCTAAGATCAGAGAAGCCCTAGGCTGGAGCTATAACAGTTTAAAAGGGTTGTGGGTAGGACATTATCTGTCAGGAGGCCTCAACTTGTTCTCCCCATTCTTGGCCCTCCAGAGTCTGGATTTTCCAACCTTCCAAGCATGCTGTCTTCTTCCTGGGGATTTGTGGAGGCTGTACTCAGAAGGCTGAACTGTTTTTTATTAGTTAGCTGTTCGTTTATGTATTTGTTATGCTAGCTGTGGAGGAGTTCTGTTTCATTTGCTGATTTGTTTTTTATCCATTAGTGTAGGGTAAAGTCAATTACAAGATATATTTATTATAAAACAAAATTATGTAAAAGCTCAAAGAGTGTGGAATGGGGAGTTGATTCCTATTTTTTTATAAACTGCAAAAATATTTGTGTAGCAAGACAAAACTCTTAACCTTTAATTTCACGAGTGCTAAATTTCTCTGGCAAATCTTTTTTTTGTTTTAAGTAAAATATTTACATCAGGTAGCTTGCAAACAAGATCACAGGTTCTTGGAGACGTTAGAGCCACAACCAGAGTAGCCTGTTGAGCGGGATTGTTCTGTTCCCTTTGGGAAAATCCAAACATGTATGCAACTCCGGGAACTAATGAATAAAAGCTGGAAAAGGGAATAAGGGATTTAATTGATTGTTGTGTGAAGAGTTTATTTAAATTCCATTCATACTGAAACACTCATAATGAAGTGAATTCTGTCTCTGGCATCTGGTAGCGAGAAAGCCGGACACATAGCAGTGCATGTTGGCATGCGGTTCTGAGCAGGGCAGGAGAGGGAGCAGTAACAGAACACTGAAAATTGGAACTGAATTTAGAAGCCCACAAGGTAGCAGGCAGTAACCAGGATGGGACTGCCAAGCAGCATTAAAGACATTCAATACTGACATTCAAAGCCCCAACCCATTACACATCTAAAAATCAGACAGTTTGTTATTAAAGCCCCAATATTGTTAACAGGATCCACTAGCTTGGCCCTTATGCTCAATTGGATTCTCACCTCATCATCAGTTCCCATTACAGCTTTGGGGCCTAAAAAAGCAATAAAATAATTGCCTCAAAACAAGTGTTGTCTCCAAAAGAATAAGAATGAGCTCTGTTATAATCAATCCCTTCTTCATTCTCCACAATAAGGGCAGGTACTGTACATGAAAAAAATACATAAAGTAACAGAATTTTCCAGGTATTTATTTCCATTGGACGGTTTCTACCTAGGTAGCAAGAGAAAATATCAGCCTATCCAAGTAATCTGATCTAGTTCAAAACTATATTCTCTTCAAGCATCTGGTGGTAATCTATTAGCCAGGCAGCTACTATCTCACTGTGTCTAACTAACATGTACCCTTGTGTCATTTATGTATTCAAGTACCAAGAGAAGTTATTATCTGTGTGTGTATATGTTGGACAATACTGAAAAATAACCTACAGTGCAATCCCATAAGAGAAACCTATTCTGAATAGCAATGTACAGTTTTCTTATAATCACTGATACAGTCATGTATTCTAATTAGTAATTAATGAGTCTTGTGTTTTAAATGGACCTATTGTGCTGCTCTAAGAGAGACTCATGCTAGAGATTACATCAGACAAAAGAGACCTGGAGATTAAATAAATAGGAGAGATCAATATGTGTTCTGATCCTACAGAATTTTCCAGATTCAGGAGTATAGTTTGTGTAGGAACTGCAGGATTTTGCATATATTTGTTGAATGCTGAATGTTCTTTGCTGCATATACATATACATTCTCCCAGTTGGATTATGATGTAAAAAAGTAAAGAATTTAGATTTCAAAAAACAATTAATTAAATCTCACCATTTTACAGCCAGTTTGATTCTTGAAGGAATTTTAGGCCACTCTAGCTTAATCTGTGCAGCTGGGTAATCAGCAAATTGGCCACTTTCAACTTTTCCAGCAATCCTATAGTCCTGGCAATCTTGGCCCCATTTTAGATAACCCTAATAGAGAGAATATTTACTTTTTATTTTCAATTTCAAATCTAAAAACATGGTCATCTCAATATAAAACATTTGCTGTTGGTCAGATGATGTTTGAATCTTACCGCTGCTTTGTAGGAATTTACTATTGAAGCATCAGCACAGAACTTCCAACGACTTGAGTCTGTGATATTTGACACAAATACTTGTATTCTGGGTCTGGTGGAGTGTAAGTCTGTGTACAACACAAGCTGGAAACCTGCCAGCTTTCTGTCATTTCGAATAGTACGAAGAATAGCAGCCAGCATTGGTGGTTTAAAGTCTCCCAAGAATGTAGGCTAAAGTCACAGGAAAAACATTTGGAGCATTTTTTAAAAATACAGAACTACACAGAATGTCAGATACATTAATATTTGTTAAAGGAATGGTCTTTATTTTTTAAAAAAACATGTTATGTATAGTTCTCAGCAGGATCCTATACAGAAATACAGTGAAATCCTTTAAGCACATAATCCAGTTCCTTTGAAGTCATTGGGAGTTTTGCCATTGACTTCCCTGGGAACAGGTTCAAAGTAAAACAATAATGAAAAAAATCTTTTACACAAGCAATTTCAGTACCAAACGGAAATATGGACTACGAACATGACCTGACAAAGAACAGACCTTTTAGAATAACAAACTTTGGGACTGATCCTGCATTCTTATTTCTTTCAAAACTCCTAATAAAATCAAAGAGCTCATGACCAGATTCTCATCATAACAAACTTGAAGTTATTTAGTAAAATAAACTGCCTTCTTACTTTTAAAACCATAATAATTTATGTCAACAAACAGATCACTTTACCAGATTTATGCTGCATAGATAATATATTATATTTATTAAGGTCCAGATTCTGTCTGTTATGCTTACACTGTGTAGTGCCTGGCTATGCACATGGAGTAAAATTTTCAAAAGTCTTTTAGTTCCCTTAACTTTCAGGGGAACATAGGTTCCTAAATGTTTACATTATTTTTGAAAGTAAGACTTTAACTCCTAAATCACTTTGTTGCTTTTGAAAATTTTATCCAGGCCTTGTTGAGACGAATGGAAATACTTGAAGAGAAAAGCATTTTGAAATATCAGGACAGCAGAATCAGGACCTAACCAGTACAGGATGCCATCTGTGGCAGTACAAACCAGAAATTGCTATAGGCCTGATTTAGATACTTTTTTTATACATATTGACTAACACCTCACAAGTGGTCCCATTTATTTAGTGGGTCTACTCACTGTTCATCATGTATAAGCATACCTAGTACTAGAAGACTTATCTGGCATTGCCCAGGCCCTTCAAGCAGGGGGCTGGTGGTGTGTGACGTGCAGGAGTCAGGGCAGATCCTTGGGAATGTGGGGATGGCAGAGCAGGAGGCTGGGAGCGTGAGGGTTGGGGGCTGAGAAGAGGCTCAGGACAGGACCTTCTGTCTGCCCCTGGCCACCAGGGACTCTCTGTCTCCCTCTGGCCTCATGGCCACCAATGGTCTTCCTCACTCCTCCAGGGCTGTGGCCAAAGCCCATAGTGGAAGGGGTTTGGTGCAGGGGGACTACTTAACTGGTCTAGTGGCAGGAAAGATGTTGGAGCCCCAGCTCTGCTGACCACTCTCTTGGTGGTGTGGCTGCCTCCTGTGAGTTCTCTGCACTATCACTCTTCCCTGGCAGCTCGCTACTCCCAGTGGCCTAACGTCACAGAATCGTGTCCCTCCTTTTTGTGACTCTCCCTTTCTATGTCATAGAAAACAGTCCCATTCCTAGCATTTCCCATTTTCCTGGCCCAACCATACCATGGCCTTGCTTTAAGTTATGATAAGAGGAAGCTGCATACCAAATTTGTCAGTCCTAGCTCTTACCGTTTAGGAGAAGTTCTTGAACAAACTCCCAGACACACAACAGACACAGAAAGATAGACTCACAGACAGACACACAAATCATAGATTAGATTAGATTACATTAGATTACATTAGATTAGGTTCATTTATCCCATCCTCATTGGACATGATTGTAAGATATTCAAGGACAAACCAAGGCACACTACCTCTATACTATCAAGAAAGAGTTATATATATTGTAAGGTTCTATATTATTTAATATAATAACTCACTAATTATAGCTTTCTTTACTAGTATAAGAACCTTACAATAGATGGAAATCCATGGAAATACATGTTGACAAAGTTTTCACCTGCTTTGGTTTCTTGTTGAATATACCCACCTGAGCACTTGCTTGGTAGCTGCTTTCATCACTACTCTTAGAAGAACTGGAACTGGAGGAAGAAGAGCTACTGCTGCCGCTTGGGACTTTCTTTCTTGGATACTGCAACAATTGATGAATCATCTTTAATCAAGTGACTTACCAAGACAGTTCACAGAAAGCTGTTCCACAAGTTATTTTTAACTCTTATTCTCATTGGATGAAATCCTGATCCCCCTGAAGTCAGTGAAACCAATATTTGGCCCCAAATGCACAGAGCAGAAAATGTACCTGTTTTGTGTGTACCGATGTGAACTGATACTGATAAATTTCTGGATCGGCCTGTGAAAATAAACAAGTGGAAGAAACTGCCTTGTGTTACTGCTCACAAAAAGGTGAAGTCCAAAATATGGCAAAATAAGAATTTCAGTAATGAACTAAAAACAACACTCAAAATCTGAGTGAGTCATAGAATCTCAGAAGTTAGAGACATAAAAGATCTTTATTAGGTCATCTAGTCTATCACCTGGATGGCAGAGAGCAATCCTGTACAATATATTTGTATTACTTTGCCCTGTGCTCCATATGCTTTTAGTTTCAGCTAATGTATAAAAGCAAAGTAAGAGTAAATTGTACTAGTGCCACTGGACTCTGCATCTAATTCTGCCCTCAATTATGTGAGTATCAATGAAGTTACTCCTGTGATGGGGCAGAATTGGTCCCCATATTATTAATTCATAATGCACAATGTCCTGATTTATGATAATAAAGTGAATAAAGTTACATTATTACTACTAGAAATATAAGTCACATGGATCTTAAAAAGTCTGAATAAGTTACCTGCTTTTTGGAATACTCGCTGTCACTGCTGCTGCTCCAGCTCCTAACCAGGTGCTGCTCTGTGTTTGCAGAATGGTCTTCTTCACTGCTACTACAGCTTCTGGTGCTGCTGCTGCCACCACAACTTCCTTCCCTTTGTCTACGTTGCCATATTTTGTCTTTCGTGTCTTTATTCCTGTATTTGTCGCCAACAGAAGAGGTGGAGGAGGAAGATGCTGATGAGGATGAGGATGAGGATGAGCTGGACTGATATTTAGCAGTTGGATCTGCTTGAATTTCTGCAATTTTGGCTTTATCTTTCCTGGTGGCTTGCTTCTTAAGGTGCTGATGTGCACTTCTGTTGGCAGCCTGCAAGTCCAACCAAATATTACTTTAAAATAATTATATGTTATCAAGGAAAAGTTTTAAAATTCAGTTTCTATCATCTTCAGTGGAATGTTATTCAATTTAAAACTATTTGCATGTACCTGGTGATCCAGAAATAACAACTTCAGTGCTTTGGGAATTATATATCATGTGTCACAGGGAAAATATTTACACCTTCTATTCCCTTATGTTAGAAACAATCTAAGGGATTTTGTGATTCTTCCTCCAAACCATTGGGCAGAGTTAGTCCTGTCTCTTGACACAGGGTTAGCACTGTGCCCTGTAAACCTAGCCTTTCAGATGTAGGATAGGGTAGGACACAGAGGACGCGTTTTAGAAACCCAAGGTCTCCACACTTCTCCCTTGGCTCTCACCCTTCTTTATAGCAGAGTGCCCTGAAGGGGGAGGGGGGGCTAGTAAATTTCTCATTCAGTATCTCATATATTAGCACAATGCTAGTTTTTTTTGTATTAACACTGAGCAGGAAGGTTTATATCTGTAGTAAGATGAAGGCCTAAAACATAAGCCAATGCAGCACAGGCCTGGTTTGAGGCCTGAGGCCTAGCTAACAATGGACAAAACATAGCTAACATAAAGCAAAACTAAGCTGTGAGCAAGAGGCAGGCCTCAGCTCACAGAACTTGGCACAAATAGGGCTGAGAGTACTAAACACTAATTGGTAATAGGCCCAGGTGCAGAACAATAATTGGTACTAGTGATAAGTGGAAAACCCATGATATCACTAGCTCATTAAAAAAGTCTGTGGTACCCACTCCTCACAGATACAGACTCAGATTCAGGAAAGAGTCTAAAATGACAGCATGATGGATAGAGATGATCTAATCAAACCACGAGGTACCGGGTGATGGGTTGTATCTAAGTAGTGTCAGAGAGTGGCAACCTGATACATCAGCAGTGAGGTGTGACTTGTTGTACCTGTATATAAGGTGGTGTCTTGGGGGACAGCTTTTGGATGACCTAGGGGGCAATTTCCCACTGATTGTGTCATTCCATTGCAGCAAGTACATATGCATAGTGGTTCAGTAGAGTCTACTGACAACTATTACTGTACTTCGCTTTACAATAAACCTGGCCCAGCACCTTCAATCTTTATCTGGTTTGTGTTCTTTGGGGGCTCTCTTGGGATCTGCTATGGAGACTAAGTGCACAAGTTGACATGGCACACATCACTGAGCACACACAGAAGCAGCCTTCTGGTTATCATCGTCAACAGAACCAGAGTCATGTGAGGACATCTCGGCAGTAAATCCCGACCAGCCCTCTATGAATAACTACAATATCCAAACAAACAACTCCTTTATTCGAAATGTATTAATGAAATACTGAATAGTCTGATTTCATTACGCTTTTAACTCTTCTTTTCTTGCTTTTTATTTTAACATTCTTAACCTACCTGTCTCTTCAGCATATACTTTGCGTGCTCTTTAGAAAATGTTTACAATTCTAACTAAATCAAACTCTGGGTTTTAAAAAAAAAATTCTGCAGACTTCTATCAAATTTTCCAGAACCATTTATGTTGGTTGGTTGATTGGTATTTTTTGTTATTGTTCAATTAACATTAATTTCAAACCAAAGTCAATTACCTTAAATATATTTTCAATTCCTAGGACTTTCTTCAGTTTCGTTTGAACCGCATCATCTAGAGCTGAATCATCATCTTCCTCTGACACTGGGGTTACCATCTGGATTATTCTGGAAGCTGCTCTGGATCCTGCCTGAAACTCTAGCTGTATTTTGGCAATAGCAGCATCTGTATGGACTGCACACCAGACACATGCATTAAGGAATATACTGCTTTAGCTGCACTAATGCAGATAAAGTGAAAAATGTGTGCATAACACTGTACCTGGTTTCAAAACTAATTTGACTTCACGTTCTCCAACCAACCAGTGTAGAAATGTATCTTTTAAGAATGCAGCATCTTGGAACTGGAGATTAAGGCAGGTTTGGCAACCCAAACTTTGTAATTTGCCACAAAAGACTCGTGTATAAGACTTTGCTCTGTGATGAAATTTCTCTTCTGAGCCCTAGGAAAATTTATCAGAAGCTGTTCTTTGCTGCATTAAACAGAAACATGGCATGTTTAATGGAGGGAAGTAAAAGTGACTCAAAAATTGGTCCCAGAGCTTCTCTTAAAGTGGATTCCCAAGCATGAAGGGCACTTAGCAAAGCAGAGCCTCGGGCTGTGTTGTCATTTGCGCTGATTCCCACCGGGCTTGGGAAGCAAAATGTAAATCTTATTGCCTGCCCTCCCAATACTGCCTGAGGCCGACACCTTCCATGTGGATCTGATGGCCCAGGGAAGCCTTTCTGTGGGGTACTGGGAAGAGAAAGAGAGCACCATAGATATGGATGATCCCTCCTACTGTGAAGAAACAGCCAGATATGCACACCTAGGCCGTGTCCAGACTCAGGGGTTTTTTCGGGAAAAGTAGCCTTTTCCCGAAAAAACTTCCCCTGCGTCCAGACTCAAGCCGCGTTCTTTCGAAATTAATTCGAAAGAACGCGGCTTTTCTTTCGATGGCGGTAAACCTCAATTTACGAGGAAGAACGCCTTCTTTCGAAAGTTCCTCTTTCGAAAGAAGGCGTTCTTCAATGTAAATAGGCCGTCTTCGAAAGAGAGCATCCAGACTCGCTGGGTGCTCTCTTTCGAAAAAGCGGATTTCGCTTTTGAAAGATCCGCCTGCAGTCTAGACGCGATCTTTCGAAAGAGGCTCTTTCGAAAGATGCTTTCGAAAGAGCCTCTTTCGAAAGAAGCCTGCAGTCTAGACATAGCCCTAGAGTCTACTCTGCACATACATGAGAGGAATGAGCAGACCACAGGTAAGAATTCCATCTCTTGACCCATTACATTCTACTGCGGCCATGTATATCAAGACCAGTTTCAGATCTTAGATGTTCAGAAGACTGAACACCTAACTCCCCCTAATTTCAACAGGTGTTATGGGAGCTCAGCACTTCTTTAAATCAGTTTCATTATCTAGCTACCTATCTAAATGATACAAACACGGGAGTATGAATTACCACGATGGCACGATTTCTTGAAGTCCTTTTGGGGGATTTAAAATGTTGCTCAGAGACATCCAATGCAGCTTCTTCTGGCAAAACTGATCTCCTTACTGACGTCATCTCTTCCACATTTCTTGAAATAGCATAAACTTTAGTCCTGTGGGGATAGGCATGATACACTACTGGCAAGTGATTCTATTGACAATATACTTCATTCTAACTTTTCATGGACCTGCTATTTTAAATCGAGAAGAGATAAAGCTGATGGCAGTTGGCAGAAGAAAGCAATCTGAAGAAATAACAAGTGTTTTGACTGCTCTGTTTGTTGTGGAATCTACTTACCCCTTTTCAAAAATGTCCACATCCTTGGGGCTGATGGGGCTCTGTTGCTGTTGGATTCCCATGTAACCAGCACATCTCACAGTGCTTTGTTTTAGTTGTGAATAACCATGGTAATCTATTGTCCCTCCTTGATGACCTTGACACAGATACTGCCTCTGTCATGTCCAGATTGGATAACTGCAATGCACTCCACTTGAAACTGCCCTTCACCCACACAGTGAAATGCACACTGCAACTGCTCTCCGTGTACTACTCTGGCTCCTCATCTACTTCTGGTTGAAGTCTAAGGTCTTGGTTCTAGCCTGCCAAGCCCTATGTGATTTGGAGCTAGCTCTTTTAGAGATTGTCTCTGTTTCTAAGTCCCATCGAAACCGCTGAGATGAAATGATGTGTTTTGAGGGCATTCTGGTGACATGAAGAGTTGTTGGGCACTTTCGGTCTAATCATCACCTCTGTCTCTTCTGGAACTCCTTCTCTCAGGTGGCCCTCCAACCAAAACTTAAATTTACTGCCCTACTGAGTACAGTTCAAGACACAATACTTTTCTGAACAATGGCTCTCCATTGGGCTATTTTTGGTTAATTACAGCATGCTGCTTAATGTGGACAGTTCAATTTAAAATGTTGCATATTTCTAGATATTGAAAGCATGAGATAAATGGAATGTTAGAATCATTCCGTTCTGTATGAGCCAAACAAAGGATTATGAGGAGTAAAATAATGGCAATTGTTCTATGAGTTAACTTCTGTTCAGCCATCAAAACTGCAATGGATCTGATCCAGTAGCCCTTACATAGGCAAAACCTTCAAGGGCTTCATTGCCTAGAGCAGTGTTTCTTAAACTGTGTTCTGTGGCACACTGGTGTGCCGCAAGGCAGTCGGAGGTGTGCTGCAAAGATATGGTGACCATATGTCCCTTTTTTTCTGGGACAGTCCCGGATTTAAAGATACCCAGCACTAGCACGGTGCAGCAAAAACACCCCACCTCCACCCAGCATGTAGGAGGCTCCCTTGGTGCTTTGCGTGGGCAGCCAGGGCTGCTGCCGGTGGCACTCAGTGTCCAGAGCTCCGAGCTCCCATGCAGCACGCGCCACTGTCTGGCAAACCCCTCCCACCACTGCGTGGCCCTTCCCTCCCACTGCAGGACTGCCTCTGCCATGCACCGGCAGCCCGGCTCCTCCATTCACAGGTGGCTGCCCCTGCTGCTGGAAGGGGAGGTGCACTGGTTGGAGCCGATGAGCCACTTCTCAGGGCTGCCACCAGAGTCTCAGCAGAGACCACACAGAGCCCAGCTGGAGCGCTGCAGAGTGGGGTATGTTTGGGTCCTGCCAGTGTGCTCTGTGCATGGCCCTTTCTCCCCCCCACCCCTTCCCACTCTGTTGGGGGAGTGGAAGTGCATGGACCCACTCGCTCTGCCGCACTCCACAAGCCAAATCTGGGAGGGTGGGGGCTTTCTGCCTCCCTCCTCCCTCCTCCCCCCCCCCCCCCCCCCGCGCTCCTCCTAATGGCAGCCAAAGCTGGTGCGGGGACTGGAATGTGGCACTAATATTAGCACCATGGGCAGCCCAGCTCCAGGCCTGGCAAACGGTCCTGCCTTGGCAGCATCTGGGGCCAGGGCTGCCAGGACTCCTGGGGCCCAACCACAGACTCCAGCCCTGCAAACTGGAAGGCAAAAGGTGTGGGGAGGGGCTCGGAGAGAACTAGGAGGAAGAGGGTGGGAGAGGAAGGAGCTTGTTCTGAGGGGAAGGGGCCGGACAGGAGAAGAAAGGGAAAGTCACCAAGGCCGGGGACAGAGTGGAGGAGAGACAAATGCCAGGGGGCCAAGCGGAGACAAGGAGGAAAAGAGCAGGAGGAGGTAGGGGAGGTGTCAGTGGGGGTGGGAAAGTGGAGGGGACAGGGTGATGCCAGGAGAGGACAGGGGAAGGGTATTAGGGGCAAGAGGAAGCAAGGGGATGAGGAAGTGCTGGGAGAAGGATTGAAAGGAGGGGTGGGCACAAGGAAGGCAAGGATGGAGCAAGTCATGTGTGAGGGCACAGAGGGGCATGAGAGGAACTGGGGTAGAGGATGGTGAGGGGATGGGCATCAGAGAGAAAGAAGGCAACGGGACAGGGGCAGTGAGGGAAGGAGGAAGCACCAGGAGGGTGATGGGGTGCAGGTGCCAGGCGATTCTAGGGGTGAAGCAGAAGGGCAGATACCTGCAAGGAAGAGACCAGCACCAGAGGAGAGAGGGTTCAGTGGGGGCCAAACTCATCCCCTATGGGTAAGAGGATGGTGGGAAAAGTTCTTAGAGGGTGTTAATTTTATTTCTGCTCAACAAAAATCCTTGGTGTTCCTCATAAAAAAATTGTTTGGTGTTCCTCGGTCTTAGAAAGTTTAAGAAACACTGGCCTAGAGTCAGGACTTTAGTTCCAGGTCATTAAGTGTTTAAAGGAACTGAAATTTACCACCAGTTGAACAGAAGAGATAAAACTAAACCAAATAAATATAGCTTCTGTACCTTGCAGAGACTAGCTGCATTTCCTGGTGGCAGGGAGTTGTTTCAAACTTTAAACTTTTATCTTTCATGTTTATCTTGGCATCAAATTTCAGTGGAATGTTGGCATGGAAATTGGCATGAAATTCAAGACCACTCTGAAAGTACTGTGTATTGAGTCCCACCATTGCTATTGTATGCATGTGTATGCTGAAAGAGAGGAGAAATACAAACATGTATAATCATATAAACTGATAAACATGTGCTTAGCAGGCATATTTTGAAACATACAATTTCCTTTATATAATAATCTGTTTGGAAAGCAGAGCTTGCTGCAAGAAGAGGCAAAATATCAATCAATCAATCGACCAATTTGTGGACGTGAGATCCATGTGACCAAATGCAGAATCATGTGATACATGATTTTAATACCTGCTGTTTTCACTCCTCATCCCACACCCCATTTCCTATTCTAATATTAGTAATCTCTACACCCTTCCAAACAGATGCTATTTAAAAAAAAAATAATGAGCTCCAAAAGTATTCCCCACCCCTCATGCAAAATTCCACTAGCCTGAGGCCCAGGATAACCACATTTAGTGCTGCACCAATAACAGCTTTTTTACATGTCAAATATCATGATTTTACATCTGATATCACTCATCCCTGCAGGGGCAGAATCAGAAACTTTATGGAAAATGTTAGAATCCCAGCTCACAATTTGGATCTAGCACACACAGAGCACTGCAAGGTCCTGAGAGAGCAGACTTTACCATCATGGCATTTTTAAGTATAGAAACACTATTTTATGTCTTGTTTAGAGATATTTATATGGTTCCCTCTAGTCTGGTACAACTGGGTTAATGATAATTAAGTCACCCAGCAGTGCATGCACAAAAAAAGCCTAATTCCAGGATATTTTTTTAAAACTCTCTGCAATATATGTGTCAAGTATAGAACATGATGGTGAAGTGTGGAATAACAGGCCTATGTAACACACACTTGACTTCACCCTCATGAATAATTCAACTATCCCAAATCCCATAAAATTATACCATATCATCAAATATAGTCTTCCTTACCTGGGGTTGATATCAGCACGAAGTTGCATATTGGCCTCAAAGAACTGCAAAGGTTTAAAATTGCCAGATAAAGAGGGGGAAATATTTATACCAACTGTAAGAGATAGAAAAGAATTATAGCAATGGGAAAACAATAAATTAAGGGGTTCAAAATGGAAAGTTTTGTTAAAATACAAATAATTAGCAATGAAGAAGCACCATTTCATCTTCAGAACACTTTACAGAATTAAGAAGGGCCCAGTTTTCTGCTTATAGTGCCTACTGTAATGAATCAAGTGCTCCGCACATGTATCCAAGGGCAGCATTTATCCCCAGCTAATTAATTCACACACCATGTATGATGTAGTTTTGTATTACTACCTCCATACTAGAAACAGAGAACCTGAGACAATGAAGCTAGGTGTCTTGCCAAGACTACAGAAGAATTTCATGTTAGAGCTGGGATTAGAACTCTGAAATTCCTACAAGTTAAGTTGGAACCATTAAATGATGCTTTTCAAAGCTCACCATTGGCTGCAGCATGTATCACACCAGTGCTATATAAACTGAGTTCCAGGGGCAGACCCACACAGGTAGGGACAATGTGCCGAACTTCTCCTGCCAATATTCCCAGTGTCCATTGTCCTGCAATGCCTCTTTGGATTTGATTGATCACGTTTTTCACTAACATGTGACCATCTGATGATTCAGTCAGAGCCTACAAAGGGACAAAGATCCAGAAGATTAAGTGGATGGAGGAGAGGGGTAAGGAAGCTATGAAGCCCTTCAGACAAAACAGACAAATAGGGGCAATCAATACCTTCACTGTCTGTTGAATGAACTCCTTGTTGATGTCAGCAAAGGCGAGCTCATGACCAAATGCTTTTACATAGGCTGATATAAGTGGATTTTCAGGAGGCAATTCCTTCCATCCCAGAAGCTAGAGAAAAAAGGTTGCTTTACATACAGGACTGTGTTAACAAATATTGGGTCAAATTGTGAGGCTGTTACCTAGGTTTATTCAGGCAAAACTACTATTGACCTCAGTGTAAATTTGCCCATGTAGCACCTGGGTAAGGACCATGGTAAACTGCAGGTTACATACAAAAACAATGCTAATAAAAATCCTACACAGCAATCTTTAAAAAAAATTGATATATGGTATTTTAACATGCACTTTCAATTTTGTATTAATTATTATGATCAACTACAGTGGCCCCAATGAAGAACCAGAGCACCTTTATGCTAGGCACTGACACATCTACAGTGAAAACATGCGTGAATATCCCCCAAACCTTCAAGTGTATGGTTAGATACATCATTTGGGTCTTACTCCTGCATTTCTTATTCACTAACATCTCTGTGGGAGTTTTGGCCAGAGGCATTCCAGTCATATAATCAAACAGATGTGAAGAATGAATACACATACCGTTTTCTCAAGCACCTTCAGTTTTTTGTATGTGTCATATTCAGCAAATAGGACATTCTGTTTCCTAACAAGGTCTGATAGACCTTGTGACTGGAGAGCCACCTATGCAAAATAAATAAAATCAGGCAGACCAAAATATGACAGTTAAAATAGAGAGTGGAGGAGTATCAACAATTAGTCTGGACTAGGTGAAAGCTATATTAACCCATTAATGATGGAGAGAAAAAATATGGAGGGACAGATTTAACCATTGTAATTAGCAGTCACGACTCCATTAAAGTCAGTAAAATTGCATCTTTATATCTAATAACGGATTTGGCTCAAAGAGTAGTGGAAAATCCCTACTATTTAATCTTTACACACATATGTGTGTAAAGGCACTTATGGTTCAAGTTTATAGGCAGATATTCAATGAGCCTTATGAGATTTCCCTTTCTTTTGTTATATTTATATCCATACTGAATGCATTCATAGCCTTTCTCATCTGAGTCTATTGGCCAAGAAGGCCAAGGACAATTGCAATTAGACTCCAGTCTCAGGCCTTCCCTCTGTACCACCCACCACTTAGGGATATGAGCAAATGCCACAGTCCATCCAGAAGGCTTCCATGAGAAATATTTATATCAGTTTGATTGTTGTTCTAAATATAACACATACCTCAACAAAATCAGTTGCGGTATTTGCATAGTAGCCTCTCAGTTTCATAATTATTGCAGATGGCACCATACTTCTTGGACTGTTCATGAGATAGACTCTTCCAATTGCACCAACCCTATAATCAGCTACAGCAGAAATCAAAATATAGCAAGAGGTTTGGTTTTCATTGTGGTGGCCATTGATTTCTTGGGCACATAAGGCATAGTCACCTTCTGTGTGCAATCATGTAATGAGTCTGTCAGCCCTGATTTCTATACGTTGCCCAATCTTTATATGCAAAGTGTCTCTAGGGGGAGGCTTTCGGACCATGTCCATTCTGACAGGTGAGATAGAAGGCCTTAGGAATATTGGATGTACATAAAAAACTCAGTTCATGGCTGAAGTCTAGATATCTGTAGCACTTTCCATAGAAACTGAGGCATCTATAGTTTAGGAAGTCTACATGTTTTTCCTACTCCACTATTGGACAAATCCCACTTTCAATGGCAGGATTTCAGTTGAAAAAAATAGGATTTCATGGCTTTTCTGGGGGAATTTTTTAAGGTGTAATATTAGCCAAAGCAGTTCCAATGCATATCTGGTACTCAC
Organism: Pelodiscus sinensis; assembly: GCF_049634645.1. Classification (NCBI taxonomy): domain Eukaryota; kingdom Metazoa; phylum Chordata; order Testudines; family Trionychidae; genus Pelodiscus; species Pelodiscus sinensis. The sequence continues at coordinate 29,716,026 of NC_134719.1, forward strand.
GATAATAACCACCAATGTGAATAACTTTGCTGTAACGATAGTTCATCCTGTCAAGTCTTGGGCTCAGTAGTTTAATGGCAATGTTGCAAGCAGCAGATCTAAGTAAAATGGATAATAACTCTGCATAGTAACTAAATTCACTTTGCATTTATACTTGGAAAATGGTAATGGAAATCACTATTTACAGTGGTAAATTTTACTTCTCTTTTTACTTACACATTATAGAGTTGTGGGATCCTGTTTATTGCCAAAGCCTTCATATGGGAATATGTGAAACTGGCAACCTGCAAACTGCTCTCCTTTAGCAAAGCATTGGCCATAGATGTTATGAGAGAAAGAGCAGGCTTAGTTTCAAAGATGACAACACAAGTCATCATTCGGACAGTTGGATCAAGTGAATGGTCCACAAAGATCTGGAGAAGAATTTCCTGTACCTGGAGGGGGAAAACACAGTTTCAGATTCTGATAACTTCTTAGGGGTGTATTCTCCCTTTAAAAGAATACAATTTGCATTGGTGAGTTACCCACACTTATTATGGGGAGAATAAAACTGAAAGTATACCCTTCTTTTGCAATGGGCACTGATGGGCAACAATAAGTACCGTCGAAGCACAATGAACAGAAGAGGGAGATTGTCTTGAATAACATGCCCAGTCTTTCAGCCATAAGGATGACCTAATTCCCACTAGAATAGTGATAGAAAGGTAGCCGTGTTAGTCTGGGGTAGTTGAAGCAAAATGCAGGACAATGTAGCACTTTAAAGACTAACAAGATGGTTTATTAGATGATGAGCTTTCGTGGGCCAGACCCACTTCCTCAGATCAAATAGTGGAAGAAAGTAGTCACAACCATATATACCAAAGGATACAAATAAAAAAAATGAACAAATATGAAAAGGACAAATCACATTGCAGAACAGAAGGGGGATGCGGGGGGGTGGGAAGGGGGAGGAAGGAAGGTAAGTGTCTGTGAATTGCTGATATTAAAGGTAGGGAGAGTGGGATGTTTGTGAGTTAATGGTATTACAGGTGATAATTGGGGAAACTGTCTTGGTAATGGGTGAGAAAGTTCAAAGTCTTGTTAAGTCCTTGTTGGCAAGTGTCGAATTTTAACATGAATGACAGTTCAGAGGATTCCCTTTCAAGTGCAGATGTAAAAGGTCTTTGTAGCAGAATGCAGGTGGCTAAGTCATTTAGAGAGTGTCCTTTCTGGTTAAAGTGGCAAGAAACTGTTTTCTCTTTGTGATCTTGTCTGATATCTGTTTTGTGGGCATTAGACAAGATCACAAAGAGAAAACAGTTTCTTGCCACTTTAACCAGAAAGGACACTCTCTAAATGACTTAGCCACCTGCATTCTGCTACAAAGACCTTTTACATCTGCACTTGAAAGGGAATCCTCTGAACTGTCATTCATGTTAAAATTCGACACTTGCCAACAAGGACTTAACAAGACTTTGAACTTTCTCACCCATTACCAAGACAGTTTCCCCAATTATCACCTGTAATACCATTAACTCACAAACATCCCACTCTCCCTACCTTTAATATCAGCAATTCACAGACACTTACCTTCCTTCCTCCCCCTTCCCACCCCCCCGCATCCCCCTTCTGTTCTGCAATGTGATTTGTCCTTTTCATATTTGTTCATTTTTTTTATTTGTATCCTTTGGTATATATGGTTGTGACTACTTTCTTCCACTATTTGATCTGAGGAAGTGGGTCTGGCCCACGAAAGCTCATCATCTAATAAACCATCTTGTTAGTCTTTAAAGTGCTACATTGTCCTGCATTCTAATTCCCACTGGCATCAGAGGGGAGTATGTTGTGTGCAATTAGAGAAGAATCAAAGCAATTTGTATTCACCATGGCTTACACAACTTGCTATCAGTGGAACTTCCGTACAAAGATTGTAGTCACTCAATACTACAGTAATGAGCACTGTATAAAGGTACAGACATACAAACAATGGATTAACTCTCTCTTTCTCTTTCTCTCTCTCTCTCTCCCCTATATTATTCCCTCTAACCATATTATTTAAGTTAATAAAAAATCACAACATATAGTGTAGTAAGCAGTATTCTTTTTCATCTGGAGAATAATTCTGATAAACAATCCTAAAAAACAAGATAGTGCCTATGCTCATTACTTTTTTATAGTTTTACTGTTTGGAATGCCACCTATTGAAAATTCCACTGATGTCAGTGTGAGCTTTGAGTGGACAGCAACTGAATGATCAAGAACCTCTGTAAAACTGATTATATAATTTTATGTGGTTTTTTAATATATCCTTCCTTGCATATATCAACTTTCACCTTATGCACCGATCTATTATCTATGCCCAGCCTTATATATGTGAAGAGCTAAGGGCTGCTCCGCAGCTGTATAAATTGCTATAGATACACCACAAGGGCTAAGTGGGCCCATGCTACTTTACACCAGCTGGGGATCCATCCCATATGCATTTCCTAGCAGTGCTAAAAACAAAACAATCAACAAGCATGGAAAATGGAGCCAATTTTGAACATCATGCTAAAATTATTTAACAAAATTGTACTCATTCTGAATTAAAATAGGACCACTTCTTGTCTTAATTTTAAAGTCTCAGGCACAGCATGGTATATTGCAGCACTGTTTCTACTGCCATGAACTTTGATCACAATTCATAAATTATTTTGAGCTAAAACTCACTTAAACTGTAGTTAACGGCTAAACTCTTCTTGATTTCAATGAGAGCAAGGTCAAAGGTAGAGCAGGGGTGGTAAATACCTGTCCGAAAGACGAATCCAGTCCAAATGGGTTAGCTCCTGGTGGGCCCCCACTGCTATATTTATGTGCACAGCTGCAGGTATCGGCAATTGCAGCTCCCATTGGACATGGATCACTGTTCCTTGCCAATGGAGCTGTGGGAATTTGCAATGCCTCCCACTGCACCCAATTGCTGGAAATGGCAATCTGCAGCCAACAGGAGCTGCAAGCATGATACCTGCAGCTGTGCAGGTAAATATAGCAGCAGCAGCCTGCCAGGAGCTAACCCTGGTGAACCTCCATCATGTATGCCCACTTCCAGGGTAGAGATTTTAATTGTGTACACAGTCTTACAGGTTGAGGAAGACACCTTATACAATGTGAGCCAGATTCTCAGTTTGGGCAAATCAGTGCAGTTCCACTGAAGTTAATGTAGCTATGTTGATTTAAACTAGCTGAGAATCTGGGTGGGCCCTGGTGAGTACCTAATATTGCATACTGATTTCACAAACACTGTGCCACTGACTTGATCTGTACTACATCCCGTATTCTTTATGTCCAATGAGTTTGTTTAAACTATAGTTTTACTTACTTTTGCAGGATCTTTCCTGGCTATTTTTCTCAAGGCCAAAACAGCATCAATATAAATTGTAACTGGAAAAGCCTTTGCGGCAGGTGAAAATATCGGCAAGAACTTCAGGATGCGCTTGATACAGGCTGGTTCTCCTGCATTGCCCATTGCTTTTAGAGCCAAAGCCATGTCATCTTCACTGTTCTTGCTGATTGCCTCAGCTGCAAGGTCATGGAGGGGCTGCAGACAAAACAAGAATGTGTAAATTAGATGTGTACATTGCTATCCTTGCCCTCTGTGAATTAGACCTTGCACTTCAAGACCTTGCCCTATTCTTTGAGCTGAACCTTCCTCATTTCACTCTCAGGTTTCCATTACAATATAATGCAGAAAAGAGCAAGTAGCACTCATTGATTTAGACTAGTGAAACTTTGCTGGCGATAACTTTGCCAGAATTTACAGAGAGGGTGTCTCTCTCAGTGTTTCTATTGCAGCCCCCAGAACTCCACCGAACTGGACCAAATTCAGGGCTGACAACACCTCTGGCCTCTCCATTAAATTCAACTTGGCACTGCTAAATGTGTTCCGCTGTCTTCGCATAACTTCATCTGAATGTTTTCTGCTTTCCAGATTCATAGGCTAAGATTTACCCACATAACTAGGACAGATAACTTTGGTACAGGCATTGCTTTGTTTAATCCTTTTGTGCTGGTTTTCAAGGTTTGAACACATTCTGTTGTCAAGAGACTATCTTGATATTCTGGTACTTATGCACCTCCATAGTCAGAAGACAATGATCAGAAAAAAACTGAGATGGTGTATAATCATGAAGTTTCTTTTTAAGATAGTTATTGTAGGAGCCATGATGTGTAATATCCCTGGAGCTTCCAAACATACCTTTATCATGGTATTGAGGTGTGATAGGACCAATGTAAAATATGTATATGTAGGAACATGTACCATAATACTCTTACAATAATCCTACAAGTTGGCATGCATTGCAAATTCAATTTCAACTTGTTAACAGAATCCATTTTTCTTAGGGACTATCACGACTTGAATTCAAATTCTGAATGTTTCAGGACATGTTTTCCAAAGAACTTCAATTCATCTTCTAATTTTGTTTGCAGGTTTTGCACTTGATCACGGGTGTAAATAACTGAAGTTAAACCTCTGTTGACCTAATTTAAACACAACTAGGTGGGAACAAAATTAGAAGCAGTTTCTGAAATTTCTTCACATCTTAAAAATCTGAAATGAATCCCCCTCACCTGAAGAATTTCTTTAGGACAAGATGGTGCCACAGCACAATATCTGTTTATCATGGAACCATATGCCAGGTAGGCAAGCTTGCGTAGCATAGGAGCTCTTTGAATTTGGATGCTGGTCATTAGATCCTGCAGAAGTAAGACACATCTTAATATTGGTATCCAGCAGAGATCATAGTTAGCTGAATGTTCACATTACTATCTAGGATTTTCCTTGGTTTTTCAGATATACAACCAGGATATGTCACTGCTATGATATTATTGATGGTAACTATTTTTTTCTCACCTACTAATGATCAGAGTAGGTCTAAATTGTCCAAGTTTTCTGTTTTTGGTAGAAAAAAATTATGCTCATTTTCATAGCCTGGGGGGCGAGGGGGGTTTAAAAATACCCAAGGTGTCTAAAAATTTCAGTTTATTTTTCAGAAAAATTTCACTGAAAAATTGCTTTAAAATGGCAACACTTTTCTGAACTTCACAGTGAACTATTTTAAAGAGGAAGTGTGTCACATCCACAACATATAATTGTGCAAATTCACTAATAAAAATAGACTCTGATCTGGTAGTAGAAGGAGGACCCAACAGATACAACACAATACCCCAATATCCTGGATAGCACAATTTGCTTCAATAACGAAACCCTATAGACAACTATATACAAGAAACCCATGGATTACCACACCTGCCTTCATAGATCCAGTACCCACCCCAGACACACTAAGAAATCTGTTATTTAAGCCAGGGACTTAGATACCACAGAATATGCTCCAAGGAGAAAGTCCAGAATGTACAATTTAACATATTTAAAACCTCCTTTGCCACACAATGACATTCCCCCAAAGAAGTAGTTCATGTCAAGGAACAAGCCACCCAAATACCCCCGGAAAAAACACAATACAGAAAAACCTCCCACTTTGACTACACACACCTAGTTGCTTCCTACAATATGCTGGGTATCAATCAACAAATTATAATTCAGACTTGACGGACACCACATCCAGAAATATATCTTTCCCAAGCCCTCACTTCTGGCCCTCAAACAATTGCCCAGTCTCTCCAAACTCATCATGGGAAGCAAGCTCCACACATTCCAGATCCTACCAACTCAAAGCAGCAACAGACCCAGCCAGAACAACAGATGCAAAACTTGTGTATCTCCTCTGCTACCATGATCAACAGCAGCCCCCCACAACACACCTTTAAAGATCAATGGATCTTACACATGCCTGTCACTAACTGCCCCAAGAACAACTAAATGGGTAAACCAGAAAATCACTCTGTTACTGAGTGAGCTCACGCCCCAAAATGATAAAAGATAAACATGCCATGTCAGGCCTGGACAAGCACTTTGCATAAAATGACAACTCCATATCTGAGCCCTCAGTTCTTGTTCACAAAGGAAATCTGTGCAGCACCTTCAAAAGGTGAGCCTCAGAGTTTAAATTTGTAACTTTGCTACATACTAAAAATCATGCCTACCTTCATGCCTCCAGATATGTCTACCTTCATACTTCCAGCTTCCATCCTAGACACACCACACAATCCATTGTCTACAGCCAAGCACTAAGGTACAACCGCATCTGCTCCAACCCCTCAGACAGAGACCAACATCTACAAGATCTTCACCAAGCATTCTTGAAACTACGATACCCGCACAAGGAAGTGAGGAAACAGATTAACAGAGCCAGACATGTACCCAGAAGCCTGCTACTACAAGACAAGCCCAAGAAAGAAACCAACAGAACACCACTGGCCATCACCTACAGTCTTCAACTCAAACCTCTCCAACGCATCATCAGTGATCTACAACCCATCCTGGTCAATGATCCCTCACTTTCACAGGCCTTGGGAGGCAGGCCAGTCCTCGCCCACAGACAACCCGCCAACCTGAAGCAAATTCTCACCAGCAACTATACACCACACCACAGTAACTCTAACTTAGGAACCAATCCATGCAACAAACCTCGGTGCCAACTCTGCCCACATATCTACACCAGTGACACTATCACAGGACCTAACCAGATCAGCCACACCATCACTGGTTCATTCTCCTGCACATCTACCAATATAATATACACCATCATGTGTCAGCAATGCCCCTCTGCTATATACATCGGCCAAACTGGACAGTCCCTATGTAAAAGAATAAATGGATACAAATCAGATCTTAGGAATGGCAATATACAAAAAGCATAGTCAAAGAACCGGGGATTTAAATAATCCCCGCTTCATTAAAATAAAAATGGCCGCCACTCTGTGCCGATGATCAGCTGATCCGGCACAGCGCCGCAGTCTAGACACGGTGCGGTCGACAAAGGAAGCCTTTGTTGATTGCTCCAGTATACCTTGTGAAACTAGGATTATTTAAATCTCCGCTTCTTTGACTATGCCGAGTAAACTATTTTACATGGCTCCATCGACGGAGCCATGTAGTCTAGACACAGCCTTGGTGTTCACACCTCCACATCAGCTGCTAGAAGTGGGCCTCACCCTCCTTGACTGAATTAACCTCGTTATCTCTAGCCTTATTCTGACCTGCATATTTATACCTACCTCTGGAAATTTCCACTACACGCATCTGACGAAGTGGGTCTTTGCCCACGTAAGCTTATGCTCCAATACATCTGTTAGTCTATAAGGTGCCACAGGACTCCTTGTCGCTTTTGCAGATCCACACTAACATGGCTTCCCCTCTGATACTAAAAATCATGGTTGTAATAAAGACACTGGATTTATGGCTTTTTGCAACAATCTGTAACCCACTACCCTCCCACTTTTTTTATCCTATGGCTACAGTGATGTTAACAGGTCACTTCAACCTGAGTAGTCTCTAAGGATGTACCTGCTTATGGTAAACAATCTGTTCTTGTGTTTAGTATGACAATAAGGGCAGTCCTACATTGCAGCATTACTTTGGTATAACTATATCTGTCAGGGCTGTGAAAAATCCAGTAGTTATACCAACCTACTTGCCAGCATAGACAGTGCTATGTCAGTGGAGGGGAGGAGGGGCTCACCTCGCTGACATCACTCCCCGCTCTCATGGCGAATTAGCTAAGCTGATGGACAAGCTCTCCCCCATCACTGTAGAGCATCTGCGTTAAAGTGCTACAGCACTGTAGCTGCACACATACAGCTGTGCCTATGCAGCATTTTAAGTGTAGACCCCCTGCACAAATTGAAAAAGAGCTCTGTGTGGTTCAGAAGCGTGTGTCTTTCACCAACAGAAGATAGTCCAGTAAATGATATTACCTCAACACCCACCTCCCATTGTTTCTCTGGTAGAATTACAAGACAACAGAATGAGGAATGACTCTATCTCCTGTACTCACTGCTACAGCTTGTAAAGAATCGTCATCAGCTTTGGATAAATGGAAGGCGAGTGCGATAGTCATAGCTGATTCCATATAGCTGAAGTCCCCATTATGAATTTTCTGCTTAAGGAACATGAAAGTCTCAGTAGTTCCCGCTGCACAGATTGCACTCAATAACCAGCGCCTGTAAACAAGAGGAGGCATCTATTATTTTCATTTTCAGACTGTCTCCATTCAGAAATGTTGATTAAGAGTGATGCAGTCAATTACCTATATTGAGGTTTATCAGCAACTTGTTTCCAAAGAGACTTGAGATTTTCAGGGGTTGCTACACGACAAAGCTGGATAAGTTCTAAGAATTTGGTTGGAGCTTCTCTATTGTATACTTGTTCATTATGCTGAATTAATTTTTGCAGTATTTCTACTATCTGTTACAAAAAGAAAAGGCAGAAGGGATTACAAGATTCTTGTCTTAAATGTCTGAAATAATTTGCTGATCTTCCATTAGCTTTATAAAAAATGAATGAGTATAAAATATTAAGCATCTTATACCTGTGATTCAGGATTTTTCATCTTTATTAAATGAATTGGCATCTGGAGTAGTTCTCTTGAAAAATGGTAGCGAAGACTTCCATAGTTTTGCAACTCAATTTCTGATGTGCTTACTTGATTGCTTTTAATATCATTCAAAGTAAGTTCTTGTCTGCAAAGAAAAGAGTGAAATGCATCCATAACGTTTTATTTTGGGCGTTCCATTTGCCTAAGCTAGATCCAGTGGATATTAGCACTGAATGAAAGATACCCAATAATAATTTCACAATATCTGCAAAGGGATCTGAAAATTCTCAAATGTATTCTTTATTCAAAATCATATTTTAAATTCCTTGAAGATATCATTTTACATTTGCAGTTTGTGAACAAACGATCTGTAAGAACATTAACATGTTGGCTATTTACATAAGCCATCTGGGTGTCGGGAGACTTAACTGAAGTTTGTAAGCATGTGGAGATCTCTGGCTAAAAAGAGCATGTGTAAAATGTAAGTGTGTATGAAAATTGCAACAACATGAACATTTTTACAGTAAAAAGTTCAAATTTAAATCTCACAGCTTCTCTATAATTTTAACAAGACAAGCTGAGGAGAAGCTAATACTAACAGCATCTGACACATTTCTCAGATGTTTCACTTTACTTACCCATGGAGGTACCCTATGCAAAAGTGAAATGCCACAAATAGCAATTTGGGCTTCATTAATTGCAGAGAAAAAAATTGGAGATAGGCGGAGACACATAGGGCCAGATCACTCCTCTGAATGACAAAAACTAACAAAAGAACAGTCCAGTTGCAGCAAAACAAACTCTTGGTGAATGTATTTTAACTGCATTCTCCCAGTTCTGATTATTTACTGCTTATTTACAGTATAATGTCTGAGGCTTACTTTGCTTCTATGACAGCAACACCAGCAGGTTCACTAAAAGGAGAGATCTGATAGACCTGCTGAGACACAGCTTCTGTGATCAAGGCACCAGCATCTGTGTATTTCATTTTGTAGGTGAATGCAGCTGTTCCTTTTATGATCTTTTCTTTCTAAAAGGGAAAAGAAGTTCACATAGTAAATTGAAATAGACCATTGTTTAACTCTGAATTTGTGCTGAACAGGCTATTTGCCAGGATAAGTAGGGATGGTGTCCCTAGCCTCTGTTGTCAGAGCTGGGAACAGGTGACAGGGAAGGGATCACTTGGGCTACGTCTACACTGGCCCCTTTTCCGGAAGGGGCATGTAAATTTCAGCAGTCGTCGTAGGGAAATCCGCGGGGGATTTAAATATCCCCCGTGGCATTTAAATAAAAATGTCCGCCGCTTTTTTCCGGCTTTTAAAAAAGCCGGAAAAGAGCGTCTAGACTGGCCCCGATCCTCCGGAAAAAGTGCCCTTTTCCGGAGGCTCTTATTCCTACTTCAAAGGGCACTTTTTCCGGAGGATCGGGGCCAGTCTAGATGCTCTTTTCCGGCTTTTTTAAAAGCCGGAAAAAAGCGGCGGACATTTTTATTTAAATGCCGCGGGGGATATTTAAATCCCCCGCGGATTTCCCTACGACGACTGCTGAAATTTACATGCCCCTTCCGGAAAAGGGGCCAGTGTAGACGTAGCCTTGATGATTACATTGTTCTGTTAATTTCTTCTGGGGCACCTGGAATTGGCCATTGTCAGAAGACTGAATACTGAATACTAGGCTGGCTGGACCTTTGGTCTGACCCAGTATAATTGTTCTTATGAGCCAAATTCACCATTGAAATGATTATACTCCATCTCTATTTAAATCAGCTCAGTGATAGATGTATATGCCTGCAGTTAATTTGGCACTATATGTTTACATCTTACATACCAGTGGGCAGGTAGCACAAGGGCGGATGTAAGCCATTCCAATGTTCTTCGCCACTTTATCCTGGCAGTTGTTGAGGTCTTTGGTTTTGGATACCGTGACTTGATTTGTTTTCCTGTCTTCCTGAATAAGGTAACTTGTATGGCAGACACCTTCAATCCCGGCCTATAGAGATTGACAGAGTTCAATTGCATTCCTCATTTACGACGGACTTTCATTCCAAGACAAGGAACAGGTGAGCAAGTAACCTAACTGGAAACTGTGGAATTATAATACAAAATGATTGTTTGTTCTTATGAGAAAGTAAAATGAGAAAGGAAATACAAACCTCTTGCAGATTATATGCATTCTGTGACTTTTTGACAGTTATCTGCAACATGTTCAGAATCCCTCTCACTAAGTTAACACATGTCACAGGCGTATCTTTTGGGGCATAAATGTTACCAAACTGCCCTCTGTTGTATTCAAACTTAAAGAATTGGGTGAAACATGATGCAATTGTCTGGATGAGCTTGGAAGATCGAATGACTGGATCTGTGGGCCAGATTCCATTGTACTCCTCCAGCTGTGGAGAACGGATCTGAGAACAAAATTCAGAAAACATGCCTGTCAGAATGTTGGTCAATTAAAACTGTTTCCCCAAGAGAAGAAGCTGAGCTACATCACAAATCCACTTGTCCAAACATCGCATAGAATGATTTCCTTTCTTTTCCTGCAAGTCCAGCTGGAAAGAAGCTGTCAAGACACAATTTCCACAAAGGATTTCTGCCCATCCAAAGTTCTGACAGAGAATAAAACCATGCAACCTTCATTAGTCCCACAAACCAGGTAGGGCCATTTGAATGTTCAGGTGGAGAGTGAAAACTCTGATTACCCAGACTATCTGCTTCCCTATCTCTTCCCTGCAGTAAGCTTGCACACAAAGCATTCTGGGAAATGCTGCCAAACGCTGCTTCTGTGCACCTCCATATACCAATGCTTAGAATTACAGATGCTGGCCACAGAATTACATGAAAACTCATGAACATCATTGGCTGGGAGAATGAGAAGACCACTGTTTTTAATAGGGGAGCAGGAAAGATCTCTGGTTCCTACCAACACAGGTCTTATGCCTTTCCCTCATGAGATGGTGAACCAGTTATACTGCTAGCAGCCAATAAAGGGTGTTTAATTTTACAAGTACATGCTGGTAATCTAGAGATGTGGAGGGGTAGGGGGACATCTATCTATCATTCTAATTTTATTCTAAGTCTTGTTTAGTGACTGCTAAGTGTGGCTTGCCACTTTGTCATTTTAACCTACATAAGTATTCCATAATTGAGGCCATGTCGTCACTTACCAGGAGATCAACACTGTGGCGATCAATATCCATGGGGTTGATCTAGCAGATCTAGTAAGGATGCACTAAATCGACCACTGATTGTGCTCCCGTTGACTCTAGTACTCTACCAGGTCATGAGGAGTAGGGAAGTTGACAGGAGAGTTTCTCCTGTCAACTCCCCACAGTGGGGATGCCGTGATAAGTCAAACTAAGGTATGTCGACTCCAGCTACGCCAGTCACATAGCTGGAGTTGCATACTTTAGTTAGACATTTTCCCCTAGTATAGACCTGGCCTCAAAATCCTTGCATGTTGCCCTCAGTAATGTAAAGACAGGGTTACATAATCAATAGGCTTTTAGGGTCAACTTTTGGTGTCTTTTACACCAGTGAAACTTATTGGCTACGTCTAGACTGGCATGATTTTCCACAAATGCTTTAAACGGAAAAGTTTTTCCGTTAAAAGCATTTGCAGAGAAGATCATCTAGATTGGCACGGATGCTTTTCTGGAAAAGCACTTTTTGCGGAAAAGCGTCCGGGCCAATCTAGATGCGGTTTTGCGCAAGAAAGCCCCGATTGCCATTTTCGCCATCGGGGCTTTTTTGTACAAAACAATACCACGTTGTCTACACTGGCCCTCTTGTGCAAAAGCATTTGTGCAAGAGGGCTTTTTCCCAAACGGGAGCAGCATAGCATTTCCGCAAGAATACTGACAAGCTTACATGAGATCATCAGTGTTCTTGCAGAAATTCAAGCGGCCAGTGTAGACAGCTGGCAAGATTTTCCGCAAAAGCACTTGCTTTTGCGGAAAAACGTGCCAGTCTAGATGCAGCTATTGAGTTCAACGGGGTGACTTTAGTATAACTGACCAGAATTTAGCAAAGGGAATAAATAGTTCTAACAGATGTAATATTTCCATTCAGATATTTCATAGTGTTATTAGTATTCAATAGATACGATGAGGTACGTAGTAAGCAATATTGGTGTGGCACAAATCCATTTGTTAGAGTGACTATAACAAAGAAAAATAGCTTCTGGACTATATACTGGCAGTGTGAATTAAATATATATGTGACATTCCCCCACATTTGTCTCATTTCTATTTGCCTTTTCTCTTGCCCTGTTTTAAATTGTTGAATATATTTTTTCTAAGGAATAGGAATACTCCTAGAGCTGGACTGTTATTGTTGTAATTCACCAGTTCTGATGAAAAAAAAAAAAGATAAATAACATTGAAAAACCTGACAGTGGAAACAGGATATAAAATCAGGCATGACATTTTATCTACACCATTCAGCTTTCCTCAAGCTTTGGAAAATATACCACAAAATTATTTGCTTATTTATTATTTATTCTTTAATTTGTATTAGCTTTCTTTTTAAAACTTGATGTTTGTCTGATAAAGCATTTGCAAGGACAATCGTTTTAATAAATGCCTCTAGTATCTTTGAAGCATAAAGGGTAATTATGTGACTACAGCCTTCAAGCAAATTCTGTAACTTCATTGTGAAATAGCGCCTATAGATCAGGTGCCAGCTCCTACTTCTCTTGAAATCAACAGGTATTTTGCCATTGGCCTCTATGGTAGCAGGAGCTATTCCTGATCTGTAATTTTCCATAAGCAATCTGAGTTCTTCAAAGCTTTTTGGGGGGCTTTGGCTGTGGAGTGCTGAGTGTTCTGAACTCCTCAGCTTCCAGCAAAGCCAACAGGAGATGGGGTTATTCAGCAACTTGCAGGATAGGTATAAGGCCAATTCTTAGGTCTGGCTGAGCTGTGCTCAGTACATAACTCTGCTGGGGGCAAAGAAGTCTTTGCACCACTTTCATCACCACATCCTGGAGTTTCCCAGAGACCATACAGCTACTATCACAACTAAGAGCAGCCTTAGTGCTGCTCTAATTTGGAAAGGTCTGCAATAGTTCTGCATTGCAGCAGCCAAAGACATGCCTCCCCTCCCCATCTACCTGCTTAACTGAGCACCTACACTTGGACCTGGGAGCAGGGCATAGAGCTGAATACACTGACTCAGCACGAACTGGGGATTCGCCCATGTATGTGGTTATATCAGAGCCAAAATAGGGCCCTAGGATTCTAATGTGGCTGTTTTCCGGCTGCCAGTCCATTACACATGCTTGTGGTATTACTATAACTTCCATTACTATTTAATAATGTATCTTCCTTTGCTTGCATGCTTTCCTTCATATACATTGGAGCGGGGAACATACGGCCCAGGGACCGGATCCATCCCCTGGCTTCCCTGGATCCACCCCCCAAAGCTCCTACACACTCTCTCCCACCTAAACCCCACATTGCAAGCACATTTCCCAGCAACCCCCTTCCAAGCACTGAACCCCTCATTTTGACCCCACCCAAGAGCTTAGGAGTGCCCACAAAATCCCCTCTAGTATGTGAGGAGAATGTGGGGAGTTTCTTTCTGCTTTTCAGCCAGGGGTCACATCAGTGACTTTTTTGTTTGTTTCTCACTTTTGTGCAGCCCCCGACTGATTTTTCTGTGGGTCAGCAACCCCTCACCTGATAAGGTTCTCCACCCCTGATCTACATTGTCATTTACCTTCAGCATGTGATAGTTGTTTGACAATCCACTGATCTCTACTTTGCATGTCAGCTTCAGCCCAGTTCTTGCCAAACCTCTGTCTTGCAGACCATGCAGAATGAGGCCTTCATAGCTGTACAAGTAGGTCTTTCTGTCCCTAAAACTAGGTTCTAATAAAAAAAAAGTAATTGAAGTATCTACTTGTGCTAACATTTTTGTGACATTATAGTTCATCATTATTCATTACAACAAAAAGTCACATGCCCAAATCTACCACCAGAAAAGTAGGAGAAGTCAGTAGGAGATGTACCAGTCTATCCAATGGCAGAGTTATTAACTAAGAATGATCAGTAGACTTACCAATGTCATATTTCTGACTTCCTGTGGGGAAAAAAATCAAATGGATGTGTGAGACTCTGAAAACAACTATTTTGACTTCACATTTAATATACTGGCTGATCCATAAAACTCCAGTAAAGCTTGTGACTAGGATTTTAAAGAGTGTCCAAGGGAAGTCTCACGCTATATCACATGAAAGTCAACAAGATTTGGGTGCTTAATTCCCTCTAGGCCCTTCTGACCATCCCAGCCAAGTATTATTGGAAAAAGGAACTTACCCACAAACGTGAAAACCAGTGCCAGAATGAGTCTCTTCATCGTGAAGATGAAAGACAACCTCAGGAAAACATGCAGCTTTTATAGAAGAAGAATTATTAACTGGTGGTCACTGCTGGGGTGAACTTTTGTTGCGTTATCAACTTTTTATCAAGTTACTCAAACAATTTTTTTTCTGATGCTGTTGACTTTTTTTATTCTGAACTGAAAGTATCATTGGCATATTCTCACGTTGATCGTCCCACCCTACACATTTATACCTTTTGAAAATAACTTTCAAAACAGGGCTGCTTTTTTAGGCTTTTTAAAAGGATCGTTTTAAAATAAACTATTAATTCAGAAGGAAAATTATTGATGATCCTTATTTTCTGGATGTTTCTGGTGCTTTAATGTTTGTGATAACTTTGTCCTGGTTATTCTGACCTGACACAAGGCACGAGATCTTATCTAACTGATAATGGCTCAGCAGAGTTGTGTAAAAACACCAGACAAGTTGCGTGTCACAAGGTTGTCATTACCTTAGGAACCACACACAAAAAAGTTTTATTTTAAGTACTTTTTGGGCATATACTAAAAGAGCAGAGCAATATTAAACTTACCTAATTGTTACAAAAATTATGACCAGAAAAAGAGTAATGAACTCTTTTGTCTCTATTTG
Organism: Pelodiscus sinensis; assembly: GCF_049634645.1. Taxonomy (NCBI): domain Eukaryota; kingdom Metazoa; phylum Chordata; order Testudines; family Trionychidae; genus Pelodiscus; species Pelodiscus sinensis. The sequence goes on from NC_134719.1 coordinate 29,731,454, forward strand.
CTATGAAAAAGAGGTGTTAATAACTTAGTGTATGTCTCTCCTGAGCTGTTAACCTGGGCTTCAGATTTAAATCCAACCCCCCCATTGTCCTAACACAAAATCTTTCTGGCTTGGGTTAATAAACCCTCAAGACCCAGGTCCAGGACAGTCACAAAAAATATAGGGCCCCAGAATGGCTTATCAACCCTGCCCCACAGAAATAATGTGTGGCTTATTCTAACTTCTGTAAACCTCATTTCAAGAGGAATAATGCCTATTCCAAAATAGTGATAGAAATGTAGCCGTGTTAGTCTGGTGTAGCTGAAACAAAATACAGTGCTACATAGTCCTGTATTTTATTCTGAAATAGTTATTTCAGAATAGGGCGCATGTAGACCAGGTGGCTGGATGAATTCCCACAGGTGCCCAGCTGGCCACTGGGAAATCCCACAGGTGCCCAGCTGGCCACTCTGTCCATACTCATCACAACTCTGTTGTGTCTCTTCCCCTACAGCCCTTAAAGCTGCAGGCACTAGGGAAAGGGCTTGTGGCAGAAGCTGGCCCTGACAGCCCTGAGCCACCCAGCAGCTTCCACTACCTCGCAGAGGGCAAAATGAGTGACGCCGTTGCTCCCACCAAGTCCTCCACTGCTCCCAGGACCCTGACAGATCACGCAAGAGACACAGGCCTTCTTGGTGCTTCTGGCCCTCATTGAGGTCTGGGGTGAGGAAGAAAACCTCCAGGATCACTGCTCCAGATGCAGGAATGCGTATGTCTATAGTCACATGACCAAGAGCCTGGGCACAAAGAGCCACATCCGCACCCAGTAGCAGCTGTGGATGCATGTCAAGGAGCTCTGCCAGGCCTATGCCAAGGCCAGTGAGCACAGCTCCTGCTCTAGGGCTGAACCTCACACCTGCCCCTACTTCTCTGATCTGCACGGCATCCTAGTGGGCGGGCCAGTCACTTCCCCACCCCAGTAGTGGATTCAGAGCTGGAGACGCCCATCATTGCCCTCCTGGGGGATAGAGATGCAATGGAGGAGGAAGCGGAATAGGGGGAAGAGGAGGAGCAGGAGAAGACCAGCATCAGCATCATGCTGACTCCAGAGCCAGTACCTCACACCCTGGATGTCTCCCAGGCATCATCCAAGAGCAGGACATCAGGCGAGTGCCAATACTGTACATTCCCTACACACACAGGCTGGAGGTGGTGGGGGGGTGGGGTATGCTCCTCGCTCAGCCTTCTTGGCCTGTGGTTCATGCAGCAGCCTGTGCACATGGATGCACATGGAGCGCCAGTCCAGGGCACTCAGCTCCAGGAGGCTGCACCAGAGGATCCTTGTGCTATTGCTCACAGGATCTGGAGAGTCTGACACCGGTGTGGGACACCCTCCCACCACAAGCTACTACTAGAAGGTGGAGGGGGCATGGACACATTCAGGAGTGCCGTTCACAGCACATGGGAATGCCTGCGCACTCAGGGCAGCACCCGCTCCCGTGGACAGCATGGCGAGGCGCAGGAGAGTCTGCCGCTCACACACACCGCCCCCCCAACAGCCTGCCCCCCTCCTCCAGCAGGCAGGGGTACAAGTCGCCTCCCCATGGGATGCCGCCATTGCCTGACCCGGCATGTGCATGGCACAGTCAGAAGCCCAGCCACCCCATGCCCTCCCCTCGCAGCAATGGGCACGCTTGTACCCAGGACATGGGAGTAGCGAGGCTCCCCCCTTAGACATTTGTGCCCCTGTAGGAGAGGGCCCTCTATCCAGGCCTCAGGTGGCCTTGCTCCAAGCACATCAGCTCCATCTGAGCCGAGAACTGTTGGTCTCAGCTCACAGATGAGGGCAAGGCTTCAGGCACAGTGTCACCAGGGAAGAATGACCATCTCTCTGTTCTCCACAGCTGGACCAGTTGTGAGAGGGACGTGGTCAACACTACCCGAAGCAGCCTCTTGACCCTGAGTGATCTGCTGGCACAGGAGAACCCAGGAGGAATTCCAGCGGGAGCACATCTCTGCTCTGCAAGCCCTTCAGGACACCGTGGACCGGAGACCGGAGAAGGACATCCAACTGTGACAAGAGACCTGGCAGGAGATGCTGGATCAGGGCCGCACCAGGGCTGTGTCTAGACTGGCAAGATTTTCCGCAAAAGCAACTGCTTTTGCGGAAAAACTTGCCAGCTGCCTACACTGGCCGTTTGAATTTCTGCAAGAACACTGACGATCTCATGTAAGAAATCAGTGCTTCTTGTGGAAATACTATGCTGCTCCCATTCAGGCAAAAGTCCATTTGCGCAAAAGGGCCAGTGTAGACAGCTCAGATTTGTTTTGCGCAAAAAAACCCCGATTGTGAAAATGGCAATCGAGGCTTTTTTGCGCAAAAGTGCATCTAGATTGGCACGGCCGCTTTTCCGCAAAAAGTGCTTTTGCAGAAAAGCATCCGTGCCAATCTAGACGCTCTTTTCCGCAAATGCTTTTAATGGAAAACTTTTCTGTTAAAAGCATTTGCGGAAAATCATGCCAGTCTAGAAGTAGCCCATATGTGTGGCTGTACAAGCATCCATTGCTGGCAAGCTCCTGCCACTGCTGCGGCCCCAGCTCCTGCCTATCACCTTAGCCACCCCTCTCCATGGCTGCCAAGGTCCCTGCACCAAAGGCAGTGGAACCATCAGCGACAGATGCCACCCCCATCCCAGAGCCTCTCCTCCCACTTCCAGCTCCTTTCTCCCACTCCAAGATTCTCATCCTCCCTCTTCCCCCTCTCCTCTCTCACGTTTTTTCCCCAGTCTACCTCTATTTATAAAAACCAAAGAGTTTATCTTTTCCCAAACAAAAAGTGTGTTTTATTGTCTCTGCAGGGGATGGAGAGAGATGGGGTGGGAGCAGAAGGGAGGGGTGTGGGAGGAAAGGCAGAGAAGAGCAATGCTCAGGCCCCTTGTGGGGAGGCCCAGGGAAGTGTGTCACTGGGGTCCTTGGGTATGTCTACACTACCCTCCTAGTTCGAACTAGGAGGGTAATGTAGGCATACCGCACTTGCAAATGAAGCCCGGGATTTGAATTTCCCGGGCTTCATTTGCATAAACTGGGTGCCGCCATTTTTAAATCCCTGCTTGTTCGAACCCTGTGCCGCACGGCTACACACGGCACGAACTAGGTAGTTCGGACTAGACTTCCTAGTCCGAACTACTGTTACTCCTCGTGGAATGAGGAGTAACGGTAGTTCGGACTAGGAAACCTAGGTGATTGTGACCCACTTCCGGAGAGGGGTGTGGCAGGTTTCATCTGGTTGTCTTATTGCCTGAGGGCAGGGCCGAGCCACTCACACAGCCCCAGAAAGGTCTCCATCTGCATGAAGCAATTCTGGAGCCACTTCTGGTCATCCCTCCACTTCATGATACGTCAGTCCCACCAGTCGGAACTGGTGTCCAGATGCCAGAAGCAGCGGGGCACAGTGGGGTCCAGCTGCATGAGCTGCACCCACAGAGAGATGATGAGGTTCTCCAAGATGCGCTGGGGGTTGCATTCCTGCAGGGCCTGGAGGGCAGCCTGCAGAAACTGCTGCAGGAGCTGCAGCACAACAGATAAGAGCCATCCGGTGCTTGGAGGCAACTCCAGCTCCATGTCTACAGAGCTGAAGTGTCCACAAGGGCAACCACAGCAGGCAAAGGAATGGGTTTGTTCTCCCTCTAGTTGGTAGGCAAAAGAGAAGCGCATGAAACTGCTCTACGGGGGGGTCCCTTTAAGCAGGAGCCTCAGATAGCCTCAGGCAGCAGCCGCATAAAGTAACTACTGACCTGATGCACTGCCTGAAGTGCTTCCGGGTGGCCTTAACTGCAATTCAGCATCCAATCAGTGTGGACATTCTATTTCAAAATAGCTAAGCGCTATTCCGATGGACGTTTGCTATGTAGACGCACTATTTCGAAATAAGCTATTTTGGGATATTTCCTCTGAAATAGCTTATTCCGAAATAAGCATGCTGTGTAGACAAACCCTAAGTGAAGTATGTGGGCAGTGGGGGAGAGGAGAGAAGCAGCTTTAACTCAATAGGAAAATTGCTGGATCATGCACAATCTGGAGCATTCTGATGAGTGAATTATTCATATTTGAATGTCAGATTTTAATCACCCTGCCAGAATTATTACATCAGTGGAACTACTGATGTGAGAAGAGGAGCAGGAGATGGCCCATGAGCAAGAGGTCTGTAATTTTCACATTTCAAGTATCTCTTTGTTTTGGTTTCAGACAAAATGTTTAGATTTAATTTATTATTCTTAGCAAATCCACAATGCAATCTATTTAAAATGTAGAGGTAATTCATTGAATTTTACATAAACTAAGTTGCCTAGCTTATTCAAATTAGGTAGTTTGTTTTACTAAATTAATTTTTTTTGTCTTTGTCACTGGTGTAATTTCCAATGTAATTGATTGGAGGGAATTATTTTTAGCTCCTCAGATTTTTCTCTTTTTTATAAGGTCTTACAAAATATAGATTTTCTCCTAGATCATTGGTTTCTTCGGAAGAGCAGGGTTTTTTCCCCCCAAAAAATCACATAGTAATTATTTCATCAATAGTCATTCTTAACGATAGCATTACTCTCAAAACTGTTTCCCCTTCCTATTAAATATAGCCATGACTTTCAGAACTACGACTATAGTAGATTCATAACCTTGGCCTGAGATACTGATGTCCTTAAATCATTATTTAAAGACTTCAAGTTACAGAGAACCAGCGGTGACTGATTAGGAAGGATATGGGGGAGCAACCCCCCACACATGACTCCTCCCTGCACCCTGGTGGCGGGCTGGGAAAATGCCTCTTCTTCCCCAGTCCCTGCCTCTGTCCCTTCACCTCATCTCTGCCCTGCTTCCCCCCTCAAACCTCATCTTCTTCTTCTTCTGTCATGCAAAAGGCACAGAGGCTTGTCCCACCGCAGCTCCTCTCTTTAACCACTGGAGGGCCTCCCAGTGAAAGAGGTCTCTCACATGATGTGGGCGTCCACTGGAGCCATCTTGTTATGTATCTAATGAAAAGAATTGTGGGTTAAACTGGACATCCCTGGCCTCACTTCCCAAAGTATCAAAACTGTAGTATACTCACAAGAAAGACACGCTTGGCTCCCTGACTATCTAGAAAGCATGACATGGTGACAGAAGTGACCGCATTTTGCATGAAGCAGTTGTTTTTGTCAGGAGCACAGTAGATCTGTAAATGGTGCAAATTACTACACGGCTAGGGAACTGCAATCAGCACACCAGGAGATACAGTGTGCTGAGACACACTGGCCATGTCTCCCTTCAGCTGGGCAGTATGGTTCCCACTGATGTATCCGTGCTAGTGCTACTTGTGCTAGTGTGCTAAAAATATCAGTGTAGCTGGGCAGTGACTTGGGATGGCTGCCTGGGTACAAACCCAAGGAGCCAAAGGGAGAGGGGGCCAGGCCCGCACGCAGGAATTTCTGGGGGGAGGGGAGCTTTTTCTGTAAATGTGGATCACAAGGGTGTGAATGCACCCCTTCCCCCCATGGCCTCCAAGTAGTGGGGAAATCAGCCCTAGCCTTCCACCAGCTGGTCAGAGCATGGGGGAAGGAGGCTTGGACAGCGCTGCTCCCGCCTTCCCTAGCTGGAGGGAGCATGCTTACTTGGGAGACCAGGGAGGAAGATGCTTTCGCACCCTTTGCAAACACACCCCCTGCTTATGGGCCTGAGCGCTGTACATACTCAGAGCACTAGCCCAGGTTGCTGCCCTCTTACAGCTATTTTTAGAGAGCTAACTCAAGCAACACTAGCACAGGGACATCTATGCAAGCTGGGAATCCTGCCTCCCAGTTCAAAGGTAGATATACATAAGTACTTAACAGTGGCCAGACCAATGGTATATCAGGCCCGTACTCAATTAGTATGTTCCCTAGCAACGCTCCTTGCGCCCCACCGTTAGCAACCCAGCACTAGTCTGTGCTTGGCCTGCAGGGTGTAAACTGTAGAACACTATAAAAGTTTGCTCTCTAACTGTGTCCTGCTGATGCACTCTAAAAGGTATTTAGAGACATTAATGGGGGCCTGTCACTGCTTAATTTGCAATTAAAGAGGTGCCAGGCCTCAAACAATTTTTTTTACATTCATAACTGATGCAGCAAGCCTACAGATGCTGGGGTTCTGAAATGCCAAAACAAATTAAGCACTGAGACATGTTTGAAATGGGATTACATGTGCCCAAACTAAGTACCTTTTAGAGTGCACCAGCAGGCTAGTTGGAGCATAACATGTTACAGCACTTGCGGGAGCAGATGAATGCTCTGCTAGCAGGCTATTATAGATTTGCTGTGTTAGCTAATCATATTTAGTCACACGCACACACATTTGGGTATTTTAGTGGCTGTCCCACACCCTCTAGTTATGGGCTTGTATTGTCCACAATCTAATGGAATGGCTGAGAGAACCACTCAGACAATAAAATCAATGTTTCACAAAACATCTGCTTCAGGTGAAGATCCCTCCTTAACTCTTCTGGTGTTGAGAAGCACACCTGAGAAATCCCTGCCCTTGCACTTCCTTTATATCATCTTTCTCTTCAAATGCAAACGGATAGACATTATACCAAATGGACTGAAGGTAAAAAATCCATTGCTATCTACATACTGCACAGACTACAGTGAGAGATTATGCCATACACTATCCAAAAAACTGAGGAACCACCTGATCAGCATCCTGTACAGCAAACAGGAAAACATAAAAAAAGAGCTCTCCAATCTGGAGTCTCTCATAAAACACCAACCTTCTCCACAAGTGGACTTTACTAAAATAAGACAGGAGATCTACATTACACACTTCACTTCTCTACAGAGGAAAAAGCACTGTAAGCTGTCTAAAATCCTACCTGCCACATGGGGCCACAACAGTGGTCCTAACTCACCCAGCAATATTGTCAATCTCTCCAACTACACTCATATCCCGGCAGAAGAGTCTGTTCTATCTCGGGGACTCTCTTCCCCCCCCCCCCACCCCCACTAACATGCTACAGTTCTGCGGTGATCTGGAAGCCTACTTTCGCCGTCTCCATCTCAAGGAATACTTCCAACACAACACTGAACAGTGCACTGACACACAGATACCTTCCCACTAACAGCACAAGAAGAAGAACTCCACATGGACTCCTCCTGAGGGCCGAAATGACAGTCTGGACCTCTACATAGAATGCTTCCGTCAACGTGCACAGGCCGAAATTGTGGAAAATCAGCATCGCTTGCCTGGTAACCTCAGTCGTGCAGAACGCAATGCCATCCACAGCCTCCGGAACAACTCTGACATTATAATCAAAGAGGCTGACAAAGGAGGTGCTGTTGTCATCATGGACAGGCCTGACTATCTAAAGGAGGCTGCCAGACAACTCTCCAATACCAAATTCTACAGGTCTCTTTCCTCAGATCCCACTAAGGAATACACTAAGAAACTGCACCATCTGCTCAGGATACTCCCTACACAAGCACAGGAACAAATCGACACACCCTTAGAGCCCCGACCAGGGTTGTTCTATCTATTACCCAAGATCCACAAACCTGGAAATGATGGATGCCCTATCATCTCGGGCATTGGCACTCTCACTGAAGGACTGTCTGGATATGTGGACTCTCTACTCAGACCCTATGCCACCAGCACTCCCAGTTACCTCCGTGACACTACGGATTTCCTGAGAAAACTACAATGCATAGGTGATCTTCCAGAAAACACCTTCCTAGCCATCATGGATGTAGAGGCTTTCTACACAAACATCCAACATGCAGATGGAGTACAAGCTGTCAGGAACAGTATCCCTGATCATGCCACAGCACAACTGGTGGCTGAACTCTCTGAATTTATCCTCACACACAACTATTTCAGATTTGGTGACAACATATACCTCTAGACCAGTGGCACTGCTATGGGCACCCGCATGGCCCCACAATACGCCAACATTTTTATGGCTGACCTGGAAAAACGCTTCCTCAGTTCTCGTCCACTTACACCCCTTCTCTACCTACGCTACATCGATGACATCTTCATCATCTGGACCCATGGGAAGGAGACTCTGGAAGAATTTCACCATGATTTCAACAGCTTCCACCCCACCATCAACCTCAGCATGGACCAGTCTACACGGGAGGTCCATTTCCTGGACACCACGGTGCAAATAAATGACGGTCACATCAATACCACCCTATACCGAAAGCCTACCGACCGCTATGCTTACCTGCATGCCTCCAGCTTCCATCCCGGACACACCATACGATCCATTGTTTACAACCAAGCACTGAGGTACAACCGCATATGCTCCAACCCCTCAGACAGAGACCTACACCTACAAGATCTTCAACAAGCATTCTGTAAACTATGATACCCACACGAGGAAGTGAGGAGACAGATTGACAGAGCCAGATGTGTACCCAGAAGCCTCCGGCTATGGGACAAGCCCAAGAAAGAAACCAACAGAACACCACTGGCCATCACCTACAGTCCTCAGCTAAAACCTCTCCAACGCATCATTAGTGATCTACAACCCATCCTGGACAATGATCCCTCGCTTTCACAGGCCTTGGGAGGTAGGCCAGTCCTTGCCCACAGACAACCCTCCAACCTGAAGCATATTCTCACCAGTAATTACACACTGCACCATAATAACTCGAACTCAGGAACCAATCCTTGCAACAAACCTCGGTGCCAACTCTGCCCACATATATACACCAGCAACACCATCACAGGACCTAACCAGATCAGCCATACTGTCACTGGTACATTCTCCTGCACATCTACTAACGTAATATATGCCATCATGTGCCAACAATGCCCCACTGCTGTATACATCGGCCAAACTGGACAGTCCCTACGTAAAAGAATCAATGGACACAAATCTGATATTAGGAATGGCAACATACAAAAACCTGTAAGGGAACACTTCAATCTCCCTGGACACACAATTGCAGATCTAAAGGTAGCCATCCTGCAGCAAAAAAACTTCAGGGCCAGACTTCAAAGAGAAACTGCTGAGCTACAGTTCATCTTCAAGTTTGACACAATCAACTCTGCATTAAACAAAGACTGTGAATAGCTTGCTAACTACAAAAGCAGCTTCTGCTCTCTTGGAATTCACACCTACAGATCAGCTACTAGAAGTGGGCCTCATCCTCCTTGATTGGATCCACCTCCTCATCTCCAGTCTGATTCTGGCCTGCATATTTATACCTGCCTCTGGAAATTTCCACTACATGCATCTGACGAAGTGGGTCTTTGCCCACGAAAGCTTATGCTCCTACACTTCAGTTAGTCTATAAGGTGCCACAGGACTCCTCGCCGCTTTTGCAGATTCAGACTAACACGGCTACCCCTCTGATACTTGCACTTACTGTATCCCTCGATTGGGCACATTCAGAAGTTCAATAGCTAAGCTCAGAGGTGCTGGAACATTTTTTACAGTGGGGTTGCTGAAAGCCAACAGTTACCACCCTAAAAATTTTACCTCACCCTTTCTTACTTCTGTCCATGCCCCCCATTCCTCACATCTGGGGCCAGGAGAGGGGCTGTGCCTTTGGTAACAGGGGGATGCAGACCAGGCTGAGACCCAGCATATGTGGCTGGGAGCAGAGGTCCCAGTGCAAGGCCTGTGGAAGCGGGGACCTCATGTACAGATTCCAGGTGCAGGGCTGTGAACTGAGTCTTGAACACTGGGCCGGTGGCAACTAGTAGGCCGGCAGGAGAGCCTCCAGTGCAGGGCTGGTTGGAGTTCAGGATCCCACATGCAGAACTCTGGGTGTAGGGGCAGGAACAGACCTCCAGGCATGCGTCCTGCAGCTGGGGTCCCAGGTGCATGCTGAGAACAGAGCTGAACATATGATGTTTTGGGGAAGTGTTGATCCAGCTCAGCAGCTTTCAATCACACAGAAGTAAAAGAAGCAGGCAGAGTGTTTTCTGGGAAGGCTCTAGTCTAGGAGTGTGGAATTTGCTCTTCAGTCCAAAATTGTCCATATTTGATGATTTTCCTGAGACACCTCAAGAGACATCTGTCTGAGAAAGTTTTTGAATGGGACTTACTTACTTTGCACATTACTGACAGGGCAGAAAGGAGGCTCTGTATGTGGCTGGCTGAGTTCCTGTTGTAAGGAATGTATTAATGCTACTGGGGTTTCATTGTATGGTTAATGAGGGGTTAGAGCTGCATAAATAAATTTCAGAAAAGCAGACGTGGTTTTTTTGGCATTCCTGTAAACCTCGTTCTATGAAGAAGAAGGGATGTTCTGAAAGCGGGTTTTTTTCTCACATTTGGGCCAATGTAGACCAAATGTTGGAAAAGCCTCTTTTGGAAGAAAAGCGGGAAAATATACGCAAATTGCAATTTGCGTATTTTTTCTAACTTTTGTTTGTAGTGTGGTCATAGCCAAAGACTGGCACCATGTCTCAGAAGTGAGAACGGTATACTGGAAACTGGTTTGCCAGCCAGCTATCAATTTAAGCATGAGAGATTTCCTGGTTCTGCTTACAACTTAGTGGGTCTGAGTGAATCAGTCAGCAGCCGGCGTGTCTGGAAAATGCCAGCTAGAGGGGTGAATTGTGCCTCACTGCCTTAGGGAACAACCTATATTCGCTCTCTCTCTCTCTCTCTCTCTCTCTAATTCTCTGTACTTGTTTTTGGAGTTCTAGAGTGTAACCATTCTGAATTCTAAGAAATAGTGTTACAAATCTAATAGAAATGTAGCCGTGTTAGTCTGGTGTAGCTGAAGCAAAATACAGGTGTCCGAAAGTGTCCGTCTGCTATGTACATTGGACAAACGTCTCAGACACTTCGCCAAAGGATCAATGCCCACAAAACAGATATTAGACAGGATCACAAAGAAAAAACAGTTTCTTGCCATTTCAACCAAAAAGGACACAGTCTCAACGACTTAACTACCTGCATCCTGCTACAAAGACCTTTTAAATCTGCACTTGAAAGGGAATCTTCTGAACTGTCATTCATGCTAAAATTCGACACTTTACATCTGAGTCTAAACAAGGGATCTAGTTATCTTACCCATTACAAAGATAGCTTCCCCAATTATCACCTCTAACGTCATTAGCCCACAGACATTCACCTCCCCCCCCCATCCGCCTTCTGTTCTGAAATTTGATTTGTCCTTTTCATGTGTGTTCATTTTTTAAAATTGTATCCTTTGGTATATATGGCTGTGACTATTTTCTTCCACTATTTGATCTGAGGAAGTGGGTCTGGCCCACGGAAGCTCATCATCTAATAAACCATCTTGTTAGTCTTTGAAGTGCTACATAGTCCTGTATTGTGCTTCTGTTACAAATCTGTGTGCATGTTGTGAATGTAAGTAAAGCCGCGCAGGGCTTGGCATCTAGCCCTTGCTGAGCCACCTCCTGACAATGACAGGGTGTGTGAGGGAACAAGCTTTGCTGCAGAAAGAGCAAGAGAAAAGGGCAGACATCTACAACCAAAGACTGACCATCACTGGTTAGAGTGAAAGTCAGGCAACACCTTATGGGAATATCCCTTGGAGTTCAGGCGCTGTCTTCTGGTGAGTTGTGTTAAAATAGTGCACCACGGGGTTGCTGTGAAAGCTGTATCATCCATCACAGCTCCTGAGTGCAGTGTGTTTGTATCTTTGGCATTAAGCTAGTCCCAGGGCTAAAAGTCATGCCAGACCATATCTGCTGTGACACAACTTCCCTAATACTACATTGGTCAGAAAGCAAAGGTCATAATGAAAATGAGTTGATTTCGAAATAATCTACCTTCCACAAAATAGCTACCCCACTGCGTGCAGAGTAGTTAATGTGGATGATAGTAGGAGAGTTCCAAGTGTTACTAAAGCAGCTGTGTGCATCGCACTATTTGGAACACAAGATAATCATAAAGAAATTTAAAATTTAATTAACATTAACATCTAATTCGCCCAAAGCACTAGTTTTTGGTTCAAGGTGCCATTTTTTCCAACAATAGAACCTCACTCACAGTCACAGATGCTGAATGTATCAGCTTCACAGAGAAGGAACTCGTTCATGCTGATGGTAACTCTAACCTGAACAAATCTCCCACAATGATTAATAAAATAATCATCATTATTATGAAATATGAGACACCATGATCTGATGGGATAGGATCACAGGACTTGAAGTCAGTGCATCTAGATTTGAATGCCAGAGCTGATACTAGCTCACCTTGTGACCATAGGTAAGTAATTTAACTATTTGATACCTCTGTTTCCCTGTCTGCATTTTGAGTATACTAATACTGATTATACCTATCTCACAGAAGTGCTATGAGGTTAATTGATTAAGGTTTGAAATTCTTGGATAGAAGATGCTCTGTAAGTGATCATTACAAGTAGTTATAATATTTAGCCCTTATATGGAATGTTTTAATTTCAAAGTGCATTGTAAATATTCACTGAGCCTCCCAATGCCAGTCAGACTGTCTTTTGCTTTGCATCAACAGTGTCATGTAAAAAATAAAAGAGTATCAGTAATGAAGCGGGTAAGTGGCAGTATTTCTCAGCAGGGTACTTACTAGCCAATAGGGATAAACACAAAAGATAAAGGCCAGTCCCCATCAAAGTCAATGGCAAAATTCCCATTGACACGAGGATTTCACACAAAAGAAGCAAGAGGTTTTGGGCCTGATTTTAATGAACACCAATTTTACATAGATGTAATTCCACTGCCTGCAATTAAAAACTCTTGATCTTGATCACTGGTGTGTGAGCAGAATTAGGTTCTTTGCACATTGCAATATGTAGTTTTAAATACTAAGTAGTTAAAAGTCCCAAACATGCACCTTTGCACCTTCTCCCATGCTGCAAGGGCAGCCCTTAAATGTCCACAGAATTACCTCATTATCTATCTTTAAATCTTTCCTCAAAGCTCTCCTTTGCAACAATACCTACAAAAAATCTTGTCAATGTTTAGGACATTGTGTTGAGATCACACCCCTCATACTGACTTCTTGTCCTCCCAGTCCCTCTGCATCCATCTGCTGTCTTTTGTTTTGTACTTAATTGTAAGCTGCTTGGGGCGGAGATTTGTTCTGTGTTTGTACAGCACTTAGCACAGTGAGTGCTGGTCCATGTCTAGGGTTCTTTGGGGCTATGGTAATATAAATAATAAATAATAACACCAATAATTATTTACTATATTGAACATTCACATTACATGGGAAGTAGGCGTGTGTGACATGAAGCAAAATAGATCTCTTACTTTCTATATGCTATGAAATAAGGAACTCTTCACCATTTCTTTTTAAATGCACAGATTTATTAGGAAATCACATATGTATGAATATTCAGTATTTTGTCTATAGTAATAAAGTTTAATATTTTCTTAAAAGATCAGTTTTCCCTAAGAAGATTCAGTAGGACTTTGAACACTTAAATTAACAAATCTGTGATTGCCTAGGAGGAATTTTCTGGTATCACAATATAAAAACAATGCTCCAAATTTCTAATCTGCTGAATTGTAGCCTCATGCAATGCACTGTAGTTCCTCACATGAACACGCAGTATGGGCATCAATTGTTTCCCGTGTATCTTCTGACTTCTGGTCAAGTTTCATCTGTCCCTCCACTAAGCTGGCAGCTGAATCTGGGAGTGAAGAAAAATGACAAATGATAAGAATGAAAAAAAATAGTTTGCAAGGTGTGGAATTTGTCACACAGAATTCATTATTACACAGACTGGACTTAGGTACTCCTAGTTATCATGCACATTGCATTTGAATAACTGGTTTGGAAAACAGCCATCACAACAAACACAGATCCAACTAATCATTAATTTAAAATACAGCAATTAAAAACTTGTGTATACTAGCTCTGAAGCTATTGTTTTTTTACATATCAAACTTTGAAAAGAAAGAAAAATTCATCATAAATCACAATAGTCGTGAAATCTCAGTTACTCTTGGAATCTGGTCCTAACCTCACTAAGTTACAGTATTGACAAAATGCCACTGATTTCATTGGAAGCAACATTGGGACCATAGACAGTGATGAATTAACAACAGATAATATAGGACCTCCATTTAGCTACCAACTTTAAAAGTAATTTCCAGGGAAAACACCATAAAATGTTGACAGACAACATATTCATTTTTGCATGCATTAAATTTAGTGCCACAAATGTTAGCAATTAAGAGTCCAGTTCAGGGAGTTCCTTGAGCACATGCCGAAAACTTATGCATGTGAGTAGTCTTAGTGAAATCACATGCTTAATCTCCTGCTTGAATTTAAGCACCTGGCTGAATCAAAGCCTAAAGAAGAAAATATTTGGATAACTTTTATAATAGGATTTTGTGTTCACTTACCAGCCGGCAGACAATGGAAGCCAACAGAAACTGGGGTGGTTTCAGTTGCTGAACATCCTTTTATACAGCGCATCACAGGCTCAACAGAATAGCATTTTGACTCTTGGCCCTCAAGCTGAATTGTTCTCTCAAGTTTCACAAGTGAACGCTGCAGTTTACAGGCTGCAATAAAACAATCATTGATATTTCAAAACCTTGTATAAATGGCTTTAGATTTTCCTCCAAATTCTCCATTTGCTAGTGATACTGTGTATATATATCAAATGAATTGTCACCATCCAAAATTCTATATGGATCATATGTAAAGCAATAACCCTGACTAATAAATATTAGTCAGTTTTCCCACCATCTGCAGCTATTATACATTATAGATAGTAAAAGTCTTCATACCTCCAGCACAGGGCTTTTCTGACAGAATCCAAGACTGTGCAAAGCTCACTGCATCTTTAGCTACAGATCCACTAGGCATCTGAAATTCTTGTTCTTTTTCAGCATCGTATTTTCCACAAATGCCACATGTTTTCCCTGCCATCCAGAATGCAACTTGAACCTTTGTGAAAATAAAGTAAAAGTTAATTCAACTGTATATTTAAGAATAATGCCAATGAAACAGAATTTTGTTACAGAATGGCCTCCTGCAGAGGAAAATAAAAATCAAGGTAAAGCTAAGACATTTGTTTTTAAAGAACAACATTTGATTCTGAGCTTTGATTTCCATAACAATACCTCTGGCTGAGATTTTCAAAGGGGCCTGAATGAGGGTTATTTGAGTGCTTAGGTCCGTTAGGGCCTTTTGGAAATCCTGTGTCCTGTATCAATCATCTATTGATACTGAAGATGTCAACACTTTGTGAGATGGATGTTAGATGGTTATAGATCAATTAGCACTTGCTATACACACCATTAATTGAGCAACATTCCTAGTAGACCATTCTACTATTACCGGGTTTTTTTTAAAGTCTTTGTTTTGACTGGTTGAAGAGATGTGTAACGATAAGAACAGGGAACAGGAATTCAGAATTTCAGAGTCTCTTTGCAATTATGTTACTGACTCAATGTGTCCTAAGCAAGTCATTCAAAAACCTCATGTTTAAGTTTACCTAACAGACAGGCATGTTCTGAGGTTTAATTCCTCAATGTATGTGTATCAGAGGGGTAGCCGTGTTAGTTTTAATCTGCAAAAGCAACGAGGAGTCCTGTGGCACCTTATAGACTAACAGATTCATTGGAGCATAAGCTTTCATGGGCAAAGACCCACTTCATCAGATTATAACAAAGTGGGTCTTTACCCACAAAAGCTTATGTGCCAATAAATCTCAATGTATGTGAAGCATTTTGAGATCCTTAGATGAATGGTTCTATGTAAGAGCAGAATATTATGATGACTGGCTGGAGGCTGTTCCTTCTGTAAACTCTTTTACACCGATCTTTATGTTGGCTTTGCTAATGAAGATCCTTGTACTCATTCAAAATTTCATCTACTTTAATTAAAAGGCATTTAAATAGATACTAAAATCTGAGTGTGGAACTCAGACCTTTACCAGTAAATGGGGTATAATAATGGGGGTAAACTGATTAGTAGTGATTCTCCTTCCTAAATATGGAATTGTGTGGATTTCTTTGGAATTTTATGAAAATGAAAATGCTAGCAGAGGAGAGAAAAATACCTTCAATGAACGTCCATCAAAATATAGTTTATCAATGCCATAGTCAGGAGCCAAAAGTGATAGACCTTTCTTCTCACTGTTGATCACCAGAGAAGCATCTGCAATAAAAATATAAATGATCTTTTATATTTTTGATAATAATTCTGTAAAAATATAACCAAAGCCTTGTTTTTCTTTAAGCATTTTGTTATTGTTGAAGAAACAAAGCAAATTGTATATTAACTAATTAATTTCCTTAAACATTACAACTATGGAATGTAGTTGTCGGCAGAAAGTAGGAAACACAATTTTAACTCTAAATCCTTAATAATCACTTTTGTGTTCATTTTCCTTTGTAAATATTAACAGCTACCTATTTATTTCAAGGAATAATAATGGAATCCTCCAATACTGGTATTAAATTTTTGTAGATAATTCAGGCCCTGTCTACACTCTAAGGGTATGTCTACACTACCCCGCTAGTTCGAACTAGCGGGGTAATGTATGCATACCGCACTTGCTAATGAAGCCCGGGATTTGAATTTCCCGGGCTTCATTAGCATAAGCGGGGAGCCGCCATTTTTAAATCCCCGCTGCTTCGAACCCCGTGTAGCGCGGCTACACGGGGCTCGAACTAGGTAGTTCGGACTAGGGTCCTATTCCGAACTACCGGTACTCCTCGTGAAACGAGGTGTACCGGTAGTTCGGAATAGGCACCCTAGTCCGAACTACCTAGTTCGAGCCCCGTGTAGCCGCGCTACACGGGGTTCGAAGCAGCGGGGATTTAAAAATGGCGGCTCCCCGCTTATGCTAATGAAGCCCGGGAAATTCAAATCCCGGGCTTCATTAGCAAGTGCGGTATGCATACATTACCCTCCTAGTTCGAACTAGGAGGGTAGTGTAGACATACCCTAATAGAGTTAGGAAACCTGACTGCAACTTGGGTAGTCACTTGATTCATTTATAACACAGTTACCAATATCCAAGTCAATGAAAATAGGATAAAATCCTGGACTCCCAAAGTGTTTATCCAGTTTTGGAGAGGTATGGCTCCATCTATATCCTACAACTTTTAATTGTGTTGTTATAATCAAGTTGGGGGACAACTAGATTGACTCCAACTCCCTTGATTGTAAACAAAGTCTTAATGTGTCTATTCATAGAACAAAATGTGTATGCATTAACAGAATGGTGCAGGCTCTGCCTGTTGACTGACTTTATTCTTACGTTCTGTTATTTCCACTCCAACTCATCTGATGAAGTGAGTTTTCACCACAAAAGCTCAAGATACTATATATATTTTGGTTAGTCTGTGAGGTGCCACAGGATTACTTGTTGTTTTTATCCCTACAGTTCTCCATAATGTTTTTAGTGTTCTGTTTTTAAAAATATTTCTATGGTGTTTTTGCATCGATATAAATCCCAAAATGTCACATATAACTTAAGTCAGCAAAAAGTTCCACCATACTGATATGGCAACTATAAGAAAAGCTGTATTTGGAAAAGTTTTATATAAATGATCGAGGGTATGCCTACACTAGCCTCCCAGTTCGAACTAGGGGGGCTAATGTAGTCATTCAAAGTTGCAAATGAAGCCCGGGATTTAAATATCCCAGGCTTTATTTGCATCTTCCCGTCCAGGCGCCATTTTTAAATCTCCTTAGTCCGAACTAACTGCCCGCGGCTACACGCGGCAGTCAAACGTTAACTTGAACTAAGTCCTTAGTTCTCGTGGAATGAGGTGTAACAGTTAACTCGAACTAAGGACTTAGTTCGAGTTAATGTTTGACTGCCGCATGTAGCCACGGGTAGTTAGTTCGTACTGAGGGGATTTAAAAATGGCGCCCGGACAGGAAGGTGCAAATAAAGCCCGGGACATTTAAATCCTGGGCTTCATTTGCAACCTTGAATGACTACATTAGCCTCCCTAGTTCGAACTAGGGGGCTAGTATAGACATACCCCAAGATATTTGGGCTAACCTAATACCCTCCTGAGTGCCTACACATTTTAGTAAGGAAGTGATGGGCCAAATAACCTCAACTGTCTTTTGCTTAACTTTTTCAAAAGTTCACAATTCTAATCTGTCTTTATAATGCAGATCTGGAAATATGTAAAATACACAATTATTCATAACTAGTACTGGTTAACCCTGAATACAAAGGCAAAAATATTTATTTTAAGCAATATCACTGCAAAAAAGTTGAAATACCCTTACTGGAGTATATTTCTCTCCTAATAATATTAATGAAAAAAGACTAAAATGAACACCTACCAGAGTCTAAACTATACGTGATATTCTCCACTGGGGTTTCAACACCATTGACCATGAGGCTAAGAAGTCCATTTTCAGGATACATGTCAATTTCACTTTGAAAAAGAGAAAGAAATGAATTTATATTCTATTCTGACTGTATTCATGAACATACTATGTCCAGACTACACCATCTTTCACTAAATATCACTGATTTTAGCATTATCTTGTTTCACCATCATATTTATCATCAATGCACAACACAGATGCTTATCCCACCTTTTGAGGGGGGTAACATCATATTCTGTTTTGCCATCTATCTCATTCAAGGCATATGTAAGGTAATAAAGAGAAACACTGATACAACTCTGGGTGTTATACCACCACTGTAACATATAGATGGAAATCTCTTCTGCATTATCATCTCATCTGGATAGCGTGATACATTTACATTTCCAGTATCACGCCAGAAGAGGAGTTGGTTGAAAACAAATCACAGTCTAGATGAAATGGATGTGGGACACAGACGTTACAGAGTATGTGATAGAGATAACATTTGTTCCTTCAGAGGAAGGTGTTGTGGGGAGTGCTCATCTTCTGCAATCCAGTACATCTGTGGCTGCTTCTGGATTCCCCGGTGACAGCCGAAGCGAAGAGTGTTTTATTTGTCTGTGCAGGGAGGTTGCCATCCTTCTTCCCACCTTTGTCACTTCGGCTGTGTCTAGACTGGCAAGTTTTTCCAGAAAATCAGCCACTTTTCCGGAAAAACTTGCCAGCTGTCTACACTGGCCGTTTGAATTTCCGGAAAAGCACTGACGATCTACTGTAAAATCATCAGTGCTTTTCCAGAAAAACTATGCTGCTCCCGTTCGGGCAAAAGTCTTTTTTCGAAAGACTTTTGCGCAAAAGGGCCAGTGTAGACAGCACAGTACTGTTTTCCGCAAAAAAGCCCCGATTGCGAAAAAAGTGCTTTTCCGGAAAAGCGTCCTGCCGATCTAGATGCGCTTTTCCAAAAATGCTTTTAACGGAAAACTTTTAAAAGCATTTCTGGAAAATCATGCCAGTGTAGACGTAGCCTTCAGGATTGGATGATTGTAATGAGTTTTAGAATTACTTACTGATGGCCAAGTTTGACATTGATTGCTTTAAGGTCAACAGATTCTTCCGCATTCTTCATCATTACCAGGAACTTCAGTTCTGGGCTACAGTCCTGGGCCAAGATGTGATAGCAGTTTGTGGGCATCGAGTAATTAAACTTCACCTCATTGAAGGTTGTGATCTTGTCTTGGGAAACTGTGCAACGAGCTGGTAAAAAAAATATGCCACAGAAACTGGTGAATATTTTCCTTTTCATACAAGATATTTATTTAAACGTCTTATTTTATTTTGGCTCTACATATCAGAGAGACAATAGATGATATATTTTCTACAGGAGTACATGGACTTTACGCTACTCAGGGTATGTCTAAACTACATCCCTCTTTCGAAAGAGGGATGTAAATTAGGCAGATCAAAAGTGCAAATGAATCAGGGATTTAAATATCCCGCGCTTCATTTGTATAATCGCGTCACAGCGGTCTTTCAAAAAAGGGCATTTCAAAAGGGAAATTGCTGTCTAGACACGGTTCTTTCGAAGAAAAAAAAACTTTCAAAAAATCCTGTACTTTTGAGGCGTACAGGATCTTTTGAAAAAGGGTTTTTTTTCCCCAAAAGAACCGCGTCTAGATGGCGGTTTCACTTTCAAAATACCCTTTTTCCAAAGACTACTGTGACACAATTAGGCAAATGAAGCATGGGATATTTAAATCCCCACTTCATTTGCACTTTCAATCTGCCTAATTTACATCTCTCTTTCGAAAGAGGGATGTAGTTTAGACATGCCCTCAGTGCCCATAATCTCTAAGCATGGTATAAAAGACATATTCCTCATATTTCAGCAACAAACAGATTAAAATGAAGTCATAAATTCCTGTGTAATTTTATCCTGACTCTTGCAGACGGACTGAATGTGAAACAACAACAGTATATGCACTAATATGAGGAATTTTTTAGAAAGTTTAATAATATCTCTAATTTCCAGTCTGGATATAAATACTTTGGGGCTCTTATGCAAAAGAGCCCCAAACTATGTTCTTTATGTTCTTTACAGTTGGAAATGATTTATCATCATGAAAAAAACCATTAAAATACTATTTATTTTTTAATAAGAGAAAAACAATCCATGTATTCTCAGACACTGCTAAAAAAGTAATAGAGCCTATAGAGCAGTGGCCACCAACCAGTAGATCGAAATCTACTGGTAGATCTTGGAGCCTCTGACAGGTGAACCAAATTGGTTTGGCCCAGTGGCTATCAAGAGCCAGAACTTCAGCAGCTCCTCTTCCCACTGCTGCACATCTCCTGCCCTTTGCCTTGGAATAGTTCCCCCAGAAGCCTGTGTAGGGCAGGAGAGGCAGAGGAGGGCACTGATATCAAGATGGCCCCTTCTCCCATCCTGAATCCTATCTCCACAGAGCAGAGGGGAGCACAACAGGGCTTGGGATGGAGGGAGTTTGCTGGCTGCTTTTGGAAGAGGTGCAGGGCCAAGGTGGAGTGAGCCTGCCTTTGCCCCACTTCACCACCACCCAGGAGCCCCCTGAGGTAAGCAGTGTCCAAGTGGAGTCCATATCCTGAACCTCTACCCAAGTCATGAACCTCCTCCTACACCTCAAGCCCCTGCCCCAGCTCTAAACCCCCATGCATTCAAACACCTTCCCAGAGTCTGCACCTAGAACCCCCTCCTGCAACCCAGCTGACTGCCCCAAGCTCAGTTCAGAGCCCCTCTTACACTCTAAATCCCTTAATCCAAGACCAGAACCTGCACCCTAACCCTCTGCCTCGGCCTGGTGAAAGTGAGTGAGGATGGGGAAGGAAGGGAGGGTGGAGTGAGCAGGGGTGGGGCCTGGGCAAGGAGCACAAAGGAGATGGGGCAAGGATTGCACTTAAATTAAAAAAAAAGATCTTGTGCTTAAAAAGGGTAGAGACCCCTGCTGTAGAGCTTGT
Organism: Pelodiscus sinensis; assembly: GCF_049634645.1. Classification (NCBI taxonomy): domain Eukaryota; kingdom Metazoa; phylum Chordata; order Testudines; family Trionychidae; genus Pelodiscus; species Pelodiscus sinensis. The sequence continues at coordinate 29,752,698 of NC_134719.1, forward strand.
GTCTCTGAAGAGGGTGAATGGCTGACCTTTAAGATGTTCCATGACTGCAGATGGTGCTTCAGAAAAGAAATTCCAGACCGGAGACTGGACAGCTGATTCTGGTACAGGTGGCCCTACAGGCAGTGATATCGGAAGTCTGAGGGCTCTGCTAAAAATGGTTCTCTGAAAAAGAATCAGAAACAGGCTTAAAATATAGTTCAGGAAGCTACTCAGAGCAAATAATTTATCTGTCGATTTTAGCCCCTTTTCCTGTTTGTGAATTATCCACAGGAAGTCATAGATTTTTACAAAACTACTTATTTTTTTTAATTAATCAACAAATAGTTTATGTGAACATAATTCAGCCTTATTCACTGCTCATGAACTCTTCTTCATCACTACCAGTATTCACTCCTGGGTAGGCCTTCCACCTAAATCGAGTGGTATTGTTTCTGCTTTCTGAATGGATAACTTCAGAAAGATTCTAATATGGCTGGACAAACACATATTAACATATGTGTTCGTGGCACATTCTCTGAACAAATATCATCATATTAATCTCCTTAGAAAGAAAGTAAAAGTGCCAGAAATAGCAGTATCATGGTTTTTATATGAACTAATATTTTCAAATACTTTTTTAGAATGTTGACCCAGCTCTAATGAAAAAAAAAGTATCAAAGTATTCTATCAGGTGAAATATATGATGGTGATGATTATGCTGTATATTTACCTCAGGCAATTTGGCAACAAAATCAAAAGTCCGTGAAGAAGTTAGAGAAACAATCATCTTGGCTTGCTGAGAAGGATTTTTGTGCTCTATTTCAGAGTAGCCTAGTATATAGGCAATTCCAGGGACGAAAGAGTAAAACCTTGAAAAAGAAAGAACATGATTTAACAGTAAAGTTTCCTCAGGTCTCTCAGGGTATGTCTACACTACAGAGAAGATCAAAGTTGCTGCTGTTGATCTTCCAGGGTTCAAATTAGCAGGTCTAGTGAGGACATGCTAATTTGAACTGAAAGGGGTGCTCCAGTTGATGTCGGTAGTCTTGCTTCCACAAGGAATAAAAGAAGTTGAAGAGGGAGTGTTTTCCCTTTGACTTCCTGCAGTGTGGATGGTGCCAAAAGTCAACTTAAGGTACTTCGACTTCAGCTATGCAGTTAATTGTATCTTAATTCAACCTTATCCCATAGTATAGACATACCCTCAGAGACTCAGTATTGGATATCTGTGGCATTTTCCATCTGACCATAAACTAGAAGAGATATTAAGGACTATCCCCTTTGTTGTGGATGAGAGCAGATGATGTGGACAACAGCTGAAAACTCCTCAGGAGTGGAGAGACACTCATATATATTATGTGACACAGAGGCAGCATACACAGCAACTTGCATAAACTGGAGCAGTCCCCAGACTAACACAGCTTCATTTTGAGAAATAGTGAGTCATAATGGATCCCTGGCAGGGCCCCATCCTCACTTCCTTCTTTACTGAACAAGAGCTTTGTGATATAGGGAACCTGACCATAAGTTTTCAGCAACTTGTGTGTGGTATCAGGGGATTATTTTCCACTTCTGCAGTATGGTAGACTTGTATGTAGATGGTTATCTTATATTCCTTAGGGGTCATTTGATGTGTTTCCAAATGCAACCAAATCAGGAACGAGAAAATGAAGACCAAAGACTGGCAGTTAATCACTGGAAGCTCACTGCTGAATATGGATTTTCCAGCTTGACTGGTAGACTATAAAATAAATGGCTGAAATGAAAGAGCCAAACCTCACCAGTTGAGAGATGATTTGAATCTTGAAGGAACTTTAGGCCACTCCAGTTTCACCTGGATGGCTGGGTGATCAGCAAACCGGCCAGTTACAACCTCTGTAGCAATCTTGTAGTCCTGGCAATCCCGGCCCCATTTCAGATAAGTCTACAATGGAGACAAAAACATTCCATTTTTTACAAAGTAAAACATTCTTGAGATTGCGGTGTCATGTTTAGAGATGAGCAGTGTTATTTTGAGCCTTACCGCTGCCTTGTGAGCATTAACAATTGAAGCATCCGCACAGATTTTCCACTTGCTCGATCCTGTGATGTTGGACACAAATGCCTGTATCCTGGGTTTGGTGGAGTATAAATCTGTATATAGCACAAGCTGGAAGCCTGCCAGATTTTTATTATTTCGAAGAGCACGAAGAATAACAGCCAGAGTTGGTGATGTACTGTCTCCCAAAAATTTAGGCTAAAGGCAAGAGAGGGAAAAAATACCTCAGAACATTGTTATAAAGAAATTACTATATTATCTTAGCTTTCAATTGTGATACAGATAGTATAAATGGATAATGATTTTACATATTACAGATATAAATCATATATTATACAATAAATAAAAATGTAACGGATCCAAACTTTCAATGCTCATTCAGCCAAAACTCCAGCTGATAACAATGGGAGTTTTCACAAAGTGAACATTGAGGAAAAGCTGTGGGATTTAGCCCCAATAATTAAAACCAGTATATTTTTCTGGAAATAAAAAAAAAGTGTCTAATACCAGAATTCATTAAATCAACATGTTTTAGGTATGCTGTGTGTTGTTAATATTCAGCACTAAGCTTTGAAGACAAGCTGTTTTTTTGTGGCCCACTTGTTAGCTTTTGTCTTATACTGTATGCTCCTTGGGGCAGGAACCACTTTTTGTTCTACATTTGTACAGCACCTAGTGGAATCCTACTCCATGATTGGTCTTACTCCCCAGGTGAAATAGGAGTAAGCATACCTGTGATTCAGAGTGTTGGAAGCTTGAGGCTGCTTCTGCTGGCAGCTCTTGCATAGCTGTGTAACATAGGTAAGGGAGGGGAGATTTCTTGTATAGACATCTTTCTCCCGTGTTTGCAAACAAGAGTCAGCACAGCCTGGCCCCAGGTGGTTTAATATGTTACCTACTTCTCTTTTCCCATGAGGTGGACAATAACTGCAAATCCATGGCAATGCTGCCATGCCAACACACTGCATGCAGCATTTCTTGAAGATTAAGAAACTGACCTGGGAACCTGCTCTGCTGGTGGCTTCACTGCTACTGGAACTAGAACTGGAGCTGGAGGACGAGGACGAGGATGAGGACGAGGATGGGGACGAGGATGAGGACGAGGAGGAGGAGGAGGGGGCGGGGGAGGGGGAGGAGCTGCTGCTGCTGCTGCTGCTGCTGCTTTTGCTGCCTGGGATTTTCTTTTTGGGATACTGCAATAACAACAAAAATATATCCTTAGTAGAGCAAGTTAACCAGGTAGTTCATAGATAGTTGTTCTAAATGACCAATCAAAATATTTTAGCACAGACAGTGTTCTGCTAACTCATGTTCTAATGGTCAGATTATTGTCAATAGTCTTTGAGCAGCCGAATGATTTAGAAAGACTTTATCGTATTGCTTTTTAATAACTTTGGGGCTAATCCTACAAATTGTTGATCATGCCTAAGTAATTCTTACACAGCAGAGTGGATCCACTGGCTTTAATAGGGTTACGTACATGAGTAAAAATTACTTGTATGGATAAGGCTTGTCAAGATCAAGCCATAAGTCAGGTTCACTTTTGCGCTATACTTGAGATGATTTACACAGGGACAGTGCATTCAGATGGCACTTCTGATTTACAAGTTCTCCCAATGGCTGTGTACAAAACAATACCAAACCACTACAGCAGAGCAAAGCTTTGGCTTGCTATAAAAGAGTAGCACTGATTCACTCTACTGCTCTTAAGAATTTAGGAACTGATCCCATGAACGGATGAACCACCATTTTTCATCTTACTTCCCTGCTGATCACTTTACTTTCCACACAACACTAATTGCAATTAAAATTGCTGGCATTGAATCCTCTTTGGATCGGGCCCTTCATAAGCATTGTCCAGTGACTGAGAGCAACACAAGATGATGTAGTCTACCACAATGTCAAATTATCAGAACGTGGCAAATTATTTAATTATGAGGCTCACAAAGGGACTTAGGCATGGGGCTGGTGAATGTGGCAACAACTTTTAGGCACCCTGTCACCTAGTGGAATCCTTAAGCCTGAGTTAGGCATCCAGGCTCCTGTAAAAGGCATGGGGAGAATTAGGTGCCTTCAGAAAGTAATTCAAAAGCACCAGCCAGCTGAGTGGTGAGCAATCTAAAGTCGAAATGCCAGGAAGGGCATGTCTGAAGATAGGCAAGTGGCTACCTCAAAGTTAGGTAGGTGCTTAACTCACTTCGGATTACAGCTTGAACTCTCACCTGGAGCTAAGCATCTAAGCCAGCTCTGCCCCTTCTCACAAAAAAATTGAAACAGCCCATTATAGCCTATAGACCTGGAGCTCAGGCATTCCCTGGGGCGTGGAGAGGTCTGTTTTCAAATTCCTGTTCGGCCTGATTTGGGGTAGAGATTTGAATTTGTGTCTCCTACATCCCACCTGGGTATTCTGACCCACATTTCAGGGTATTTCAGGGCTGGGCTCTTTTGATCTCTCCTGTCAGAGCTGTTCCATTTTGCATAAACAGTTCAATGAACCCCTGGAAGCAGTGACCTCAGCATGGGTCTCCCAAAGACCCGAGTGGGCCCTAACCACATATCTAATATCCTGATGGTAAGGACACACTCCTGGGAGTTGGGAGACTTACGTTCAAGTTTCTGCTCCAGGTCAGGGGGAGCAGGGATTTGAAATATGTCTCCCACGGCCTATGGCAATGCCCTAAGTACTGGCTGTTGGGTGTTCTGTGGGACACGGATGCTCTTGCTCCTCCTCCCCTTTGTGGTACCCTGGCTGGCTTTGGTTGGGGAGGAATGCAGAGCACACTTTTCAGGCCCTGCTGGGGAGATAGATGGATAATCTTGCTGGATCGTAAAGGCATGAGCTAAGGCACCAAGCAGCTCAGCAATGTCAGATTTAGGCAGGTTTGTGCGTGCCCCACAGGTGGAATTTCAGGCACCTACAGGGCAAGGCAGCAGCTGAGTGGAGTGTTTGGGGATTTTAGTGCTGCTAAATGTTGCACTTAGGCACCTGAAATGACAGTTAAGATAGGTCTATTCTACAGTTCAGCACCTATGGCTGGCCCAGATGGGTTGACTCCAGCCCACAGGGCTGGGGCTACAGAGATGTTTACATGATGTTTAAGCTCCAGCTGCAGCTTGACCTCTGGGGCCCTTCTCACGGATTCCCAGAATCTGGGCTTCAGCCCAAACATCTACACTGTTCTTCAACTGCCTTGTAACCCCATCCCCTCAAGCCCAAGTTAGTTGGCCTGAGCCAGTCATGAGCGCTGAATTGTAATGTTAGTGCTACCTTTAGAAACCAAAGTCCTGTATTGATCTAGCTTTGGGGTCTGAATCTCGTTGGACTTGCACCTTGAGTAAACATTCTGCTTAGCTAGAGTTTTGTACCCACTTTGCATGGGTACAAATAACTTCACAAGCTGCAGTGCAGTGGAAAATCTAGTCTTTTGTCTTTTTATATTTCTGCAAAGCACTGGGGCATATTTAGAAGCTGGACACATTACAACAACTGTAACACCACTTATTTTAAAGGTAATAATTCTGATGTGTGTTCTTTCAGGATTGTGTTCTACCCATGTCAGGTTAGATGCAATGAGTGAAAAAACTTACCTCCTGTCTGTGTGCTGACTTGAAGCTATACTGATAGATCTCTGGAGTACCCTTTGAAAATGAGAAAAGTAGGAAGTTGAAAGGCTTTATACAGAAGAATTTGCTTTCTGTACTAGTAGCAATTATAGTCCTGGAAATGGGCAGCACTGGAAGGAAGGATTTCAGACTAAAAAATAACACTCCCCCACAGTATAAATCTTGAAATGTTTAAATAGAAATGTTAATGTTCCTAAATAAGCAACCCTTGGAAATTCCACCAGAGAAGTAAGACTAAAACATGCAACAGCAAAATCAGTTGAGAGAGACCAATAAACCAGCAAAAATTGGTTGTCTAGTTCTGGTGGCTCCTAACAATACGTCAGACAAAGTGGTGGAAACCCCGGAGACACTTTAAAGGGATCACCTGAGATAGGTGGTTCCCTGGTGGAGTTGGGGTCCTCTGTGTGTATTTCACAATATTGTCCCAGTGTTTTCCATTGCATTAATTCATAATTTCCTGATATGCAATGCAAAGCCATCTGCTATCAGAAACATAACTCAGGGTATGTCTACACTACCCCGCTAGTTCGAACTAGCGGGGTAATGTATGCATACCGAACTTGCTAATGAAGCCCGGGATTTGAATTTCCCGGGCTTCATTAGCATAAAGCCGGCGCCGCCATTTTTAAAAGCCGGCTAGTGCGAACCCCGTGCCGCGCGGCTACACGCGGCACGGGCTAGATAGTTCGAACTACGTAGCCATTCCGAACTATCTGTACGCCTCGTGGAACGAGGCGTACAGATAGTTCGGAATGGCTACGTAGTTCGAACTATCTAGCCCGTGCCGCGTGTAGCCGCGCGGCACGGGGTTCGCACTAGCCGGCTTTTAAAAATGGCGGCGCCGGCTTTATGCTAATGAAGCCCGGGAAATTCAAATCCCGGGCTTCATTAGCAAGTTCGGTATGCATACATTACCCCGCTAGTTCGAACTAGCGGGGTAGTGTAGACATACCCTCACTCTGACTTTATCATCATCATCCTCACCACCATTCGTTCTAGTGACAAGCATAAGTTACCTTTGTTTTGGAATACCCGCTCTCACTACTGCTGCTGCTGCTGCTGCTGCTGCTACTGCTGCTGCTGCTGCTGCTGCTGTTCCGCCTTATGACAAATTGATGCTTACTTCCATGTGGAGATGCTTTACGATTGCTGCTGCTGCTGCTGCTGGTGCTGTCACTGCTTCCACTGTTACTACTGCTGCTGCCACTGTCACTGCTGCTGCTGCTACGGCTGCTGCTGCTGCTGTCGCTGCTGTCACCACTGCTACTGCTGCTGCTTTTGCTGCTGTCACGACTGCTGCTGCTTTTGCTGCTGCTACTTTTGCTACTGCTGCTGCCGCTGCTTTTACTACTGCTGCTGCCGCTGCCTTTACTGCTGCTGCTGCTGCTGCTGCCTTTACTGCTGCTGCTGCTGCTGCTGCTCTCATCTCTCTTTCTAGATTGCAATGTTTTGTCTTTTGGACTTTGTTTTTTGACCTTCTTTCCAGCAGGAGCGGGAGAGGAAGAGGAGGAGGAGGAGGAGGAGGAAGAAGAGGAAGTGTCAGAGGATGAAGATGATGAACTGGGTGGATACTTGGTACTGGGCTGTGTCCGTAACTCTGTCATCTGGGTCTTTTCTTTCTTGACAGACTGCTTCTTGTGCTGCTGAGTTCTATTTCCAATCTGCAACAGTATTCCAGAGAATAAGGCTGGTGATTGGACATATCAAAAGAAATATTTTTTCTATCTTATCTCATGGGATTTCAAACTGATTATTTGTTCTTTTCCAAAACACAGCTTAATTGCTGTGATAATTAAATAAGATGTGGTGGAAATATAACCGTGACTACTTACATCAGCTGAAGTTCATCCACGTGGCAAGGGCCAACACTGGCTCTATGCACCACCCACGTTCCACGCAAGCCCCTGAGGCTGACTTACACACATTCCCTTTTTACTAATCTTATTCCCCATTTTCCAGGCAAATATTCCAAAATGTATTTTAAAACCATTGCTTTTTGTTTGTGTAAATAGGGCGCCTGCCCCATACATGTTCAACATCACAATTTCAGTTACCTTAAACACACTTTCAATTCTTAGGATCTTCTTCAGTTTAGTTCGAACTTCGTCGTCTGGAGAGGAATCCTCTTCTTCCTCGGAGTCAAGGCTTACAACCTGGATTATTTTGGAAGCTGCTTTAAATCCTGCTTGAATCTCCAGCTGTATTTTGTCTATGGCTGCATCTGCACTGGCTACACACCAGATACATCCATTAGGGGATATACTGTTTCAATGAGGATAAACAGAAAATCTTGCATTCAATACTATACCTGGTTTCAAAATGAGTTGAGCTTCGTGTTCTCCAATTAATCGATGAAACAATGTATTTTTTAAAACAGAGGCATCTCGTGCTTTCCTGTAAAAGCAGACCTGACAACCAAAACGAGGCAACTTGACACAAATGGCTTGTGTAGTCACTTTTCTTCCTGCACTGTGCCGAAGTTCCTGTTCACCACTATAGGCGTATTTCTTAGGTAAGATGTCAGAAGCCACTCTTTGCTGCATTAAACATGAGCACATTAGTACACTGGGAGCATCACAGGCAAGTAGAAGAAAGATATCCATGCATATAGTACAGTGAAAGTTAATATCAATATAAAACCATAGAAGAGTTAGTTACCGTCACGGCACCTTCTCTTGAAGTTCTTTCAGATGACTTGAAATGCTCTGTCAGAATATTTGATCGAGCATCTTCTGGGAGCACTGGAATCCTCTTCACTGCCCCTGGTTCTCCTATATTTCTTGATACAGCAAAAGCCTTATGCCTGTGGGATTATGCATGAAATATTACTTGTAAGTAGCTCCTGGGAGCTTTTGGATGGATTTGATCACATCTCTATTAATGTCTTTATGTTAAGAGTCATGCTGATTTGAATGCTGGAACTGTTAGAACCAAATATCTGTTTATAAATGCCTTTTTGCAGCCTAGTGACATGACTAAGAAATCGTTCAGTCTCAGATGAACTGCAGGTGGGTAAAAAGACAATGGTTAACATTTTCAAACCCCATTGAACGTAGGTTCCCGAGTGCCTAAGAGCTTGCCTATGTGATCAGTTGGTGTGTGGCAGTTGGGGTGATCACTGCCTCTCAGTAGCCTGCTATGTGCTGAGTCTCTATGTTGAGCCTGCTACTGAGCCCTGAAAGTTCCTTAGTGCATTTTGATCTTTTCCCTTTGAAACGAGAGTAGATTAAAGTGCACAACAGCAAAAGCCACACAGATCATTAGCTTGCAGCATACTAATGCCAGGCAGATTCACAGGCCAGCTTGCCATGAACCAGGTGTTCACAGAGCCAAGTTCTGAGCCGCTTTTGAAAGTGGGAGTTAAATTCTGACGTGATTTAAGTGCTTTTTGAAAATTATATCCCTTATTGTGCACCAAAACAAATCCCCAAAACCAAAACAAAAGAAATCATGAATTACATTGCACAATAGGGGTGCAATGTAACTATGAGTCACACAGGTCTCTGATCCTGTGAAATGATTATAATGCTTATTATGCTGGTAGGTTTCACAGAGCAATAGATTACAAAAAAATGTATTTTAAATGATTGAAATTTAACAACTCTACCTTCCCATTGCTAGAACAGTCTCCTCTTGGCATGGAGTTGTTGTAACCTTAAAACTTTTTTCCTTCAAGTCTATTTTGGCATCAAATTTCAACGGAACTTGTGCATGGAGTTTGATATTAATTTCAATGGCAGACTGAACAAATTCTGTGTTGATTCCCATCATCACCACTGTGTGAGAGTAGATACTGAAAGAGAATGACATTGCCACAGATAAGCAAACAGACCTCGTGTTTAGCCACTGCCCTGTATGGGCACGTCTACACAGCAGGGCGAAAGCCAAAATAAGCTATGCAACGTGAGCTATGTCAGTTGTGCAGTTTAAGTCAAAATAGCTTATTTCAGCTTTTGGGCTGTCTACACAGCAGGAAATCCAAGTTAGAGCACACTTCCTCCAAGTTCTCTTATTCCTCGTAAAATGAGGGTTACAAGAGTCAGAGTAAGAAGTCCTCCAGTTCAACATTATTGTGACATTATGTCAAAATAATGGCTTGTAGTGTAGACGCAGGCTATGTTATTTCCAAATTTCGTCAGTCATTCCAAAATAACACTTCTATGTAGGTATGGCCTAAGAGGTAGGGCTCCCTTTCCAGAGAATTCTCTGTAAATCTCAGAAACATAACAACAACAACAACAACCCTTTCCTTACCTCGGGCTGACATCAGCACGAAGTTGCAAGCTGGATTCAAGCAACTCTGAAGGTCTAAAATCACCAGATAAAGGAGGAGACAGCTTTGCATCAACTACAAGAGACAAAGAACAAACATAAAAGATGGTAAAAATAAAAATAAATGAGTACAGAGAAAAGGGTCTCATAAAAATCATTACTGAAAATAAAACCCAACGTCTTGTCCTGAATTAAAAATGGGATAATCAAGATATTCAGAGATGTAGTGAACAGCCACTTCTCTGAGTAGACAGACATTGGCCATCAGGAACATGAAGGGTACATACTAGAACTCAGGCTAGTTAATTTATTCTATATACTAATGATTTGGAGGGGAAATGTGAGCAAGCTGGTGCCTTGTGCTCATGCTACTAAGTTGATTCTATTTGTAAAAATCATAAAAGATTCTGAGAAAATCCAGTGAATCCAGTGGTGAACTCAATGGCTGATGACACTCACATTGGATAAATGTAAGGTGATCAACACTGTTCTTGATTTTGCTCTCAGAGTAAATCAGAAACAACTCCACTGATGTCAATGACATATGCTGTGTAAATGAAATAAGAATCAAACTCATCATCTAAAAGGCTTACATATGCTGATCAGCCCATAACTTGTGTAATTTATTAGGAGAAAGAAATAAAAGTGTCCATTTGGATACCTCAGTGGAGAAAGTGGGTCAGTGGGCAGCAAACAGGATATTTGGAGGCAGAAGTTATTGCAAAAGTTAATGATATGATAGTGAACAATAATATGTGCTTTCCTGTCAAGCCAGGCCTTTCATTTTATCCTACTCACTTTGAGAGAGATTGAAAAGATCCAGAGAGGAGGAACAAATATAGGAAATTATATAAAATTTACATAGAGCAAGCGGCTGCAAAAACTACTCTCACTGTTACTCCCTTCAAAATATTACCATAATATGGTACAAAAAGGAAGTTAATGACTGAGCCATCTCCAGTTCCTCTCTCTCCATGTTGGTACTAAATCTACTGGGTGTTTCTGTACGTCATCTTCAGGACCCACACATTCCTCCCCATTTCTATAGCAAAATACCTTGTCCAGGTTCAGATTATATCTGACTTGATTGCTATAACCCCTTCCTTTGGCTTTTTACCTCCTCCCTTTTCTGTCTGTCCAAAATACTGCAGCAAAAATCATCTGCTTTGTCAGCAGCCCCAATTACACCCCTACCATCTTTAAATATCTTCATTAGCTCACCTTCCTCCCTTTTAGTCCTGGCTTTTATGGCCCTTCATAAATTAGACCCTTCTACCATTTTATTCTCATATCTTTACGCTCTACCTCCTCCTAATTTGTTTCCCAACTCCTGATTTGATCCAATATAGCAAATCTTATGTTTGCAACTCACCACGGCCGGTAGCATGTGCCAGAGCAGTAGTATATAAACTGTATTCCAACGGCAAGCCAACAATATTAGGAACAATATGCCGAAATTCTGCTGCATATAATGGCTGAATCCATCGTCCTGCAATGCCACTTTGGATTTGATTGATCACTTTTCTCAGCCATGTGTGTCTGTCTGCTGGTCCAGTCGCAAGCTACAACAGAACAGAGATACAGCATGTTAGATGAGGAGACAATGCTGACAAACACTTCAAACAAAATTAGGAGGAGTCCATACCTTCACAAGCTGCTGAATGAGGTCCTTGTCCACATTAGCAAAGGCCAGCTCTTTGCCAAATGCTTTTATGTAGGCTGAGAACACAGGATTTTCTGAAGGCAACACCTTCCATCCTAGCAGCTAGGAAACAAGCATCAAAAAGGCACTTACTACAGTAGATCTGCACATAAACAATTAATAGACAACAGAAATGGCAACTGACTAAGTTATGTTTTTCTTTGCCATTTGTGTGTCTTTCCTAATATCATAGTGTTGCTTTTCAGAATTCCATGCAAATTGTACATGCACAAGTGACTTCAGATGTAACGTCTTATATTCTGACAACATTACATCCAATGCAGAGAGTTAGCTCACAGCCCTCCACACCACTTAAACCCAATTTGTAGAGTTCTGTGCAGATGAAAAATGTTATCCACATCTGTATCCACAAAAATTAGTCACAGTTATCTGGACTGACATCTCCCAATGTGGGTGCCCGTAGATATAAAGGGATATGTGCAACTTTGCAGGGCTCCGCTTATCTGAGGCCATGGTATGAACTTGATCCTTCATTTGCAGACACAGAAGTCCTGAAAACAGATTGGTTGCAAGTGGAGGGAGAGAGACAGGCTCTGTGGAAGCCAAACCTGGGCTGGATGTCTACTACATGCTACAGAGCCCAGCTCCATTAGGGCATCCCACACAGCTATGTGGGAAACACAAGTCAGAAGGCTCCTTCAGACATCCCAGGAGTCTTATTAAACCCTCTGCCCCTGATAAATTCCACCCACCAAAAACAAAGAATGAGAACACACATACTGTTTTCCCAATCTCCTTTATCTTTCTGTATGTTGAATATTCCGCAAATGGTATGTTTTGTTTCCTTATAATATCTGTAAGACCTTCTGCATGGACACCAACCTAATAAGCAAATGACACGCTGCATGAGATGGTGCACTACTGTAAAATTAAAACATACTATTACTGAAAAAAATAATTAGTCAAAAATAAATGGCTTAAATATAATATTTACCTCTAGTGAACCAGCAATTGCACCTGCATAGTTTACAATCACATTGGATATTAAAAGTGATGGGAACATGGTTTTTGGACTATTTATGAGAAAGATCCTTTCAATTGCACCAATCTGATATGCACCTGTAGTAGAAATTAAAAACAAGACCATGCTTTGTTATTATTCTACTGACCTCTTGGGATGTCAGTCTGTAGCTGATAATTCTCTTTTTGCTAAAATATATTCTCATAAACATTTTCAAAATTTAGATCCTGACCTAGCGAACATTTACAAGCAAGTACCTTTCTACATGAGTATACCACTGAAATAAATGAGATATTCAAATGCATAAATGTTTGCAGATTGGGGTGAAATTTTGTACTAACAAATGCAGTGAAACTATATGATCGGACTTAAATTTTCTAAATACATTTTGCTGCAGTAAAAAGCATTTTACAACAAAGTTAGAGAGATGGTAAAATAATTTGTAAAGACAAATATAACATTAATAATTCTTCATAAAGAAGAGACACAGTAAACTTTTCAAAAACAAAAGGAAAAACTATGTAGAACTTTAAAGACTAACAAGATGGTTTAATAGGTGATGAGCTTTTGTGGGCCAGACCCACTTCCTCAGATCATATTCTGGAAGAGAATTGGCATGACCATATATACCAAAGGAAGACAATGAAAAAAGTGAATATATTATTAATCAGACAAATCAGATTTAGAACAGAAGGTGGGGAGAGGGAGAAGGAGGGAGGGAATAGCTGTTTATAAGCCAATGAATGGCTAATCGGGGTGATAAGTGGGGAATTTGTCTTTATAATGTGTAAGGTAATTAGCATCTTTGTTAAGGCCCATTCGTAAAGTGTCAAATTTAAGCATATGAACACTAAATATGACACTTTACAAATCTTGTTAGTCTTTAAAGTGCTACATAGTCTGATCTTTCTAAAACAAAAGGAAAAACTAATACTCTACAACTAAACTTTTCGGAATTCAAACATAGAAAATATCTTACAGAACCAAATTAATACTTCTTTCATAACTTTTTAAAACCTTCCAGCTGTTCCAAAAAGAAAGAACTCTTACAATCAGAATCCAATTAGAGTTCAAAAGGGTTTAAATTAGTTCTCCAAATGACTGGAAAATGGTGTTTGAATGATGGAAAAACTCAGTAAATGAAATACTTTTACTCACTGTAGTAAGCACCAAGAGGAAGAACAGCTTTACTGTAACGATAACTCAGTCTTTCAAGTCTGGGGCTCATTAGTTTAATGGCAATGTTGCAAGCAGCAGATCTTTTAAAAATTGATAAAATACACAGAATTAAGCTACATTTTACCAAAGCGCGAGTGTGTAATTTTACATGCAAATATATGATAGAAACTGCATGTCAGATAATGTAGTTTTACTTCTCTCCCTACTTACATGTTATAGAAGCGTGGGGACCTGATTCTTGACATAGCTTTCATGTAGGAATATGTAAAACTGGCAACTTGCATATTGGTTCCTTTCAGTATCACACTGGCAATAGTTGTTACCACAGGAAGTGGAGGATCAGTTTCAAATATGACAGCACAAGCTAACATTCTGATTTCGGGACTTAGAGAATGATCCGCAAAAATCTGGAGAAGAATGTCCTGAACCTAGAAAGGGAAAACATCATTTCACAAGTGTCTAGGGTGCGTATTCTCTCTACCAGATTGAATGTTTAATTTGCATCAACAAATCACACACTCATACTGAGGGGAAAATAGAATCCCAGGTGTGTCCATTTTTTCACTGCATGAATTGATACACAAATATGAAAGAAATTTTCTGGAAAGCTCTTGAGAAAATGCCATGACTAGAGGGACAAATTTTAACTCCATTGGCTTTGTGAAATGGATCTTATGTGTTCACTGTCATTTAGAACATGTTAGCATGGGGTATTCCAGGAGTTGACAGATGACAATTACAACAAGTGACTAATGAAACACCTTATATCATTTGAAAACTCCACCCCCCAGCAATTCCATTGTCTAGCACATTCACACCCAGATATCACTTGGGCCTCTTGTATTGTAATACTAAGAACAATAAACAATTGTTCTGAATTCACAAACACTGCATCTCCAAAGTCACTTTCACAATGGCATATATTCTTCAGATCTTATTCTTTGGGTAAACTATCATTGATGCTGCTTACCTTTCTGGGGTCCTTCAAGCCTATTTGCCTCAAGGCCATCACAGCCTCAATATGAATACGGAGTGGGAAAACAGAAGCACCCGATGAAAATATTGGCAAGAACTTCTGGATGCGCTTCATACTGCCTGGATCTTCTGCATTGCCCATGGCTTTCAGAGCCAAGGCTATGTCATCTTCATTGCCCTTGCTGGCTGCCTCAGCTGCAAGGTCATAGATGGGCTGCAAACAGAGCACAGTTCAATACTTTCTTACAAAATTCATGCATACAAATATTCTTATCCTCACCCACTGAAACTCCTATGACCATAATGCAACTAATGTGATTACAAATATTCAATGATCTCCTCACAGAGTGGGAGGGTGAGGTGGGAAGTAACAAGCATCTATATAAGAAAAAGACCCAAATATTGAGGCTGTCCCTATAAAATCGGGACGTCTGGTCACAACACTGCCTCAAAATTGAATCTAAATTAACTCTGTATTCAGGGGGATGAAGACTTCCAGTACCCCCAAAAGAAGCCCCTGGGATGAACATTTGTAAATAAATCATTTTGTAAATCTTGGATCGTGTTTTCTAGAATAAATATGATCAGGTCTCATTGCAGTTTTTTTTCTTTCTTAGCTTAAAAACAATCTGAAATGAAAAACACCTACCTGAAGAGCTTCACTAGGGCAAGATGGAGACTGAGAACAGTGCTTGCTTATCATGGAAGCATATGCCAAGTAAGCAATCTGGCGAAGCATGGGAATTCTCTCAAGTCGGGAGCTGACCAATAGCTCCTGCAGAAGCAAAAGAGGCATTTCTTTAGATTAGGGTTATCTTTGCTTTACCTTTCAGATAAGGACAATTATTTAGGGTTCATTTAGAAAAGTTACTTGTTTGAATATCTTTCATTTTCAATAAAATTAAATCAAACCAATAAAATTTTTTACACAAGCTTGAGCCAGGTCCACAATTAACCTAAATCAGCATATCTCCATTAACTTAAATAAAGCTATGCTGGTTTATATCCACTGATGATGTAGCTTAAGAAAGGCAGGATAATACAAAGGACATGGGCTGCAGCCAATCTACAAAAGATTCTGTAACTCTTTGTTATATTAAACAATCATGCTCACTTCATAATCTGTATTTTCTTACGTTAAAAAATAGAAGTGTTAACTAGAACCAGAGGAAAGTCTACTACTGCATGTAATAGATGGTTGAACTAACTATTGTAAAAAGTTTGATATTTTAATCTGGATAATAGTTCACCTACATACAATACTTTCAATTTCTTCCAGCGTATAGGAATATTATGTAATTACTCTGGATTGGAGAGCGCAATGCTTGAAAGAGCTATTCAGCACAAATACTTGAGAATTAACAGAAAAAAAGAAGAACTGAGGTTTGATGGAAGAAGAAAGAATGTGTGGTCCAAGAAAACTAAAATGAGGATAACAACACAGGGTAAGTGTGGGGGTTCATTTTTAATGCCTACATAAAAAACTGAAGAAATAGGACCCAATTCCCTGCTCACACAGGCAGCTGTCAATGGCAGTGACGGAGTTTCTCTGATACAAAAGGAGTGTATGAGAGAGAAGAATCTGGCCCCTGATATGCTATATAATCACCGGTTATTATCAACTGTTATCTTATGATGTGACCAGGAAAGAATCCTGCGCATGATACTCACTGCTGCAACTTGAATAGTATGGCTATCCGCTTTTGTTAAATGGAGAGCAGCAGCAACCGTCATAAGTGACTCAATGTAGCTCAAGTCCTCACTGTGAATTTTCAGTTTAAGGAACGTCAGTGAATCAGTGGTGCCTGCCATAGTAATCCCACTCAGCAGCCAAAGCCTGCAGCCAAGGTACAAAATCCGTACATTTAGCTCCCTGTGCTCCTTGTACAAGACATGTCAGTTGTGTGTGACATGGTCAATCATTACCTGTGATGAGGCTTAGCTGAAAATTGCTTAAAGACAGAATTCAAGGTATCAAGCTTTGCTACCCGACACAGTTGGATAAGCTCTAAGAGTTTGTATGAAGCATCCGCATGGAGCTCTTGCTGGTTCTCTTGGATTGTTTGTTGCAGTATTTCCACTATCTGATGACAGAAGGCAGAGGGAATATAATAATTAGTTGCTTCTCCTTGGAGTTTGTAACAATATACTGGTCTTTTATTAGTCTGATAAATGGCAAAACAACTTAAACTAAGAGCTCTATACCCGTTGCTCAGGGTTCTTTGTCTTGACGAGCTGAATTGGCATTTGGTAAAGTACTGGCGGAAACTGAAAACGTGTGCCTGATCCACGGTTCTGCAGATGTATTTCTGGAGGGCTCACATGTTCATTTTTTACTTCAACAAAGGAAAGTTCTTGTCTGGAAGGCAATAAAGAGAAATCAGTGTGTGTCATTTGAAGGACTGAACTGTCTAGGTCCATCCCTCTGACTCCACGGCTTTGTCTGTACAGTGTGGATATGGATAATTCTTTATTTGTTTTTTCCATCATAATAAGACTTTACAAGTTCTTGTGGTTATAGTCTTCTCAGTGGAACAGAACACTATCAGAGGAGGAGTATCTGCTGAAATAGAACTGAATTGTTCAGTGGTGCTGAACTGGTATTTTCCAAAGCAAGAGATACTGGCTTTATGATAACATACCATTTATAGCAATTTAATTCCTATTATGCCAACTAATCCAAGTGAGCACCTCATGTTCACTTGTACTTGGGGGATGATGGTGCTAGAAAGCAGCACTTTTTCAGTGAAATTGTTGAATAGTTGCACACCCGTGGATTTAGGCAGCAGAATTATTTTTCCACTTCTTTGCTCATTTAATTACAAAACAAAGTTCAATTTAAATGCAGCAAAAATTATTGTTAATGCAAAATTTCCAGGTTTATTGGGTTTTTTGGAGGAGGTGAGGAAAAGTAGAGTAAGAATATCTGCAACTTTATCAGCTGCCATTAAAAACAACTCCCTTTTACTTCACTTGGGAGCAATCTAAGATGGATGCCGTTACACTTATTTTCACTTTAACCACTGAGGCCTACCTTGCGTCTGTCACAGCGACACCACCAGGTTCATTGAAAGGGGAGACCTGATAGATCTGCTGGGACCTAGCTTCTGTGATCAGGGCACCAGCTTCTGCATATTTCAATTTGTAGGAGAATGCAGCTGTTCCTTTTACAATCTTTTCTTTCTAAAGGAGACAAAGAAACTCAAATGATGAATGAAAATAGGCCATGGTTTTACTCATTTTTAGAGTGGATTTGTTTATATTATTCATACCAATGGGCAAGCAGGACAAGGGCGGATGAAAGTCATTCCAATATTCTTCACCACTTTATCCTGGCAATTGTCAAGATCTTTAGTTTTGCTAATAAAGATTCCGTTATTCCTCTTATCTTCCTGGACAGCGTATCTTGTAAAGCAGACACCTCCAATCCCAGCCTATAGAGAATGGCAGAAAATAATTGGGCTTTTTAGTTATATCAGGTCTGTATGAGAAGAAGAACACTCCCCTGATTTGACATTTAAAGTGAAGATGAAGATTAGTAAAACTATATAGAAACCATTTCTTAACTGAATGTCAAAGCCTGTTTGCATTATTCACATGATAGTACCACTGAGATAAACAGGAATACTTCACTGACAAAGGACTGCAGGATAGAGACTCAATTTAGCAAGTATTCAACTAATTAATATAACTAATTCAGTTAACACTGATAGATTAGATAAAATAGACTAATTGAGGAAGATATATATCTCAAGGTCTGATAATTGACTTATTTTCCCCTTTGTAGTCTTCTATTTTATAAAGTGCACAGAGAATCTAGTAGACTATATTCCAGAATCTATCACTTTCCTATATAAATGTATATTTTCTTTTGTCCAAATGGAAGTGTTTTAATACTTTAGTGCTTGTTGAATGAGATTTTAAAAGAATATAAAAATAATCTCTAAGACAGAGTTTAAATTGACTGAAATGCTTTTAATAATAACAAGTGGTAATTAGGCTCATGCAGCAAAGTAGTTTAAAACTGGAGAAACAAACCTCTTGCAAGCCATATGCATTCTGTGACTTTTTCAAAGATATCTGCAGCAGGTTCAGAATTCCTCTCACTATGTTAACAATTGTTTCAGGGACATCTTCTGGGGCATAAAGACTTCCAACCCGCCCCTTGCTGTATTCAAACTTCCAGGGTTTGGTGAGATATGGAGCAAACAGTTGAGTGACTTTGGGAGCGCGAAGGAATGGATCACGGGGCCAGATCCCATTGTATTCCTCCAACTGTGGGGATCGGATCTAAGAACAAAATTCAGAAAATGCACTCATCTCCATCCTGTGAGTGAAAATATTTGTAAAGTATGTACAATATATAGAAAATAACTATGGAAAGAATTAATATTGCTATACATGGTTTATTCTGAATATAGATTGCAGAGGCTGTCTTTTGTGTTGTTTGTATGGCATGTAATACAACAGGATCATCATCCATGATGACTGGGGGATTTTGAGGCAGGTGGTAATACAAATAATAAAATTAATAAATATATAAATATTGGATTCTTCCTTCTCTTTTTTATATTAGTATAAGACCTACATAACTCCATTGAATCAGGCCCACTGAGTATAATATATACTAAGGAAAAAAGCTAAAAATATCGGAATTACCTCTCAATAATATTTGTAAAAAAGCTATTCATATCAATCCCTTTGAGCATAGAGTTGAATAGAAAAGCCAACACAGATTTTTAGTTTTACATAATAAATAACTGCACAGTACAAATTTTGAAGAATTTTAGGACCCTAATTCCTCAGCCCTTATCTAGGCAATGCTGCCATTGAATCAATAGGGGCTTCAGCTTTGCATGAGCATTGAATAAGAGTCCTGAATAACATAAAAAGTAAGTCTGACAGAATTTACTACATGTAAATTGTTTGTCTCTGCTCCTAATGACTTCCATGGGAATTTGGAATGTGTCAGGATTGCCGGATCAAAACCTTAAATCAGAGCAGGGCTGGACCACTGGTATTGCAGGGCAATGGTCTCAGAAATGACTCATGATTTTTGGTGCTGCAATTTTTGGATGCTATCACCTACCTCTAAAAATTAGATTCCCATCAAGGAGTTTCATGTTGATCACTCCAAAAATTGAAGTGCCCCAAATCACTAGTTACTTTTGAAAGCCAGGGCCATAATTTACATTTCCTAGTCCCTAAAATCTTCAAAGCTCTTTTCTCCCTTGCTTTTTTCCAGTGATTGCCCACAATAGTCAGGAGCTCAAGTGCCGCTTTAACCTGACTTGTTATTCAAAGCTGGTTTGATCCCTTTGAAAATAGTCTGGGCTAACCTTGAGGAGGAAAACCTTCTCTGACAATCCACTGATCTCTACTTTACAGGACAGCCTCAGCCCAGCTCTTGCCAAACCTGGCTCTGGCAGTCCATTCATGGTAAGGCCCTCATAGTTGTACACGTAGGTCTTGCTACCAAAATTAGGCTCTGTGGAAAATGATACAAATGTTCCCTTTTAGTAACAGCTATAAAGACATTCTGCTTCATGGTCATTATGACAAAGGCATTGAATGAAGGATAAGAAATGAACAGTAGACTTACCAGGGTCATATTTCTCACTCCCTGTGAAAAGAAATTAAAAGAAGATATGAATAATGGCAAACAAATTAGATTTGAATGTAATTTTTTACCTCCCCATAAAAATCTGTCAAAGATTAACATAGAAGGGCTAAGTAAACTTACCCACAAGGGTGAATACTAAGGCTAGTATGATTCCCCTCATGATGAAGGTGAATGAAGACCTCCTCGGGCATCATGAGGCTTTTATAGAAGAAACATCACTAGCACATGGCCCCTGCTAGGCTGCATTTTGCTGATTTTTCAATTTGTTATCAGGTTATGCAAACACATTTCTTTTTGCAACCATGTTGACTTTTGAATGGGAAGAATGGACAGACTGTGCCAGGCTCCTTGAAATCATCTTACTTAAATCTTTGACAAACTGCTTAAGAGGGTCTCTTGCTTTTCCTAAAGTTCTTTAAAACAAATTAAAAATAAATATCTTACATTATTTTATTTGCCGGATTTTGTTCATGGCTGCTTGCCTGTAATTGATTCTACCACAGATTAGGATGACTTTGTCCTGGTTATTCTGACCTGGCATATGATACAAAATGTTATCTAACTGATAATGACTCAGTGAGCCAGCGGTATTAAAAGTGTGACAACTGTCTTTGTCTTACTTCTTGATGTACTAAAGTATGACAATAATATAACAATGTTATGGATTTCAGTTATTAGCTCGGTTCCTAGATTCATCTCTATGCTGCTGCGTCACATGAATGTTTGAGGTCTTATTCTGTTATAGTGAGGTTCTGGATTCTGACTAGATTTATATGCAATGGGGATAGAATTTGGGCACCAAGCAATATATAGATTACAGTGATGGGCATTTACCCACATTATTATAGTTGATTTGTAAGTGATTATGGCTATGCAAATATGGCTGTTGAAGTGTAACTTTAAAAACATGTTATTGGCTTTGTTAATATATAGATGATCATTGTGTAAGAGACAATACAAACACATATGAAGACACAGTCCCTACCCAGAAGAATTTACCATTTAAATAGCTAATATTGATGCCTGGAAAGAAGGAAGTATTATCAAATCCCCTTTTCAAAAATGGGAAAAAATTAAACATTGAGCATGAAATCCTGATTCCATTGATGTCAATGGCAAAAATCCCATCCATATCAATGGGGCCTGCATTTTAATCAGAGAAATTTAAGTGATTTGCCAAGATCATACCTGAAATCTGAAATGGAGCTCAGATTCATCCAGTCCCTTAACCACAAGACCTTACTTAAACAAGAGAATGAATACATTTTAGTTGCACATTTTCTGGGCATGACAGTGCCCTCCTCATTATTCTGAGAGCCGCAGCTTTACTCAGTATTCAGAATTATATAACATTTTACTAAGACTATCTTCTGTTACTTTTCTTACTCCGTGCAACTGACTTGTCCATGACATCACCAACTACAATGACCCCTCATACCGTCCGGAAATCTGCAACTGAAATATAAGATCAGTTTATTCCTTTCTGGTCAGATTATAAACAAACTTGTTTTTGTCTTTAGCAGCAGTAAATTTGTTCTGTCTCTCAAGGTGGTCTCTCAGCATTTAAAATGATTTCCAGCCACTAACTCTAAAGTGCTTTTGCCAAGCAATATGAAGAGAAAATGGGTCCCATCTACCAGTCAATCCTGGCACAATAGGGAATGGTTTTTTAGAATAGATCTTAGAGTTGATAACTGGATCCACTTTGAAATGGACAATGGCCATAAAAGGGTCTCTTGCCCCCAGCAGATTTACATCCTACCTTCATACAACATGCCACATCCTCCCCTCCAGGCCTGCAACCAGGGCCAAAGCCCCAGATGGCAGAAAAATTAAAATCAATATGCAGTGTGACAATCAAGTATGGAAGGTGTTGGCTGGTGGAGTAGGCTGGCCAGAGTGGAAGATTCCAAGAAGTCCGTATCAGACAGTACAAACCAATCTTGCTGAACTGTTGTAATCAATTTATACAGTATTGCTCTGTTCAGGGCTCTAGTCATCTATGTTTTCACGCATGCACATTGGAGCTCTGCAATTCACTATTTTGTTCAACAAAACCTATAGAGCTCATCTATGGCCAGCCTCTTTCATTGCCTCCCAGTGAGGTGAGGGAGTAAAAAGTCTCTCGCTTTGCTCAGCGTGTGTGATTTGAGGCCAGAATCAAAGCCCTTTATGACTGTCCTTTATGGGAACACCATTTGGAGTGGCACTTATAGAAAAAGGGCAGAGAGCCAGCTGCCCATACTGATGTGAAGAGAGGATGCTGCACCGTGCAGAAAAAGCATTACAAAATTTACACCACCCCAAGGAGCCTGAATTTGGAAGGAGAATTTTGAGGGAGTGGTGAACCTCCACAATGCCCTTTACTAGAGCCTGTGGCTAAATGTCACAGCTTAGCCTGTAATTTCTGTGCACAAGAGATTTTGTAATTCTTTTAACTACATTATTTCTAAGCCAACTTTATTCAGTTATGTCACAGGCACCTGTCCTCAGTAAGGAATGATTCTCAGGCACATTTTTTTTTATAATTTTTGAGCTGTCCCTCTGTAACAATTGTTTTTTAAGTATTTAGATATTGTAAAATGAGCCATCTAGAATTTCACCAGAATGTACTACAACATCCATTGACAAGCTGAGAAATTCTGATCCACCAAGAAATATTTTCAGAGATACCTGCAACTTATGACTTGAAATGGAAGCAACATTATAGTGTCACCAATAAAGCACTAATATTTACACACTAATATTTATTTGTGGATAAATAAGACCTTGGGTTTGATTTTTCAGAAGTGTTGGGCATTCCCTGAAGCTGAAGTATATGGGAGGCATATGAACTTTATATATAACAATCAGAACAAAAATATCAGCATTGCCAATCTCAGGCATTCAAAAATTATCAGTCAGGCCTCCCAGATCATGAGAATTTAAAAGGAAATTATTTTTCTTTGGCTTCAAGGGTTGGCGTCTTTACAGTTCACAATTTCCATCTTTTCTCAGCAACATGAGCACTAGACATTTACTTTCTTTTAAACAAAAACTGCGATTCTTACATAATAATCTGATTCCAGCTGTTGGAGTTTCAGAAAAAGTACTAACTAGCTAAGATCACATTAAAATTGCCTGAGTTGGAAATGTTGTAGTAGATATGCTGACATGGATGTACAACCTTGGATAGCATAGATTAGCTGTATATGCATGCATTACATACACACAAAAACATTTTGTTTTTCTGTATTAAAAATCTTTTTCTTGGCAAAGTTGCAATGTGTGTAATGTGTCCTCTTAGCTCCGGTCACTATGACCAGGAATTTTTTGAAAGATTTCACCAGCAACGTGTAAATATTGTGCCTTCCAAGGTAAAGGTCAGTTTAAATGGGAATAATTGAAAACTACAAAGATTCATAGCAGAAGAGGGAACAAGTTCAATTGCAGGTCAGTTAGAAGCTTCCAGGCCCTAATCAATAAACCAAATTGCCAATGCAACCATATATTTGAACTGAGCTAGACTTTCAAATTGCTCTATTCATCATCAGAATTACTTGCATCCATACTACAGTATAATAATTCCAATCTTATAAGGAGCAAAGTCTAGAAAATGATCTATAGATAGAGATATGGATCAGACTTAGAAGGACAGAAAATGGGACACACAGAAAATGGGAATAAATAAATAAATAAATAAAGGGCACACAAAACTTCTAGGGAGTTTTGGAGAGTGGCTTATTGCTTAAGGAATAGTTTTTAAGGAGTACAATGGTTTACAGACCTCAACTTGCAAATGTTGTGAATTTTACTGTACAAAAATTAAATATACAATTTGCAATTTTCCCTTTACTGATCAGTCAGATTAATCATGTGGTTTCATTTCTGTTTTCTGATTAGACTAGCCAATGCACACATATACACAATGATTGGCCATTCATATTGTGTTAGTTAACAGAACAAGCAAAGTACTTATTTTACAATGAAAGGTTCCACTAGCCTACTTTGTTAGGAGAGTATTTATTTTTTTGGACTGGCAAATAAAATCTCATTCATTTTTCTTTACTGACAGTCATCATGGTCAAGGATAGGTGACTGGATTTTGTATAGAGGCATAAATTTTTAGCGACTATAGTGGAAGACTTTAATATAAAGTTCATTTGCACAGAGAGATGAAAATGTCATTTTTGTAGTTGTTTTAGCATCACTTGAACATTCATGGAAAACAAACCTAAGCTGACGATGGTTGAATCAAAATTTCCTTTGAAGTTGATTGAACTTTTCCAAGTTCTGCTCTATGATCAGCTATAGTTATTTGGAATAGTGGTAGAAATGTAGCCGTGTTAGTCTGGTGTAGCTGAAACAAAATACAGGACTATGTAGCACTTTAAAGACTAACAAGATGGTTTACCATTAGCTCACAGACATTTACCTTACCCTCCTCCCCCCGCATTCCCATTCTGTTCTGAAATTTGATTTGTCCTTTTCATATGTGTTCATTTTTTTTAATTGTATCCTTTGGTATATATGGGTGTGACTATTTTCTTCCACTATTTGATCTGAGGAAGTGGGTCTGGCCCACAAAAGCTCATCATCTAATAAACCATCTTGTTAGTCTGTAAAGTGCTACATAGTCCTGTATTTTGTTTCTTCTATAGTTATTTGTAAGCCTTGAACAACTAAGACACACTTGAAAATTCATCACCCACTTGGAAGAGTCCATTTAATATTGTCCAAAGCAAAAGGAGTGTTCCACATGTAATATAACACACAGTGAAAGGAATGGCTCTCAAGTAGGAGAATTACTAGGACATAGACCTGATTCTACAAACCTTTTCTTATTCAAGTACACCTTCCTTATGGCAATAGTGCCCTTTACTTCAAGGGAATGTTTGTGTGACTCAGAGTTTATAGGCTCTGGCATTATTGTTGAATTATGCTGCTGTGCGTATCAAAATTCAGGGATGGAGAGAGAGAGAGAGTGAGAGAGAGGGGGAATGTTTGGCAGACCACTTAGCTAGCTTACACACAACTTACTGTCATGAAGAATATAGGGAACATAGTCCATATTTGGACTTTGACTTGGGTAACTTTGGTCGGCCAAATGTTTAAGTTAGCATGATTAAGAGAGGCTTGAAGCTGCTTGTTCGATATGTAGGCAAAAGGTTGTTAGGACAAGGGCACTCATTTGCCCTAGACACCATCAGCCCCATTTGCACTATATTTCCAGTGTCATAACTAAGTTGCTGTCATGAAAAGCTGTGGCAATGAGTAAATGTTTAATTTTGACTAGTCAATTATATTAAACAATCAAGACACTTATGCCTGGGCCTAAGCAAAAGTTTGCCCACCAGCCCCCATGAAATGGCACTTTATTGCATTGAGACACTCTGTTTGTGGTTAGTGATACCCTGGGTTATGACACACACATACACACACCCTCCCCAGACTACAATCTTTGATGTGACTCAAAGAGTAAGGTGTCCCATATGGCCTACTTGCTAGAACCCATAACTGGATAAGAGGGTTGCCTGGGACAGAATAGAGGAGATGCTAAACATGTGGGCTATGTCTAGACTGGCATGATTTTCCGCAAATGCTTTTAACGGAAAAGTTTTTCCGTTAAAAGCATTTGCGGAAAAGAGCGTCTAGATTGGCACGGATGCTTTTCCGCAAAAGCACTTTTTGCGGAAAAGCGTCCGTGCCAATCTAGACACAGTTTTGCGCAAGAAAGCCCCGATTGCCATTTTCAACATCGGGGCTTTTTTGCGCAAAACAGTTTTCAGCTGTCTACATTGGCCCTTTTGCGCAAAAGCATTTCCAGAAAAGGGTTTTTGCCCGAACAGGAGCAGCATAGTATTTGCAGAAGAACACTAACAATCTTACATCAGATCATCAGTGTTCTTGTGGAAATTCAAGTGGCCAGTGTAGACAGCTGGCAAATTTTTCCGCAAAAGAAAAACTTGGCAGTCTAGACGCAGCCGTGGAGAACAGGTTACGGGTGGCCTTTCTTGCAACAACACAACACCTTCCTTCTCTGGATTGGCCCCTCAGAGATGCAATAGTAAAATACACTGACTACTGGCTGAGCCAAGACTCAAATACAATAAAAGAAGCAAGAATATCAATTGCTTTGCCCATCTCACCTCACCCCACATATGTAAGCACTCAAAAGTATATTTCATAAAAACACAAGAACAGCCATACTGGGTGAGACCGAAGGTCCTGCTAGACCAGTATCCTGTCTTTCAAGAGTGGCTAATGCCAGGTGCTCCAAAAGGAGTGAATAGAACAGGTAATTAGCAAGTGATCCATCCCGTCACCCATTCCAGTTTTGGGCAAAAGAAGATATCAGTAAATATCAGCCTACGTCTGAATGAAGCCCAATCACAGGAGCTAAAGACTTCAAGAAGCAGTTGTGAAAATCATCTGCATAGCAATTCAAGTCACTCAAGCACCCACTGTAGTATGTGTGCATGTATATATCTGTATTCTTAACTGTGCCCCAAATAGATGCTAAAAGCCTAAAACTGTTACCAAATCAGCATTATTGTTCTAAAGTGGCTGAAAGTGCAGGATTTTAGAAGCTAGGAAGCTACAGGCATTCCGTTAAAGTGGGGAAGAAGATGTATTAGAAAACCTAAGCTTAACGTAATCTGTATGAGCATTGAGGTTAACAGGAAAAAAAAAGCAGCTAGAATGGAGCTACAAGCAAATTAATATGCAAGCTGCACTTCCTGAAAATCAAGGCAAGGAACAGACTTTGCCTCTAGACAACACACTGAACTAACTGCTCAAGTCAAGCCTTCCTGTAAAATTCTGAAAGGATTGTTTTCTTAACTTGCTCATCAGAATTTAATATTATGAATTACTTACTGTAGTAATTAGTGAGCCAGATCAATTGAACCATTGGCCTACTGGTTATATTTTAATTGTAATCTCAATTTGATCGTTGTGTTATACTTTTCTAAATTAACTTAGGAGAACTATAAATTAATGTAGTTTGTGACACATTTCACTTAAACTCATTTATGTCTTAACTATTAGCTTAATATATTAATACATATATAAAAGAGACACTGAACTGGTTTATTTCCTAAAACTTCAATGCAGACTAACTAATGTAAAAGGAAAAGATAAAATTTTTAACAATCATGCCTGAGCCCATCCTATATTTTAATTACTTAAAATAAGTCCCTGTTATTCCTACAATGAGGCAGTGGTTTTGTTTCCATGACAAAAGTCATGAATTTGGAGATTTCAAAAAACAGCAAAGAGCCACAGGATTTGTCACCATTTTTTCTGAATGGCCAGTTCAGTCTGGACAGTAAAGAAATGTAAAGAAATATAAAGCACAGTAAAGAAATGCCATCTGGCTGGGGAACAGGCAGACTCTGCAAAAGACTGCACTGTAGGTTCCCTGTCCCAGGAACACTAATAGGGCTGCTAAAAGTGCCTTGCGGGAACAGAAGGTGACATGAAAGACCAAATATGTTCTCCAAAAGTAACTGGTAAATGAAGAATTGCAGGGTGGGAGGGAGGACATTTCTAATTGGATCTGTCCATGGCTCAGTGCTACTCAATATCTTTATCAATGAACTAGAAGAATAAGTATGATCATTACTGGCACAGATTGCAGTAGGGATGTTAAAAAGCAGGTAATTGTGTAGCTGTAGAACTGCTGAAGAACTCAGCGGTTACAAAGCTACATGCACCCGCAGCAGCAGCTGGCTCCCCAGGAACTGGTGCATGCCAGAAGCCAGCTGCATGCACTGCCTCCCACCTGTCACCCCAATTCTGGGGAGCCAGCTGCCAGCTGTACCAAAGGCAGCAACGCGGGACAGGAGCCTGCATGTAACTATGAACATTAACGGATAAGGACAAGTAGTGACTTGCTCATAGTCTATAAGTATCTACTTGGGAAGCAGCTTCAGTTTAGTACAGCAGTTCTCAAACTTTATTGCACTGCGATCCTTTTCCGACAACAAAATTTATTTTATGGCCCCAGGGGAGGAGACCGAACAGTGGAACCAAAAAAAAAAAAGCCCAAAGTCTTCTGCCCCATGCAGGGGACTGATAATCTGATCCCTGCTACCCACATCTGAAGCTATAGGGCTTTGGCCCTGGGAAATGAGGGCTTAGGCTTCAGCTTTGGCCCTGGGCCCTAGCAAGTTTAATGTCAACCCTGGCAACCCCATTAAAATGGGGTCATGACCCATTTCAGAGTCCTGAACCAGAGCTAGAGAACCACTGGTTTAGTAGACAAACGTAAATTGAACCTAAACACATTCAGCCTCAAAATAAGATGTGAACTTTAAGAGTGAAGATAATTAACCACTGGAACAGTTTATCAAGGACTTATGATGGAGTCTCCATCTTTGGAAATGTTTTTTAAGAGACTGGAATTTTTTTTAACAACGTGCTCTAGTTCAAACTGGAATTATGTTGTGAACATTATATGGCTTGTGTTAAACAGCTGGTCAGATTAGATGATCACAATGGTCCTTCAGACCTTGGACTGTATAAACAATTGCTGTTAAGCTTTGAGGACAACACAAAAATTGGTGGAGTAGTAAATAATGACAGGTCAGTTCTACAGAGCAATCTGGGCTCCCTTGAACAACAAGCATTTTAATACAGCTTAAATGTAAGGTCACACATCTGGGGGGACTATTTTGGAAAGTAATAACTAAGCAAAGGACTTAGGAGTCATGGTGGATAATACACTTTCAGTGCAATGCAGTGCTAAGAGAGCAAATGCAATCCTTGGATGTATAAGTAGGGGAATAACATTACACAAAAGTACAGAGATGCTATTATATACAACATTAGTTAGTCCATCATTGGAAAACTGATTGCAGTTTTGGTGCTTGTGCTTTAAAAAGGATGTTGAAAAAATGAAAAAGGCTCTGAAAATAGCTACAAAGATGATTCAAAGTCAGGAAAATCTGGCTTACAGTAAGAGACTTAAGAGGCTCAGTCCTGTTAGCTTGTTGGAGATGTTTAAAGAGGTGACAGTAAATCGCAGTCTGTAAGTCACAGTCACAGTCTGTAAAAACCTACAAAGGAAAAAAACTGACAGTTGAAGGCTCTGTAATCTAGCAGCAAAAGGCATAACAAGAAGCTGGAAGCTGATCCAGTTACAATAAGGCACAAAATGTTATGTGAAGATAATTCACCACCACTGGTGGCATCAGAGGGGTAGCCGTGTTAGTCTTGAAAAACAATGAGTAGTCCTGTGGCACCTTACAGACTAACAATTATTTTATATTATATATTCATGAGCTTTCGTGGACAAAATCCACTTCCTTAGATTAGCTGAGGAAGTGGGTTTTGCCCATGAAAGCTCATAACACCATTGGTGGATTCTGCATCACTTGAAGGCTTTAAAGCATATGGCTGCATGGCTTTCTATTGGCTATGCTCTACCCCACCCACAAATGTTGGGTTCAATACAGAATCCATCTGGTGAAAAGATCTCAGCTGTGTCATGCAGATGATGATCTTAGTGCACCTTCCTGGCCTTGAATTCTTTCATCTGCATTGGGGTTTGGAGGATGAAGAGAAGAAAAGAAGAAGAAAAAAATCTATCACAAACGTTGGTAATTTTCTCCTACATATCATATATATAGTAGTCCAGTGTCTGAGAGTCTGTAACGCCGAAATGCTGGCTGTTCCCTCTGGGCGGTGCTGTTGCCTGAAATGCTGGCTGTTCCCTCTGGGCAGCCCATGTTGCATGGGGAGTGTGGGGCCCAAACGGCCGCTTGATCCCTCGGGGCAGCCTGGCTGAGTGGCGCAGAAGTCAGCCGAGCGCCATGGCGGGAGAAGGGGGAGCGGGGTGGTGATGTGCAGCGTGACAGTGGCTCCAGGCCCTGCCCTCCTTGACCTCCCACCATGGCGCTTGGCTGACTTCTGCGCCACTCAGCCAGGCCGCCACATGGGAGCAAGTGGTACAAGCAACTGTTTGGGCTCCACGCTCCCCGTGCAGCACGAGGAGTGCAGAGCCCAAAAGGCCATTTGGGCTCCGCGGTCCCCCGAGTGAGAGGCAGGAGGGGGAGAAGAAGAGAAAGAGAGAAACAGAGAGAAAGGCAGGAGGCATAGGAGAGCTGAGAGAGAGAGCGAGAGGGGGAGGCAGGAGAGAGAGAGAGAGACTGGAGGCTCAGGAGAGAAGACTGACATGGAGGAGAGACCTGAAAATCCCATCTTATGACAGGCTAATTGGCTAGTAACATAATAAAATCCCTGCTTTAGTTATAAATTCCAAATAGTAAGTACAAGCAGCAATGCCTGATTACAATTTAGATATATATTTGTAAGGCTATTAGGCTACCTGCCTAAGGACTGAAATTCTACTTATTTTGTAAATTACTTATTTTCCTTTCAATAATAACCCCTTTAAATTGCTATTTCTAGCAAGTTTATTAGATTACTTATCCAGGTCTGGTTAAACTGTACATGAAATACTTCTGATAATCGCTTGGAGAAGGGACCACATTTCTTGCACTATAATCCATGGAAAAATTCAAGCTATTTTTAATGCATCTTAACCAAGGCAGAGTGAGACTTCATAAAAGCTGTTGTAAGCATTTCCTAGTTGGAAAGAACAGGCTGCTTTATAGAGAGATGTACACCAACAGATAATGTTCTTTTTAGTATGGGCAAGAATGAGTTTAAAATTGGGATGGGGGGACCAAAAATTAAATTAAGGAAAAGGATGCTTTGTAGCGTAAGGAAGGGTGTTCTATGTATAATATAGTGCTATTGGGTCTTTTCCATTCAAATGGCAAGCCAGATATGGGCAAAGTGGGATTTTTTTATTTAATTTAATGAAACCTCTATTATATCCAGTAAAACATGTAGTAAAAGTCTGAGCTGTAGTGAAGCAACACCTAATATAGCTCATGAGTGAGACAGTCTATGGACTCCCCCAGTCCTGGGCTGCTTATGTTGGTCCATTTCCCATGCAGAAACTGGAGAAGCCCGAGGGCTACTCTAAATTAAGTTGGCAACTATTAGCCCCAGCATTGACTGGTTTTTAGCAAGACTGTTGAGATAGACCAGTTGAGAGATTTGTCTCCCTACCCACATCTATCATCGGGGTTTGAGACTGCCCAAAAAAACCCGACAAGGGAGTGTTGGTGCAAAACATGTGTGTGTTTATTAAACTAATCAACTGTTAAATAAGATCAAATGAAATATAGGGATTCCCAACACAACTAACCAAGTAACCATGTAAAGGATACAAAACAGTATACTGACTGTGACCAAAATGACCTATTTGCTTCCCAGAATGGATCCCCAGTAAAGGAAATGGAGGACTCAAAAGGTCTCTGCCATGTTCTTGCAGCTTGCTTCTGGACCCCTGTGATCTCACTACGTGGATCAGATCCAGCACCAACCAGCTGACTCGACATGTGAAGAGTGGAGCTGAAACAGCAGGTAGGTGTTGGCTCTGCTCGATGGTGTTTTCTCCTTTTGTCCCTGCATCTTCATGGGTGCAAGTGTGATCCAGAGGAAGGATGGCAATTGATGGTTCACCCTAGCATGCAGGTTAGACTCTCTCACAACCTAAGGCTTGACACTATGGCCTACACACCTGTGTTAGGCTTGGCTCAGAGGTATCCATTAGAACTCTGCCACTCAGACAGGCAGCCTTCTCCCTCTGACATGCTAACCTTTATACACACTGCTGCTGTCAGGCAGTCTACAGGTCACATGGCCATTTGGTTTCCCGCCTTTTGGAGGAAAGGATGCAAAACTGTACCAGAGGAGGGGGAAGATGGGTAGCCAAGATGGCTTCCTAGTTGTGATTACCAGAAATCCAATATGGCATACAGATGTTAACACTAAGACAATTTTCCCCAACACCAGTGGGATGCTATGAAATCCACAGATTGACATGCTCTAAGGGACAGAAGGTAGCATCAGAGGCACTTTGAAGACTCTATTACACTGAAAATCTCGTTGCAGGCAGGGCACCTTCTCAGAAAATTTCACAGAGAAAGTTGTGTCAGTTTATATCCTGCAATGCTCAGGGAGAAGGCGTGGAAGATATAATAGATCATACAGACCTTTCTATGGAGGAGCAACATCCCCTCCAGCCTCACAGCAAGTGATACCCCTGCTTACAAAAGTGCATGGGAGAGCAACCCTGTTCTGGCTGATCATTCTAGTTTTAGGATAGCTTTATAGCGGCTCTCCAACCAAAAATGTCCTGAATTCAATAGGAAATTTATGTTGTGGTCATTTTTAGCTAAAACAGTTGCAGGGATCCTGGTCATCAGCTAACAGTCCATGGCAGATGGTGATTTTTAATCTTATTAATCTTACAAACAAGTACATGATTTTTTGCTGATTACTGAAAGATTCAGGTCTATAGGTAGAACAGTTCCATGGTGCATTAGGCTGAAGGTGATTTACAAATGATGCTCAGTTTGTTGATGCTGCAAGAGGTCAGCTTGGAGCAGGACTTTGAATTTGTCCCTAGGATGCTAGTATTTACTTTGGAGAAAGTTAGAAGCCTCTAGGCCAGAGTTTTATAGGTAGATAGGCACCTAAACATGCCAATAGGCACTTAGTGGTAGTTACACAAGCAACTTTGTAACTCCTCAGGAGACAGGCACCTTATGTAACTCCTCAGGAGACAGGCACCTTATGTAGACACTTGAAAAAAAAAAATCGCACTAGACTCTTATCTACATCTTTGAAAACCTGAGCCTATGTCCTGCTAACTGGTGCTGATTCACTCCCCAGATTATAGAGATAAATCTAGTGACTCATGAAGGAGCTGGAGTCTTGGAACGCTAATCTCTTCTGAGTTTTTTCCAAATTGATAGTGGATAAGGAGAGACCTTTTTTCAAAGCTTCAGAGGGGTAGCTGAGTTAGTCTGTACAGGATAAACTTAAAAAACAACAAATAGTCTGGTAGCACTTTAAAGAGTAACAAAACGTGTAGATGGCTTCATGAGTTTTTGTGGGCACAGCCCACTTCTTCAGATTAAAAGTACCTATTTCCTCATGTTGGTCAAAATTCAATTGCTATTGAAGTCACCGGAAATCCTCCATTATATTCCATGGGATAGTTAGCCTCAGCATAATCCAGTATTTATCCAGTGCTCAGTTATTACTATTCATAAGCACAAGAAATCTGAATAAGCAAAACATTTATTTAGTCCTTCAAAATCATTGTATTATCCTAAAAAATCTGAGGAAAGTGTTAAGGATGTGTGTCCAACCAATTGAAACACTTGAACTATCTTACCCATTATCAAGATAGCTTCCCCAATTATCACCTCTAATACCATTAACTCACAAACATCCCACTCTCCCCACCTGTAATATCATCAATTCACAGACACTTACCTTCCTTCCTTCCCCCCCCCCCCCCCCCCCCCCCGCATCCCCGTCCTGTTCTGAAATGTGATTTGTCCTTTTCATATGTGTTCATTTTTTTTAATTGTATCCTTTGGTATATATGGTTGTGACTATTTTCTTCCACTATTTGATCTGAGGAAGTGGGTCTGGCCCACGAAAGCTCATCATCTAATAAACCATCTTGTTAGTCTTTAAAGTGCTACATTGTCCTGCATTTTGCTTCAGCTACCCCAGACTAACACAGCTACATTTCTATCACTGTCCAACCAAGTTCTTTTAACAGGAAACTGACTACCTTTCCCAGCATATCATACACAGAACACCATTTAATTAATTGTAAACAACAGCATCACCTAGTGGCCTACTGGAATCACCACAGTCATATTACAGAGCTTTAATAGTCAACTCGATTTAGAAAGCAAGAATTCTATATGCAACTTTAAACCGCTTTAAACAGCACATTCCTTCCGGCCTGTTGAGAGATTTTTACTGTTTTCAATATATTCTTTATTTAATTAAATGCCTGGGAAGATCAATTGACCAAGCCAAGTTTTGCACAATAATTTCTGTGGATTGATCTTAAACTAGTGGCATCTGAGTAGGATTATGAAATTTCAGTAGAGGAAATGGCTCACACCCACATTGATTAATTGGGAGGAAATAGAAAAATCAGTAGCTATGAGTTAAATATGCTGTTATTTTGAAAAAGCTGCAGCATTAAGACACTCTGAATGACTAAACTACAGAAAAGGGTGGCTAACAGGCCTGAAGCCTACTCTAAGCAGATCAAAATTAAGTGTGTGTTGCTGCCTGCACTTTTCAAGCCCTTGATGCAGGCGATATTATACCGGTGCTCTGGAGTTTACACTGGCTTCCAATTCATTTCTGATTGAACTCAAGGTGTTGGATTGATCAATAAAGTTTCCAGTGGTTTCCATCTAACAACTCTCAAAATAGCTATTTCAAAATAGCATGTCCACACTACAAATGCCCATTGAAATAGCACAGATCTATATCAAATCAGTGTCCACACTGATTGAAGGCTGAATCGCATGTAAGGCCCCCCGGAAGCACTCTGGACAGGGCATCAGGACAGCAGTCACTTCCCGTAGCTGCTGCCTGAGGCTTGTGCTTAAAGGAGCTATCCTCTACAGCCATGTCTCAGGCTCTTCCCCTTTGCCTACCTCCTCCAGGGACAGCAAATTCTTCTCATTGTGTGCTCTGGTTGCAGTTGTAGATACCATAGCACTCCAGCCATGGAACTGGACCTGCTGCAAAGCACTCGCTGGCTCCTGGACTTCATGCTGCACCTCCTAGTGCAGTTACGGCAGGCTGCCCAGAGGGTACTGCAGGAGCAGGACCTGCAGCTAACTGTAGGGCACCACCTGACCTCTCCTCAGGTGTTGCTCATGCAGCACAACTCTTCCCCTGCATACTGTGCACTGCCACTTCTGGCAATGGGAGACCAGCTCCAATTGGCAAATCATCATGGAGGGTGGAATGACCAACAGTGGCTCCAGAACTTCCTGGAGCTGTGCGAGTGGCTTGCCCCTGCCCTTAAGTAACAGGACACCCACACGTAACCCACAATCCCCCTCCAGAAAGGTGTCACCATCGCTCTTTGGAAGCTCACCATGCCAGACAGCTACCACTCTGTCGGGAACCAGTTTGGCATGGGGAAATTGACCGTTGGGGCTGTGCTCATGCAGGTGGTATTCTCTATTGTCCCAGGAGGGTGCTAAAGCACAGGAATGGGATTCCCTAGGGAAGACCTAGGGAATCTTTGTCCCTAGAGGTTTTGCAGTCCTGTCTTCACAAAGCCCTGCTGGGGATGGGATAAGCAGGGGGCTGCTCCTGCTGTGGGAAGGGGCTTGGGGAATTCCCAAAGGCTTTGGCAACCCTGCGATTCTGTTTGTCTACTTCTACAGCTGGTGAGGGCCATCAACAACCACCCTGCTGTGCAGAGTAGTCATCCTGGGCAACATGGACCCCACTGTCGCTGGCTTTGCTGCCATGGGATTCCCCAACTGCAGGGGAATCATTGATGGCACCCACATCCCCTTCCGGGCCCCCAACCACCAGGCCTCCGATCACATCAACCAGAAGGTAGAGTTGCTTAATAACTCCTTTGTTTTGGTCTTCACCAAGAAGTTTGATGATGAAGGGATGCCTAACATAGTGAATACCAGTGGAAATATGGTAGGTTTAGAAGAAGTTAAAAATTAGAAAAGTTAGATGTCTGCAAGTAACCAAGGTCTCATTAAATACATCCTAGAATACTCAAGGAGCTGATAAAGGAGGTATTTGAGCCTTAAGATATCATCTTTGAAAAATCATGGAAGGCAGGTGAGATTCCAGAACCAATCATGCCAAACCAATCTGATAGCTTTCTTTGATAGGATAACAAGTCTTGTGGATAAGGGAGAAGCAGAGGACGTGGTGGTATACCTAGACTTTAGTAAGATATTTGGTATGGTCTTGCATGACCTTCTTATCAATAAACTAGACAAATCCAATTTACATGGAACTACTTATAAGGTGGGTGCATAATTGGCTGGATAACCATTCTCAGAATTAACAGTTCGTCATGCTGGAAGGGCATAACAAGTAGGGTCTGTTTTGGGACCAGTTCTGTTCAATATCTTCAACTATTTAGATGATGGCATAGAGAGTACTCTTATTAAGCTTGCAGATGATACCAAGTTAGGAGGGGGTTGCAACTGCTTTGGAGGATAGGGTCATAATTCAAAATGATCTGGGGAAACTGGAGAAATGGCTGAGGTAAATAGGATGAAGTTTAATAAGGACAAATGTAAAGTACCCCACTTAGGAAGGAACAATCACTTTCACACATACAGAATGAGATGTGACTATCTAGGAAGGAGTACTGCAGAAAGGGATCTAGAGGTTATAGTGGACCACAAGCTAAATATGAGTCAACAGTGTGACACAGGTGCAAAATAAGCAAACACGATTCTGGGCTGTATTAACAGGAATGTTGTGAGCAAGACACTGAGTAGTCACTCTTCCACTCTAATCTGTGCTGATTAACAGGGCTTGACAAACCGTGGTGAGATCTACTCGTCAGCCCCGCACCGCGCATGCGTCAGATCGGCACTGTGCATGTGCGCAGTGCTGGTGAACGGGACGAACGGCTGAAATCTACTCGCCATAGGCGAGTAGAAACAGTGATTTGTCGAGCCCTGCTGATTAGGCCTCAGTTGGAGTATTGTGTCCAGTTTGGGGCACCACATTTCAAGAAAAATGTAGAGAAATTGGAGATGGTCCAGAGAAGAGCAACAAAAATGATTAAAAGGTCTAGAAAACATCATGTTTGCTTTTTTTGCAAGTGTCACACTGTTGACTCATATTTAGCTTGTGGTCCACTATGACCCATAGATCCTTTTCAGTAGTACTTCTTCCTAGACAGTCGCTTCCCATTCTGTATCTGTGAAGCTGACTGTTCCTTCCTAAGTGGATACTGATGACAGTGACAGAAGGGAAGTTACAGTCATACTGGTTTGCATGTGCAAACATTTTTACATGGATAAATGATAATTTGGTGCTGAAATATAATAATTGCACTTGCAGCAAAGAGCAGACACATTTTAGAAAAACCAAAATTAATAAAATTCCAGAGACCCGTGTCCAAAGCATAAGTATGGCAAACAAGAATGAAGGGTTGCTGTTCAAGAGCCCAGGGCTTCCTTGGAACAAAAAAGGAAGCCTTTGCAAAGATGCAGGGCCTTCACAAAATGTCTATAAACCTGTTTCATTAGATGCTGGTTGTAGGCATAGGAAGCACTCAGGGTTAAAAGCAACACATTTTATTGGTAAACTACGGATAGAAGACTAAATATCACTGACATCTTAACAATGCTCCAAACTATTGCACCAGGAAGAAATGGAAATATTTCTACCCACTAGCCACCCTTGACAACCTCAGTTTGTCCTTTGCAAATAAATCAGAATGAACTCAGAAAACTTTTTTCTGTGACAACAGCTGTGGTTTTGTAGTAGTATTTATGCCGATATACCTCAGTAAGGTACCTTAATATGAAAGAACTATGGAAGCCACAGAGGGAGAAGCGAGGTAATGAAATGAAAATCAATCACAAAAGACACCAAAGATTTTGCTGTTTGTACTTCGCCACCTTTCAAGTTGAATCCCTATACTCTTATCTCTTAACACTATTTCAGATCCACCCTCGCTTCTACACTGTAAGATTAGTCTACACTACAAGGTTTTTGAGCAAAAACCGGCAGCAAAATGGCGGAGCAGCCACACCTCAAGCGCGTTTTTGCACAAAAAATAATACAGTAAATTGGCAGACGAGAGGGCATTTTTGCTGGTAGAGTTATACCTCTCCACATGAGGAATATTTCCTTTTTGCACTACAGCTCTTGCACAAAAAGGAATGTGTGGATGCTCCGGAGGGGTTTCTTGCACAAAAAGAGCCTACCAGACAAAGTACGGGTGCTCTGATGGCCATTCTGTTAATGGCAATCAGAGCTTTCTTGCGCAAGTGTGTCCATGCTGTGTGGATGCTCTTTTGTGCAAAAGCACATCGCTTTTGTGATGCGCTTCTGAGGTGTGGATGCGCTTTTGCGCAATAAGTTTTTGCAGAAGATCTCTTCCTCAAAAAGATTCTTGTGCAAAAACCTTGCAGTGTAGACAAAGCCTAAATGTTTTATGTTATGTTTATGTTTCTTTTACTAAGACCTCCCCCTTAAAACTATGACAATTCATGAAATTATGATCAAAACGGATTTCTTTAAATCAAGGCCAAAGTAACTTGAGTTGATAAAGAAAAAAATACACCATGCAGATTTGTTGTTGTAGGATCACGACTGTTTTCAACTGATTAATACAAAAAGATTATGCTAGACAGCAAGAACTGAATGCACATAAAATAGGAAATACATTTCTTAGAATATACTTTTCACATATATTGTCCATTTATGTTTCAAAGAATTTGATTCTTGACTGAAACAATTATAATCCTAACACATCTGTACTGTAAACAGTATATCACTATAAAACCAGTTTAAATTGGCATGTAAAATACTATGATTATAGATGCATGTGTTTCATTTCATGGCATCTTAGCAGAATCATTTATATTGTCTATTTACAAACTTATAAAGATCTTGCACTTTAATCATTGGAAAGCTATGAAAGAGGTACTTTCAAGTCACATGACTTAATAAATATATAACCTGTATTGTTA
Organism: Pelodiscus sinensis; assembly: GCF_049634645.1. Classification (NCBI taxonomy): domain Eukaryota; kingdom Metazoa; phylum Chordata; order Testudines; family Trionychidae; genus Pelodiscus; species Pelodiscus sinensis. The sequence continues at coordinate 29,791,662 of NC_134719.1, forward strand.
AAAATCTACAGTATACTGTACATTCAAGTTGAGACAAAAGTTTCAATGCTAGCTACACTTTCGATATAAATGTACATTTACAATAATTAAACAATCCTAAAAGTGCTACCTTTGTCTGTGATGAAAATAAACACTAAAGTTCCAGTGTCTCATTTACAACCAAATCCCATACATTCCTTTATTCACAGAATCTCAGCTTCTGTTACTAGAATATCCAAAACTTTTCTAGTTTATTTAAAAAAAAAAAATCTTTCAAAAGTTGCAAAAAAAGAAATTTAAAAAAAAATAAAAAAAGTCACACCCACACACTGCAATTCAGATAATCTCTTAGCTCATTGAAAGGAGGATCAAACTCATAACACCCTGTTTCACCTTAGAAAGAAAAGTTTATGGACACATTTCTTTAACAAAAGACAGCAGACAACCCTAGAAAGTCTAAGGCAGTTTATCTATAACATAGAACATGAACTTTAGAAATCTTCTATGACCAATGTCTTGATGCATTATTCAGCTTCTGGTTTGTTGATACCCTTCCATTGCTTTGGCTTGCTGTCTTCAGTAGTTTTATTCAATACAGTGCTTGAATTGCTGGAAAGAGAAAGTTAAAATGTAACTAATATTTCCCTTTACAAACGTAAGTAAAAATGGTTTTGATAATGGTTGAAAGTTGCATAATAATTATGCTAAATAATGTATTCCACTGTAACTTTTGTTGTAATGTCTATTTAGATCTTCCAAAGCTATGGTACTATTCTCTAATCACTATTACTCAAGAGGAGCAGTTCACACACACACACTATAAAAGTAATGACTGGTGATATAATTTCAGATACCTGTTGTGTGCGATATGTTGAACTGTCTGGCAAAGTTCCTCTGCCATAGGTACACTAGACAAAAAATGAGGTTTCTTGTGCCGAGACCTGAAGTTTATTAACTGATTGTCTGGCTCAGAACCTGCAAGACATACAAGTAATTTATTAAACAATCTTGTAGTTATAAAGTATCTAGAAAGAGGCCTTCTTCCATAACTCTTATTTTCTCCCAATAATAATAAATATGCACATTAATAAAATGATTAGATTACTGAACTAAAAGGATGTCAAAAGCAGTACACAGAGAGAGAGTACAGTATTCCTTTTAGTAAATATTTAACTTTAAAACAAGAAAAATAGGAATACAAATAGTCTCACTGAACTCAATGGGAATAATCGTGTTTAAAAGACACACAATATTTTCTGGATCAGATTTTTACTTATTGTGTAGTAAAACTTGTATTGTATTGTAGGATTTCTGAGCAGGGGTGGGCAAACATTTTTGATGGAGGAGCACTCCAAGGGTATGTCTACACTACAGAGAAGATTGAAGCTGCCACTGTCGATTTTCCAGGGTTCAAATTAGCAGGTCTCGAGAAGACATGCTAATTCAAACTTAGAGGGACACTCCTGTCAATGCCGGTAGTTCTGCATCCACGAGGAGTAAGGGAAATCAAAAGGAAAGCGATCTTCCTTGGGCTTTCTGCAGCACAGACAGTAACCAAAAGTCAAGTTAAGGTACCTTTGACTTCAGCTATGCAGTTAACGTAGCTGAACTTGTGACTCCTAATTTGACCTTACCCCATAGTGTAGACATACTCCAAGATTTTGTAAAGTGGTCAAGGGGCTGCACTTTTATGTGGAGATGATGTGGGATCTGGGATGGAGACTGGGGTGCAGAAGGGAGCTCGGGATAGATGACTGGTGTGCAGGAGAGGGTGTAGGGTCTGAGAAGGAGTTTGGGTGAAGAAGTGGGGCTATGACCTGGGGCAGGGGATTGGGGTGCATGGTCTAGGAGGGGGTAGGGGTTCAGGAGAGGATTCTGGCCTGGGGAGAGCTGTAGCAGGGAGTGCACGGGGGTGAGGGGGCCGAATTTGCATGCTGCCTCTGCCCCCAGCACAATCTCTCAGCTTCCAAGGTCCGGTTTCCAAGGGTCCCGGCAGTTCCAGAGGGTCCAGATGGGACAAGCTGCGGGTTGGATTATAAGGTTTGGCAGGCCCTGCCCACCTCCGCTTAAGAGTCTTGGATACCTGCCAGTATCATTGCAAAAATTATTGATGAGAGCATGAGAGTTCATAAGTTAGCTCATATCCAAAAGAAATTAAACTGACTAGATAACATTTCTTGGCACTTGCTGATCTAGCCCTTTATTTCAGTGAATGAACAGACCAGCATTACCTACGAGAGCTGGATCAAGCCCTGTGATTCTTTTTCATTTATGATTTCAAAATGCTTCACAAAAGCTGGGAAAGCAGAATTATGCAGACAATAATGCACTATTACACAGCATTTCCATTATATACTTTGGAGTTATATTATTTTGGAGTTTAACATAGTAAAATCTTAAAACTACAGTAGAGTCCGGATTATCCATCATTCGGTAATCCGACACTCCGCTTTATCCAACCCTGCAGGTCCCGGGACGAAGTGGCGCCGGCAGAAGAGGCATCAGCGGTTCCAAGAGAGCAATGGGGCAGCTAGTGGAGCTATTCTCCCTGCTCGCGCCCTGGAGCCGCTGATGCCTGCAGCTCTTGGGGACGAAGCGGCGCCAGCAGGAGTGGCATCAGTGGCTCCAGGGCACGGGGCGGGAGAATGGCCCTGCTCACTGCCCCGTTGCTCTCTTGGAGTCACTGATGCCGCTCCTGCCAGCGCCGCTTTGTTCCCGGGAGCTGCAGGCATCAGTGGCTCCAGGAGAGCTACAGAGCAATGAGCGGGGCCGGGCGCCAGGAAGCTGCAGGGAGGGCAGGGGCCAGGGCCAGGCAGGGATAGGGCCAGGCTACAGTAGAGTCCCTATCATCCGACATATTCGGTAATCCGACCACGTGACGGTCCCGTTTAGGTCGGATAATTGGGACTCTACTGTAAAGTAAAATGTAGAGTTCTATTGATAACCATTATGTAAGCGTATCCAAATGGCATTACGTCAAAGTGGCAAAGGAATTCTTAAGTGTTTATAGGCAGGAGTGTTTATTGCTATATTCTTTCTTAAAATGTGCTTACCATGGCCATACAAAAAAAAAATCCATGAACGTTGAAACAGGATGAATAATAACAATTAAATGCTGTAGCATGTTGTGCTCAAAGGTGCAAATTAAACTGCGCACGTGCAAATCTGGGAGTGAAAAAAGTGTATCTAACACTGAAAAGTCACATGAAACTAAGCAAAAGTTTAATGGGTTAATTTTGTGTTTATGGGGTTGTATGAAAAATATATATTCTAGAATTATTAATGTTAGAAAAAAATATTACCTATAGAGACAAATATTTTCAATTTGTTTCCAAAGGACATGACAGTCATCTGAAAACACACTGCAGATGATCTGGCATAGAAATTATGGCAGCACAAAACTAAATTCCTTTTTACTACCATCAATAGCATCACTTTCACTATTTTACTGTTCTCCATTGCTTCTTTTCCATTGAATAGCTTATGCATTGGGTTATCAGATGCAATAACCAAATATTTCCAGAATGATGCGTCCCAGTTCCTACCTTTATTTCTAATCTCTTCAGCTCTCCATATGTCACCTTATTTTTCTATTCTCAGTATACAAAGTGCTTTACATCTTACTCACTAATTAAGCATGCTATTTAGTGCTAAGAGTTCCGTTCTATATTTGACATTCAATAGCTTACTTCTCAAAGAGAAGCTTATCATGTAATCATGACTGGACTCTCAGGATTCCCTTCTTAGGTGAACTACCAAGACACCCTAGTAGCTCCAACTTTTACATAGATTTCTAAGGTTTTTTAAATTAGATCAAGGATATCTTTAAACTTAGGAAGCTTCCATTTTCTTGTGTATGTATCTTCCAGTTGAGAGAGAAAATAAAACATTATAAAGATGAGTTTTATGACATTTACAAAAGTTAATGAGTAAAATACTTGCTTCCTGAGAAGGCACTTTGAGACTTCACATGTTCAGAGTTCTTGTGATCATAAGTTATGCTCAAAAACTGTTGCTTCAGCCAAGCTCCTCTATCTTCTTCAAATGCCTTTCTCTGAAAAGAGAGATGCCAACTTATATTCTATACAGAAAGTGGTAGATTTATACCGATTGATGTGCTTTGCATATAAAGTCATAAAATGAAGTTTGTTCATATAGACAGACAGACTTATTATTTTAGAGATTTTGATGTCTGTCTCTGAGTCAGTTTGTTCAAGAACTCTTCCTAAATGGATGCTTCAGGGGGTAGCCAAGTTAGTCTGTACAGAAAAAAACATCAAATGGTCTGGTTGCACTTTATAGACTAAAAAAACCATGTAGATGTATCATGAGCTTTCGTGGGCACAGCGCATTTCTTCAGATGGCCGGTCATCTGAAGAAGTGAGCTGTGCCCATGAAAGCAAATGATACCATCTGCCTAAATGGTAAGAGCAAGGGCCACCACATTTGGTCTGTAGCTTCCTCTTATCCTACCTTAAAGAAAGGTCAGGGTTTGATTGTGCCAGGAAAATTGGATGGGCCTCAAATTGGATTGTTTTCCGTAAGACGGAAAGGGAGGGAGCTGAGCAGAGGGACACTAAACTCATAGCCACCACTGGGGGCCAAGAGAGCAGGGGAGAGGTATACCACAGAGTAACCACTGGGAGCAGGCACACCACCACGGGAGTGGCCAGCTGCAGCTCGCCATCTTTTCTGCCATCAGCCCAATTAAATATCCTCCTACCCCAAACCTGTAGCCTCCAGCCCCTGGCCCCAATGCCGGACTGGGAAGAGGGAAGGAAAAGCCCCAATAGCCCCACCGCTGTGTACCCCCCCACCCTGGGAGCACCACCGTGGCCAGGCAGCGCAGTACATCCCAGGCCCCAGCCCGCTCTCCCCAGACTGCCAGCCTGGGAAGCACCAATGGAATTCCTGCGTGGCCCCCCTCCTGCTCCGGGCTGGATCCAGGCAATGCTGGGTAAGTCTTCTGGCATACTCAAAAAGCAGGCAATTTAACAGACCTACAACTGAGACAGCCCTGAAAGGATCAACTGGCATGTGTGTTTGCAAACTGCATCCCACTGTTTGGCTCATAAAGATGGGGTGAGGAAGACCAAGGACAGGGTAGGCCCACTGCTTAGTGAGGAGGGAGAAGCAGTAACAGGAAACTTGGAAATGGCGGAGATGCTCAATGACTTCTTTGTTTCGGTCTTCACCGAGAAGTCTGGAGGTGTGCCTAACGCAGTGAATACAAGCAGAGAGAGGGTAAGTTTAGAAGATAAGATACACAAAGAACAAGTTACAAATCACTTAGGAAAGTTAGATGTCAGCAAGTCACCAGGTCCTGATGAAATGCACCCCAGGATAGAGGAGGTATCTAAGCCTTTAGCTATGATCATTGAAAAATCATGGAAGACAGGGGAGATTCCAGAAGACTGGAAAAGGGCAAATATTGTGCCCATCTATAAAAAGGGGAATAAGAACAACCCAGGAAACTACAGACGGGTCAGTTTAACGTCTGTCCCAGGGAAGATAATGGAGCAGGTAATTAAGGAAATCATATGCAAACACTTGGAAGGTAATAAAGTGATAGGGAATAGCCAGCATGGGTTTGTGAAGAACAAGTCATGCCAAACTAATCGGATAGCTTTCTTTGATAGGATAACGAGCCTTGTGGATAAGGGAGAAGTGGTGGATGTCATATACCTAGACTTTAGTAAGGCATTTGATACGGTCTCGCATGATATTCTTATTGATAAACTAGGCAAATATAACTTAGATAGGGCCACGATAAGGTGAGTGCATAATTGGCTGGATAACCGTAGTCAGAGAGTTGTTGTTAACAGTGCTAAATCCTGCTGGAAAGGGATAACAAGTGGAGTTCCGCAAGGGTCTGTTTTGGGACCCGTACTGTTCAATATCTTCATCAATGATGTAGATATTGGGATAGAGAGTACGCTTATTAAGTTTGCAGGTGATACCAAACTGGGTGGGGTTGCAACTTCTTTGGAGGATAGGGACATAATTCAAAATGACCTTAGCAAGTTAGAGAAATGGTCAGAGGTAAACAGGAAGAAGTTTAATAAAGAGAAATGCAAAGTGCTCCACTTAGGAAGGAACAACCAGTGCCATACATACAAGATGGGAAGCGACTGTCTAGGAAGGAGCATGGCGGAAAGGGATCTAGGGGTCATAGTGGACCACAAGTTGAATATGAGTCAACAGTGTGATGCTGTTGCAAAAAAAGCAAATATGGTTCTAGGTTGTATCAACAGGTGTGTTGTAAGCAAAACTCGTGAAGTCATTCTGCTGCTCTACTCTACACTAGTTAGGCCTCAGCTGGTATACTGTGTCCAGGTCTGGGCGCCACATTTCAAGAAAGATGTGGAGAAATTGGAAAGGGTACAGAGAAGAGCGACAAGAATGATTAAAGGTCTAGAGAACATGACCTATGAAGCCAGGCTTCATGAACTGGGCTTGTTTAGTTTGGAAAAAAGAAGATTAAGGGGGGACATGATAGCGGTTTTCAAATATCTAAAAGGGTGTCACAAGGAGGAAGGAGAAAATTTGTTCCTCTTGGTTTCTGAGGACAGGACAAGGAGTAATGGGCTTAAAGTGCAGCAAGGGAGGTTTAGATTGGACATTAGGAAAAAATTCCTAACTGACAGGGTGGTCAAATATTGGAATAAATTGCCAAGGGAGGTGGTGAAATCTCCCTCTCTGGAGATATTTAAGAACAGGTTAGATAGACATCTGTCAGGGATGGTGTAGACGGAGCTTGGTCCTGCCTTGAGGGTGGGGGGCTGGACTCGATGACCTCTCGAGGTCCCTTCCAGTCCTATAATTCTATGATTCTATGTGCTATGAAAGACCTTTCAAGTGCCTCTCACTTTACCTTAGAGCTTTTGGTCAGGAAATGATCAACCAGATGCTAAACCCACCTTCAATGCAGCTGCCAGACAAGGCTACTGCTTAGTGGTATAAAGATAAAATAAATAAATTGGTAAATAACGTAAACTAACTCCATATTCCCCCAGCAAGACGTGTTAAACACTTTACCTTCCACTACACATTGCATCTACCCACAACTCCAAGAGCCTTCTGGAAAGGGGAAAAAGAACTGGAAAGTAGTCCTAACTACTCTCACCTAAAACCGAGAGGGAAAAACAAAGGTTTCCCTTTCACACAACTGTAAGCAGGAAAGGGGAGAAGTAATGTCAATTGCAGGCAGTTCTAAAAAATCCAGACAACAGCAGGATGGGGAAGAGACAGCTCTTGTACCTCTTAAGAGGTCAGACAAACAGGCAGTACCCATGGGAGAGCAAGCAAGCAAATGTCCCCTTTGTTCAAAACTTCCTTCTCCCACATTCAAAAGAAACATAACAAACCCTAACTATCAAGGGCTGCTGCAAATTTTTCAAAAACATCTACCTAGATCACAGTACAAGTATTAGAGAAGCAGTAACAAACTGATACATAGGCAATTACATTTCTGCTGCAATCTGGACAACAGGTTTAGCTATATCTGGTTAAACTTAGCAATAGTCCTCAAAAACAGATTAAGGGTACATCCTATATTCACTCACAATCTTATTACAATTATTTTTCTAAGTAAAGAGAAATGTGGTGCATTTTCTAAATAAAGACTTACTTGAACTGAAAGATACTGATAGAGTATGAATCAGTACTACGTATGTAAGTATAGATAAAGTATAAAGCCAAAATGTTAAATAATAATAATAAATAAATCTTAAAGGTGGGCTACTGTCTCTATTTATATACCTAAATAAGTGAACTTATTTTCAAAAATACATGTGCAGATATTTGAAAGTCTTGACTTAGATCATTTTCCTTTTATATCTCACGTCAAACAATTGTATTTGCCTGTGTGTGCGCAAAAAGAAGAATTCTCATATGACCAAACAGAGGGGCCATCATATTGTTATTAGTCCTGCATCACATGGCTTTCAAGACAGAGGCAGAGGAGTGACTAGAGAGGCCTTCTGATAGAAAGATAATAGCAAAGGCATAGCAATACATCCAAATGAATACTTTCAACATTGGCTAGGTTTTTCCCCGCTTACTAAGATTACAAGACTCACTAATCTTAAGTATTAAAGATCAAAGGCCTATAAAGATACTCTCCCTTTTGAATACCTCAAGTCCTAATCTAATAGCAGCTTCTGTAAAACTTCTTCGCTCTCTCTCAAAGTTCTTTTTTTGTTCTCTAAATAGTTTCCATTCTTCCTGGAGACGCTCTCTTTCTTCCAACAAATAACAATCCTGTAGTAACACAGAGGTATCATCATCACATGGAGACATAAGCTGCTGCTGCAGATATAAGGAACAAAAAAGTCAGAAATGTTATTTGAAAATAACTATTCAGACTTAAAAATAGGGCTCTCAAGCTATTAATTTTTAAATTGAAATTAATCATGCAATTAAAAAAATCATAATTAATCATGCAATTGTGCTATTTATTTACGTGCATACTATTTATTTAAATATTTTGGATGTTTTCTACATATTCTCAAAGATATTGATTTCTATTACAACACGAAATACAAAATGTAAGATGCTCACTTTATTTTTATTACAAATACTGCATTGTAAAAAAACAGAAAATTGTATTTTTCAATTCCCCCATTACAAGTACTGTAATGCAATCTTCTTATCATGAAAGTTGAACTTACAAATGTAGAAATATATACAAAAAACTGTACTGAAAAATAAAACAACGTAAAGTACAGCTTTAGAGGCTGCAAGTCCACTGAGTCCTATTTCTTGTTCAGCCAATCACTCAAACTAGGGCTGCGAAGGACTAGTCGACTATCTGATAAGCAAATGCTTATGAGATAATTGACAGGATAGTCGATTAGTTGGGCCCTGTAATCCATTGGGGGCTCGAGGAGGGGTTCCTCCCTTTTCGGGTCAGTGGGCAGCCACTCCCCCGAAGTCCATGGAGCCCCTTTTCGTACTGGGCCTCAGGCCAATAGTCAGTTCAGTTCAATATCGTGATCAAACCTGAGTTCAGGGCAGAGCAGCAAGAAAGCAAACAGTTTATGGCCCAGCCCTAGAGCAGGGCAGGACGGCAGGCAAACAGTTATAATAGTAGTTCAGTAGCCCAGGCCTTATTTTAGTCAGGGCAGCAAACAATATAGTCAGTAGAGAGCCCTGGCCCTGGGTCACAACAGGGCAGCAAGCAAACACAGTTCAGGGAGCCCTGGCCCTAGGTCAGGGTGGGGCAGCAAACAGAACAGTCCTAACCAGGTAAGCGCTAGCAAATAGTTTGTCTCCTTGTTCAGGAAGGATTCAGGCAACTTGCCTGTGGTGGCAGAGAGGGGGAGACTGCCACCCGGTAGATGAGTGGCAGGGAGAGGAGGGGGCGGGTGACGCAGGCCCTCCCACTTCACTGTGTCCCAGCCCAGGGCCCTAACAGCAGCAGAGCAGTCTGCTGCTGGGTCAGCGGGGATCCGCACTGCTACATGCTGACCACTGCTGAACCCCCCATTAAACTGGGGCCAACTCTCCCTGAGCCACTTCCATCTCCTCCTCCGGGGGTACCTGGGTCTCCGTCAGGCAGTTGGGAGTTTGTTAGCCCTGGCAGATCCACTGATCACAGCCACTTTTCAGTTCCTAGTAGGCGTGAGGGTCCAGGCAAGTTCTCGGCCTCTGGTAGGTGCAGGGATCCAGGCGAGTCCTTGGTCTCTGGTAGCTGCGGGGGTCCAGGCAAGTTCTCTGCCCCTGGTAGGTGCAGGAGCACCTGGCAGCCGTTGGTCTCAGCTGCTGGCTGGGCTCTCATTGCCCTCCTGGGCAGGCCTTTTATCATCCTGGCCTTGCCTCCTGACTTCTGGTTATGTGAGAGGGTGGGGCCAGGCTCTGCCCCAAAGGGCTTTCAGAGGGGTTCCTCCCCGTCCAGGTAAGTGGGCAGCCACTCAGTCCTACTTTAGGCCCCCTTCCCCTTACTGCCTCTATCAGATAGAGGCAGCAAGGGGAGGAGGAGAGGGGAGTACTTCAAAGCAGCAGCACCAGATGGAGCCCAGGATCAGCTGGGGACCCCCAACTCCGCGTGGCACTGCCACTTTGAAATGCCGCAAGGAGCCTGACACCGGGCTCCTGGCAGCATTTCAAAGTTGTAGCACTGCTTGGAGCCCGAGATCAACTGGGGAGTCCCCAGCTGACCCCAGGCTCCACATGGTGCTGCTGCGCTTTGAATGCCACAGGGATCCCAGCATCAGGCTCCTTCTGGCATTTCAAAGTGGTAGTGCCATGGCATTTCAAAGAATTTCCCCAACTGACCATGGGCTTCAGCGCTTTTGCCTTTGAAGTATAGCCCTAGAGTTGTTGCCACACTTAAAAGGCGGAGGCACTCTTTTGACTAATCAAATAGTTGATGCAAAAATACATCGACTATTCGATTAATTAATTACCCAACACTGAACACACTTAACTCAAACAAGTTTGTTTACATTTGCAGGTGATAAAGCTGACTATTTTTTGTTCACAATGTCTCCTGAAAAGCCAACACTGAAAGATATTTACATGCCAGATGCTCTAAAGCTTCATATGCTCCTTCATACTTCAAGTACCATTTCAGAGGACATGTGCCCATGCTGATGATGGGGGTTCTGCTCAATAATGATCCAAAACATTGCAGACCAAGGCATTTTCATTTTTATTATCTAAGTCGGATATCACCAACACACGATTAATTTTCTTTTTTGATCAGTCAGGTACTGTAGTTTCCATACTGGAGTCTTGCTCTTTTTAGACATCTAAAAGCATGTCCCACTCACCTCCTCCCTCTCAGATTTTGAAGGCACTTCAGATTCTTAAACCTTGGGCCAAGTGCTGTATCTTTCTTTAGAGATTTCACATTGGTACCTTCTTGCATTGTCAAATCTGCAGTGAAAATATTCTTAAAATGAAGAATATGTGCTGGATCATCATCAGAGACTGCTCTAACATGAAATATATGGCAGAATGTGGGTAAAACACAGTAGGAGGCATACAATTCCCCCCCAAGGAGTTCAGTAACAAATTTAATAACTTTTTTTTTAACAAGCATCATCAGCTTGAAACCATGTCTTCTGGAATGGTGGCTGAAACATGAAGGGGCATACAAATGTTCAGCATATCTGGTACATAAATACCTTGCAATGCCAGGTAGTATTATCTCCATAAAATGTAAACAAACTTGTTTATCTTAACAGTTGGCTGAACAAGAAGTAGAACTGAGTCAACTTGGAGGATCTAAAGTTTTACAGTATTTTGTTTTTGAATGCAATTATGTCATTTAAAAAAAAATCTACATTTGTAAGTTGCACTTTGATTAAAAAAAATTGCACTACATTACTCGTATAATTATTTTTACTTACTTTTTAACAGTGTAAATATTTGTATTAAAAAATAATCACAAAGTGAGCACTGTACACTTTGTATTCTATGCTGTAATTAAAGTCAATACATTCAAGTACAGAAAAACATCCGAAAAATCTACTATATATTTGAGAGAGTTTGTCTAGGTGTTTATTCAAGAACTCCTCCTAAACAATAAGAGCTAGGACCACGAAATTAGGTATACAGCTGCTTCTTATCATAACTTAAAGCAACATACGGGTTTGGTTGTGCCAGGAACATGGGATATCCCTGGAATGGGGACTGCATTTCATAAAACCATACAGAAAAGTGACAATCACCAGGCAGGTGAAAGGGTCTGACAGAGTGCACTGACCCATTGGGAACTGTGCCAGCTCTGAGCCTCCCACCAGCCCAGGCTGAACCGTTTTTTCCCCTCCCAATTTGCACAGGAACATTGCTGGTTGTTCCCCTTCATCAGAAAGCAAAAGGCAAGTGCGCAGTTTGCTGCATTCCTCACTCTGGCTGTGTCTATGCAGGAGGCAGACTAACCTAGACCTGCCCCAGCCAGGGAATATACACCCCTCCTCTGGATGTGCCCATGAGAGCTGCAGTGGCCATGGACAGCCACTTTCTACTTGGCCCCAAGCTGCTGTGGTAGTCCTCTTTCCTCAGCTTGCATACTGAACTCCTCATCCCTAGCCCTACTCCCAGAGCAATGATTCAAATGAAGCACATACATTTTTATTTTATTTATTTTCCAAAAAACAAAAATTAATTGAGTTCAGGACCTAAGTAATGCCATGTAAATCTTCTAGTATTGAATACATTTCAGTCGGGATTCTAGTGCTTAACAGTGCCATTAAAATGGTGATTAATGTTTTTGATCACAATTTTTTGGCATGACTAGCATGAGTTAACTGCAATTATTTGACAGCCCTACTTAAAATGTGTTTCTACAAGTTTAAGTTTAGATGCCAGTAAAATATATTACACGGAAGATAATTAGGCTTGTCATAAATGAGATGCTGGTGCAAGCAATTACGAAATGTGGAAGGAAAAATTGCAGAAGGCAAACGAAGTTTAGCATCCTCTTCCAAAAGCTGAGGAAAGAAGAGGAGATAAGCTTTCTAAACAGTTTGCTAGATTTTGTTTGCCTGCTGTTTCTCCTTCTATATGTACTAACTTCACAACAAAATACTATTTGCCAAGCTGAGAATCACATCTCATCTCCTCCACCTCTGCTCTAGTCTCTAATGTTATCAAAAACAGGAACCACCAAATAAAAGGATAGTGGTAGAAATGTAGCCGTGTTAGTCTGGTGCAGCTGAAATAAAAAACAGGACCATGTAGCACTTTAAAAACCTAACAAGATGGTTTAATAGGTGATGAGCTTTCGTGGGCCAGACCCACTTCCTCAGATCAAATAGTGGAAGAAAATTGTCACAACCATATATACCAAAGGATACAATTAAGGTTCATTTTTTTAATTGTATCCTTTGGTATATATGGTTGTGACTATTTTCTTCCACTATTTGATCTGAGGAAGTGGGTCTGGCCCACGAAAGCTCATCACCTATTAAACCATCTTGTTAGTCTTTAAAGTGCTACACGGTCCTGTTTTTTGTTTCAAATAAAAGGAGGCATTGTTAGAATGATGCTTCAATTTATTTCCAAAAAAAGGGAGGAAAATAAGAAAACATAGTTTAAAAAAAAAAATCAAAAGATTCCAACCTGTAACAACTGTTGCTGAGTTTTGATCATTTCTCTGCATTGCTGGATTTCTAATTCTAGCTTTTCAGTTTCCAGTTCATGGTCCTCTCTTGAAATTACATCATTGTCATTCAAAGCCTCTGAATGTGCACGTGACACTAAAATCAACACAAAAAATAAGTTCTCTCTTGTGAAAGAGGCAGCCACTGATAATGTCTTTCAAGAAAGAGGGTAATTTAATATATTTTGTTTAAACAAGTGATTTAATATGTATCTGTCCAACCTTGGATATGTCTGTATAACCATAGGAAATTCTGGATAAGTTCTAGCAGAAATATACAATACAAGATCTGTAAACCATCAACTAGATACAAAATAAAATTCAGTGGATCATTTTATAACGGGGAAAGCATGCCAATGAATTACACCTTACCTATTTTACAATTTCTGTGCTTAAAGATGGTCTCTCTGGACCCCAATTTGAAAGACAAGTAGCATGCTTTGAAGGCCAACAGTCAAATACATATAGTAAGAGTGAGGGAAAAGCCCATTTAAAATAAAACAAACTCCACATGGTATGGGGAAAATAAAGAAAATACTTTTAGTATAAATCTGGTCACTGAGCTATCTGAAGATGTTTTAAGAAATCAACACTCAGATATGTCAACAAGAACAAAATAAACAGAGAACTTTTTCCTTATTGAACATCTTAGCTTTTGAATGATCCTACCCACTCCTGATATGAAGAGGTCACCATTTCTCCTGTATAGATAAACATGCATCTAGATCTGTTATTCTCACTGGAACAGTGTGTCCCCTTTTTAGGCTAGGTATTAAGAGAAGCCTTAGATTCTGGTGTCTGCCTTAAAATGATCATAAGCAGACTCCCCAATGCCTACTAACAAAGTCTCTCCAAAATACCTTCTGCAGCTTACATTCCACTTTTCCATAGAAACAGCAGGTAACCATCAGAACTTTCTATGGCACCTGCCTTCTCAACTTCAGGGAGTGTATGGTAGCTCAACTTCAGGGAGTGTATGGTAGCTCACAACATGCCTCTTTAATAAGTATTCAGTTATTTTAACCACAATAAAGCATATAAGTGCTCTACACCATAAAATGATTAGTATGTCAGGTGAGTGACCGCAAAAGTTAGACACATACAACGCTCATACATTTAGTACTGCAGTAGCAACATTATGGCCAAGGAAGGTCAGGTCCTTTGCATACAAGGATGCAAGACCCAGGTAGGAGGGGGGAAATGTTCCTGTAACTTATCCCAAAAATTATTATTAGAGGTAGGTAAGTGGAAAGGTCAAAAATATTACTTAAATATAAAGTGATCCAATTGTTAAGCATTTGTATTATGTCATGCTTGGAGCAGAGTCTCAAAGCAAGGAAATAATGCTCAGTCTACAGCATTCCAAAGCAAGAAAAAAATACTAAAGTGACTCAACCTGAAAGATTCAAGGTTTTAGACCTTTTCAAGGCAAAAGTGACATTTTAATTGAAAATCATTTGTCTTTTTTTCTCTGTGGCTCAAACCGAATCCCCAACTATCATTCAAAGGAAAATCCAATTTCTAAACATCATATGAAAAAAAAAAGTAAGACATTTATAATGAATCAGGTAAATTGGAGAAACCTTTTAACTGAAATAGTTATCCAGTACTTCCGAACAGGAATGTAAACAAGTAATCGAATAGTTGACTACTCAAATTTCCCCCCTCGCTGCCTCTATACCAGAGGCAGCAAGAAGGGGGAGCAGGAGCTGGTGCTGGGAGAAAAGGGGGGGAGAGGAGCCAGCTTAAAAACATGCATCTTAGCAGTTTTTAATCCTAGATAGCAGCTAGAAATTAAGAGAAACAAGCATTATGCCACCAATCACTTCTACCTAGAAAGCCACATGAAGCCAAAAAATATTGAAAATGATTTAGATACGTTTTGTGCTCATTTCAAGTTCATCCATTTTCACTACACAGATAACTCCACTAGCCAGGATGGCAGACAACAAAAGTAAAATTTAACACAGGCCAACTTTCTGCTGAGACCAACAAGAGATATCTTTCTTCAACAAATGATAAGTTGTGTGATGGACAGGAGTAGTGCTGGCCAGCACTCAGTGACTAAGGGGTTAAACTCATGTAGCTAACAAGGGTGTTGGCAGGGGGCCAGAAAAAACAAACAATGGGGGGATACAGTGCTGAAATTTTAATTGTCTATAGATACTTGGTCTGCTCTTCTTTTGTGGCGATTTCTAAGAAAAGGGCTAGAGAGAGCAGATGCAGGGTTCAGAACTCCCACGGACATCGGAGTGCACTGGACCTTGAAGTACAGATCAGGGTGTACTGTGAGTAAAGGGAACAGTGTATCTAGCCTCAATCAGAGTATTTTTCTTTATTTTGGTTGCTTGCTTTAAACTTCTGTGTGAATCCATGCCTTCCCTCCCCCATTCATTATCTAAAAGTTGTTCCCAGAGATTCTCTCTGTATTTTAATTTGTTTTACTTAGTTGCTCTGTACACCTAGAAACCAAGTATACTTTATCAAGTATATCTTTTGTTTGTTAATAAAAATCACTTTTTTAAAGGTGATGATTTGATTCTTGAGTCCTGGAAAGAAACAGGGTGTCTGTCTGCGTATTTGCATGCCTAAGACTGGGCAGTCAAGCTTATTTCTCTCTCCTTTTTTTTTCCAAGCTCTTATGGGCCAAAAGAGCTTGGGAAACCCCTGGGGAAGGAATTCAAGTGTTCCCTCCTGGTTTTGGGTGCAATCACTTGATGGTGGCAGCTTTTTTTTGTTGTTTTTTCCTCATGGCCAGTGCATCTGTGACTCTGGGGAGTTTTTTCATAAGCATAGCCTATTGAGGCAAGGTATTTTAGGTCTTCGCGGGCCCCCACCTTCCGCACTCAAGAGTACCAGAGTGGGAAACAGCCCTGACAACTTGATATAGGGAGTGATAAGTATCTTAAATTTGGAGGGTGGGGTAGCATTCAAGTGCTCCCTCAGTCAGGAATAATTGTGCTGCACCATAAGACTATCTCAGCCCTTTTGCGTTTCTATTATGTTGCATGGCATTTGAGGCAATCTACAGTGTTGTTTTTTAAACATTCACTTAAAAACTCTCTTTCTAGCTGGGTATTGTTATATCAAATAGATCAGAGTATAACAATAACAGTGTGGAAATGGAATTACCACAAAACATCACGATTATGCAGATTACACATTAATTATGACGTTCACCTTGGTTATCCAGTTTTTCAACATGATTTTTCAACATTCTCCACTGTTTTCTTATGCTGTTGGTAAGCTGCTCTCGTACAGTTTCACAAGAAAGTTCCCACATATTCTCTTTATTTAATTCCACAGCATCTTCTTCCATGTCTGATAGTACCTGTAAAAGCAAAAACAAGAGTCTGCTGAAAAATAGTCCTCTATTTTTCCATGGGTCCTATTAACTGTCTGAGGAAACAGGAAATTCTGAGAACTTCCATTTAAGTGCATTTGTCCAATTTGGACCTGCCAGGGAGAGTGTTCCCACTAAGAATTTGAGGCTTGCCCACTTCCTCAGCAGAGCCAAGAAAGTAGCTGCTCAGCTGCTTGGGAGGGCAGGGGGCAGGCACATAGCAGGCGGCTGCCCAGCCCCAGGAGCAGCAGGGCACCTACCATGCGGCCCAGGCCCTACCTTCAGCCCTTCTACAGGGCTGGAGCTGCGGGCTGCATGGCGGGTGGCAGCTGCTCTGGTGGACAGAGCAACGTGGAAGGTGGCTGTTCGAGAGGCCGGAGCCATGTGCTTTTGCAAGCAAAAAGTATGTAGCGTTATCATTGTATTCATGGATCATATGTTCATCAAAAAAACTAAGTAAAGGAGCAGTGGGTTTTTTATGGCTCGGTGATCTGGTATTCAACATTTGTCAGCATTTTAAAGAAATCTGGGTCTATTAATGTCACTAACACTCATCTGTTTAAGTGTGTCCGTCTGTGTTCGTTTTGCACTACCACTTTTCCCAAAGCAATTGCCATAGTCTTACCATGAGGACATACAATTCATTACTCAACCAAGAAAAAAAGTTAATTTGCCATCTGGCATCTGAGCCTTTAGGGTGAACCTGCTTCACATTTTCTAGCTTTCCTCTGCAACTGTGCTGACTACAAATACAAATTTTTAAAAAGGTGAAAGCAGACACTGATGCAAATTCTTATTTCCAGTGAGGCTTTAAGAAAAGTAATACAAGTTTTATAATACAAAAAAAAAAAAAAAAAAAAAAATCACAAAAAGGTGGCAAGACTGGAGATGGGGAAATGGACAACTCAGCCTGGGTCTCACCATATTAATTAAAAACTATGCTTTGCCAGGGGAGGTTGACAATTTTTTAAGGAAAACAGGGCCTTTGGCAAACAAACAAACTTTTCTATTAAAAATGTTTACTTTCCAAAAAAAAAAAAATTAAAAAAAAAAATTTTTTTTACAAGTAGGATTTCACTCCTCTGAAATTTTCAGCATTTTTTTTTACCAAGTCTACCTGTTATCCATGAACAGACTAGCGTGAAAATCTTTTGTATGTTACTTCCTGCTAATTTTCCCTTACCTCCATTTTTTAAAACTATAGGAGTGAGTTTTTGGCAGCATGGAATGTGATACAGTTCCTACAGATCATGAAGGAACATCCAAGAGGAAAGATAGCAGCACATATCACAGCAAAGATGTAGGAAACAATCATCAGAATCTCTCATATTATAATAGATCCACCATGCACCACGACCCCAGCTCCAACTCCAGTAACCACCATCTCTCCAGCCATTGCAAAGTACTATTAACAGTTAAATTGTGGCAGGTCAGGTTCTACCAGCTCTGAGAACAGCAGCAGTTGCTCTTTGCCAAGAAAACCATTCTGCCACCATTTATTAGCGATGTTCTGTGCTGTGTTGCTACACATCTAAGAAAAACAGCTTATTGTTCAAATTTTGCAAGTATATGGTGGCGGGGGGAGGGAGGGAAGTGAATCATTTTTATCTTATCTGCAACAGAAGGCATGATATAATACACTGGCACTTAGGGTCAGCCATAATCAGGGCTCAACAATCTATGTAATCTACTCGCCCATGGCGAGTACATTACAACCTGGAAGAGCTGGGTTCGGGCGATCTACGCATGCGCAGATCACTGGACAGCACTGCTGGCGAGCAGGGTTCGCCACGGTTCAGCGAGCTCTGGCCATAATAATGAGGCTTGGGTGAAAGTTGTGCTTTAACAGTTCTTTTTATTCTTTGTGACTAGGAAAGGGCTTTTTTAGTATTCTTTCTTCCATAAGATTTAAAATTATTTTATATAATATTTGTTAGTAACTGGTGGGTGCAACGGTGTAACGCATCCAAATAGGCACACATGACCTTAATACTGGTGCACAAGACAAAACTCTCTCCACTCATGGATAGAAAATCTTAGAGGGAAAACTGGCCAGGGAGTCTGGCCCTCTAAATCCATGGACTTTTTATATTACTTCCTAGCTGCCTGTGTCTGCCAATATGCAAAATGAACATCAACCAGCAAGATAACGATCACACAAGTACACATACCCCTTATGGAAGTAGAAATTTCAGGTTCTGAGGAGTCATGCTTCCAAATCTGCCTGACAGCTACCCTTGAAACACCTATTTAGGAGTCAGCAGTTCAATATGCAGCGTATAACATATTTTAAGAACATAGGGGTGGTGTTTGTATAATCTTTTATGTGGGTATTATTCATCTAGACACAAAGAGAAATATCTTATAGAGTGCAAGTAACTGGCCCTGCCTCCCCCTTATTCATAGCGCACCAGTGGGGGTAAGGCAAGATATATGAGAAGAAGCCGTAAAGTACAGGGAAAAATTCAGTGGAGCCAGAATTCCCTTGTCCCACTTCTTTTTTGCATCCCTAGGTTTGATACACCCAACATAAATTCTCTCTGCTTGGAAGCAGATAGAAAAGATTGGATTATAAATTAATTCAGACAGATAAAAGTTGACATTCAAAGATGGGAAATGTTACATAGATATTCAGGCCTGCCTGTAAAAGCGTATACTTTTAAGATTTTAGGTGTGTTCCTACCATTTTACTAGTCACAGGGATAGAAGAACAAAGGACCAATATCAGAGTCTATCTGTCTGTGGCCTTGTTCTTAAGCTAGGAAGATAGCTTTGTCTGGCAAGGACCCCACTCCCTGTGGGTACGTCTAGACTACATGCCTCTGGCAACAGAGGCGTGCAGATTAGACTACCTCATCCTAGGAGGCATGCCTGGGTGGTCGACAAATGCCTTTGATGTCGACCCCCGCGCTTCCAGACTACCACGCTGAGCTGACAAACAGCTGATCGGCTCAGCGCGGCAGCCATGTAAATTTAAATGAAGCGGCGATTATTTAAATCGCCGCTTCATTTTCCTATACTGGGTAGTCTAATCTACACGCCTCTGTTGCCAGAGGCATGTAGTCTAGACGTACCCTATATGTTGTTGCTTTGTCTCGGTCTCCTGTATAATTAATTGCTGGGTGTAGACCAATTAAAGTGATGGCATATTGGTTAGACAATTATGTTACAAATATGTTAGGATTGGCTAGTTTAATTTTAGTTGAATGACTGGTTATATAATGATAATATACCTGAAAATATTACTATATACTTTAGGGACAAACAGGAGGAGGGGATAACCAAAGGAAAAAAGGAAAGGAAACTGGATTTATGCTTGCTGGAAGCTAACCGCAATAAACATCAAATTGTTTGCATCTCTGGACTTCAGGTATTGCTGGTCTCTGTTCATGAGAAGACCAGAGAAGCGAGAGGGTGAAGGGATAAGCCTTCTGACAGAAAAAATTATTCATCTACATACGTGCATTATTTACTCAATGAATGAAATTTAGTGCTTCAGAAGGTTTTAGAAACTGCTTTGTCAACGAGAGAGAGAGAATAGAGAGAAGTTTAACATTCTATCTAATTCCATAAAGACACTTTTTCTTGATGTTCCTATGTGTACAGTGCCTAGCACAATGAAGGCCCAACCCTGACTGGGTTTCTGGTAATAAAATTATTAATATTTTTATTGTGACAAGTCTCAGGTAGGGATGTTAAATTTAGCTTAATCAACTAATCAACTAGTTGATGGAATTTCTATTGACTAGTTGATTAGTCAATAAGTGGGGGAGTCGCAACAGGGGTATCTTCCAGGACTGGGAGGCTCTTAATACATTTAAAAGGCTGGTGTGCAGTGGGGGAATCCAGCACTAGCCAAATCAGCTGATTCTCAGCTCACAATGGGTTCCCCGCACTACGCACCATCCTTTTAAATGTATTAAGAGCCTGATGGCTCTTAATACATTTAAAAAGCAGAGGCACAGCATCTGAGATTGGGCGCGAGCTAGGAATCATGTGATTCCCAGTTTGCACATGGTCCCTGCTATCCCTCTGCCTCCCCCGCTCTCCCCCCCCGGGGAGACGGTACTGGGGGGAACTGACTTTTAAGTGCCCATTCCCCCCAGCACCGACTCCTGCTCCCCCAGCTTGCTGCAACTGATAGAGGCAGCGTGTTGGGGGGGGGAGGGGGGTGCGAGTGACTAGTCAAGGGACTATTCGACTAGTTGCTTACATCCCTAGTCTCAGAGAGGTAGTAACATAGTAACATTAGTCTGTATTTGCAGAAATAACAAGGAATCCTGTGGCACCTTAAAGACTAACAGATTTATTTGGGCATAAGCTTTCATGGGTAAAAACCACTTCTGTCAGATGGATGGAGTGGAAATCACAGAAGCAGGCATATGTATTGCATATAAGAAAAAAGGGGGTTACTTATTAAGTGTAAGACCAGTGTTAAGTAGGTCAGTTCAATCAGGGTGGATGTGATTCACTCCCAGCAGCTGATGGGAAGGTATGAATACCAAGAAAGGGAAAATTGCCTTTGCAGTGGGAGAGCCCTTCTAAGTCCTTATTCAGTCCTAATTTGATTATGTTAAATTTGCAAATTAATTGCAGCTCTGCTGTTTCTCTTTGTAGCCTGGTTTTGAAGTTTTTTGTACTTTTAATTCTATTACTCAGTGACCAGGGAAATTAAAGTGTTCTCCTACTGGTTTATGCATGTTACACCTTTCTTAATGTGTGATTTGTGTACATTTATCCTTTGGTGCAGAGACTGTCTGGTTTGGCCAATATATATGACAGAGGGTCATTGCTGGAAAATGACGGCATATTTCACATTGTTACATGTATAGGTGGAAGAGCCCCTGATGGTGTAGCTGATGTGTTGAGTCCTGAGATGGTATCACTTGTACAGATATATGCAGGGCTCGACAAATGCACTCACCAGCGGCGAGTAGATTTTTTCCAGCTGGCGAGTGCAGGGGCGGACTGGCCTGGTGGGCCGTTGTGACGGGCTGGCGGAAGCCTGCACTACGGGTGGCGCGGCCCCATCCGATCCGCCGGCTGGCGGAGGAGCATAGCGCCACTGGGAAGGGGGAAGTTTGGCGATTCTTCCTACTGGACTGCCTGCGTGCAGCTCCGGTGTGAGGCGGTGGGGCGGGATGCCAGGATGCTGGCAGGACGCCAACGTGACCTGGCCCCGCTGATTTTAAAGGGCTGCAGAAGCTCGGCTCTGGCCGCGTGTCCCTGGGAGCTGGCTGCGGTGCATGGCACAGCCAGGGCCCACACTGCTGGTTCCAGTCCTGCCACAGCCCTAGCCCCCCCTTTGTCTCCGTGCCGCCCATTCCCCACACCTCCCCTGCACCCCAGATCCCCTGCTCTCCCTCTTCCCTGCAACCCTTTGGCTCTGTGCCACTCTTACACCCCACACCCTGCTCCCCCTGATCCCTGCCCCCCCAGCTCTGTGCTGCTCATTCCCTGCACTGCTCCTAAACCCCGATCCCTCTGCCCCTCCCATTCCCCACATCCCATTCCCCATGCCTCCACCATACCCTACTACCCCCGATCCCTGCATCCCTCTGGCTCTGTGCCTCCCGTTCCCCGCGCCACCCCCGTACCTCCCCAGCTCTGTGCTGTCCCTGCACCTTGCTCCCCCTGTGGGTCGGGAGTGAAGGGTGCTTGCCCATAGGGAGGGGCTGGACAGGGCAGGGAAAAGGCTGCTGTGACGCAGCAGCGAGTGAAAAGGGGAGTTCACTTGAAGCGCCTTTGCCTTTATGGAAAAAAAACGAATGAAAATGCTATTTGCTATTTATAGGGCTAAAATGGCAGAGCAAAAAAGAAAACAAAAAACCCATTGCAAGATGCAAACGTGTAAAAGACAACAACAAAGGGGGGGGGGGAATGTTTTGCTTGGTGCAGCAAAAAACCTAGAGCTGGCCCCGGGGGGGAGGGGGAAGGGTCTGGGCCCGGGGAGGGAAAAAACATGGGGAAGGAGCTTGTGCTGAGGGGAGGAGGTCAGGAGAAGAAGAAGAAGAAAGGGGAAGGCACCAAGGGACAGAGGTGCAGGAGACACAAATGCCAGGGGGCCAAGTGCAGACAATGAGGAAATGGGCAGGAGGGGAGGTGTCAGTGAGAGGGGGGGACAGGGTGATGCCGGGAGAGGAGAAGATAAGGGCACTGGAGGCTAGAGGGGGAGGGGGAAGTGCTGGGAGAAGGCTTGAAAGAAGGGGTGGGCATGAGGAAGGCAGGGATGAAGCAAGGCATCTGAGAGGGCACAGGGGCATGAGGGGAAAGGGGGCAGAGGGAGGTGAGGGGGTGGATATCAGGAAAAAAGAGAGCCAAGGGGGCAGGGGCAGTGAGGGAAGGGGGAGGCACCAGTAGGGTGCAGGTGCCAAGGGATTCTTGGGGTGAAGCAGAAGGGCAGACACCTGCAGGGCAGGTGTGTAGAGGGAGGTTTTAGGAGGGGGAGGAAGGGGGGTAGCTCACACGATCAGAGTGGGGCTACTGGAGGAGTGGGCACAGGGGGGAGATAAGGGCTGGTGGAGGGGGGAAGGTCTCAGGAAGGCTGAGGGCAGTGAGAAGGGCAGGAGTCAGGGCAGCAGAGGGTGAGGGGTTGGGGGGCAGCAGGCACCAGGGGAACTGATGGAGCAAGGGGAGGAGACATGGCAGCAAAGAGAAAAGGTAGAGGTCTATAAGGTATTTATTAATAACCTGGGTGATATTTATTAATAACTTATTAGTAATTACTGTTCTTATTCTTATTAGGAATTTATGCAATTAAAAAAACACTTTTTGTGGGGGAGGGTGGCAAGTCCCCTTTTTGTCTGGCGAGTAGGGTTTTCCATAATTTGTCGACCCCTGGATATATGAACAGAGTTGGTAACGGGGTTTGTTGCAGGGATGGGCTAATGGGTTCGTGTTTCTGTGGTATGGTTATAGCTGCAGGTGTTTGCTTCAAGGTAAAATGGATGCAAATCATTAATCAAAAAAATTTCAAAACCAGACTACAAAGAGTAATATCAAAGCTTCAATTCACTTGCAAATTTAACAATCAAATTAGAACTGAACAAGGACTTAGAAGAGTTCTCCCTCTACAAAGGCAATTTTCCCTCTCTTGGTATTCACATCTCTCCATCAACTAATGGGAGTGAGCCACATCTACCCTAACCAGTGGCAATAACCAATAAGCTGATGTCAGTTAAACTCTCACATGCCTAACATACATACATTGTGTGTGTGTGTGTGTGTGTGTGTGTGTGTGTGTGTGTGTGTGTGTGTGTGTGTGTGTGTGTGTGTGTGTGTG
Source organism: Pelodiscus sinensis (assembly GCF_049634645.1). NCBI lineage: Eukaryota > Metazoa > Chordata > Testudines > Trionychidae > Pelodiscus > Pelodiscus sinensis. The sequence continues at coordinate 29,815,377 of NC_134719.1, forward strand.
TGTGTGTGTGTGTGTGTGTGTGTGTGTGTGTGTGTGTGTGTGTGTGTGTGTGTGTGTGTATATATATATATCCCTCCCTCCCTCTGATTTTCACTCCATGCCCATGACTGTGTTTTCTACCCACAAAAGCTTATGGTTTTGATCCTAAAGTACATTTAAAAGATTCCTTTATTACTACACGTTTTCATGCCCACTTTTGCCACAACATCTACAAGCAACAAAACAATGTGACGGCCCTAAGTAAACAACAGAAGGGAATTACTAGCAGAACTGAAAACCATTCTATTTAGACACAAAAGTTTTGCGGATAGCGGCTACAAATCTTTAGCAGAAACACTGGCTCATCTAGCCTGTAGGATTTAGTGCCCATCCTACTGATCATCACTTTTTCTAGATACAGTACAGGTTGAATCTCCCTCATCCTGCATCCTCAGGACCTGACCTGTCCTGAACTAGAGGATTTGCCAGAGTAAGGGAGGTCCCTCCCAACGTAGTCCATGCTGCCTGCTGCCCCTAGCTAGGGTTCTAGCCCAGCCCTTCTGCTGACTGCCTGGCCATGGCTCCCCAGACTGGAGCTCTGCAGCTGCTGCTGCCAGCCACCCCACTACTGCCCAGCCACAGGGACCAGAACTCCCTGCTGCGCTGCCTGCCCAACCGTGCCCCTCCTCCCCAGCATGGGGCTCCCGCCTGAGTCGCCAGGCCCCCACTGTTGCTCCTGCCCCACAGTTTGACCTCCCTATACCTGGGCTATGTGGTCCAGGAACATTTATGGTCCTGCCAGACCATGGATGACGCTGGACCAAATGTAACAGACATTCCCAGTTAAGGGAGATACAACCTGTACATAATAGAAATAAGACTGTCCAATATAAGCACCATAACATGTTGTCCAGTCACATTTCCAATAATAAGAATATAGCTGTAGGGATATATTATCGACCACCTGACCAGGACAGTGATAGTGACATTGAAATGCTGAGGGAGATTAGAGAGGCTACCAAAATAAAAAACTCTACAATAATGGGGGATTTCAATCCCCATATTGACTAGGTACATGTCACCTCAAGAAGAGATGCAGAAATAAAATTTCTCAATAGCTTAAATGACTGCTTCTTGGAGCAGCTAGTACAGGAACCCACAAGGGGAGAGGCAATTCTTGATTTAGTCCTCAGTGGAGCGCAGGATCAGGTCCAGGAGATAACCGTTACAGGACCGCTTGGGAATAGCGACCATAATATAATAACATTTAACATTCTTGTGGTGGGAAGAACACCTCAGCAGTCCAGCACTGAGGCATTTAATTTCAAAAAGGGAAATTACACAAAAATGAGGAGGTTAGTTGAACAGAAATTAAAAGGCACAGTGACAAGAGCCAAATCCCTGCAAACTGCATGGAAACTTTTTAAAGACACCATAATAGAGGCCCAACTTAAATGTATACCCCTAATTAAAAAACATAGTAAGAGACCTAAAAGAGAGTCACCGTGGCTTAGCCACCATGTAAAAGAAGCAGTGAGGGACAAAAAGGCATCTTTCAAGAAATGGAAGTCCAATCCCAGTGAGATAAATAGAAAAGAACATAAACACTGTCAAATTAACTGTAATAAGAAAAGCAAAAAAAAGATTTTGAGGAACAGCTAGCCAAAAACTCAAAAAACAACAGCAAAATGTTTTTTAAGTACATTTTAAGCAGGAAGCCTGCTAAAAAACCAGTGGGTCCCCTAGACAATCAAGATACAAAAGGAGCAATTAAGGACAATAAAGCCATTGGGGAGAAGCTAAATGATTTCTTTGCATAAGTCTTCACGGCTGAGGATGTTGGGGAGATTCCCAAACCTGCACCGTCCTTTGTGGGAGACGAATTTGAGGAACTGTCCTGGATTGAAGTGTCATTAGAGGAGGTTTTGGAACAAACAGAAAAACTTAACGTGATCGAATCACCAGGACCAGATGGCATTCACCCAAGGGTTCGAAAAGAACTCAAATGGGAAACTGCAGAACTGTTAACTGTGGTTTGTAATCTATCCCTTAAATTGGCTTCCGTACCTACTGGAAGATAGCTAACGCGACACCAATATTTAAAAAGGGCTCTAGAGGTGATCCTGGCAATTACAGACCGGTAAGTCTCATGTCAGTACCAGGCAAATTAGTCAAAACAATAGTTAAGAATAAAATTGTTAGGCATGTAGAAGAACGGTTACTTACCTGTAACTGTTGTTCTTCGAGATGTGTTGCTCATATCCATTCAAAGTAGGTGTGCGTGCTGCGTGCACCACGTCTTCCGGAGCGTTTTCCCTAGCGGTACCCGTAGCGCCAGCAGGGCGCCCCCTGGAGTGGCGCCGCCATGGCAGGGCATAAGTACCACCCCTGCAGGCGCTGCCCCACCTCAGTTCCTTCTTGCCGGATACTCCAACGAAGGGGAGGTAGGGTGGGAGTCGAACGGACATGAGCAACACATCTCGAAGAACAACAGTTACAGGTAAGTAACCGTTCTTTTCTTCTTCGAGTGGTTGCTCATGTCCATTCGAAGTAGGTGACTACCAAGCTAACCCCAAGGAGGAGGGGTCGGAACAGTCATAGCACCAGAGTCATAAAGGAAGGTGAACAATAAACAGATTTATTTGAACAAATAAACAGTGACAAGTCACCAACCCAGAACAAAGACAACGAGATCTATATATTTACATCACAGATTCGAGGACTGCAGAGCCCACCCTTGCATCCTCCCTGGCCTGTTGAGGTAGTGCATAATGCGTTGTAAACGTGTGGAGGGAAGACCAGGTGGCTGCCCTGCAGATTTCTGTGATAGGTACCTGGGCACCGAAGGCTACCGAGGACGCCTGGGGTTTTACCAGCCAGTTGATAACACTCTGCTATACATTGCACCACTCATCTTGATAACCTTTGGGTAGAAACAGGTGAACCTTTTCCCTTTCCCCCAAATGTGACAAACAACTGTTGGGATTTACGGAAGGGCTGGGTTCGGTCGATATAAAAAACCAGCGCTCGCTTGGCATCCAGGGAGCGTAGAACACGCTCCTTCGGGGATGCGTGAGGTTTAGGGAAGAACACTGGTAAATAAATCTCCTGGGATAGGTGAAAAGGAGAAACCACCTTCAGGAGGAAGGTTGGATGAGGTTGTAGCCTCACATTATCACAAGAAAAAACAAGGTAGGGCGGCTCTATGGTCAGCGCCCTTAACTCTGATACTCTTCTAGCAGACGTAATGGCTACTATAAAAGCAACCTTCAATGAAAGGTGCTTCAGCGAACAGGTAGCCAAGGGTTCGAAGGGATGGGATATAAGCCTGTGAAGAACCAGGTTGAGGTTCCATTCAGGGTATGGAGCCCTCACCGAGGGATACAATTTCTCCAAACCCGTAAGAAACCTTTTAACCACCTGGTTAGAAAAAAAGAGAGGCTCCTGCCGTACCCACATGGAAGGCGGAGAGAGATGCCACGTGGACTTTAATAGACGAAAAAGACAAGCCAGAAGAACGAAGTTGAAAGAGATAGTCGAGAATAGCTGGAATAGGAGCAGAGGACGGCTGTAGTCCTCTCCGGGACGCCCAAGATGAGAAGCGCTGCCACTTGGCAGTGTACGACCGTCTAGTAGAGGGTTTCCTGCTGCTAAGGAGCACCATCTGTACCTGTCAGGAACATTCCCTTTTCGGTTGGTTCAACCACGGATAAACCAGGCCGTCAGGTGGAGAGACCGGAGATCCGGGTGAACCATTATTCCTCCGTCCCAAGGTTGGGTTAGCAACCCAACTGGAGGGAGTGCTACGGGGTCCCAGGCCAGCATGTCCACCAGGATGGGGAACCAGAACTGTCTGGGCCACCTGGGGGCTATGAGGATGATCGAGGACCTGAAAGTTCTCGCTCTGGTCAACACCCTGGAGATTAGTGGAAATGGGGGAAAAGCATAGAGGACGCCCTTTGGCCACGTGGTCGTTAGGGCATCTCCCTTGGAAAATTTCCCCAGCCCCAGCAGGGAACAGTAGTTCCTGCATTTTGTATTGCGTGCCGAGGCAAACAGGTCCAGGTGGGGATAGCCCCACCTGTGGAAAACCTGGCTGAGTACAGAATCCTTGAGTGACCACTTGTGGGCTCCAAAGGATCTGCTCAGTGTGTCAGCAAGCAGGTTCTTGCACCCGGGGAGGTATTCTGCCTGGGGCGAGATGTTGTGCGTGACACATAGGTGCCATAACAGCAGGGCCTCCTTGCACAGAGGTGGGGAACGTGTCCCACCCTGCTTGCTGAGGTAGAAAACCGCTGCAGTGTTGTCCATACGTACCAGGATGGAGCGGTAGGAGAGCCTCGGCAGGAATGCTTTGCAGGCTTTCCTCACCACTCGCAGTTCCCGGACGTTCATGTGCAGGGACCATTCGGACGGGGACCAGAGGCCCTGAGTTCTGTGGCCCCCGAGGTGTGCACCCCACCCTAGGTCGGATGCATTGGTGACCAGGGTCAGCGAGGGGGGAGGGGCACTGAAGGGAACCCCGCTGCGCACCACGGATTCCTGGGTCCACCAGAGTAGGGAGTCCAGAATGTCCGGGGGCACTGTGACTATGGAGTCCCATAGGCCCTTGGACTGGCAGAAGGCCTTCACCAGCCAAGCCTGCATAGGTCTCATCCTCATCCTGGCATGTTGCACCGTGTAAGTGCATGCCGCCATATGGCCCAGGAGCCTGGAGCAGACCCGGGGAGTCGTGATAGGGGACCGGGTTACCTGTGAAATCAGCTCCCCTATTGCGAGGAACCTGCTGTGGGGCAGGAACGCTCTGGCCACCTTCGCATCGAGGAGGGCTCCCACGAACTCTATGCTCTGGGAGGGGGTCAGGGATGACTTCTCGACATTCACCAAGAGCCCCAGCCTTAAGAAGAGAGCTCTTATGAGTGACACGTGAGCTTCTACTTGCTCGTACGAGCGACCTCGGATTAACCAATCGTCAAGGTAGGGGAACACATGTACCCCTCGATTGCGCAGAAAGGCAGCAACCACAGCCATACATTTCAGGAACACCCTTGGCGCAGTACACAACCCAAAGGGGAGTACCGTAAACTGAAAATGGTGACAGCCCACCATAAACTGAAGGAACCTCCTGTGACTGGGCCTGATAGCCACATGGAAGTAGGTGTCCTTTAGATCGAGAGTCACGTACCAGTCGCCCAGTTGTAGCACTGGGATGACCGAGGCTAAAGTTACCATTCTGAACTTTTGTTTCACCACTGCCTTGTTTAAGAACCGGAGGTCCAAGATAGGGCGGATACCCCCCTTTGGTTTTGGGACAACAAAATAACGGGAGTAAAACCCCTTGCCCCGCAGGTGCGGGGAAACCCTTTCTATTGCCCCTTTTTCGAGGAGTGCCCCCACTTCCTGAAGCAGGATGTGTTCATGAGGGGTGTCCCTTATTAGGGACAAGGTAGGGGGTTTTGAAGGTGGTGGGCCCAGGAATGGGATAGAATAGCCCGAATGTACAAGGTTGAGGACCCAGGCATCTGATGTTATTTGGGCCCATGCCTGGGCAAAACGGGAAAGCCGGGCCCCGAACGGGGGGCCCAGGTGGCAGACTGGTACGGGACTCTCTAGTTCTAAGTCAAAATTGAGGCTTGCCCTGATTGGAAGGGCCGTGAGGGCTTGCCGTTGGGGATCTGACCTGGGGCAACAACGTCGACCCCTAGACCCTTGAGGGTGCGTGGCTGCCCCGGAACCTCCACCGGAGGCCCGGTAGCGGCGCCTCCAGAAGTCCCCACGAGGGATCTGGGGCTGCGCTCTACCCTGCTGCCTAAACAGCAGCTGACGCCGCTGAGTAGCTGGCGTATGTATGCCCAAGGACTTCAGGGTATGGAGCCTGGAATCTGTGTGCTCCAAGAACAAGGTCTTTCCTTCGAAAGGCAAGTCCTGGATAGTATGCTGGACATCCGCGGGCATCCCCGAAACATGGAGCCACGCCCCATGGCGCATAACGACACCTGTCGCCATGGTGCGGGCTGCCGAGTCCACGGTGTCCAAAGCCGCTTGGAGGGCAGTTCTTGTGATGATTTTACCCTCGGAGGCCAGAGCTACAAACTCCTGGCGGTCCTTAAATTTCTTGACTGCCCGCCAGGTGTTGAAGGCGTACCTGCTCAGCATCGCCTGCCGATTAGCAATACGGAGCTGCAGAGCACCCGTAGTGTATACTTTGCGGCCCAGCAAGTCCAGCTTCTTAGGTTCCCTTGCCTTCGGTAAAGGACCAGGTTACGGGATGGGTTGGGAGTACAGAAAATCGTGACCCGACTGCGGGACGAAATAACGCCTTTCTACCCCTTTTTGAGTAGGAGTCAGAGTTGCTGGCGTTTGCCACAGGGCATTAGTAATTTTTGAAACCGTCTTTTTAAGTGGTAGCACGAATCGTGCAGGGGTGTCCTCAGTGAGGATGTCTACCATCGGGTTGGTATCCTCAATTATGGGCTCAACCGGAACAGCCAGGTTGGAAGCCATGCGCCACAGGAGGTCTTGATGCGCTCTGGCATCCATTGATGGCAGCTCAGGCGCCGGGTCTGCCAGTGCCTCATCGGGGGAAGACAACGACGATGACTCCTGGACCAACAGGGGAGCCGTCGCGGTCAACTGCGGTGCCGATTGGGCAGCCCGAGCTTCCGTAGGGGCTGTTCCCGGCACCGATGGGTGCGGTGCCGCTGGGTCTTGTGGCACCGGGAGAGGGGAGGTGGGCGCCCTAGACAGGGACGCAGAGGGACGAGAACGGTGCCCTGAAGCCTCCGATGCTATAGATGGTGGTGGTTGGCCCTGCCACTGATGATAGGCCCAGGGAGTCCAAAAGGGCCACTGCGGATGCGGGGGCCACACCTGCTGGTTGTGGTCCCTTCGGTGCATGGATCTAGATCTGTGCATCGAAGAAGCTCCCGAAGACCCTGAGCGCACCGACACCATGTCCAAGTCCGAAGAGTAATCGGATTCCGGCCACGGTGGAGCCGACGAGGAGTGCGGCGCAAACTTGGCCATCAACTCCGGCTTGCCTGCATGCACACGGCGCGGACGGGCCGTCTGTGGTGCCGGGGGACCCAGACCCGGTGCGGCGAACTCCGATGGCACCAACAGCTGCAGCACCGGGGTACCCAAGCCCAGTGCCGTTTGAGGCGGCATTTGTGGCACCGAGGTACCCAGGCTCGGTGCTGTGTACGCAATTTGCTGCACCAGGGTTCCCAGGCCCGGTGTCGGCTGCGTTGCCAGTAACTGCGGTACCGAGGTGCTCAAGCTCAGTGCCGGTTGTGATGGCTGAAATAGTGGAAGCGGTGCCATCTGGGGCTGTGACACCGGGGTGCCCAGGCTCAGTGCCGATTGCGCCGACTGCAGCTGTGACACCGGGGTGCCCAGGCCCGGTGTCTATTGCGCCAACTGTGGCTGCGGCAACGGGGTGTTCAGGCCCAGTGCCAGTTGCGCCGACTGTAGCTTCGGCACTGGGGTGTCCAGGCCCGGTGCCTGTTGCGTGGCCAATAGGTATGGCACCGAGGTGCTCAGGCTCGATGCCGACCGAGTCATGTCCGACTGGAGCGGTACCGGGGTGCCCATGCCCAGTACCGGGGTGGACCACTGAGAAAGCCGGTGCCGATGATGGCACGGAGACGGACGTCGACTCTTGGGAAGCCAGATAGCCTTGGGAGTATGGCACCGGTACGGCCAAGCGGGGCTCTGGCAACTTGGAGAGCAACGGCCTGCCATGGCTCGAGGCTCCCTGGGAATGACAAGTGAAGGAGCCCGTAGTAGCAGTGGGAGCCAAACCCAGCGTGGTTGGTCCTGACGCATATGCCACTGTAGCATGCCGACCCTGGTCATGCAAGGGCGATAGCGGCGCCCTTGGGGCTTGCTCCGTGGGCGACCTCGACCAGTCCGAGTCAACCGACGACGGCGGGGAGGTCGTAAGGCTGATTAAGTCCTGTGCCGCTTCAAAGGTGTCCGGCGTAGACGTACGATGAGAGGGCAAGCGGCCTGGGCTCGCTAGCCCCCCTCGGTGCCGACGGTGCACTAGAGGGGAGGCGTGCACCGGTGAGCTAGCCGTGTGGTGTCCAGCCGACGCCGGCTTCTTGGATGGGGACCTGTCCCGGGACTTCTTCACCCTCTTAGAAGGGGGAGAGTTAGACCGGTGCCGGGAGCCTGCCGCCGCCGCCCGGTGCCCGGTCTCGCACATCGAGGCCGGTGCGCTGTGCACCGCAGGCTGGTCCAGCGGTGCCGGTTGAAGCACCGTCTCCATAAGGAGAAGCTTCAAGCGGGAAACTGTGCTTTCTAGTACAAGGCTTGAAAGACTTGCAGATCTTGCAGGCTATTGCCAAATGGGCCTCACCCAGACACTTAAGGCAGCTGTCGTGTGGGTCGCCCCTGGGCATAAACTTCCCGCAGTCAGCGCACGTTTTAAAGCCTTGCGGCCCTGGCATTCCTTACCCCCAAGGGGGGCAAGGAACAAAACAAAAAACCTATCTAACTACACAACTATTTACAAAGTAAGAAACGGGAACCATTAAACTATCTAAGCCTAACAGCTATAGAGAGAGAGAAGCTCCAACGACCGACACGGCGGTAAGAAGGAACTGAGGTGGGGCAGCGCCAGCAGGGGTACTTATGCCCCGCCATGGAGGCGCCACTCCAGGGGGCGCCTTGCCGGCACTACGGGTACTGCTAGGGAAAACGCTCCGGAAGATGTGGTGCACGCGGCGCGCACACCTACTTTGAATGGACATGAGCAACCACTCGAAGAAGAACGTAATTTGTTGGGCAAAAGTCAACATGGTTTCTGTAAAGAGAAATCATATCTTACTAATCCATTAGGGTTCTTTGAAGGGGTTAACAAACATGCGGACAAGGGGGATCCAATAGAGATAGTATACTTCGATTTTCAGAAAGCCTTTGACAAAGTCCCTCACCAAAGGCTCTTGTGTAAATTACACTGTCAGGGGATAAGAGGGAAGGTCCTTTCATGGATTGAGAACTGGTTAAAGGCCAGGAAACAAAGGGTAGGAATAAATGGTAAATTTTCTGAATGGAGAGGGTTAAGTAGTGGTGTCCCCCAAGGGTCAGTCTTGGGACCAATCCTGTTCAACTTATTCATAAACGATCTAGAGAAAGGGGCAGGCAGTGAGGAAGTAAAGTTTGTGGATGATAGATACTAAACTGTTTAAGATAGTCAAGACAGAAGCAGACTGTGAAGAACTTCAAAAAGATCTCACAAAACTGAGTGATTGGGCAACAAAATGGCAAATGAAGTTTAATGTGGATAAGTGTAAAGGAATAGTTGGAAAAAATAACCACAACTATACATATAATATGATGGGGGCTAATTTGGCTACGACAAATCAGGAAAGCGATCTTGGAGTTATCGTGGATAGTTCTCTGAAAACGTCTACACAGTGTGCTGCAGAGGTCAAAAAGGCAAATAAAATGTTAGGAATTATTAAGAAAGGGATAGAAAATAAGACACAGAATATCTTACTGCCCCTTTTTAAACTATCGTACGCCCACATCTTGAGTACTGTGTACAGATGTGGTCTCCTCACCTCAAAAAAAGATATTTTGGCCTTGCAAAGGGTTCAGAAAAGGGCAACTAAAATGATCAGGGGGTTTGAAATGGGTCCCATATGAGGAGAAGCTAAAGAGACTGGGACTTTTCAGTTTGGAAAAGAGGAGACTGAGGGGGGATATGATAGAGGTATATAAAATCATGAGTGGTGTGGAGAGGGTGAATAAAGAAAAGTTATTCATTAGTTCCCATAATATAAGGACTACAGGACACCAAATGAAATTAATGGGTAGCAGGTTTAAAACTGATAAGCAAAAGTTCTTCTTCACACGGGGCAGTCAACCTGTGGAACTCCTTGCCAGAGGAGGCTGTGAAGGCTAGGACTATAACAGAGTTTAAAGAGAAGCTAGATAAATTCATGGAGGTTAGGTCCATAAAAGGCTATTAGCCAGGGGGTAGGAATGGTGTCCCTGGAGACAGATGGCACGAGACAAATCGCTTGATCATTGTCTTTGGTCCACCCCCTCCGGGGCACCTGGTGCTGGCCACTGTCGGCAGACAAGCTACTGGGCTAGATGGACCCAATACGGCCATTCTTACGTTCACATTAGAGCATTGAAAATCAGCACCTTACCCCATTTTCTATACCCAAATATTGATATTATGGATGTAAAGGGTTAACTGGTTAACCAGTAAGCATCAACCTTACTGGGTAATACTTACCATGTGAGCGGTCTACTGGTGGCCTGGCCAGGCTGAAGCAGCCATGAGCAGGGTGTGGAACCACTCCAGCCAGCCAGGTCCCCCTATGCTGTGGACGTGAGGGGCTACTCGAGCCCAGCCGGCGCCCCACCTATGAGATCCCGGATAACCAGTTGAACTCAACTTTTTAAACAAGATTTTACATCCCTAATTGATAGGAGCAAATGCAGGATTTAGGTAGCCTACTTGGGTCCATCTAAACAGTGGGCTCCTCTGGAGACATCGTAACTAGTGGAAGTAGCAAGTTTTAAGAAGCTTGGGTAATATTGTGTGATCCATTAACTGTGCATAGTACAGGCAGTCCCCGAGTTACGTGGATCCGACTTATGTCGGATCCGCAGTGACGAACGGGGTTTTTCTCGCCCCTGAGGACGGGAGCGGCGAGACGCCCAGATGCGCCGCGGTCCCGCCGCCCGTGTCCTCCGGGGCGAGAAAAGCTTCTCCGCGTCTCCCTGGTCTGCTGGGGGAGAGCCCCCCCAGCAGACCAGGGAGACGGGGAGCAAAGCCTCGGAGGACGCCGGCAGCAGGACAGCCGCGGCACGTCTGGGCTGTCCCGCTGCCCGCGTGCTCCGAGGCTTTGCTCCGCGTCTCCCTGCTGGAGACCAGCAGACCAGGGAGACGCGGAGGACCCGGGCAGCGGGACCGCGGTGCGTCTCGGTCCGCCGCTCGCATCTCCCTGGTCTGCTGGGCGGAGGGGCCTCAGATTGCTGGGGGGAGGGCCCACTATCTGAGGCCCCCCCGCCCAGCAGACCAGGCTTTTCTCCGGACGCCTGTGGTAGAGCAGCTGGGGCGCTGCCGGTTGGTCCCGCAGCGCCGCTCTGAGCGCTACTGGACCAACCTGGCAGCACCCCAGCTGCTCTGCCCCAGGCGTCCTGATTCAGCCGCTGCTGGTCAGTTTCAGCAGCGGCTGAATCAGGACGCCTGGGGCAGAGCAGCTGGGGTGCTGCCGGGTTGGTCCAGCAGCGCCGAGGAGCGGCGCTACTGGAGCAACCCAGCAGCACCCCAGCTGCTCTGCCCCAGGCGTCCCCAAGTCAGCCGCTGCTGAAACTGACCAGCGCTGACTACAGGAAGCCCGAGGCAGAGTTGCTCTGCCCGGGCTTCCTGGAATCAGCCGCTGATCAGTTTCAGCAGCAGCTGACTTGGGGACACCTGAGGTTCTTAAGTTGAATCTGTATGTAAGAACTGGCGTCCAGATTCAGCCTGTTGAAACTGATCAGCGGCTGATTCCAGGAAGCCCGGGGCAGAGCAACTCTGCCTCGGGCTTCCTGTAGTCGGCCGCTGGTCAGTTTCAGCAGCGGCTGAATCTGGATGCCAGTTCCGACTTCCATACAGATTCAACTTAATAACAAACCTACAGTCCCCATCTTGTACATAACCCGGGGACTGCCTGTACTTGTTCAATATAAATATAAAAAATAAAAACTTACAGGCTCTGTTCCATCTTCAGCTCTTTCCTTGGGTTTCTGCTTCTTTGGTGGGAGAAGTGAAATCATCTCTTTCTTCATTTGCTGAAGAACTTTTTTGAGCTCAGCATTTTCCATCAGAAGTTGTTTTTGACAATGTTCATAACCACCTAACAGAACTTTGTACATGTCTTCTTCATTCCTGAAAGCAGTAGCCTTACAATAAATAATTACAAAATACATTTTCATTAACGTATATATATGTATTCAGCTATTAACTTACCTGGCTTCTGTTTTACCAGTTCTCCAAGCACCTCTCTTCCCATCAACTCTGCCGATGTAATTTAGAACATCCATAGCTACAAATCAGAAGGGATATTAAAAACATTTCAAAGTGAAGTAAAAATCCCAAAAGTGTATCTAAATATTCAAGTTACCCTACATTTGCCTTTACATTAAGGTACTGTCATGATTGAATATAAAAATAAATCTTTTGACTCACATGAGACCAAACTCTCCCAAAAACAAAAAAAGAAAGGGAAATAATGGAAGGACGAGAGGAAATTTTGATGGCAGAATTATAAGTAACATCTACAATTAATACATGAAAAAGAATGTAGAGTTTCTAAGATGATGGAATCTCTTTTTAAACTATGTAGTACCGGATACTTCACTGCATGTATGCTAAGAGTATTTTTGCAACATTACAAGAGCCATACTGATATCTTATGCCCAATGTGCTCTATAAATGATACTGTGTAAGGAGCTTCTGCAGTCATGGGCTGAAGAAACCTCTCTTGGAACAAACACTCACTATCTTGTGACAGACTAGCTTAATGGTTGTCATATGATTTGTGTCTTATTAAGAAGTGGCAGAGCACCTATGAGTTTTTTTAATAGAAGTTGCAAAGCACCTGAGATTATTTTTTTGTTAATAGAAGTTGCAATCAGGTGACCTGCTTCCCACTTCTCGTTCTCCAAGCTGTACTTACACTAGGTTTATTTCCTCTCTAGAGTATCCCTAACATTAGTGCAGTTCTAGGCTACCAGCTGGATGCAAAATTTTAAGCAGTTTTGATCAAACCTATTTGTAGTTGGTGGACACAATATAGTTCTTTGCTCCAAACAATCCTGTCTACATTAGGATTCAGAGCTGTTCCTAGAGCCATCAGATCTGAAGTGGTACAGGCAGTCCCCGGGTTACGTACAAGTTAGGGACTGTAGGTTTGTTCTTAAGTTGAATTTGTATGTAAGTCGGAACTGGTACATATTGTAGGGGAAACTCTAGCCAAACATTTCTCCAGAGCTCAATTTTATTCTCCCACACCTCACTTCCCTCAGTCCTTTATTCTCAAGCTGAGGTGTCTGCTGAGAAAAGCCGCTCCGCGTCTCCCTGGGCTGCTGGGAGGGGGGCAGCTAGTGCGGGGTTGCGTCACCCCGTTTGTAAGTAGGGATCCGATGTAAGTCGGATCCATGTAACCCGGGGACTGCCTGTACTAACAAAGGTAGAAATTGTAAGAGGGGAATTGGTCATGATTCTCAACAGGTAGTCAACTGGCCTTCTCTGGTTTATGCCTATCAAAACAAGGGGTAATACTTAAAAACTATTAAAGGGCACTGTTATACTCGCAAAAATAGAAGATCAAAGTTTTCTTTACATTTAAGTTTAATTAAATGCTACATATTTTATGCACTCCTTCCTGGTGATCTACTATTTTGGTTACCCAAGTGCATTCTAAATAAGGAGCTTGACATATTGTTAATGCTAAATGGTAAAGTAAATAAATATTATGAAAATGCTGATTTACAGTATAACTATAATGTGATTTTACAAATATACTTACCTATTTTTTTATCCTTTTTGTTCATAACTAATTGATGTAAGCGCTCTTTTAGTTTGTTGTATTCTCTTTCTTTTCTCTTCATATCATGATTGTACTGAGTAGCCCGACTCGCAATAATATTTTGTAATTTTTGTACCTAAAAAAAATTCCCGAACACCATAAATTTTCATCTAAAGTTCATGCATTCCTTTACATTTCTTTAAACATAAAAACAAAGAAGAGCTTAGTGTAAACATTTGTATAAAATATTAATTTTAAAGGCCTAGTAACTTTCAGTGTCTGTCTAATCTTTTTAGCTGAACAGTAGGATGCTAATTATATATGGATACCCTTGGGATACATGCATGTGCACATAGAACTCCTGTTCAGGATTTTCCTAAGCAGTTACTTTAGGCAAAGTATTGTTTACAGTAAACGTCCATGAGGATTCTAGTCCCTCTTCCAGGTTTGTATGTCTGCATTTTTTGTTTTTCTTTGTTTTTCTCCAACACATATCTGAGGTATTATTTTGGTTTCGTTATAAATTGGTAGAAAGGCTTTTGGCAAATAACTGAGTCTTGGTGCCTAGCCTCAGAGTACTACTTAGAAGGACACATTTAAAAAAAGTTATCACACGATTGCATGTCTATTTCTGCAACGAGAGCACTGCCATTTGCACATAAGTACACCAAACTTCACAGTGACCACACAAAATTTGCTAACTTTTTCTCTATGCAAGCCTGAATTTATAGATCTTTTTAAAATAACTAGTTACTAAAACCTAAGGTTTTCTGAAAAATTAGTCAAAACTGTCAATGATTTGTACAGGCTGACTCACCTCATCTTTTTCATTTTTAAGTAATTGGTGCAGATTTCTGTTCTTACATTGCTGTTGTCTGTCTCTTTCTTGAAGTCCCACTATTTCCCTTCTAGAAGCTTCCAATTGCTCCTAAAAAAGGAATCTCAATTTAAATATACAAAAGAAAATAATCTGAAACAAGTTTGTTTCTTGTTGAAATATCACAAGTCCAGTATACATGCAAGGCCCCTCCCCACATGGCAAATTAACCTTCATTTTTTTACACCAAGAGGTCTCAATAGCATGGTTCTCCAAGGCAGCATATTGCTAATTCTGCAGCAGCTTCACTTTGTGGAGATTTTTACTGAGTTTAATACAGAAATGAATACAAGCAACATGGCATTACTACTTTTAATATGCTACAATGCATGCCTACTCTGTAACAGTCAAAGCAGAAACTAGATGGTTTAGCAGTGAGGTCTTTTTTTGGTTTGGTTAAGTACAACAGCTGAATGTTTCTGCTAAAATTATCAACACAAAAATGTTGATTTTTTTAATAGTCATCACAGAGGCAAATAAGGAAACTCAGATCTTCTCTACAGACACTGTTTCAGTGCATATTCAAGTAAATACCACACTTTTGAAGGTTTTCTTCATAACCATACAGAAATTACTTTTGTGCTTTACGAAAAAAAATACCTTAGCTAGAGTTTAGCTCTGCAGTAGGGATGTGTGTCCAGGCTCATCAGTTAACCCTAATGGTTACACGCAGCCCTCCTCCTCCCTACTTCCCACCACTGCTTCTGTATGAGAGGCAGCAACATGGGAAGGGAGGAAGGAGGTGGGAGTCAGTGCGTCTGGGGAGCCAACTTTCAAGCCGACTACCCACAGTGCCACATCCCACAGAGCCACCTGCACAACCCCTTCCACTCCTGCTGCCTCCCATGGAGGCAGCAGCGCTGGGAGGGGCAGGTGGGAGCTGGTGCTTACAGAAAGCCAGCTGTTCCTCCACCCCTCGCTGCTGCCTCCCACAGGCAGCAGTGCCAGGGAGGAGCAGCAGGCAGGATCCAGTGCTTGCAGGGAGTCAGCTTAAAAGCCAGCTCCACATGAGTACCCCAGCTCCCCTGGACACATGAGCTCTCCTATGCTGCTGCCTTTGTATCAGAGGCATCAGCAAGTGGAGGGGGGCAGGAGGTGGGAGCTGGTACATGTGGGGAGCCAGCTTTCAAGCCAGCTCCCTGCATGTGCCACCTCCTTCAGAGCCACCTACACAACACATACGCCCTCCCCCCCACCATGGCCTCACCATGGGTGTGCAAGGGGGAGCTGGTACTCACAGGGGGCTCCCTGTGAACACTGGCTCCTGCCTGCCCCTTGCACATAACGTATAACTACTGAAACATTTAGCAGTTACACGTTTACAAAAATACCCGCATTTTAACAGCAGAGTTCACAGGGCCCTTTTCTTTGCATACATCAAGGAATATGTAGAGGTGTTAAACTAAATTCCCTGTAAGTCTGCACAACCACACAGCAGTTTTCTGAGCTCTTCTCAGAAGTTCAAAGCTCCCAAGCAGTCAGGGAGCTCAGCTGACTGGCAGGGGAGGGGTGTCTCCTCTGGCTGAGCAAGTAGCTATACAGGGCTGCTCCTTGCTTGAAACTAAGAAGCTCCCAGAGCAGGTAAAAAGCGAGAAGCAGACATTAAGTGGCTGGAGGAGGATAGAGAGGGAGGGAGTAATTAATTAATTGGCTGAGGGAGGAATCAGAGGGGAGGGGGGGTTGGAGAATCTTGTCTACATGAGAGAGAGGGAGGCAGAAACTTAGCACTCTCAAGACTCCTGGAAAGGAAGATAAGGGGCTGACTGCATGGGGTAAGTGGAGGAAGTTGGGGTGGATGAGTGATGGCATTGGGGTGAGTTGGAGCTGGGGGGAGGAGGGGAGTGAGTGTGTGTGCTGTGAGGTGGGGGAGGTATGGATAATTTGTGCTTTAGCTTGGAGTTAGGACAGGACAGACAGCTGGTACCTGCTAGTTTGAGAAGCAGGATTTTATCCCAACCCCCACCTGAGCTGTGGGGAGCAGATTGCATAGCGGTAGGTGGGGGAAAAGGGGTGGGTGGATGCTCTGATCTGTTCAGTGAGGTAGAGGTGGGGGGAGGGGAGTTTGTTTGGGGTGTCCTGACTCACTGCAGTTCTCTCTGTCTGGCTGGATTGGTAGGGGATGGAAAAGCAGGCTACATGGGAGGGTACTAGGAGGACATTTGTATGACTGCATTTCAAACAAAGTTTACATAGGTGTTTAATGGCTTAAAAGAATTTTTTACTTTCTTTTCTTAACAGATTTTTTTCAAGTGTTGCAGATATTTAAAACTCTGATCTTAAATGATTTTCTAAAATCCTGTGTTACTAATTAATAGGGCTCGCCAAGCAGCAGCGAGCCCCACTCGCCAGCTGCGCGGAAGTGCATGCTGCACATGCACAGACCGCGCTGTGTGGCCTCGCCATGCTAAAATCTACTCGCTATGTGGTAGTTCTGGCTCTTGAGAGTCAGAAATAGCAAGTACAAGATGTGATGCTAGTTGTTTTGTGGGATGAAACCTTATTTGAAAGCTCTTTAAAACATGCAGACCTCTACAAATCCTGAAGCCATGTGTTAATGTGTTAATATAATACATAAATTAAGAGGTTTGGGGTTTTTTTTTTTAAATCTGAAGTACAGTTGTAAAACAGCCATTTCATGCAACTGTCATGTTACATGCCAGCATTGTTTCCACACATATAATATGCTCCTCAGGACAGAAGTGCTGTCTTCCTGTGGGCTCACGTACAGTGTCTAGAACAGGAGTCGACAAACTACGACACACGAACCGATATTCAGTGGCACACACAGTCTGCAGCAAGAGCTCAGCCCTTCCCACCCTGGATCCTGTGCATCCACGAGGCTTGGAGCACAGCTCCAGGGCATATGGCGGGAGCAGAGGTGAAGAAACATCCAACCAGACCCAGGTGCCCACTCATGTCCGCCTCCAGTGACCCTGAGAGCTGCCCCTACTCCCCACCCGCCTTTTCTGGGCAGCACAGAGACCCTGCACAAGGCCAGGACAGCAGAGATGGGCAGGGAAGATCCAGAGTGTCAAGGGCTGGGGGTGATGAGGCAGTGGGGGGGCTGGGTGAGAAGTAAGCTATGGGGTTGGGGAGTCCACCCCCGGTGCCTCCAACAGCCACCCCAGCTACCCACCTGCTTCCACCGGGTGACACAGGAACCCTGCACAGAGCCAGGAACATCCACACCCCATGGGAGGAGTGGGGACCAGGGGTGGGGGAAACAGGAGCCAGGGTGAGGAGGTAATGGGCGACATGAGGACTGGGGTATGATGGGGTCAGGCTCAGAGGGTTGTGAGGTTTTGAAGTAGTTTTTTTTGCTTCTCACTTATGGGTCCCCAACTGACAGTTCCCCTCCCCTGCAATAAACAAAGAAAAAATTGAAACCTTTTCTGTTGGACATAAATTAATATTTTACTTTATTTAAAATGAAGTTTGATAAACTAACATAAGAAAATTAAAAGGCTCAGTCTGTTAATATAAATTAATCCATTCTTCCTAGCTGCAGCACTAGCAAAATGGCTCAGATATAATTATGTAATTAACAGTGAGTTTTCATTTACAATTGACAATCTACAAAAAGGTTTCCATTGAGCCAGGTGGTCCATGGACCAAAAAGTTTGAGAACCACTGTACTAGAGGTTGAGTGCTGCCCAGGCTACGGCTCTGGGGCTGAGTGATGGTGGGGGCTGGTGAGGGGAGAAGAAAATGTGTATGTGGGGGCGGGGAGAATCTCCCTGCTCCAAAGCTGCATTGCCCCCTGAGTGTCTGGATCCCTGGCAGGAAGGTGAGGATGTCATGGACTGGACCCCATCTCCAGGAGGGCTAGACACCCAAGGATCACCCACCTGCCTCCACTTTACCCCATTTCACTGATCCCCCACAAGTCACCCTGACCCCAGCCCATGCTGGCGATCCAGCATCCCACCTCCCACAAGATTGGAGCCAGTGCCGGCTTCCTACAAAGGCGGGGAGCCCTGAGGCTCCATGCTGCATCCAGTTTCAAAGGAAGCATATGCACTCTGTTTCTTCCCTCCACACAGGAAAAACTGGAGTGGAGCCCAGGGTAGGAGACTGAGCGAGGCGCACAGTGGAGAGAGCCCTCGTCCCTCTCCCGGGAGAGCAGCGCAACCAAGGGCAAGAAGATTAAATCTCGGCATGCCACTTCAGAAAGGTTGCCGACCCCAGTCTAGAAAAACAGGATCCTGATTCAAACTGTGGGTGTTATTGCAATACAAATACTAGCAAAAGTGGTACGGATAGTCAATCTTCTTGTAAAGCAAAACTAACGGGGGCTGAGTAAATCACTGAAAACAAAAGCAGCTTTGCTAGGGTGTTACCATAGAAGAGAAGCTTACGTTAGTGCTGAGCCACAACTCAGCATCTATACTTACTATAAAATATATTTTTCCATTAAGTTCCGGCCATCTAAATCATTATCAATAACACACTGACATTTACAGTTTAGCCTAAAATTTTGGGAGACTGGATTGTAACAGATTATGGAGCCTCGTCTACCAAGCTGGTGTAAATTCAAGACAGTGACCAAAAGTGTTGCTGACTGCTTTTGAATAAATACTATGACAAGACAGTTGTCGTCAGGCCTCTCGGAGAAGCCAAGAACTGAACGGATATGGAAAACGAGCTATATGCTCGCCTTTGGAGATGGTCCTTTGGAAACAAGATAAGGTATATTAGAAGAGCAAATGGATAAAGTTGTTGTACTTCTTGTGATTTATTTTCAAAGGTTGAAAAATCTAGAAACACTCACAATATCCTATTTAAAGATAAACCCACCAAATCTTACAAGATCACTACCTTTTAGTCTAATCAAGCTTTCTTGGGAACAGATGGTCACTAAATAGTTTTAAAAAGCTATTTATTCCTCTCATTTTACATTATATGTAATGAGTTTTCAATTAGTTAAAAAACACACCTAGAAAAAATACTTGTACGATAATCAAGTCTTGATAAATCAGCAAAATAACAATTGTTATTCTCAGTAAGGTTAACTGAACATTCCACATTGCATTATATCAATTAGAGAGAACTGATTATCTACCTTTACTTTAGCATAGCAGTTCTGCAAGTGGTCCATGTCACTACCCAATTTCAGATGCTGGATTTCCACTTCTTCCTGAGTTCGAAGGTTCTTGCGTTGGAGTATAAGTAGTTCATTCATACAATTTATGATGGATACTACATTTAATTCTCTATCATTGCACTCCGAATAAAGAGAAGGGAAACCTAAGGTTGTCAACTCCTAGTAAGAGATAGAGAAAGCAATAATTGGACCAATTTCTTGCTATCCTTTCCAAACTTGGAGACATCATACTAGAATACATACATTTTTACAAGAAAAAAAAACCCCTTTGGCTTTCAAATAGGAACCAAAGAAAAACTTACTTCATGGGAATAAACTCTTTCACCCCACAGAACACTCATTTCCGCAACTGACTAATGTTTATATTAATAGCCCCAACTGAGAAAGTGGCTTACCCTGTTAAGATAGGAGACACACTGTTCAACATTCTCATCTGTGCAGAAGGCACTGAAAGAGCTGTGCGGACTTTTGGACAAAGGCAGTGGTGAGTGTTGCACTTGTTGCATGTTTAAGCTTGAGGGGCACATCTTTTTTTCTGAGGTATTCAGCAAAGTGTTTTTGCTAGCTACAATTCAAAATATTATTAAACAAGATAGAACTAATTGTTTAATACATTCAAGAGACTAAAACAGGATTACTCATACTGTTTAGGAACTTTAGAAGTGATATTTAGAATCATTAAAAACAAAATGCTAAGAAGCTAAGTTTCTACCAAAACAATTTTAAATAAGGTATTCTCATGAAAAATGTGCTGTCCTCTCCCAAATAAATTCTCACAAAAATCATTCTAACTACTAGTTACTATTTCTCATACATTCTTAACATTTGTACTTAGGATTCTTATATATTAATTTTCATTGTACATTTTAATCTACGCCCCCTCACCACCCTAAACATAAAACAATTCTTGTCTTTAATGCATTGTTAATCAAAACATGGGAGAAAAGAAACATTGAACAGAAAAGTTGCAGCAATGTGAGACATTCACTGACTGGACAAAGCATAAATTCATAGAATTCTCTCACACAAGGTGAAATAATTTTTAGTGGTAACAATTCTGTAGTAATTGTACAGTATAGACACAATTATATTATTTGACATTTCCACTTAAGGAGTCTGATATTTTATGAATGAAACCCTACTCTGTTTAGCTGCCTGTAAAATACTGTGCTACTAGTGATACTCCAACCCCATTCATTAAAATTCTTCCCAATTTTGTCTTCTAAAATACAATAGTTACCTGATGGCAGCGCTGGCACTGTAACGGTTGTCCAATCTCCCATAGCAACAAAGACAGTCAAGGTACCTGAGCAACTGGGTCAACAGTGAAGTATTTAGTAGTACAATTACTGGTAAAGTCTCCTATCTAGGCATCTCCTAAAATAGCAAGAAAGTTTTGGATTAACAATAGTATCTCACACAGCTAGAAGATCAAAACAAGCATAAAACAGATGCTTCCGGGCTCAAGCCATATGAACTGTCTATATAAAAACAAATCTATGAAACCTAGTGATTACAGCACAATAAGTAGAACCAATATTTAAACAGACAACCAGAAAAGGCAATTTTTGGTACTGTGTTTAGATAACCTTAAACTACAAGCTAAGTAGTTTAAGGTTATCTAAACACTCCACCAAGCATCCTATAAAGAGGATAAAGAAAATCGTAATGCAGATAAACTAATCCAATAGTTGTTTACAGTGGTGTACATCATTAGAGAAATGGTAAAATGGTTTCTCTTAAGTATTAAGGATGTTATATCAAACAGCATAACCAAGTAGCTGCTCTTCTATAAATAAATATTAAATACAGTTACATCATAGACTCATCTCTGTGGGCTTATTACCTAAGAGAAAAATAATTGTCTTCCAAGCTCTGAAATTAGTATACCTGATTCAGAAAGAGCAAAGGAAGAGTATCAACCTGGTGGGAAAAAAATATAGGTTTGAATTTAAAGAAAAGTCACACCACTTGACAACCAGTTCAATTTTGTATTTTAAAATACAAAAAAAAAAAAAAATTGAAACAACAGTTGTCAGCAAAAAACAGGGTGGGAGAGATTCAAATATGCTGAATGGAACAAACGTATTGGCCTAGTCATTGACTACAATATTGGCCTTCGGGAAACCAAAAGTACTTGCACTTGTAAAATAAAGCTCTCTGGGTCTTCCCGGAAAAAGAGAAAGCAGCATTAGACCCACAGGTGTCACACTGCTCTGGATCTAGAAACCAGCATAGAGACATAAGGCCTCCAGAAGGATGGTCTTTACCTTTAGTCTAGCAGCTGTGTTGAGAGCTATACACATCCATAGCTATCTGCACCTTTAGAGGAACAGGCCCACTTTTTACTCCACAGGAAGGCAGACCTAGCTCTGATGAACAATGTCAATGATACCCTCAAATGAGTTTCTTCTGAGGACTTTTACAGCACAGATATATTTTGTTCTGATATCATTGCAACAAATCACTTGTAACAGAGCACTTCAGACTTTAAGGGGTTCTCAATACATTTTTGGTAGCCTCAGACTGCAGCCACCAACTCTTGCTGGTGGCAGCTCTAACATTTTTTCCTAAAATACTTCATTAACTTTAAGTTAAATAAATATGACATACATGTCTAAATCATTGCAGTTTACTTATGTAGGGGTTTTGTTTTTGTTTTTGCAGACTCAATAAAAATAATGTACAGTTGTCTCTATTCTTTACCGGACCTAAACAACATAGAAACAAAAATAGGGCATTTAGCACATACTTGTCTTTTTTCCCTTTTTTGTTTTTTGGTTCCTTTAATTTAAAAAAAAACTTGCTAACTACTAAGTCTGCTGAGAAAAGTGATATTAAAGAAACATACAAATACCAATTTTCACAGCAGACTTACTCAGCCCTGGGGGTAGCCCTAAGCTCCGTGACTGGAGTCTGCCACAGGGCTGAAGCCCAACCACACCATCCCCATGAAAGTGAGAAACTGTTCTCCTCCCGCTTTTCAGTCTCCAGACAGAGGACAAGGCACAACCACTGCTGGTAGCCCCAAGAAAGGAGCCACCACTTGGCCCCACCATTACTGTCCAGTAGGCTGTGACTACAAGAACAGACCCCCCCCCCCCCGGTGGCGACATCTGAGAAACACTGCTTTAAACTTCAGTTGTCTACAGCAGTGTTTCTCAACCAGTGGTACGAATACTCTTAGGGGTACCCAATAGAAGTCTGGGGGGGGGGGGTACATCAACACAACTGAAATTTGGAGAAAACCGAATTTTTGTTTTAAGTTTTACAGCATTTTATTATTTCTGTACTCAAAAAATTTCATCGCCTGCCCAGCTGCAATTAAGTTGTTTAAACAAACGTGTTGCAACAGTAGAAAAAATTGTGTGTGTCTAAAACTGTAGGTACTGGGGGTACTTATTTTTATTTTAAAAGGGGTACTTTATAAAGGTTGAGAATGTATATTTCAAAGGAGGAATGCAGACGTTCCTATCAATTAGTTGAGTAGTCAATGGAAATTCCATTGACTACTCAACTAGTAAATTACTCATTAGTTAACACCCTTACGATACGCACCCTCCCCTTGCTGCTTCTATACCAAGTGGGAGCCAGTGCCCGGGGTAGCAGGCTTAAAAGCTGCCTCCCCAAGAGCACGGGTTCCTGTGAAGCTGCCTGAACCCTCCCGCCCATGCTGTTACTTCTGATAGAGAGGCACCAGCATGGGAGGGGAAGGCAATACATGCGGGAAGAAAACTAGGTCCCTGCGCATACCAGCTCCACAGAGACACCTCCCCTCCCTTCTTATGCTACCGCCTCTGTATCAGAGGCAGCAAGGAGGAGCGGGGGGGGGGGGGGGCAGATGGGAGCCAGTGCTTGTGGGTAAACAGCTTAAAAGTCAGCTCCCTGCAAGCACCAGCTCCCACCTGCCCCCTCCCCACATGTAAACATGTAACTGCAGAAAAATTCAGCGGTTACACATTTGCAAAAATAAACATTTGCTAACATCCCCATTGCAAACTGAAGTTTTATTGGAAAAAGAAAGGAAGGAAGCATAACACAGTGTTATGATTGAGATGTAAACAAAAAATTATTTAGGAAATTCAAAGTACAGGGCAAAAATGCCTCATTTATAGCTCCTTAAATCTTTTCAACTTCACCTTAGTTCTAGGGCATTGTGGTACAACCATATAATGACATGCCCAACATTGGAAAATAGGATATATTTCTGGGAGACTGTTTCACAAATACATCTTCAACATCATAACAAGGTATAACTACTCAATAACTGCAGCAAATTTACATATTCCAACTAATGCAAACGTATCCATCAGAAAACTTAGATGTAAGAGAGCAACAGGGGAGACAGTGTTAAAAAGAAAAGAGAAAAAACAAGGTACTGCAGTAGTGCCAAACCCAGATATACAAAAATCACGAGCCACGCTCCAAAAAGTCAAGAGACTTAGAAGAACTAGACCTTTTTAATTAATTTCAGGAACAGAGTCTTTAAAAAAGGGGTCTTCCTTTCCCTCTCTCCCACCAAAATCAACAATGTCTTTACCAAATAAACCCAGGATCAAGCACAATACAAAGACCACACAAACATTTCTTACATGTTTATTTAGCTTCTATTGCATCCATCAATTCATATAAGGAGCATTACCCACTGCAGTCCTGTTAATAAAACAGAAAATGCAAATCAAACCACAGGCATTTTCTAATTACTGCCATTTCAACCAATTTAATCCTCTGTTTTAGTAAGTGAGGGCCATTTCTGAAGGTACTTAAGTCCTTATCTTTAAGGCACATACAAAAGTGAAATACCTGGCCCTGACTCCCTAAAATGCCAAAATCCCATTATGAGTGATAATTGTATCATCCAGAGCCCTTCCAGATTTTTACAAATCCAAGAGTTTTTCCATCTAGTGATGCAAAATGCAATGTAGAACTTGTATCTCTTTGATGCCTGTACCTCCCAATCCAAACAGTAAAACTTCAGTATAAATGGAAATAGCACTAGACTTGGTCCTTATGAAAGGGCATCTGCCCCACATAGATGTATATCAGTGGTCCCCAACCTTTAGAGGCTGCCGGGCGCCAGGGGGCGTGGCCGTTCTCCTGCTGGGCGCCAGAGGGCGGGGACACATGCACACCCGGGGGCGGGGGGCCCCCCCTGCAAGCGAATTGGCCGGCGCCCCTCCTCCCCACAAGCGCCGCGCGCCCGGGGCCGGCACCCCCCCCCCCGCAAGCGCCGCGTGCCCGGGGCCGGCGTCCTCCCCCCAAGCGCCGCGCACCCGGGGCGTGAGCGGCCAATTCGCGGCGCTCCTGGGGCCGGTGTCTGGCTCCGGCTCCATGCATGCACCATGTGCCCGGGCCCAGGCCAGCCTCGAGCACTTGGCAGGCGCACGGCGGGCGACACAAATGGCCCCGCGGGCACCGTGTTGGGGACCACTGATGTATATCATCAGGAGAGCAAAAAAGTAACCATCTCCGAATATGACCACTGTTTTCTCTCCAGAGCAGGATTGGGGAACCTAAGGCTGGGGGGCCAGATGCAGCTCTTGGGTTGCCTGGATCTGGCTCCCAAGGTTTATGGGTCTCCCTCAGTACTGGAGAACTCGTGGTAGCACTCCAGTCCCTCCACTGCCTCCCTGCAGCCCCCAGCCTCAGACTGATTTTTCTGTGGGTTAGTGGCCCACAACCCAAAAAACGTTCCGCAACCCTGCTCTAGAGTTACCTTTATTGTACTCTTTCATCCTTTTACTGACTTTCCATCTACATGCAAAAAAGTAGAAAATGTTAGTCCATCTATGCACAAGAGAAGATGCCACAAGCACAGTATTCACTGACTTCCATTGCCAGGTCAAGATCTTGCTCTTGATCTTCAAAGCTATCAACAGACTAAGACCCCAGCTAGCTACCATATTTTCCATCCCTGACCCTCCTGGACAGTTATAGTCTTCTAGGACAATGTAGTTCACAATAGTCCCAGGATTAAAAATAAGAACCACAAAAAACCATGGTTGGTCGAGGTGGCTGATTGTGGAATGAGCTAGATTAGCACTTGATATGCTACTGTGGCTAGGTAAAATGGAAGATCTAGCTTTTATATAGTGCTTTTCATCAGCAGGTCTAAAAATAACTTAACATCATTATTCCTATTTTACAACTGGAAACAGGGACATAGAAGAGAAGTGACTTGCTCAAAGTCACTCAACAGGCCAGTGAAGAGCTAGGAATAGTTCCAGTTCAGTGCTCTTTCTATTAGGCCACACTGTTGCTGGGTAATTCCTCCCTCAGTGCTCCTTTCCCCTTCTGTACATATTGTTATAGCGCAGCAATCACCAACCCATCAACTGGTCGATCCTGCGGAATCTCCTAGTAAATTACAATCAGCATGCAACGGGTTCCTTGCCTACCCTGGCCTATACCACCAGCCAATTCCCAGGAGCAGCCAGACTGGTCCTGTGTGTGGCAGAGGAGTGGAAGTCTCTGCACGTTGCTCCTTCCTGCAAGCACCATCCCTTGCTGCTTCCAATGGCCAAGAATGGGAAACTGCGGCCAATGGGAGCTGACAAGGGTGGTGCCAACAAATGGCAGCGCACAGAGTCACGTGTTTCCCACCCTCGGGCCACAGGGGCTTGTTGGCCCCTTCCAGGAGCATCATGTGTGTTTACAAATGTCTACCTGCAGATAAACATCGATATCCATAGAGCTCCAACCCAGAGCTCTGCTCCCAGGAGACACCAAGGCAACAGAGAGGTGCTTGGTGCTGCCGCTCCCAGGAGCCAGTGCACTGTGCCAGCAACTCCTCCCGATTAGGGATGTGAGAGTGTAAACGTGTAAACAATTACCTTCACGGTTATACGCAGACCCCCTACAGCACAGGGGGAGGTGCGTACAGGCAGGAGCCAGCTTTTAAGCAGGCTTCCCAGGCACCACCATATCACCAGCACTGCTGCCTCTGACACAAAGGCAGTAGTGCAGGGGAGAAAGAGGGAAGGTGGTGGGAGCCAGTGCTCCCTGTGCACCCACCTGCCCCCTCCCCATGCTGCTGCCTCTGAAACAGAGGGAACAATGCAGGAGGGTAGGCGGTGGCTGGTACGCACAGGGAGCCAGCTTTTAATAGGCTACAGTATGGGAGGAGAGCAACTCTGTGTGCACTGGGTCTCACAGAGCTGTCTCCCCCCCCCCATCCCCTCGTATGTAAACATGTACCCACTGAAAATTTCAGCGGGTACATGTTTACCAAAATAAACACATTTTAACATCCCTATTCTCGGCCATGAAGCTGTACCGCTCCCAGCCCTGCTGCCAGTTGAAGACAGAGAGTTATCGGAAAGTAAAAGTTACCAAGGACATGACCTAGCATTACGTTACCATTATGTTTTCATTATAACTGGTCTAAACAAACATTTTTAAGAACTGAAAATGTTTTATTAAAATGCTAATTAAATTGATAGTATGGAAAGCACAGTGATGCAGATGTTAATTTAAATAATGTGTGTAATGTAAAGAAATAATGAGATGGTGCTGTGGAAGAAATATAATTATGGTAAGAAGCAATTTAATGTTAATTAATATAATAATGGATTATAAAAGGGGTAGTTTAGCTAAATTGCAGAAGAACTCCAATCAACCTCGAAAGGATGCCATTAGGTTTCAGAATGATAAAGCTGCACTTTTCGCTGCTGTTGGTGGACTGATCATCCATTCAAAGATGAAACAGTGTAAGTATAACTGTAGAATTGTATAAGGAATAATTGCATGCTTGTTTGCTTACCTAATTTTTCTAATTAAGTTTGTTTGCGCAATTCAAAGTGTAGCCTAGTTGTTCTCTACTAAATACATTTTCTGTAACCAACTTAGATGTTCCAACATGAAAACTACACTGGGTTTTATTGCACCCTTATTTTAACAACCTAATATTAATTGAAAACATTTCAATTTAAAGGTTAAAAAAGATCATACTTCCTCACAGTAGTCACCATCTACCCTATTGTGCATCTTAATTATTTAACTAGATTACATATGTTTACATCTGTATTATTTTCAATCCCTTCATCCCAGCTCACACGGAGAGGTAAGAAGATTGAACCCAAAGACAGAGAAGGTCTCCAGACCCCAATAAAGTGAGGAGCACTAGTACATCCCAACATGAACGCGCACACACAGAATGAGAGAATTCAGGGCTGACAAATACCCAACACATATAAAAGCCCAACACCTTCTGCTACTCCTCAGTCATAGAATCATAGAAATATAGGGTTGGAAGGGATCCTCATAGTCATCTAGTCCAGTGTTTCTCAACCAGTAGTACGAATACCCTTGGGGTACTCGAGAAGTCTGGGGGGTACGTCAACACAACTGAAATTTAGAGAAAACTGAAACTGTTTTAAGTTTTACAGCACTTGACATTTTTGAGTGTAAAAAATAAAAAAATAATAATCACCCACCTGGCTACGATTAAGTTGTTTAAACAAATGTGTGGAAATGGTAGAAAAAAATGTATGTTTGAAAACTGTACGTACTGGGGGTACTTATAATTTTTTTAAAGGGGGTACTTTATAAAAAAAAGATTGAGAAACACTATCTAGTCTATCCCCAATCATTAAGGAACAACCTACCCTCTGTTTGCCAGAAGCTGGTAGTGAACAACAGGGATAGATCACTTGATATTACCTATTCTGTTCATTCCCTCTGGGGCACCCAGCACTAGCCATCATCAGCAGACAGAATACTGGGCTAGATGGACGTATGCTCTGATCCAATATGGCCATTCTTATGTAAGGACCAAGTATACTCAGATCATCTCTTACAGGTGTTTATCTTGTTCTTAAACAAAATACAGGACTATGTAGCGCTTTAAAGACTAACAAGATGGTTTATTAGATGATGAGCTTTTGTGGGCCAGACCCACTTCCTCAGATCAAATGGTGGAAGAAAATAGTCACAGCCATATATACCCAAGGATACAATTTTTAAAAAAAGTGAACACATATGAAAAGGACAAATCACATTTCAGAACAGAAGGGGGATGCGAAGGGGGGGGGGAGGAAGGTGATTGCCTGTGAGTTAATGATATTAGAGGTGGGGAAGGGTAGATGTCTGTGAGTTAATAGTTTTAGAGGTGATCATTAGGGAAGCTATCTTTGTAATGGGTAAGATAGCTGGAGTCTTTGTTCATGCCCCCGCGGAGAGTGTCGAATTTTAGCATGAATGCCAGTTCAGAGGAATCTCTTTCAATTGCAGATTTGAATGTCTTCTGAAGTAGAATGCAGGTGAGTATGTCATTGAGACAGTGTCCTTTTTGGTTGAAATGGCAAGCAACTGTTTTTTCTTTGTGATCCTGTCTAATGTCTGTTTTGTGGGCACTGATTCTTTGGCGAAGCGTCTGAGATGTTTGTCCAATGTACATAGCAGACGGACACTTTCGGCACGATAGCTAGCATAGATTATATTTCTGGAGGCGCAGGAATATGTATTCTTGATCTTATAACTCAGTTGGTTAGGCCCAGTAATGGTGTCAGCAGAGTGAATATGTGGAGAAAGCTGGCAACGGGGTTTGTTGCAAGGGAAAGTACCAGGGTTGGTATTAGTGTGGTATGTCCTGTGGTTGTTGGTAAGAATCATCTTGAGGTTAGGTGGTTGTCTATAGGAGACTATGGGTCTGTCTCCCAGAGCTTCTTGGAGTTTAGTGTCCTGTTCCAGTATAGGCTGTAATTTATTGATAATGTGTTGGACAGGTTTAAGTTGGGAGCTGTAGGTGATGACAAATGGTGTTCTATTGTTGGTTTTCTTGGGTCTGTCTTGTAGTAGATGGTTTCTAGGTATTCGTTTGGCTCTTTCAATTTGCTTTTTTATTTCTCTGGGTGGGTACTTTCCCTTGCAACAAATCCCATTGCCAGCTTTGCCCACATATTCACTCTGCTGACACCATTACTGGGCCTAACCAAGTGAGTGTCTCAATGACCTACTCACCTGCATCCTACTTCAGAAGACATTCAAATCTGCACTTGAAAGAGAATCCTCTGAACTGGCATTCATGCTAAAATTCGACACTCTCCGCAGGGGCATGAACAAAGACTCCAGCTATCTTACCCATTACAAAGATAGCTTCCCTAATGATCACCTCTAATACTATTAACTCACAGACATCTACCCTTCCCCACCTCTAATATCATTAACTCACAGGCATTCACCTTCCTCCCCCCTCCCCCGCATCTCCCTTCTGTTCTGAAATGTGATTTGTCCTTTTCATATGTGTTCACTTTTTTTTTTAAATTGTATCCTTGGGTATATATGGCTGTGACTATTTTCTTCCACCATTTGATCTGAGGAAGTGGGTCTGGCCCACAAAAGCTCATCATCTAATAAACCATCTTGTTAGTCTTTAAAGCGCTACATAGTCCTGTATTTTGTTTTAGCTACACC
This sequence comes from Pelodiscus sinensis, assembly GCF_049634645.1. Classification (NCBI taxonomy): domain Eukaryota; kingdom Metazoa; phylum Chordata; order Testudines; family Trionychidae; genus Pelodiscus; species Pelodiscus sinensis. The sequence goes on from NC_134719.1 coordinate 29,845,291, forward strand.
AGACTAACACGGCTACATTTCTATCACTATCTTGTTTTTAGAAACTTCAAATGACAGGGATTCTACAACCGACTTTAAAAGTCTATTCCTGTATTTAATGGTCTGCATATTTAGAATGTTTTTCTAATAACAAACCTAAATCTCTGTTTTGCTGCAGATTAAGCTGACTGCTTCTGATCCTACTTTAGTGGACATGAAGAACAACTGACACTTCCTCTTTATAATAGACCTTAACACATCTGAAGACAATTACCAGGTGCCTCCTCAATCTTCTTTAAACCTTTCCTCAAAGATCAGGTTTTCTACACCTTTCATGATTTTTGTTGCCCTCCAATTTGTCCACTTCTCAAACTATGGCTCCCGGAACTGGATAGAGTACTCCAGCTGAAGCTTAACCAATTACAGTGGGATAATTACCTCCCAAGTCATACACATAACACTCCTGTTTACATATTGCAAAAGGGTATTAGCCTTTTCCACAACTGTAACACATTGTTTGTGATCCATTAGAACCCACCAATCCTTTTCATCAGTATTATTGCCTAGTCAATTATTCCCCATTGTGTAGTTGTGCATTTGATTTTTCCTTTTTAAATGAAGTACTTTGCACTTCTTTAATTTTATAACGTAGATTTCAGACCAATTCTTCTATTTATCAAAGTTGTTTAAATTCTAATCCTGTCCTCAAAAGCCCACCTAATCCCCTGCCCCCACAGTTTAGTGTCATCCACAAATTTTATAAGCATATTTTCTACTCCCCTATTCAAATGATTAATGAAAATAGATTATATATAATTATAGATAATCTATCTGTGAGTCTGTTTGTTCAAGAATTCTTCCAAATTGATATGCAGTTTCCTCTTCTAACTTTTACAAATTGAGCCTCTCTAGTCCGTCAACATCTGGTCCAATATGATTTTAGTTAGCTGGATGTTCACTTCTCATGGGTATAGCTAAGTTTCCCACAGTCCCATAAAGTTTGTTTACAGCCACCAGTCCTGGCTTTCAGCGTTCTGTGCTGTGAGCTCTAATTTACCCCTGAATATCTTCTAAGAGTCCAGTAAGCAGTGCTGGTAATGCTGCTAAGACAATACCAACCTCCTGTGATTTGGCAAATACTCTGGTTAGGCACTGGTCAGGTATTAAGGATGCCGGACTAGAGAAGTAGCTAACCCCACTCCAGCTCCCCCTCTTATTGACTAATCGACTAGTCAATGGAAAATCCATCAACTAGTTAATTAGTTGATTAAACTAAATTTAACATTGCTACTCTCACCATATGTAACATATTATACTAGTTGTTTAAAGAACACGGATTTTCCATGTCAAACTTGAATTTATGTAGACAGCAACTCCTAGTCAATTGAGTTCTAAGAACAAGTTCAGGCAAACTGATGTCAGTATTTTGCAATGTAATCACATTATACCATCTGATCACTCAATACCAGATGAGCAGTTACCTAAAAGTAAAATAAAGTTGTCCAGAAAATTCTTCTCCAAAACTAGTCCTCTTCTCTCTTAAAAAGTTTTAAATTTTTCCTGATGTCAGAACTACCCTACCTCAACTTCTAACAGCCAACAACTATCATAAATGTGAACATCCACTACCCACATATTTTAGTCACTACATTTCGCAGAATGTGAGTATGTTGAAACTTCTAAGTTGCCTAACAGAAAATACACCAAAAACTACTCATACGACAGAAAAAAAGTATGGCAACACTTACTTAAAATATAACACTATTCCTTCTGCTAAGATTAAATTCCAAAAGGAGCTGCAAAGCTGCTTAAAGCTTTTACATTTGCCTAGTAATCCTCTGCACAGATGGCTGTTGTCCAGATGAAACAAAAACATATCGGCCTATGGAAATTTAGGACATAGTAATTAAATTACAACTTTATGCCTATCAAAATATAAGAAACTTGCTTTGTTTTTTGAAAATCCAAGTTTTTCACTCCTTGAAATTTGACAGCTGCTCATTATTTTACTGCAGATTTTAATTTAGTTTGCAATTAGTGCTAATCTATTTTAATTTTAGTTTTAATGAAAAGTTACTACTGAATAGTAAAAAATTGACCCCAAAATTGTATAACCTCTAGTTTAGTAGTTTGTAACTATTGAATTTAACTTAGTGCTATCAGTTATATCAATCACAGAAATCAATCTAAGCTACTCAAACTCGTCAAAGTGTGAAAAAAGTCACAAGTTTTTCAGCCTGCAATATGATGTCTTCAGCCAATGCATCTGTAAACTATAGTCTTGCCAGAAAGCCCCATTTTGGGGTTGGGTACCCATACCATAATGCCATTTCATAAATCCTTGAATACTGCACCCAGTTCTGGTTGCCCAATCTCAAAAAGAGATTAGAATTGGAAAAAGTACAATAATTAGGGGTATACAACTTACTAAATAAGGTCAGGTCATTTCAGCACAGAAAAGAAACTATTGAGGATATAACCAAGGTCTATAATCATGAACGATGAGCAGAAAACGAAGGGAGACGTTACTTATTCCTTCATAGAATACGAGAACCAGGGGTCAGCCAACCAAATTAACAGACAGCAGCTATAAAACAGCCATAAGGAAGCACTTCTTCGAACACCACACAATCTGTTTAACTCGTTGCCAGGATACGTTGTGAAGGCCATAAATGTGTTCAAAAAAATACTTTGATCATTTTATGGAATACAAGTGCATCAATAGCTGTTAATCAAAAAGATCAGGAATCCATACTCTGGGTATAACTAAACTTCTGACTAAGGACATTAAATTGCATTTAATCAGTTAATTGAGTAGTCGATGGAATTTCCATCAACTACACAATTAGTCAATAAGGGGGGGAAACCGCAGAGCCCCAGTGGGTTTACCTTCTGGCCCTGGGAGCTAATCATGCTGCAGCTCTGCCTTTTAAATGTAGTAAGAGGACAGCTCTTACTACATTTAAAAGGCAGAGGCTCAGCAAGGAACTGGACGCAAGCTGGGACTCAGCTGTCCCGGCTCACTCCTGGTCCCCTGCTCCACCTCTGCCTTTTAAATGCAGTAAGAGCCTGGTGGCTCATTTAAAAAGCAGATGCATAGTGCCTGGGATCAAGTGCAAGCTGGGACAGCTGAGTCCCAGCTTGCATCCAGTCCCCTGCTCCCTGCCAAACTACTGCCTCCCTTTGTCCCCCTCTTCCCTGCCTGCCCCGCATAGATGGTGCTGAGGGTAAACGGCTTTTAAGCCAGCTCCCCCCAGCACCAGCTCCTGAAGCAGCAAGGGAGGGAGAAATGACTAGTCAAATAGTGACTCAACTACCCAATAAGCCTACTCGACTAGTTGCTTACATCTCAACTTCTGACTGGCAGAAGCTGGAACTAAATAACAAGGGACAGGATCACGGGGTAAACTGCTATGTTCTAGTCATTCACTTTGAAGCATCTGGCACCGACCACTGCCACAAGACAGGACATTGGACTAGATGGACCATTAGTCTGATCCAGTAGGTCCATTCTTAGGCTCTTATTTTGCATTCTCAATTTCATGTACATTTTAAGAAGATTTGCAATTTAACAAGTAAAATGTTTATTTGAAATTGATCAGTTATACACCTGCAATCACACAGAAAGACACACACTTAAAATCTGGTCAAAGATAAACCCAAATATTACACAACCATTGCTCCATCACATTCCTAGTTCTTTACACAATGAAGTTAGAATAATATTAAATGCTGAGCTGCAATCTTTCCCCCCCCACCACCCATCTTCACTAGAGTACTCTTTTCACGCAGTATCATCTATTATCCCAGGATTCAACCATGACATCTGTATTTACAGATGATTAATCTTTTCACTGAGACACTAGCAAAATATTCCATCCAGCTCCCAAATTCTGATCCTGCCTTGAACATATGCATTCTACCTACACATTAGCACCCTTCTATGAGAGCACTGCCTATCTCCCTACTAAGCATCTCTTTCTGGCTCTATTAGGCAGAATTTGCTGGCCATTTTAGCATGTTTAATATTTTACAATGGATTTTATGGTATTAAAACTGATTTACTTCATCAATCTTCTCTCCTGTTACCTGATCCTCAGTGCAGCATTTGACCATGACAAAATCCAACCACTAAGTATTCTTATTCTTGGGTATCTAATTCTTCCTATTGCTCTGTATTCAAAACACTAGCACAAGACATTCTTCTTCCATCATACTTCTTTTTAATGATTCCCCAAAGCTTCTCCATTTAGCCCTAAGACATTCCCTAAGCTTTCTTTCTGAAAACAACTTCTTACGTAGTATTTTTGGCTTTTCCCCTTGTTTGCAAGAAACAGACATTTTCCTATCTATCAAGGTCTTTCTCTAATGCAAGTTCTACTTACTTTAAATATCAGAGGTCTCCCATTTCTTCATCTCTCTAGTGTGGAGAATAATCTTGCTTCCATGTTACTCTTCATCATTTGATGATGGCGGCTTCGAAAGGTATCAAGTCCCCTCTCAAACCATTTTCCTCCTTATTTACTACTAAGATTCTGTCATTTTATAAAGTCAAATCCTACTTCATGGGCCTCACATTCTATTCACATCTAAACCATTCCCCTGAAACTTGAGCACAGTATCCATATCTTGCAGGAAGGACGTACTGGATGCTAATAAGTTACTTATATTTGAATTCAAGTTTGGTAACTGTAAAGTGCTCCTGATGACTAACTATATAAAAAACAGGTAATATTAAATGGTCTTACATTGTAATTTGATCTTAATCAGTTTACTTTATCTTGCTATAAATAAAAAAAAATCCTAATCAGCAATGATTATTTAAAACATAAAACAAGGGTCAAGATAATGCAATATAAACATCATGGTTTCTTACCTCCTACAATCCCTGATTTCCCATGTTAGACAAATTTAGCAGCAGCAAAACCCAGAATAATTTTTCAAATTCAAAACACTCCTAAAACAGATTTAAGACCTTCACAAGCCTAGAAGCATCTGCTACTTCCAACTTCATACAGATCAGCAATATGTTGGGTTTAACAGCATGGGTCCAGTTAGCAACCTGAGAACTGTACTCTGATTGGATAATCCAGTATAGCATCTTCTCTACAGATTATCCTCAATCTCTTCTCTACAGATTACCCTCAATCTGACAGGAAGGGCACATTAAGATTTACAAGATGTTCACTGACAGTAGATGTCGTTTGAATCCTAAAGCATCAACAAAATGTTGCTCTTGAGAAATTGCACACAACAGAATGTGTCTTTACCACTCCACCATGCTTCCAAATGAGACTGACAGAGAGGGATATAGAAGTTGGGCATGCAGCACTTAGGCTTTGTCTACACTTAAAAGTTTAAAGCACAGATATAGCTGGCGTTCCAGCGCTGACCAGCCTGTGTTGCAGAAGGGAGAGGGGAGCAGGCCCAATCAAAGCAAGCCACAGGCTGGATTGGGCCTGTGGGCTCTGCCGGGCAGAGACAAGGAAGCAGCTCTGCATGCTGCAGGAAAGCACTGCCTGCAATGCACAGAGCCACACAGACCCCTTTTCACCCACCCTAGGAGCTGCAACATGTAGACATCCACATCCCTTCCCCCCCCCCCCCGCCGCGCCGCGCCCAGACCATGAACCCCCAGCCTGTTCCTGCATCCTTCCTCCAAGACCCCATACCCCTCACCCTGTTCCTGCAACCCTTCCCATCTAGACCCTGCAACCCTACCCCCAGCCCATTCCTGCACCCTCCCTCCTAGACCCTGCACCCACACCACCACTCCTTGGTAGCCTCCTCCTGCACACTGAATCCCTAATTTTTGGCCCCACCCAGAGCCTGGGGGTAGGTGGGCTTACAGAATCCACTAGCCCAGGAACGCCAGAAGAATTAATCCAGTCCTGGCACCTCCCCCACTCCTTCCCGTGGGCTGCGGCTAAGAGTGAAGGGAGTATATTTTTTCCTGCTTCCCAGATGGGCCAGGTCAATGAGGGTTGCCGGGTTTTTTTTGCTTTGTTTTGGTTTTTTTTTGGGGGGGGGGAGGGGGATTGCTTTTCTTTTTTTCTTGCTTCTCACTTGCGTGGATCAGTTCTCATGTCCCACCACCCTGTGTTAGCAGATTCTCATGAACACTTGTCCCAGAAAAACTTGTGTCTTTCAGGGCAAAGAGGGGGTGAGGTTAACGCCTCAATTTTTTTCAAGTGTAGACACAGCTTAATTCCCAAAGTAATTAAAATACTGCGTTTGAACACAGTTTACAAGGACCCTCCCCCTACACAGACTATGAACCCCCAAATGCCTGCAAACTCTCTCCATGTGTCCTCACTCCACATGCATCCCCACTGCCCCAGCAGGAGTAGGCATATTCCTCCTGCCTGCAAATTCCCCTCCCCCATGCACACATTTCTCCCAAGTTGTCATCACATATGAACTCCCTCTAACCACCTGCAAATTCCCCAAGAGCACAAGCGCAACTGCACCAATTGCAAACATCTCGCTGTTTGCATGCATGTCCCCATCACCATCTATAATTTTTCCATATATGTACCCACTTTCCCCTGCTTCCACCACCTGCCCCCAAATGTACACGGGCACATATCTCTAACCCTCACTACCTACAATCTCTCCTATATGTATGCAATTCCATCAGCACCTACCTTCTGCAAACTCCCTCAGTATGTATACGTGAACATCATCCCAATCACAATCATCTGCAATTTCCCCCAAATGTATGCAGGCTCATCCCTCCCAAGCCTCCACAACCTGCAATCTCCCCATAATCACACCTGCCGCAAATTCCTCCTCCCCATGTGCACATGCATGTTCCTCCCACTCTCCTACTGTCTACAAACTGCACCCATAGCATGGACATGTGCACCTCCCCCAACCTTCAAACTCCCTTGCTCCACCTAGGGCATGCATGGGTGCCTCCTACCACCCACAAACTCCTCAGCACCTCCCCTTACTGCCTGCCAATTTGCTCCCTTTAGTGTGTATCACCCCAAATGTCTGTCAACTCCCCCCTGTGAATGTGCAAGCATCCCCTGCCATCTACTAACCCGATCACCGGTGGGTACACGACTGTGTCCCCTTGCTATATACCACCCTCCCCCCATACAGAAGCATCCCCATGAGCTTCTTCCAACTCCCGCTCGCGCTCTCTCTCTCTCTCTCTGTGTCCTCCTAACCCCTGCCATCTGATATTCCTCCCCCTCCCCCAGTATATGCACAAGCATTCCCTCAGCCATTTGTGTATGATGTGCAGAGTGTTCCCCAAAAGGCCACCCAATAAAGATTCAGAGCCACCCAACTGATTAGTAGAGTGTCCACATCCAGCAGCATGTGTAGCTAATGGTGGTGCACATCTATAGAGCAACATTAATTCCACACACGAATGGGGAAAAAAACACTGGGAATACTGGATGTGCTCCTCCAAGAGCGTTCTGGAATCTCCAGGAATTAAATCTTTAATGAAACATTGTCATGTGATGAAATCTCCAGGAATACATCCAACCAAAACTGGCAAGCAGCAGGTGCATGTAAGAGCACCACCCCAACTGCATGTTCCTCCAGTATGCACAAGTGCTGGAACTAGGCAAGCTTTTACACCCCTTGGCTTGAAATGCTTTCCAATGTATATGTTTACAGTTTGGTTACTGGCTTTCAGCACACCCAATATATACATTGTTCCAGCACCCGTGCCCATGTCTGTGCAAATGGACCCTCTACCAACTGCCCCCTCAGGTATGCACAAGTGTCCCCCCCCCATGCCCATTTCCCCCATCTCACGTGCACAAACATTCCTCCACCCCTCTGACTGCTCCCAGGTATGTGCTAGGGTCTCCCCTTTCCGTCCCTCCCCAACTCCACCCTGTGTGCGTTAGAGTCTCTCCCCCCCCCACCATCACCTCATCCCCTGGGTGTGTGTCAGTGTAACACACCCATGGCAGTTACATAAACATTCCTCCATCCTACTCCCCACCAGTTCCCCCTCCCGTGTGTGCGCGAGTCCCCCCCCCGCCAGCTCCCCCTCCCGTGTGTGTGCGCGAGTCCCCCCCGCGCCAGCTCCCCCTCCCGTGTGTGTGCGAGTCCCCCCCCGCCAGCTCCCCCTCCCGTGTGTGCGCGAGTCCCCCCCGCCAGCTCCCCCTCCCGTGTGTGTGCGAGTCCCCCCCGCCAGCTCCCCCTCCCGTGTGTGCGCGAGTCCCCCCGCCAGCTCCCCCTCCCGTGTGTGCGCGAGTCCCCCCCGCCAGCTCCCCCTCCCGTGTGTGCGCGAGTCCCCCCCCCGCCAGCTCCCCCTCCCGTGTGTGCGCGAGTCCCCCCCCGCCAGCTCCCCCTCCCGTGTGTGCGCGAGTCCCCCCCCGCCAGCTCCCCCTCCCGTGTGTGCGCGAGTCCCCCCCCGCCAGCTCCCCCTCCCGTGTGTGTGCGAGTCCCCCCCCGCCAGCTCCCCCTCCCGTGTGTGCGAGTCCCCCCCGCCAACTCCCCCTCCGAGTGTGCCCGACCCCCGTCCTCCCGTGTATGCTCAAGTTCCCCCCCAATTCTCTCGCCCACCTGTGCGCAAGTCCCCCCCCCCCCCGGCCAAACGTCTCCTCCCGTGTGTATCGAAGTCACCCCCGCGAGTCCCCCCGCCCGTGTGTGCCGGGTCCCCCCTCCCTCTGCGTGCGCCCGCCAGCGCCGTTCTCCGCTCGCAGCCCCGCGGCTCCTAGCGCGGCGGGCGGCTCAGCGAGGCGAACGGCGCCAGGCAGAGGCCCCAACGCCTCAACTCGAGCAGCCCAGGGCCGGGCGCGGACTCAACTCACCCGCATGGCACCACCTGCTGCTGCTGCCGCCGTGGAGGGGGCGGGGGAGGCAGTCGACTCCCGAGCGAGCCCAGCAGCCCCGCCGCACTCAGTCCAGCCCTGCTCGGGCCCCGCAGGGTTAATCGCCCCGCCCCCTCACGGCACGGCGCTGCTCCCATTGGCCGGGCTGTTGCTAGGACACCTTCAACAAGCGCCTGTGCCCAGGGGCCAGAGAGCCGCAGCACCCACCTCCTCTTCCTCCGCCGCCTGGGGGCCCTTCGCGGCGCTCGGGCCGGGGCCGCTCGGGAACTTGCGCCGGGACACGCCTGCGAAGGGGGCTGGGCTGCGCGAGTGGCTCGTGGGCTTCTGCGCGCGGCCCGGCTGTCCCTGCAGCGGCTCGTCAGCAACCGGGAACCGCTGCTGCCTTGCGCCGCGTAGCCAAACGGGCGGATGCGGGAGGCAACGGCCGCTTCGCCAGGCTGGGGGAAGCGGGGGGGCTCAATGGGACTGGAGGGGGAGGTGCGGGTCTCCCTCCTCGGGCGGAAAGAAACGTTGCTTCGCCAGCCAGGGAGGGGGCGCTGTACCCCGCCTTTCGAACCCGGGTCTGCTCCCCCTAGTCCCTCCCCCCCACCCCCCAGAGAGACCTTAACTGCAACACTTACGGGTGCCAGGTAGAGTCAGAAATACCGGACACACTTGACATTACGGCACAATCTACCTTACATCTTATTTAGAAACTACCGGACATGGATATTTTCTCAATGGCTGTGTCTACACTGGCATGAATTTCCGGAACTGCTTAAAACAGAATAGTTTTCGTTATAAGTATTTCCGGAAAAGGAGCGTCTACATTGGCAGGCTGCTTTTCTGGAAAAGCCCTTTTTCCGGAAAAGCATCCGTGGCCAATGTAGACGCGCTTTTCCGGAAAAGAGCCCCGAGCGTCATTTTCGCGATCGGGGCTTTTTTCCAGAAAAGACTACTGGGCTGTCTACACTGGCCCTTTTCCGGAACAGTGTTCTGGAATAAGGACTTATGCCCGAGCGGGAGCAGAATAGTTTTTCCGGAATAGCGGCTGATTTTGTACAGTAGAGCATCGTTGCTTTTCCGGAAATTCAAGGGCCAGTGTAGACAGCTCGCAGCTTATTCTGGAAAAGCGGCTGATTTTCCAGAATAAGTGGCCCAGTGTAGACACAGCCAATTTGTTTCCTGAACAGAAAGCTCAAATACTGGATTGTCCAGTTAAAAATCAGACACCTGGCAACCCTGAGTGTGACTTCTAAAAGGCAGGTGAGAGCAGCCACAGCCTTTGCTGCAGGGAGTTTGTTTATAAAGAGGCAAAGGTGATTAAGATAACAAAAGGCTCATGAGATCTCAAAAGCACTGCCTGATACTCTAATCAAAAGAGAGCCCGCCCTTTGTTTCCTAAGGGGTAGTAGAGGCAGAGTTTGATAAGGGCTAGATCTACTTAATACTTAAGCTTTTTAGAAATAAAATAAAAACCCTTATTTTAAAAAATCAAGGCATAAAAAGAGTTGAGTGCTAATCAGTTTATTACACCCAATGTATGATTGATTACCAGCCTGCAGGTGGTGTATGCGTGATACCGTGCAAGGAACACCTAGCCCTAAATGATGGTGTACTAACTTTGCTAGTTTCCCAGGCTGATCAAAGGCACTGGCCCCTTGCCCCTACTGTCCAGGATATTTTGAGGGTCACATATCCTCTTATCCCCCTTCACACATCATCCCTGCTCATCAGTGCCAAATACAGTGGAACACTTATGTTCCATATCTTACATACTAGAAGATTTACCCAGCATTGTTTGGGTCCTTAAGTGAGTTTTGCTCTTCATTTAAATTGCTATTGGGAGTGGGCTGGGGGATGAAGGGTTCAGTATGCTGGCTGCCCTGGGGAGAGAGGACGATCCCAGCCCTCCGTCACCACAGCAACTTGCAGCCAAGTGAGAAGCATTTGTCCGTGGCCCCTGCAGCTGCAGCAGACAAAGTTGGAGGATGGATCCATGTCCACTGGCTGGGGGACAGACAAATAGAAACACAGACAAGCTCTATGAGATAGATAGATTAGATAGATATAGTACAGGGGTCGGCAACCTACAGCACGTGTGCCATTTATGGCTTGCAAGCCAATTTTCAGCAGCAGCACAGAGGAGGAAGCTCAGCCTCCCCCAGCCCAGCACAGCCACTGGCGAACACTCCCTTCTGCCTGCAGCAGGTTATGCTGCAGTGGGAGGAAGCAGGGCTGAGGCTCCTCAGTGGCCCCTCAGCCAGAACCAGAGGTGCTTCTGTTGTGGCCATGCGGTCCAGGGTCAATCCAGAATTGTATGGAAGCAGCGCCTCCGGCCTCTGGGGCCGGCCCCAAACCATGTGGCCACAGCAGCAGGGTCTCTGGAGCCAGCCCCAGACCATGTGGCCACAACAATAGGGCCTCTGGGGTTGGCCCTGCACCACATGGGCCCTGGCAGTGACAGCCGGGCCTTCCTTCGGAGTGGCCTGGGATAGTATGGCCACAGCCATTGCTGCACGGAGGTGCAAAGCCGGGTAAGGGGTCCCCTCATGCCCAGACCCCACCCACACTCACTCCCCTCAAAACGCTGTACCCCTGAGTTGTTCCGACTCCCTCCCTTGTTCCTGCACCCTCCCTCCTGGGCAGGCACTCCCACCCTGTTGCTGCTGCACCCACCGTTGCTGCTGCACCCTCCCTTGTTCCTGCTCCCTCCACCTGGCCAGACACCCTACTCCCAGCCTGCTTCTGTACCCTACCTCCCACTCAGACCTTGCAACCTCTCCACCTTCTGTACCCTACCTCCCAGATCCTGCACCCATCCCTATCCTACTTGCTGGTAGCCCTGTCTCATACACTGTACCTCTCATTTTTGTCTTTACCCCAGAGTCTAAGGGGGTCCCTAAAATCCACTAACTCCAGAACCACCGAAAAGTAAATCTGGTCTATGGGAAGCCCTGAATCTCAGTCCCCCTATCCCTTCCCTTCCCCTCGCCCCGTGAGGCTGGGGCACTAGCCAGTGAGGTGTCTCAGTTGGGGGCCACATCAGTGAGGGTTGGGGGGTTTTGAAGGAGGTTTTTTTTTGCTTCTCATTTGTGTGGTCCCCAACTGATTTTTCTGTGGGTCAGTAACCCCTGACCCAAAAATGGTTCCCCACTCCCGCCATAAATAAAGAAAACATAGAAACCTTTTGTGTTGGACATAATATTTTACTTTATTTAAAATGAAGTTTGATAAGCTTAATATGAGAAAGTTAAAATGCTTAATTGTTTCATAATTTCATTCTCCCTAGCTGCAACTGGTTCAGAAAATATAGTCACTGTACCCAGCCTCCCCCCCTCCCGGGCACACAGATCTGTGAATAAGCTAAATTTTGATACACCGCTTCTGAAAGGTTGCCAATCCCAGCACTAAAAGGTAAGATCTGTATCTTTCTTTATTAATGAAACTGCTACAAGTAGCACTATCAATGACTTAAAAAAGTATCACCAGCACTCGGACCGTACATAGAGGTGAATAAGTCAAATCTCAGCACTTCACCTCTGAAAGGTTGCTGACCCCTGATATAGTAGCTAGCTGTCCCTTTCGCCACCTTCCACCCTGCTGGCTCAATGGGGTTATAGCTGTCCCGGTCCCCATCTCTGGCCCCTTGTTGCCCCTGTCCGTGGTATAGCTCCCTCCTACTAGACACCTCTTGTTCCATTTTATGAGAAACAATCAAATTCCAGGCTCTTCCCATTGTTTTTTCACAAACGAATCCTTACCTTTTTCTTTAAGTTATGATAAGAGGAAGCTGCACACCAAAATTGGTGGTCCTAGCTCTTACCGTTTAGAAGGAGTTCTTGAACTAACAGCTTTTCTAAAATATATAGTAAAAAGAAGACACTGTTGTTAATACTATAGAAGAATATTAGACTTTTTCTCACCTGCAACATGTTATTGACTCATATGCAGGTTGTGATCCTGTCAATAACCTACCAATTCATTTCAGCAGTATTACCACCAACACAGTTATTCCTCATTCCTGCATTTAATTTTTCCTAAGTATTTTGCACTTGTCTTATTGAATTTCATCATGTGATTTCAGGCCAATTCTTCTAATCCTGTCTTCAAAAATCCTAGCACCTCCTCTCACTCTGAGGCTATGTCTACACTGTGCATTTTTTGCGGAACAGAGAATGCAAATTGAGTGCTCATTTGCATATCTTGTGCTCATTTGCATATCCTCTTCTGATCCTTTTTGCGGAAGAGGTTTTTGCAATAAAAAGCCCTGTGTAGACGGGGCCATTTGTCGGGGGGGAAAAAACCCTTTTGTGCACAAGCCCTTATTCCTCAAAAAATGAGGTATACAGGCTCTTGTGCAAAAGGGTTTCCCCCCCTCCCCCCCCCCCAAACAAATGGCCCTGTCTACACAGGGCTTTTTATCACAAAAACCTCTTCTGCAAAAAGGATCTGCAGAGAATATGCAAATGAGATCATGAGATATGCAAATGAGCACCCCATTTGCATTTCCTCTTCCGCAAAACAGGTACGGTGTAGACATAGCCTAAGTGTCATCTGCAAATTTTATGAAGATACTGTCCACTCTATTATCTATGCCATTAATGAAATATATTGAATAATGCTGGACCAGGGACAGATGCTTGCAGGAACCCATTATCTATCTGCACTCAGTACATCAGCAAACCATTAATATTTTTTGAGTGTGGTCTTTCAACCAGTTTTTTGTCCACTTTATAGTAATTTCATCTAGACCACATTTTTCAAGTTTACTTATGCAAATGTCGTGGAACTAAGTCAAACCTCACTACAATCAAAATATATCATATCTACATCTTCCATTAGGCCTGTAAATGAAGGAAGGAAAGGAAGGAAATTAGGTTGATTTGGCATGATTTGTTCTTGACTAATCTAGAATGACTATGCAATCAATACAATAGGAGAGAGTTCAAATCAAAGACACTTTTTCTATTCCCATGTACTATCATTCAATCCTATGTTACCAATATACTTGCAGGCTACATATGGTTCACAAGTTGTTCTTTGTCCACACCTGACCTAAATGTGATTGACCCAAAATTTTATCTTCTTTAACACTGTCCTAATCTAATGTAATACCAAATATATATTTTTTTAATTTACGCTTCTGTTTAAGTACAATAGTGATAGCTATCCTCTCGTCTCTTAAGAGTTATTTCAGCAATTTGGTTATAAAAACAAGCATTCCCAAATCAGATCATTGGTCCAGCTATTCTAGTATCCTGCTTGCAGCTGGGACCCTACTATGTCAGAAGAAGCTGTAATTTACCTAAAATGTATCTTACCAGCTGTGCAGTGCTGTACATAGCAGAGAAAGGCATTCCTTCCAGGCTTCATTTTATATCTTGTATCCTGAAGCACATTTTGGTTACCTTTGTTGTCATAGCTTGCAAAACTAAAATGCTGATAATTATAGAACTCAACCCACAGTATTTGAGAAGGACTTAATCTATCAAAGATATTTTGTAAGATAATTCTTTTGATATCTAAGAACTTTGAATTCTATACCATGTGCATTCAGTAATATCTCAGTTCTTAATTTTATTTATACTAAATTTGCTGATCTTTAATTTCATTTGAAGTCTCTTGTTCTCATACTTTTGAGCAGAGAACAAGAGGAACTAATCAGTAATATGGCCCTTATTTTAAATACTTCATTTATCTTCTCTTGAATTCTTTCCAGGTTGAATAATCCTCATTTTTATACTTTATTTTACATAAATCTTGTGATAGCCTCTAATAATCTTTGATATATTTTTCATGATTCTGCACTAGTTTTCTGAAGTTGAGATGACCAAAACTAGACACTAATTCGGTGAAGAAACATATAATTTTCTCTCTCTTTTTAACACACCCAACTTTTCTTTTTTCAGATATCTTCATTTCTAGTTACTCTTAAACTGTCTTTGGCAATGTTTCTTCTACCCTTAACCTATATTGACTGTGTTCAGTACCCTCTTTATGTATGGCTTTTGGGGAAAGTATTTCTGTCCAAGAATCCAACACAAATTGTCACTGACTCAAAAAGCAAAAACAAAACAAAAACAAAACAAAACATAGAAATCATTTGATGGGGAGGAATCTAACCAGTCAAAAACTAGTTTACAAGAGCACAGGTGGGTACTGCAGGAGTGAATTTTGAGAGGAAAAAAATAAACTTAATATGTGGTGTACAGGATTAATCATACCACTAGGAACACTTTAGTATCAAAGATGTGAAAGCAACATCATGCAGTACAACTGAAAAGGTTAACATGGAGTAGCTTATGCTACTTTGTTGGCAACGTCCTCTTTACATTAGGGGTTATTCTCTGAGTTTAGCAAACTGATTATTTTTCTGTGTTTCTAATGTGAGGAAGGCAACATGCTTCTTTTATACATTTGCATTTTTAGCAACGATCTGCACAATGCTGGAGATGATTTATTCAGAGAAGGCAGGGTGAGGCTCCACAGTCAGGAAGGAAGGAATCCCTCAAGAAAAGGAGTCTTCTTGGCTTTCCTGCCAGAGATTTAGCTGTACTACACTTCATCACATCTGTGATCCACTATATATGCAGTGTTTTGATTCCCTTTTTAGCTCAATAAAACATGCCCAAATGCCAGTGGGAGGATAGCAAAAGCATGGAAAAGATCAAGATCAGCTTTACAAAATTATTATGAAAACTTAAATCCCAAATACAAATTTTACCCATTACTATCAAGGTGGAAAGCTCAAGGTTTTTTTCTTGTTTGTCAAGGAATTTACTCCACGTATGTGGAGAAGTAGAATTTTGCAAGATTTTAAACTGAGTTAATTCTTTCCAGGGAGAAAGCATAACCCTGGGTTACATCTACACTGTAGGCTTTTTGCGCAAGAATGGCTGTTCTTGCACAAAAACTTGCGGAGTGTCTACATTGCAGGCCTGTTCTTGCACAAGTAAATTTACAGTAAAGCATCAGAAGAGAGGGCTTCTTGCACAAGAGTTATTCCTCTCCCCACGAGGAATAAGCCCTCTTGCACAAGAGCTCTTGCACAAGAAGGCAGTGTGGACGGGCAACAGGGGTTTCTTGCACAAGAGAGCATCCACGCTGCCATGGACGCTCTTGCGCAAAAGCACATGGCAGTATAGATGGGCTCTTGTGCAAGACTTTTTGTGCAAAAACTCTTGCCCCAAGCAGTTCTTGCACAAGAAGCCTGCAGTTTAGACGTAGCCCTGATGTTGTGCAGGTTTTGCAGAAATACTGACATTTTGGTTATGAATGCCTTTACAACCTAGTGATAGATGTTCTTTAAAAAAAAATACATACGCTTTCTAACAGTGTTGGGAACCTGTCCACCATTCCTCATAATACAGCAAGTCATGCCATATTTTTACGAAAATTTGCAGCATGTGAGTGAGCAGGTGGGGGTCAGGCAGGGCAGGGACCAGTGTGTGGGGCAAGCATACCTGGATGCTGTGATGAAAGGGGAGGAGCAGCGCTCAGGGAATAGAGCCAGGCACAAGACTTCAGGGAAGGGGGAGGGAGTGAGGAACAGGGCTGGGGATGGCTGAGCTGGGAAAAAAGCATGGGCAGTGGGGTCATTATCTAGCTCAGAGAGCTAGCAGTGAACTGTGCTGGGCCCTCCTGGGGAGCAGGCTGGTGCCCCTGCAGGACAGCAGCTGTTTCCAAGCTGCTCTACACTGCATCTTCCTCTCTCTCCCCTTCTGCCTATGGGCAGTGCCCTGCTCTGCCAGCAACTCCCTGCAGTCTCTCTAATCTCCTTTTCACTCTGCTTCCCTCTGCTCTGATATTTAAGTCCAGAGGCCAAGGATCCCCTTTGGACTTTTTCCTCTTCTCCCTTCTCCAGCAGAGATCAGACAGGGAGACAGCAAACAGGGAAGGACAGGCTCACACACAACTTGACTGGGAAGGTGAGGTTTACTCCTGTCCATGATTAACAATTTGCCTGTGTCAACAGGAAACTGGCATGAAAACAAAAGAAGGGTGTGTGTCCTGGAGCAGAAAAAAAAGCAATCAGACTGCAGAGTGCAAGGGAGGAAGGGACTTGTTATCTGGGCAAAGAGACATTTCTTTTTCTTCTCTTTTTTTGGTAGTTCCAAGTGGATCCAGAGCTCTCTCTGCAACTGTTAGCATTCTAAATGGGGGAGAGTTCTAAACAGTGTAGAGTTGAGTAGGATTTTAAAGATCCCTTCAAATATGCAGCATATTTTTCCTCACCCCAGGAAAGACCTATACAAACTACCTTAAATAACCCAAAGCAAGAGCCACTGTTCAAATGAGGCTTGACTAGCTTATGGCTCCAGCCCCATTGCTGAAGCATTGCTGAAACTGTGTGCTGAGTTATACCCAGTACAATCCCACTGAGCCATCTATAGAAACCATAGGAGCAAATCAGGGAAGAAAACAAGACCGGTGCCTGAATAGAATTCCTGCACATCCCAAGCACTTCCTTGTTTTTCAAGCTTAGAGAGAAATACAAAAGCCATTTAGGAGGGTATGGCCCAGAGCCAGGGATGAGGGCTAGACTCAGTCAATTAGTATCAGTGATTTCTTTTTGGTCATTCCACAGGATTTGGGGTCATGGCTGAAGTCTCACAGTCATCATATAAAATGCTTCCTTGTGGTCTTTTGCCATGCACCCATAAGTATCTCATTGCCAAGTCCCCATCCTGGAAGGGGCGCGCTGCAGTGTGATTTCCCACCTTCATGCAGCCAATAGTTTATGCTCGCTACTGCCATACTGGAGCCTTCACATTTACTTACGAACAATAAAATGTGCAGACTTTTAAAATATTGGTGCAGAATTTTTTTGGGGGGTGCTTGAATGCCCTCTGGAATATGGGGTGCTGAGCATTTGGGGGAGAGGCACTAAGGTGTATTTGTGGGTCTGTGGTGGGAGGGCACTGAGCACAAAGATCTGTGATGGAGATCTCTGGGTAAGGAGCCACCGGGCATGGCAGTTACTGGGCAGGGAGACAGAGGAGTAGGCACTAGGATTCAGGTGGGAGGGAAGTGCAGGAGTTGGGCTGAAACTGGTATTGTACAAAGGTTGGGATGAAGGTGTCAAATGTAGGGATTAGGGGCAGAGGGAGCACAGTGTTATGGGGAAGGGAACCGGAGGGGTCAGGAGCTAATGACAAAAGGGGCACAGTCTGGGGTGAGGGAATCCATGGTAGCCAATGGAAATGGGGGGCACCAAGCACCAAAATACAAGTTAGCCAGGACATCATTTTTCCTAAGGCCAGCCCTGGTGGCAGGTACCAGGAAAGGTGGGTCCCGGGGGCCCAGCCAGACATGGAGGGCAGAGAGTATCAATCAAGAAGGATGGGGTCCGTTGGTCTCTCACACATACACACCCACCCACCCATGTAAGACAGGTGTACGGGGGGGCTGGAGGGAGGAGAGAGAGTGTGTGTGACCCCTCTCCATTTGAACTCTAAAGCCATAAAAATAAGAAATTAAATTTAAAACATCCAGCTATGCTGTATTTCTTTTTAACAGGGGCTCAGTCAAATTTTATGTTAAGTTGAATGTCTGTACAGTTGATAGCCATTGAACTTGCTAGAATTCGAATAAATTTACCCAGTATTCTGTATTCAGCATAGGGAAATATTGGCACCCTATTTATTAGTGACAGTGGCAAGTTAGAAGTTGGACTTTGTACACTGAGGAAGATTATGCTCCTGTATCTTTAAGAGATACCATACATGCTGGGGATGAATTCTGGTTGTCTATTTGATCATAGCAGCTGTTTCTAAAGTTGATGTTATTCAGAGGAGAGTTCCCCAAGCACTCTGTTATGGATCATGTGTGGGCTTCCCGCCCCGCT
Source organism: Pelodiscus sinensis (assembly GCF_049634645.1). Classification (NCBI taxonomy): domain Eukaryota; kingdom Metazoa; phylum Chordata; order Testudines; family Trionychidae; genus Pelodiscus; species Pelodiscus sinensis. Next base: position 29,863,906 of record NC_134719.1, read on the forward strand.
CTCCACCCCTCTCCCCTCCTTCTTCTAGACTATTAGGAATGGAGCACAAGTCTTTAGGGAAAGCTCTTGGACAAGAAATATAGACAGAATATTACATTTTATCTCATGGAGAATTATGTATGCCATACACTGTATTAATTTATGAAGGATCAGTTTGACAGACTTCATCAACCCCATTGAGAACAATTAAAATATATTTCTGAGTCTCCTGGCATTAAGAAATGGGTTGATATATTTAGAAATTTGTGGGGGGAAGGGATTGTATCACTGGAAATTTTTGTTGTCACAGGATACACTGGAGAAACATATCATACTTTTTGTCCTTTAACAAGTAAACATACATTTCCTATAATATATGCTATCTCTGAATTTAATCTACATTTGATGAACAAAATCATCAACAGTTTAATGTAAATTTTTTCTCTGTACTTGCTAGCATCTAATTGCAAAAACTATTTGAAGACTGTTACCTTTTATTTATAATTTAGTAGTAAAATCCTGGACTAAAAAAAAGGATCAATACATCTAACAATAAATATTAAAAAGTGAGGAAAGATGTCGATGTTTTGTGAAAGGAGGAAGTACTACTTGAAAAAACTTAAGTTAAAATAGTATAAATCTGTTAAATCAGGGAGGGCAAATACCAGCCTGCAAATCAGATCCAGTTCCCTAAGGTTACCCACTGGGAGGCCACCACTGTAATTACCTGCACCTCTGCAGGTATGGGTAACTGCAGTTCCTGTTGCCCACAGATCACCATTCCCAGCCAATGGAAGCTGCAGGAAGCAATGTTCTGGTCTGCGCTGCTGCAGCTCCCATTGCCTAAGAACAGCATTCCACAGTCAATGAGAGATGCAATTGCCTAAACCTGCAGCTGCACAGGTAAATATAGCAGTGGCAACTAGCCAGGGGCTAACCCTGGTGAACCCCTCCTGTTTATCACTCACCCCTATGTTAGATAGATAAGGGGGTTAAGACTCCTCTTGTTCATAAGTTAACATTCAAGAAATGCTCACTTTGCAAATGAATAAGTTTTCTTTAGTTTTATTCTTCTTCCTTAATAAATCATTAGGGGCAATGAATGACATATTGATTGTCAAAACAAGCTTATTAAAATGTCTGATCCTGTCATGCAATAGGTCACAGCTCACAAGTGTTCTCAAACTTATTTAATTATGCCCCCCTTCTTTGTGTCTGAAGTAGTTTAGCACCTCTCCCTCTTCCCTCCACCCCTTTCCACCCAGTCATATGGCCAGCAGCCACTGCTCTTCTACCCCCCAGCTCTGAAGGTAGAGCAAAGAGTGGCAGATACTAGCCAAGCACCCAGTTCTGAAGGCAGCGCCATCACCAGCAGCAATGGAGAATAGTAGCATGATATGGTATTGTCAATTACTGTACTTCTCCTCTGCTGCTGGCAGTGGCACCGCCTTCAGAGCTGGGCAGCTGGAGAGAAGCGGTACCTCTTTGGCCACTCAGCTCAGAAGTGTGCAATAGGTTTTTTTCCCACGTTCCCTTTTTCCTCTCAAAAATACATTCTGTTCACTGCCAGTTTGAGAACCTCAGCAATAGGCTATGGGACATTCTTTTCTTCTAAATCCAGAAACCTGTTTAGAGCTTCTGAACATATAAGCATGTTAAACAAAGCCAAATCCATATGATTTATGGATTGACTTATGCTGTTAAAAATACCACTTAGTAGTTGTGCTCTCCACTGATAAGTGACTAGTGTTCAATTACTGTTCCCTGTTTCAGTTAGCACTCTAAAGCTCCCTGATGTAAAATGAGCTCCCCACAGATACCGTGCCTGTTTTGAGCTTATTGCAGGATTGGGGTCTAAATGTCTTAAAGGAATATAAAAATGTTTCCTGACTGCCATGCCTTCATAGCCAGTAAAAGTGCATTTCTGCAGTTTTTAATTGAATCCCACTCAAGTCCCAGCTTAATCAAAAATCAATAGCACTACACACAGGTGGTAGAACTGGAGGATTAAAGCTCATTAGGAAGCAGCAGAGATATACTCAGTACCATTCTCACTAATGAGGCTAGCAACTGTTTCAAGATCTACAGTGGATGAGGGAAAACACTAAATCCTTGTGGACATAATACATTGGGACATGAAAGATTAAATTAGTACTTCCAACCCCCCATTTAGAATATAAAATGTGGACAGAAAACATGCAGAAGTTGTTGCATGTCTGTAACATTTTTCATCCAAGAATCAGAACAAGATTTACAAATATTAATTTCACAACCCCGGTAAAATATTAACAGGGCTCTACAAATGGAGACACTGACACCCAAAGTTTTAAGAATTTTTTAAAGGCACCACAGGCAGTCCTGCCCAAGTCAGGAACTGAACTCTGATCTCTCCACTCCCATCCCTGATCATTAGAACTTCCATGCCTCTGAAACTTCCACTTTCAAAAGAAATGTGCCACAGCATGGGTTCCCACCGGTAGTAACTTTTTTCAGTTAAAAAGCTACCCTCGGGAGGTATGCATATATGTACAGATAGGTTCCATCAATATGAAGAAGTTACTGCAGCAGCATTTGCTGTATGTAAAAACCGTTACGCAAGCACCAGGATGGGAGTCAGCATTTAAAACTTTGCTGAGTGGTCACTACCAAATCACTAACTACACTAAAAAAACCAACTGGGAAAAACATCACTTATTACCATGACGTTTCTAGACATGTAGTTCATCAAAATACAGACCTTTTTATGCAACACCCACAGAATAATACTAAGGAAAATAAACACAACTTTACTTCAGCCCAGAGTTAGCTTAGCACAAACCATCCTGTGACTAGTTCACTGAGCAAATCAACTGCAATGATCCGCTGTGAACACAGCTGGTGCTTCTGTTTTAAAAGTGTTCTCAGCTGCAAGTAGAAATCTTGCCTCCCTCAAGAGAGATGCCTCATGTCAGAACCTTTGGGTATAGCCTGACATTGAGTGAGTATACAGTGAAGAATGCCTAATCAAGAATTCCTTTTCACTTAAGGTTGACCTCAAATAACGCATCAGAGAGAAAATTATATCCATGATTCAATCATAGGCCTCAGTCCTGCAAATAATGTACATCTATAACATTATGCATACATACCTAAAATATTACTAATATTTCTAGTACAATTGTGTTAACTCTTTAGTTAGATAGACAAATGGGAATAAGCAATCAAATTTGCAGGTCCCTTGGAACAGTAGCTTAAGACAGGTTTCATGATGTTTGTTAATGAGCCAAATTGTTCCAAAAAAAGATCATACTAAATAATAATTAGCAAAATATTTGTTATGGAGAATACTTATCAGAGCCCCGGTCCTGCAAGCATGAAAACATGTGTAAAGTTATAGTTATGCACACATATGTTAGCCAAATAAAGACCTAAGACTATACTTCGAGATTATGGTAACATCTGGATCATAGTCTCCTTCCAGCTATAGTTGCAAGCTATCTATGTACTATTATTAGGAATTTTAGTTTGGAATAAGTATTTGCAATAGACTGGTTTTCAGTGAAGAAGAGTGTCACGACCATGAGGGATGGGCAGCCACCTCGGGACTAAGGGGTTAACTGTATCTAGCCAGGTAGCAGTCAGCCAATACAAATGCAGATATGGATTTCAAACTGGGATAAAGGAATTTTTGGTTTTTCCCTCCTTTGTCCCTGGGTAGTTTACTCTCCAGATACTGAGGGGGACAGAAAACATGTCTCTCTCCAAGAAAAGACTCTTCACTCTCTGTAAGTAGGATAAAGTTTAGATAAATCCGTTAGGTTTTATTGTTTTATGGTTTGGGAATGGGAATCTGATATCTGTGCATTTAGAAATGGGATTTCCTCTCCCTTGTAACTAAATTTTGGCCCATGGGAATCCCCTATGAGTATATTAATTGGTGACTTTTCCATCTAATCATTATGCTTGTAACAGGAGTATTGTGGTGATAATAAAAGTTCTTTCTTTTTTTATTAACCTGGTATTGGTTAATTTTTGTGTCCTGGTTTTACTTTAGGACTGAGATTTCCCAAGTGATCTCTTCCCTGGTTTTCTTACCATTACTTGGGTGGTGGCAGCAGATTTTTATCCCTAAAATCTAGATTTTTAGGATTTTGGGGGAAAATTTTATACCAAAGCCTGGAAAGATAAGGCTTTGGGGTACTTTTGCAGGCCCCCACTTCTGCATTCATTGTGCCAGGGTGGGGAATCAGCCTTGGCAAAGAGGCTTGCCTTTAGTCCCAGACAAAAATTATTCCTTTGTCTCTACATACTCACACAGTATGTACAGAACCTACCACAGTGTGGTGGTCATGGTCTACGACTGGGTTGTATGATAATACCAATAATAAAAAATAACAATGAGGATTTTTGATAAATGGATTAAAAAACAGTATGTAGTGTCTAGTTAATTTGTGGAATTCACTGCTATGAGAATGTATGGTAACAGATACCCCAGTACAGTGTTGCTCAACCTTTTTTCATTTGCGACCCCCGGAACTGGAAAAATTTTTGTTGAGAAAAGAAAAAAACCGCCAGGAACATTTTGTCGCAGTCCCTTTACATTAAAACCAGTCCTCTCCCCTGCCACTCCCCCAAGCCAGGAAAACAAAATGCCAGCCCACGTCAAAGTGCTGCGATTCCCCAGGAAGACGGCCACGACCGACCCACGGGTTGTACACCGCTGCCCTAGTAGGACTTCTGTTTAAAGAAAGGGAGTGGGCAACTTTATCATCATGTTTCCTACATTTTGGAATTGATTAGATGCTTTCTAAAGTTATTGCATTGCAGTCAGGCAAACAAAATTGCCATAGGGTTGAGAGTCAGACTTCACTTTTTGAAGGCTGGTATACTCTTAATACTTATAGTGGCATAACCATGTTAGTAGGGGTGTGAAAAACCACAATTAGTGCTAAAGCAATGCCAACTCAACCACAGTGAGATGCAGTTATGCAGATGGAAGAGAGCTTCTGTCAGCATAAATCAATATAATTCTGAGAGGAGGTGTTCCTACAATGGCAAAAAAGACCATTCTGCCTGTGTATACTGCATCTACACTGGGGGCTCTGTTGGTATAGCTATACCCAGGGCTCAACAAATTATACAATCTACTGGCCCGTGGCGAGTAGATTGTAACCCGGAAGAGCCGGGTTTGGGCAATCTGCGCGTGCGCAGATCGCCAGACAACGCAGCTGTCCAGCATAGGCTCTGTAGTGCAAACATAGCATCAGCCTATTAACCATTGCTGAAGGAAGGAGGTAGCTGGTAATTATTATCCCCCTCTCTATTTTTATAACACAAGGCATAATTCGGGATTAAAATCTGTATACCTAAGAAAACTGGATTATGATACTGGCTGTGTGCCATTCTAAGCCTAAATGGAAAAAAAAAAAAGTTACTTCTCACACATGATCTGATTGCCATTTATGTAATTTTTGAAGAGAAAACTATGAATGTTTTGTTATAAATTATACCAGTCTGGATACTGAGGCCCTGATCCTGCAATCTGATCTTCGTGATGCAAGCGTCCTGCTGCATTCAACCATTTGCAGAACTAGGACCTAAATTTGTAATGAAACAAAAACAATTAAAATAAAATTTTGTCATTCAAAAAAATTTAAGCCTTTAAGTGCAAAATCCAGTTCTTCAATCATAATAAAATATGCAATCACTGAACCCAATTTGAAGAGTGTACAGTACCCAGATTACCACTGACCCAGTGGTAATCATGGCTCCTTCCACTATTATTTACATACATAGGTAGAAATATTCTGTAAGATTACTACTATAAGCCTCTTCTGCTTACCTCTAATTAAATGATGAGTTGCTGGAAAAGCCAGTATCTGGCTAGATCTTGCCATCTGAAAAATCTCATGGAGAAACTTCAGAATGTCTGCGGGGAAAAATGAAAGCCCATTTGTCTCAAAGGAAAGGGAGGATGAACTGCAGAGTCATTTTTAATTCCCACTCCAACAGTATGTTTGGGGCTCCATGGAGGTGAGGAGGGGACAGAGACAAGCCAGACTAGCTCTGTGGCATTCTCCTCGACACTTGTGAAGATATTTAAAGTGGAACATACCAACACCCACATCTCTGCAACTACAAGTTCTTCGTGAGGGTGCAGCCGGGACAGCTGTTGCTGGTTATTGCTCCCGAGAGAGCAGTATTGCCATTCCACGCGTGGGGTGTAGACATCCTGTAATGAGTGCATAGGCACTGATCACGTCTATGAATGCTGAGACCAGCACTTCATCCTGAAGTCCATTATATTTTCCTATAGATTTGGGGTCATCTGTGGGTTCAGAAAGTCACAAACCCTGCCTGACTATAAGGAGAGAGCCAGTGCCTTCTCCATAAAAGGGAGGCATTTGAGGTGGCATGAACTGCCCTAATAATTCAAACTTATTATGTGTTTTTCCTCTCTCTTTCTAAACTTTTCCTGGGGGATGATAGTAACATCATGCATTACTCTGCATCCTGCAGCCCCTCCCTCCACCCTCAGCCATGTGGCTTCCCCCCATGCTCCAGGGAGAGGCGAGCCATGCAGCCTCCCACCTCCTCCATGTTGCCCAACCCCCCAGTGGCTGTGGGGAAGAAAGCCAAGTCTGCCGCAGCAAGACCTTGGCTCAGCCCAACACCCCGGCAGCTGGCCTTGGCCTCAGCCTCCCTCCCAGCGGCTGGGAGGAGAGAGCTAGGCCTGGCAAGGCTTTGGCCTGGTTCCCGCTCCTTCCAGTGGTCGCTGGGAGAGAGCCAGGGCTTCCAAGGCCGGGGTGGGAATAGGGGAGAGCTGGGGCTGACCAGGGCTGCCAGCACTTGGCCTGGCCCTCCCCAGTAGCTGGGGGGAGAGCCGGGGCTGCCTACCCTGGGGGGGGGGGACTAGAAGGGGGTTGGTGAGTGTTGTAAGAATGGGGTGCAGCCCCCTAGTTTAATTTAAAAAAATAAAAGTGCCTGTTAAAAAGCATACAAACCAAAAATCACATGAACAAACAAATGTTAAAAATTGCTTCACTGAATTATCTGCTTTCTCTGTTCAATGGCTACTGCAAACGGACCCTCAGATCTACTTAAGCCCATAATCAGACTGGCCAGAATACAGAACAGAATGGAGATTAATAGTTAACTGCAAGTACTGGTGGTTCACATGAAATGCTTTTTCCTTTGCGAGGTGTTCCATTCCGATATACTCTATAGATAGCTTCCATTTGTTGTCAGATAAAACCAACGTGTTATAGTCAGCAATAATTTAGAAATTCACCTTTCAGGGAGTGTCTTTCACTTCTACCATCCATTTTGTTTCATATTTATGCCATCTACTTCTAAACATGTTTCATTTTAATTCCCTATACCATTAGTGCAATCTTTCCCCTCTCCCCCCAGTCACTCCTCACAGATTTGACCAGCTATTTTCACTAACCTGCTTCCAGGAATGAACGATATTGGCTCATATTGTCCTGTCAGAAGATAGTATAAGTATATGTATATGTTTATGTATATGTTTCCATAATTTTCACAGCACGTCTCACAGCGACACTAAACATTTTTAAAAAGTCAAATCTTCAAGTTGGAAAGTAAGTTGAGCTTTGACCACCTACAATATTAACTTTCTCATTTGTGGAAAGGCCTCATCAGAGATAGTAAAGTTTGAAAGGCAGGTGAGACAGGACTGCCACATACTGGAGAGGTCGAGTCACACGCAGAAGACAGGGATGGGGTATGTTGTGGTTAAATGGACGTGGGAGAAGTTTAGTCACAGGTATGGAAGGAGCTGGATTGTAACAGTTTATGGTCCTTCACACAGGGCCAGCAAGACCTGAGAATATTATAGAAAACACCTCACAAATGTGAAGACAAACCCTACTTAGCATTGGCTTTTGTGAGATGAAGGGGAAAACACAGCAAATGCTTTTTAGTCAAAAGCATGGGTCAGCCTCACAGGGCTTTGAAGGGGAAGCTACCTCCGGATGCTCTAATACCCAGTAAGCGGGTTTCAGCAATGGAAATATCAAATACTCAAGTACAGAAAAACATTAACAATTCTAGATGTAGGTGTTATTTCATAGTGAAAATCTCTATTCTTGGTTCACAATTCTGCCTTGAGGAGATCCTCGCAAACAAGCCAGAAAAAGACAATACTTGCCAGTCTATTTTGATGGAACAACAGTGGCATCCAGTGGTCAGTTACCATCATCCAAAACATAAATTCTCAAGCAATTTACAGGAAAATTACATTTGATTTGGATTTCTTCTCATCAGAAAGATGGTAGTCACTCACATTATTTCTGACCTTTGCTTGTTTAGTTCTGCTTCAGAAAAAATAGATTTCTCCTTGAACAATGAATGTGTAATGGCTAAAATATTTCTTAACATGATATTTAGCATTTCTGGGGATCATGTAGCTGCTCTGGTGCTTTTTATCATTTACAGAAAAAACTTGCAAAAAAACCTCAGCCCAACTTTTCTAGTGTTTGAGTTGCTTTGGTTTTTGGGTGTTCTTCTTTAGATAGGCAAATGACTGTGAGCCAATCTGTAAAATACATGTTAACAGGAGAACACTGTGCAGTGTGAATCTAAATGGGAGACTCAGGAAGTCAGGCCACACCAGATCCAATCAGAGTTATTTTCCCTACAGACTACTGAAACAGGATTCACCTTTCTGGGTTTTTTCTCTGATCTATTGAAGGTCACTTTTATGCTTGCATGTTCAGCAGTTTCAATACTGCAGTCCCTAGGCTTCAGTGCAACAGAATAGCCCAAGATTTGGAGGCAGTTGTTTAGGTCCTAGAAATCTTTCAGAAGCCTAAACTTTTTATCACACCCCTGAGGTAAGGAAGCTATGATGTGAGGCCTAAATTTCCTACTAGGGAAGAGGAAGAAAGGTGCCTCCAGTGTAGTTTATGTGCAAGCCTGGTGGACTCAAGGAACAAGCTGGCCATTGTGGGGACTGATCCATTAGACAAATGGCCTGTTGTTTGGCAGCTCAGGCTGGGATTTTGTGAGATTAAATCAATGTTAGTAAATGGCTCTGAGATCCTGAGATAAAAGCATAAAAACACATGCTATATTAAGGGAATGATTTATTTTCCTTTTAGATATATGCCTCGCACTGTGGTATGTTAATCTGGCATCTAAGGGTTAATTATCTTTGGGTCCATTTCAGATTAATTAATTAAATTACAGGGAATAGTCATTCCTGGCATAAATCCATATGGTCTAAGATCCCTGTTGTGTTCCTGTTAGCTAGAAGTGCATGCAAATAGTCAAAATGTTATACATTGTTGCAATTAGCATTGTAATTTGCACATATGATTGATTAGTCTGGAGGTAGCTGCCCTGAAGAGCTGTTTGCTACCTTGAAAATTGATGAAACTACTGTTTTGATTGCTATTACTCCTTGGAAACCTTTTACCATGCAATTGAAGTGGGCTGCTTTGTGATTCCTTAATATGCAGCATGTCGTGAACACACAATACCTAATCAGAATGTAATTCTTTTTAAAAAGCAGTTTTGGTTTTTAACATTAACCTGTGTTTGACTTCAAAAATGTCAGTCTTGCCCTTAATGTCTGCATGCAACTAGAGTTTGTATTCACACACAGACTGATGAATTTAGCTCCCCCTGTCCATCAATAAATTACTATGGTAGCTTGAAGGCCTCAATAAGAGTAACACTGACTGATTGCTGCACCTGCTCCATTTCTCTTGCTCCTCACCATTGCTGAACTGGAGAACAGAAACAACTTGAAAAGAAGTCAGAACAGGAGTGCTCACTAACACCCCATCAGATTTGATCATTTGTTTCTATCCGCTACTGTTATATTTATTAGAATTCAATTTTGGTTTGCTAGGGAAAAGGGTGCACTATCAGTCTCTGTTCTATGGGCGATAAGAGAAACTTCAGGAAAAACAGACAAGCAAATCTTACTGTCACATGGCATTCCACATTCTTTATGAACATATGCTTATGATACCAATGCTATAACTGAGGTGTGCTTTGTGTACGAAGGTTCATGTGTGAGGTATCATTGGAAAAGTTGTGATTTACTGAATCTGATTATCCTATTTGTATGAATGCATCACTCCTGTTTCTGGAATTAGGTATATGGACTGTAGATTTACTGGGTGAAGCCTGCTACCTTCCCTAGCTACAGCAATCACAAAGTTGGACAGTGTTGATGACCTATTGGCAAAAGACAATGGACTGTAAAAGAGCTTAGTCTTCCAGCAAATGTGTGGGTCAGCCTGTGAAGAATGGCTACAGGGACCCTACAGAAATATGTGACCACTTCACCTGATACTGGAACCCATCTTGAATTCTGTGCTTTCCATGGCGGGATGGGTGGAGGGGGCATCAAATGCCATTATCTTCAGCTTGATTTTCCTCTGTTACCCCACCCAATAGAACTTGAAAACCCTTGCAATCAAAAGGACTGTAACTGAAGGGAGAGAGGGAGAGCTGTTGGACCCAGTCCAAAAGACATCTGGCCTGCGATGGACTTTACCTGAAATAATAACTAGGGTGGGAAGTTATAATTTGTAACTAGTTCTCAGTGAATATACAGGTTGAATCTCCGCAGGACCCCAGATGTTCCTGGACCAAAGAGCCTTGGTGCAGGGAGGCCAGCAGCAGGTCAGGAGCCCTGGGGCAGAGGGCTGCCTGGCCAGGGGCCCTAGAGCTGAGGGGGCTGACAGGGGCCAGCAGCACACCCTGCTGAAGGCAAGGAAGCCAACCAGGGTCGGAAGCAGAGCCAGCAGGAGCTGAGAGGCTGGTGTCAGGGGATTTCCCCTGGTCTTGCAATTCCCTTGTTTGGGACCAGTAAGGTCCTGAGGGTGATGAACCATAGAGGACTAACCTGTAATTTAGAATGCATGATTTGTATTATTTTCTTAGCAATTTACTTTGTTCTATTTGCTACTTCTTTGACCACTTAAAATACACCTTTTGATGTTTGTTAAATTTATTTCTGGATTATAGTATAAGCCAGTTTATGAAATTTCTAACTGTGACGGGGCGAGAGGCTGGGTATACCTTCCTTCACACTAAGAAAGGAGGCAACCTTCATTTAATTTTGGGTTAGTTCCCCAGGGGAGAGGTGTGAACATCTGGGTACTGGAGTAAATTCCTTGCCTTTGGGTTTTGCCTTGCCTTGCCTGTGGGTTTTGCTAGTGGAAACCAGAGGACTGACTTAGCAAAACCAGATAAAAGGGGGCTTAGACTAGTAGGGGGTGGGGGTTCAGTGGTGCCTAAGCACCTTATTTGACACCCCAGGGGTACTGATCTGTCACAGCATACTACATACATTTAGCAGGAAGGGACACAAACTAACTTGCACTCGGGCATGCCTATGAACTTAATGTTTTACACCTGGCAAGTCAGAGGCCTGGAATAAAAATAGTTTTGAGTTGCATTTCTTCATATTAATTGCATGTTTGCCAGCCAACCAAGAGTATAAGTGAATGAGAAATGTTTTTAAATCTTGAACTCAAATGTGTGTGAATTAGATCTTTGTGCCAGCAAGTTTCAAAATTTGGGTAAGTCAGATTTTTGTAGATGACCTGAACAGGCATAATAGCAGATGTAAAGAGTTCTTTAGTTTCCATGTAGGACGTAAAATTTAATTCTTATTTTCGTTGTATATATACACAAAAATTCAGACTTGTGATTTTTTTCGCACAGATTTGTTAGGTTGGTTCCAAATAATGTACCTATATTTAATGTCCAAGGTCCTGATTCAATTCCCATTGACTTCAATAAGAGTTGGATAAGACCCCAAACCAGAAATTAAATGCCTATTTGCATTTTATTACCCACTTAAAAATGTATTATTTGAAATGCACCAATATTTTTAAAGGATGAATGCTTAGTGTACCAAACTAGATTATTTGGACCTCTACTGTGCACAGTACCTGGAGAGCTAAATAATACATTACAGGAGTGTTATTTATATTCCAGTGTCATAACAAAGTGTTCATAGTATATCAGTTTTCTAATGTTATTGCCTGAAGGGTCAAATCCTTGCCTTGAAGTCAGTGGCAATTTTAGCACTGACTTCAATTTGGCCCTAAATCTATAAACTCATGAAAGGGATAACTACCAATGGTTTCAAATCATTCAGGGTATGTCTACACTACCCCGCTAGTTCGAACTAGCGGGGTAATGTAGGCATACCGCACTTGCAAATGAAGCCCGGGATTTGAATTTCCCGGGCTTCATTTGCATAAACTGGGCGCCACCATTTTTAAATCCCTGCTCGTTCGAACCCCGTGCCGCGCGGCTACACGCGGCACGAACTAGGTAGTTTGGACTAGGCTTCCTAGTCCGAACTACCGTTACTCCTCGTTCCACGAGCAGGGATTTAAAAATGGCGGCGCTCAGTTTATGCAAATGAAGCCCGGGAAATTCAAATCCCGGGCTTCGTTTGCAAGTACGGTATGCCTACATTACCCTCCTAGTTCGAACTAGGAAGGTAGTGTAGACATACCCCCAGAGTGTAGACAGGTGTTGTGCAACAACTATCCCATATTTCTGCTAATGAATTTCATTCTTTACTTATAATGAGCCCTTTCAATTCCAGTTCTGAACCTCTCTTGTGCAGAGATTGAACGTGTTTTTGTGGTTTTGTGATGCTAATGAAAAGAGACCTGGAACAAGTGGGGCTTCATTCATTACGTCAAGAGTGACTGATGTAAATGGGAATTTGAACTCCATTCTCCAAATGAGAATTTATAGCATCTCACCTTTTTGAATTATATTCCTAAGGCACTTGTTTGCAAAAACCATAGGAAGCATGTAGTAGGCATCAACAAAAAATGCAGACATGGATTGCGCGTCAATAATCTAACACTTAGCATCTACATATGGCAAAGCAGGCACTAGAGGAAAACAGCTGTACTTGTATAACCTACCTGTAAGAGACAGTATAATCAGAGTAAATCTGAGCCTCACAAGTGCAGTCTTGAGAAACACTATTGAATTTAGCTGCATACACACATTCCTAATGACTTCAGCTAGAAGAGCAGCAACCATCTTTCTTCCCATGACCCCATCTGAATGTACTAAGTCAATTCCAGATTGTTCTCTGTAAACACAAAGGCAAAAAAAAATTAAACACATGTAGCAGGAACCATTTGTTGAATGTACGTGGCAGCAATTCCAAATAATGCCATAAGGCTACATGAGGTGATGAGTCAGGCTGAGGGGAGAGTGTTTAAAATGGCATTGTACTCACAAAAGACTTGTTTAAAGAAATAGCCTGGAGGACTCATTTAGCTGCATACCAAATTGCTGAAAAGCAATTAAAAATGAGCATACTGTAAGGCACACAGGATGTGGTGTGGTCTATGAACAGTTATCTACATGTTGTAATTTTACAGCGTCTGTTCACGTTAAAACATTTCCAAACACTGTTTAAGGATCAGCACTAATATATATAAATATTTCTGCCAATATGAGGGGAGCCACTTACTACACAAATTCATAAGTGTTTTCAGGATCAGATGTTAAGATGTTACAGGAATTAGAAAATAAGGTTGTGTGCAATATTGAGATTAAGTGCAAAAATCTAAATTATTTTTATGCACTTCTACTAATATTGGAGCAAGGGATAGTAATGTAGTAGACACAGCCTTTCTAGATACTCCCAATTTAATGAACAATTAGGATATGCATCTGAGCTCTATTATCCAGAAATCACAGGTCAATCTAGAGATTCTAGAAGATGTTTTTAACAAAGAGATGCTGGAAAGGCAGATAGTTTCCAATTAGGACTTATTCTCTTCTTGCTAGTCTACAGTCCTGCATCTCATCCCATGAACACAACTAAATGCTTTATTTTCTAAACCACTCATTAATTCTCACTGTTTCGTTTATCTACAGAACATAATTTGCTTTGCCAACACAAACCTGATGATTTGATTAGTAAGATGTTACTATGGTGCTATAGTCAAGTCAAGCATCTGCAAACCTGGAAATCTAGGAAGCAGCCAGACAAGGTCTAAATACAGCATCATTAAAGGACACTGATAAAGAATATAATTAACTTGCTAATTATATATTGGACATTAGGCTCCAGACAAACCAAGAATGACATGACCTTTAGGAAAAGCTAACTGTTAATCCTGGCTAAAGTAAAATGACTGTAGTAATAGATTCCTTGGTAAATGTCGGTTTAAATAAGTGAAATGATCAGTTGTGTCTATATGCCCTTTTAGACAGTCAAAACCACCAGACCAGTGGTTCTCTGTCTTTAGTATTACAGGAGCTATATGAAAAGAAACCATCCTCCACAACAATGCCATGGTGATGAAATACAAATGATTAGATTAGATTCAAAGATAGAGGAGAACCCATTGTTGCCTGGGCATGATACAAAATGGAGTCTGAAGGGTTCTTTTTCCTTCAAACTGGTTTTCCCGCCAAAAACAGGTAAAGGAAGGCTGTGCACCCAGCACTAAACCTGTGCACTCAGCACCAAAGGCTGTGCACACCGCCCAATTGCCTGCGTGCGCACCCATTCTTTGCACACGGCACCCAAGGTTTATGCACCCAGCTCTAGTTCTCTGCACCCCGCTCTCTTTATGGTTTTCCCGCCATAAGATGTTTATATACCCTTGTCAAAGAGCATTCGTGTTCTTTGGCCCCCTTCATGTCCTGTGTGTGCGTCTGTGCTGTGATCATCATTGCCCTGTGTCATCGTCTACCCGGAGGAGGCCAAGGTTCCAGCCTGCAGTCTGACAAGACTACCCACTGCTAGTGACGTTAATTGGAATAAGGGAAGCCTTTTCCGCTCCCACTAAGACTTTGGGACTTATAACTGTCTTGCTTACGGATACTCGGACAGGATCCGGTGCCCACCAAGTGTCAGCTTGCAGGAGGCGAGAAGCATCCATCGAGGGATCGCTCCGTTTGTCCTCCCTCAAGGCTTCTCACTAGCCGCGAGGTTGTAGGTCACGGACATCGAACCTCAATCGCCGCATAGAATGTAATGTATACCCTTGTGTGTGTGGGACTCTTCTATCTTCTTCTTTTCCAGGGTTAGGGTGGGACTGTTGCTGAGTTGTATGCTGTTTGCTGATGTTTAATCTTGCATTTAAAATACATGGTTTGGCCCTAAATTCTTGTTGTTTGGTAATTTCTAAGCTGTTCCCCTGGTGATTAGATACAGGATACCAGGCCGAATCTGGCTTCTGTGGGAGGGCACCTTAGGCTTTAATTAAATTGCATAGCCCATAGCACAGCAATTGTTTACCCCAGCTCTCCGGGTAACACCATGGTTACAAAATATCATCATTGGGAACATAACAGTTCTGGACATCTATTTGTACCTAAATCAACTGATTTTTTTTAAATAATCTTGGTTTAAAAACCCATTACCCAGCTTTCATGATCTCCTGTTCATTTTCATGGCAACAGGAAACATAGCCTTTGTCAAAGTTGTCAGAGCACTTGTAAAGTTCAGTTCCTATGACTGAGCCCTGCCAATAGAATTTTAACAAAAGGATCCCAGAGATGTTTAGGAGCCACTATCACCTGCAATGTTTCTAATTCTGAACTAACTGTGAAGGAAGATACCCTACTAACAAGTGTGCTTTAAAAAAAAATCTATTTCATAAGGAAACTTTTCAGAAGGCTTTATTAGCCAATGTCCCAGCATGTGCAGTTATAGAGGGAAATCATGTAGTCAATCAGCGAAAGTTCTTATGTTCCTCTCCAGGCCCTCAGCTGCAACTCGCCTCCCTTCTTGGTCTGACAAAGCCCAGATTGTCAAGTTCACTTTAAGCTGAAACCAGAGGTGAAAGTAAGCAGGTGTGCCCTGGTGCGCAGCTCCGACAAGAGCTGGCTGAACTGTGGCAGGGATCAAGGTTACAATAGGATAGTACCTGTAAGAAATTTTAAGTTTTCACCGCTGGCTGGAACAGTTGCATGTTCTACCAGGCTTTCCTCAAAAGGGTGGTAAATTGACTGTTATAGGTAAATAAGTGAATAACCATAGGTTGAACAGGGAGATAGATTTGTCATTGGTTTCATGTTTCCGGAAAAAGAGCGTTTACATTGGCAGGAAAAGCCCTTTTCCGGAAAAGCATCTGTGGCCAATGTAGACGCGCTTTTCCGGAAAAGAGCCCCAATCGTCATTTTCGCGATCGGGGCTTTTTTCCGGAAAAGACTACTGGGCTGTCTACACTGGCCCTTTTCCGGAATAGTGTTCCGGAATAAGGACTTATGCCCAAGCGGGAGCAGCATAGCTTTTCTGGAATAGCGGCTGATTTTGTACAGTAGAGCGTCGTTGCTTTTCCGGAAATTCAAGGGCCAGTGTAGACAGCTCGCAGCTTATTCCGAAAAAGCGGGTGATTTTCCAGAATAAGTGGCCCAGTGTAGACACAGCCCATGTGTTTCCAGGACAGTATTCAAGCCAAAAATTTCAGAATGATTGGTGACTTGGAATGCTCAATTTTTGGGACCTCTTACAGAGGCTGTACTTCAGTTTCTGAAAATTAGATCCCCTTTAAGATGTCAGGTTGCCCACTCAAAAATAGAGGGACCCAAAAATCACTAGTTTCGTTTTAAATATTTGTTCATGGCTTATAAATGATTGGTTATATAACGTGCTTGCCTCCAGAAATGGCATCAGAATCAACTACGAGTTGGAAACAAAGCTAAAGAAAGAACCACACATTTTCTGAAGTCGTCTGTAACTTTGGGTCCCTTCATTTCCCTGGGGCCTGACTATCAAAGGTGATGAGCTCCCAAGATGCCAGCTGCAGTTCAAAGCTATGGATACCCAGCACTTGTAAACATCAGGCCACTAGTATCTCAGGTTGGGCACCCAAAAATGGAGGCACTCACAATTAGCGAACTCTCTTGAAAATGTGGACTTTAATAATTAAAAACAAAACCATAACCAGACCCTAAAAAAACCCCTAAGACACAAACTCCTACCCCACAGACTTTTAAAAGACAAAGTATTTTAAGAAATGAAGCAATTATAATGTTAACTTCAGAACAAAAGGCCAAACATGTTATGGCATGGGATTACTACAGCAAATGACACACCAATAAAATGATACTTCCCGCAAAGTGACTCATTTGTATATATAGCACACATGAATGAGGGAATATTCTACTGGGTCTCAGGGGTATTTGCAAGCAACATGGAGTTTATGCAACACATTTTAATTCTTTTAGTGCCACTGAAGTGTGCCACACTAAAGGCTGAATTCCTCTTTGTCTCTACAGAACAGATAGACTGTAGTAGTGGCAAGATAATGGGGGAATCTTGTAATATGCCTCAAACCAAGGGGTGGGCAATAATTTTTGATGCGGGGGAGCCATGCCAAGATTTTGGTAAGAGGTCATGGGCTGCACTTTTCTATGGAGGGGCTGTGGGGTCTGAGAGGGAGATTGGGGGCAGAAGGGGTATCACTTACACTCCCATTTTACGGAAACAAAAAACAGGACTATGTAGGGGGTATACCTGCATCTCCTGTTAGGCGATGTGCACATGCCTAAAGTGTGAAGAGTCCTTCATTGAATGGAGAGACTTCATCTGTCTTGGCAGATGACTTCATCTGCCTTCATCTGTCAAACAGGAGGTCTTCCATCTTTGTCTGTAACTCCCGCAGGACACAAGACGATTGCAGCCAAGAAGCCCTGCACATGACTATTGCTATATCCCTGGCTGCCATGTCGGCCACATCCATAGATGCCTAAAGCACGGTCCATGCTATCGATTGGCCCTCCTCCATTATTGATTGAAGCTTGGGCTTCTTTTGCTCAGGAAGATCTTGAGGAAGCTCCTGTAGTCTGGTGTAATTTGCATGATGATAGTTAGCCAGGAGAGCAGTGTAGTTCAATATGCAGAACCAGAGAGAGAGTGGCAGAAGAGTAGACTTTCCTGCCAAAGATGTCTAACCACTTATGCTCCTTATCCTACAGCACGAATTTATACTGTCACTCTCTTGATTTGTGGTGGACCGAGTCCAGTGACATGAGCTGGGGGTGAGACAAAAGAAAATCCATGCCCTTGGCTGAGACAAATTATTTTCTGTCTGCTCTGCAATTGGTGGGAGGTATAGAGGCTGGAGTTTGCCATAGTACCTCTAATGGATCCATAATAGCCTCATTAATCGGTAGAGCTATTTTAGAGGAAGTAACTTGTTGAAGAATTGTAATTTGTATTGTTTTTCTTGTACTTCCTGTAGTGCAATATCCTAAGATTGAGCAACCCATTTGAACAGACCCTGAAATTGCTTCAAGTGATCTGCAGTTGGAGAGGATGATGAGGGGAAGATGGCCTCATCTGGAGAAGAGGAGGACTGGGAAACTGGAGAGGAACTATCTAAGTCTGAATGAGGCAGGTCATCATCTTCGTTCACTGTCTCAGCTTGGGTAGTGACAGAAGGTAAATGCGGAGGACAAGACAGAGAAGACTGTATAGTGGAGGCTGGAGACCTTGTTGACAAATATGCTGGTGTTCATACTGCTGTCTCATGTGATCAGTGATGGTGTGAGCAGTGGGTGTGGCATTGGTTCCAGAGCTCCCAAAGAGGCCATGGGGATTGCAACTGCTGTGGTGGATACGCCAATGGTTATTAAACCACAAATACCATGGGGGGTGGTGTATTATTGGTGCCAAGTGGAATGTCATGAAGTTACTGAGCCCGTTGGTGAGAAATGTTGTGAGGAGAATCTGCTCTCCTGGCCGGTGCCGTGCCTGGCACTGGGTGATGATGGTGTAGGTGAATAGGAAATATGTTCAGAGGATTGTTGGTGCAGATTGGGTTGTTGGATTCTAGGAGAATGTGGAGGTGAAGGCGCGCTCGGCACCGATGGAGATGGTGTTTGCAGATGCGGCACTTGGTGCTGCATATCTGTGGTCTTGTGAGAAGCCTTTTTGGACTCTGATGCTGGAGCGTACTTGGGTTCTAACAGTCAGGAACCAGAAGTTGGCTTGGTGCCAAGGTGACCATGAGTGTGGGAAAGGGTGGCATGTCGGCTTTCGTCAGTGCAAATCAAGAGGCAGCACTGGTCTGTGAGGAGGAGCTCGACTTCTTTTTTGGCTCTGACTCCATTCTCTTTGTAGGTGCCATTTTCCATTTTTCTGAGGTGACGGTGGTAGATGGCACTGGTGAACAGGTGACATGATACATGGATGGTAAAGACCATGCTGGAGAAGCCCGGGACACACAGGAGACCCTTGACGGCAATGAATTTGCTCTTAAGAGGAGTTAGCAGCTCCAAGGGCACAGTGGACTTAGCCTCCTGTGGTTAGGGATTTCTTCCAGAGGAAATTTTTTAGTCTCATTTCCTCGTCCTTTCTGGCACTGGCCGTCATATTCTGGCAGTGTGGGCATTTCTGTGCCACATGGCCTTCGCTGAGACACTTCATGCAGGAGGTGTGCCTGTCAGATGCAGGCATCGAGTCTTTGCAAGAGTCACACTTGTTAAAACCAGGAGAGCTTGGCATACTGAGAAGAAAAACTTAAGGGGTCCAGAACGTGGTCAAAAAATCTAAAGAGGAAAAAAAAGGGGCAAACTTTTTTTTTTTAAACTAACAAGATCTGATTAACAGTAACTATAAACTAATGAAAAATACTAATGAACTACAAACTAACTACTCTATTTTTATGTTTTCAGTCAGAAAAAACAGCATTGCTGCAAGACTATCTTCTGCTGAGGATGGTAGAAAGGAATTTAGGGGGCCCCGCGCTGTGCGCGCATGCAACAGATGAAAACAACGTGAGGCAGGGACTGCAAATGCGCGAAGAGGGAAGGCAGTGCTAGCAAAAAGCTCTGATTACCAGAGGGAGGACACACGGAGACCTGAGTGGAGCACCCACAGGGACACCACTCAAAGGAGAACTTGATTTTACACAAAACAAGACTTCTGCTTTGACTGCTGAAAGTTTCCTGCATAAAATAAACACTTGAAAACGTATTTGGGGAAGTGAATTTCAAAGCATGCAGCCATTTTGGTACATACATTTTTCAAGGGCACATGAAAATTCTTCCGAGAGCATCATTTACTTTTTCTATGATTCATTTTTTCACCCAACCATCTCTCCCGGTGGAATGGGTAGGTAACATATAAGCTGGATCAGCTGTCGGATAACTGCCCTTTGGACTAATGTTTTTCAAACTGTGCTGTATGGAATCCTTGATAGCGCTAATGGACCTAATTAACCAGATCTCCCAGGAGAAATAGGGAAAGCTGCATTGATAGAGTCATTTAAAACAAGATTGGACAAAGTGCTCAGGAATATACTACTGGGAACAATTATGCATTTGGAGAAGGCAAAAGACAAAATGACCTAATAACTTTTTCAACTCTAATTTCTCCAACCTGTACAAAAATATACAAAGGGGAACAAATCAGCCCCAAGTTATTTAACTGGGTTGCCTTTGAACCCCTGAACCAAGATTGCTGGAGAGAGCCTGTGTGTCAAGGCCAGAAATAGGGATCTGCACAGCTACAGCTTAGGAACCCTTGGCCAAATGCGAAAGGGTGGCCCTACCAGCTGGAAGAGACCCACTGCTCTGCCCTCAGCAGGGGGCTACTGCTGTAGTTGAGGGAGAAGTGTCTCTTCCCCAGCCAGGCAGCTCCATGCGTGGCAGCCCTTAACCTCTGGGTGGGACTCATTAAGCAGCTGTGGGGCTGTGCTGCTGCGCAGCTTAGATTGAACCTTGGTAGCTGGTGTCCTATTAATTGGTGCTGCCTACATGTGCATACTAGCAAATGGCGCTGGCAGAGCTGGGGACAACAGGCCTGACACCAACAGTGTCATTGGCACCTGGGGCATCGTCCAGGGTCCTGGCATCAAAGGCATCTGCACCAAAGTTGAGGTGCTCACACTTGGTGCTGCTACTTGTGACGCAGGCATGTCTGGTGCTGCGCTCTGTGATATGGCACAGGAGTATTCTAGTCTGGGAGATCATGACCATTGGGCTCGACCACGGTGCTGGAGACAACAGTGTCAATGGTGGCAGTGGTGCACATGGGTGCCCCTGCATTGGGCATGCTCTACTAGAGCTTTTGTACAGTTCCTTGGCCAGCAACCTGCCTCTGTCCACCTTCTCCCTGGGAAAGGAGCCAGGCACTCGATCCCGCACAGTAGACAGAGCAGTGCTTATGGCCTAAATGCTTCTTTGGCGCAGGGTCACGCACCTGTGCCAGAGGATAAGCACCACCGATGCCAGGGACAGCTTTGGTGCCAGAGGCCACAGTGCTGCCTCCTTTAAGATGAGCTTAACTCAACGGTCCCTCTCCTTTTTGGTCCAAGAGGCTCCTACAGATCAGGCACTTGTCATGTGATGTCCCTCACCCAGACATTGGAGGCAGTCAGTCTGAGGGTCACACTTTGGCATAAGCTCCCTCAGGCTTTAAACTCTTGGGAGTGTGGCATGCCCCTAGGCTACAGTATAAGGGAAAACCTCCATCACATGTACTACGTATACTAACAAACTAACTACTAATCACTAACTAGAACTATGACACTAGGATAATCAAGATATTTGCAATGCCAGAGGCCAAAGCTGTTCCAGCAACCGTCATGAGTGGTAAGAAGAAACACAGAAGAAACACAGAGGGTGGGGGTCGGCTGTGCTTTATATACACTGCCACAGTGACACCACACTCTCCTTGCATGTCTTCTGGCCCTGCCTGCTGGCCTGTACTCCCCTGCATGTTCCCCAGCCCTGCCTGCCTGCCACCCTGGTTTAATGAAAAACCTGCCAGAGCTCTCCACCACCACCGACAGCACAGCAGGGATAGAGCAGCTTCTGGCTGCCAGCTCCATGCCTCTATCAGTCTATTCCTGTGTGTGCAGAGACATCCCATCCATAAGTTTAAGCTGTGAAACTATTAGCTCAGTTTGTGAAACTGAATACATATCACTCATGCCAACTCTCCTGATTAGATCACAACCCTCCTGATAACTGGAGCTCCTTTTTTCCCCTTTGGAAAACCCCAGCTGCATTATTAGAATTAAGCCAGATCTGGGGTCTTCACTGCCTGATGCCTCATGCACCACTATCAACTGTGATCGCTCTGACTTAGTAGGTATGCTTGTTTGTTGACGCTAGAAGAGAACCCCAGCCTTTTTTTTTTTTAAACAAAGACTTCAGGTCTCATGGTTTATGTAGAACAGCTAGAAAAGTGCCCTGAGTTCAACCAAAGATCTCAATCACCCAATGCCAAATACAAAGATTCACAAGTGTATTTTTATCTGTGATTTCAAGAAGCCAGGCTCTTTTCGTGCAGTGCAGGGGCTGATTCATCAGTTTTGAACTCTCAGAGTTGGCAGGACAGTACATGCAAGTTGATAGCATGTCTCTGTGGGTATGTCTACACTACCCCGCTAGTTCGAACTAGCGGGGTAATGTAGGCATACCGCACTTGCAAATGAAGCCCGGGATTTGAATTTCCCGGGCTTCATTTGCATAAGCGGGGAGCCGCCATTTTTAAAACCCCGCTGGTTCGAACCCCGTGCAGCGCAGCTACACGGGGCTCGAACTAGGTAGTTCGGACTAGGCTTCCTATTCCCAACTACCGGTACACCTCGTTCCGGTAGTTGGGAATAGGAAGCCTAGTCCGAACTACCTAGTTCGAGCCCCGTGTAGCCGCGCTGCACAGGGTTCGAACCAGCGGGGTTTAAAAATGGCGGCTCCCCGCTTATGCAAATGAAGCCCGGGAAATTCAAATCCCGGGCTTCATTTGCAAGTGCGGTATGCCTACATTACCCTCCTATTTCGAACTAGGAGGGTAGTGTAGACATACCCTGTGTGTCCAGCAACCCAGAGACCAGGATCCTATAAAAGACACAGAACTGAGCCCTCACCCTGACACCCCCATGTCTTCACACTGGGATGCTCCTTCCCCACTAACATCCACACCCTCACACTGGGATCCCACCAGCCCCCTCCCCCAACATACATGTCTTCACACTGGGATCCCCTGCCCCCATCCTGGGTAACTGAAAGCAAAACTCAGTGACCGGCCCTGCTGCCTGCAGAAGTATGTCAGCTTGGTCGGCTGCCTGGCCAGCATGGTTTGCTTTGCAGTGGAGGCAACCAGCGCAGCTTCCTGAACCAAGGGGTGCTCTCTATGGCTAGACCTATGTGGGCACAGAGGGGAGCTTGGGTGCTGCTGGAAACCTGAGTGTGGGTGAGTCACCATCCACCTTCCCCTTCCCTCCTCCCTGCCAGGCCAGCCACTGCATGGGCCTGATTAAAAAACGTTTCAAAATATTTCATGGGCTGGATTGGGGAAGTGCTTAGGAGTTTGAGACCCCTGGTGTAAACACTTGAAAAACCAAGAAAGTGTCAAAAGGCTTCAGGTTTTTGCCTGTAAACTAAGAAAGGGACCACACATGACTTTTCTGAGCTGAAAGGCGCTCATCAACAGTACTTAGAAGTGGCATTTGCCCATTTCCACAAAGGGGGAGAGATAGCCCATCAGGCAGCCTGGCCATGAAGAAGATATACAGCCAGTTTACACCTGCTACACATCAGAGATTAATCTTGAATTTGTTTCTTTATAAATGTTTGTACAATGTCAGATGAGCTCTCACTTCAGTTACTGTCTAGTGATATTAACTACTGAGAAAACCGTCCCCTCTTGTGGAAGCAGCTGGGAGAGGGGGCCAGGAAAGGATGAAAACTCTCTCAGGTTCCCTTTGCAGGTTGTCCCTGAGACCCTTAGGCTGGAGGAAGCAATGTTTGTCCTTGCACTCCCACCATCGCTAGAGATGCCAGTTTGGGGTGGATGTAATCCTGGAGGTTTCTCACAAGACATAGCCTTTAATTAAAGATTAATCTCTAATTCCTGGAGATTCCAGGACAATCCTGGAGGGTTGCCAACCCTAATCATCCCTGATGGACTGCCCAGTAGTGTCAGCCTTCAAAGCACATTGTCCTACTGGAGACCAAGAACCAGCTTGAGCCCCACACCAAGTAAGCTGGGAAAATCACCCTGGGGCACCTCTGAGAGATCATACTTCCCCACTCTCAAGCACTGAATCTGAATGTAGAAAAAAAACTTTTAAGGGAGGGAAGTAACTTGGCATTAACTTGGGGAAACACCAAAAATAGGTTTCATAAACAAACCATGAGTAGAAGTCCCACCCCAAACAGGTCAGGTAGTATTCTTTCCCTCTCGGGTTCTTAAGCCCAGACATCTAAATGACCCCTTCACATGGTCCAAGCCTTCTTTGCACCTCATTCATAGCTGCTGCTCTTGGTCAGAGCAGACTGAGAATTCAGAGATGCATCTGCAGAGCTCACCTCCTGCCCTGGAGGAATGGGGGGAAAGTAAAGAGGCATCTTACTCACTCCACTGGTCACTTGCCATTCGCCTGCTCACTGCTAGCCACTGCTGCCCGACTGGCCCTCATCACATCTCTCCACTCACTGCCCTGCTGGCCACTTGTCACATCTCTTACCATCCGCTGCCATCCACCTCTTGGCTGTGACTTCTGCCCACTGGTGTCAACTCTTAGCAAGCAAGATAGAAGAAACACAAACTCCAACACAATTAACATAAGAAAGAGGCTCTTAACGTTGCCTATGTAGCTGCGTTCTTTGAATAGTGGGGCGGGGAAAACAGGTCAAGCCAGATCAGGCAGGGGAGGACATATAGCCTCCTCACAAAAATAAAATTCCCTCAATAATTCTCTATTATTGAGCTCAGCAAGTCAAGCCTCTGCTTAGCAAGATTATTTCTGCTAACTGAGAGCTCTTTCCTTTGGAACAATTTATAGCACAGCCTTATTTTTCTCTATTCCCTCAAAATTACAAACATTGGTAACCATATTTTAGCTATCCCTAATACAAACATAACTGGTGTTGGGTCACATATTAAGGTGATTACAATGAGCAAAATACCACACAATCTGCTGAATATCTAGCAAATCTAAGCAAAGCAGGAGCAAACTTCATTTACATAGACACACCCATGGTCTCTCCCCCATTCCAGCCAGTTGTAAGGGAAGCATTGCTTCAGATCCTGCTTACATAAGTAAAAATACCTGAACTCACATCATGTTGCAGAGTGGGTGGGACTTCTCCTTGTGACAGCACAAAGGGCTGCTGAGGATATTATGAACATGATATGACAAGCAGAGGTTTCTGATTTCAGGTAGGAAGAGTCTGCAGCAGAGAGTGGGTCACGTTTATTCATCATTCTATTTATGTGACTACACAGAAGTAGATCTGAGAGCAGGACTGGGTACATGGCATTTATTATGGGTTTCAAAAATACATATTTACCCTGTCCCCTCTCACCTTCTCTTGTTTCACCTGTTAGCAGTTAACATCTCATTTGCAGTGGCTGTAACTTACCACTCCTCTGGAGGCAGGCGAAGAAATGAGCAACTGGAGATTATAGGCTTTCATGACATGGGCCCAATCTCGTACCATGTCACATATGGAACTCCCTCTGAAATGGATCGGCTAGACTTGTGTACAGAAGCACTGCGGAGTAGACCAGATACCTGTTTCCATGCAAATGCTACTAGGAAAAGAACATGCAAGACAAACAGCTAGAATCATTTTTAAACAATGGTTTTCAAGTTCTCCTTGGGACCACCAGTGGTTCATTAACTATCCTTGTGAACACAGAAGCAGCACAAACCTGCAACTGCCTGCCCAAACAAAGCTTAATGATTTTTAAACCAGTAGAATAAATGCTGCGACCTGCAATTTATCATCTTTTGTGTTGTTAGCAGGGATCATGTGTTTTGCCAGGTCACAAGGTTCTGGAATGGTTTTGTTGTGAAAGCCTATCAACAACCACACCACCTCCATTAAAGACTTCTTTTGCCCCTTCTTTTGGCAGCTCCCAAAGAGACTAACAAAGATCTGTCCATCTCATGAATGCTCTGTAATTGGAAACATTGGAAAAATGCCATCCTAAAATCTGCAATGTGCATGAAAGAGCAGCAGGGGGCATCATACCCCCTGAGTGTTGGGCCTGCACAGGGTATCTGAATAAACAATGATGGCTCCTGGCCTTAAAAAAAGGCAATGGCTCAGTCTGAAAGATGCTCACTGAAGTGGGGCTGTGGGAACCATAATGTACTCAGTGTACTGTAAAGAGAACATTCTGTGTTAGCATTATTGGCAAAGGAAGGCAAGTCCCACTGGCCTCCCCTGAGTGAACACATATTCTCTGCTCCCTCGCAGTTCTCACCTCCTCAAGTGCTCTACTATTTGTTTTCTAACAGGTCTGAAATTAACCATTGCTATTAATTTCCATAATCCTTTAGCCTGCTTTCAGAGTAAGCCACTGAGAATGGGTACCATTTGAGGTCAAACATGTTAACCTCTGGAAAAAAAAACCACACTCCTCAAACAAAACCTAACAATTGCAATTTTTTTCGTGCTTGTTTATTCATAGTAGAGGAGCAGAGGACCTCTGCAACCCTCCTGGAGCCTGTAGAGTTGCACAGCCACCTTCAAGCCCCACACAGTATTGCAACTGTGTGCTTTCTAGCTCATGGATACTGCTGGAGAGGGTGGGCTACCTTCAAGGCTCACTCTCAGTCATCTCTAATTGACTGGAGAGATCCCTGTGGTGTAGATGGTCAAATAAGCACACTGCTTTCACCTTCAGTCTTATTACTGAAACATGCATTTGCCAAACTAAGCCTATAACTACACTACTGCAGAAAGTCAACCTAAGATACCCAGCTCCAGCTATGTGAATAATGTAGCTGGAGGCAACGTATCTTAAGTAAAGTTACCGCAGAGTCTACACTGCGTGGGAGAGGGGTAGAGTACAAGGGTCTTGTTGGGGGTAGAGTACAAGGGTCAACTGCAGAGTGCTCTGTAGTTGATGTGGCAGGTCTTTGCTCGATCTGCTAAATCAACCGCCGGTGGACTGATCTCAGAGCATGGGTCCCCAGTGTGGTATAGATGTAGCCTTAGCCTGGCAACTGCAGATGCAACAGTCTCATTTGCACCTACAAATGCCACTGTAAATGGTGCATACAAATGCTGCTTTTGCAGGCACAAACATTTGCCCCCACAAAAACAGCAAGTTAGAAAGCCACTTCGAAAAACAGACCTGTAATTTGTGAATTGATTTGGAATCCTTTGGGATATAAGAATTATGTTAGGGGCAGATATAAGTGTTAGTATGAAGTAATCACCATGCTTAAAACTATTAGCATCAGCAAATAGAATAATTTTCTTCAGTGAGAGATGTAATATTTTAATGCACAATTTTAGACATACAGTACAGCAAAACCTGACAATTTAGGAAGGCATGGCCCCAACATCTAGTGCTTTCAAAGAGACATGTATGCCTCTTTACAATGTGATCGTTTACCTCAATTTAATAAATAAGTTATTCTTTAACATAAAAACAATAAAGTTGAAGTCAAATATTCAGACAACTCTTTAGAAGGCATGAATTGCCACAGCTCCATTGACTTCAACTTGGTTCTGTCTACACTGGTTTTCACATCCCCAACAGACAAAAGTTTCACCAGTGTGTACTGCGCTATGTCAGTGGGAGATGCTCTCTGGCAAACAGGTCTATGCTGCTCATTCGGAATAGTTTAATTATGCTGATGGCAGGAGAGTTCTCTCCCGTGACTTAAAGTGGTTACATGAGAGACCTTACAATGGCGTAGCTACAGCAGTACGGCTGTGCTACAGTCCTTCTGTGATATCTGGGCAAGAGTCACTGAATCCAACACTTCAGTGGAGCGACTATTACAGCTTTACCTCACAAGGGTGTTCTGAAGAGAAATTCATGAGTGTTTGTGAGATGCTAAGCCACTGAGGGGAGGGCCCTATGTCCTGATAGATTACTCCTGCAAGTCAGTAGGATTCCTTGTGAGAGGAAAGGTTGTAGGATCAGAAATTAATTATTTTGACCCCTGAGTTCTCTGAGGTGCATTAACTTCTATCACTAACTTCTAAGTGGTTACTATATGTATTCTCCCTGGGTTTGACCACAGATATCCTTGAGTTGCTCCAGACCCAAAACAGAGTAAAGAGTACAGACCTGGAGCCCAAATCCTTTGGGAGCTCAACACCATATATATCTCACAGGACTCAACATCTAATGCAGAAAATCCATGTTTACTCAATTATTTCATCTCCTGAGCTCAATGTGGATCGAATATCACCACGACGAAAGCAAGCCTGCCATCTGCTCTGCCAGGGCTGAATTCCTCTCTTCAATAATTTTCATAATGGTTTAAAGGGTAAGTATGTGCCCAAGACCATGCTATCAACTGGAAACTAAGGAGCTGCTAGAGCTGGAAGGTGTTAGCCAAGTGATATCAATAATATATTCCTTAGAAATGCACAGTACAACTGGGCACTGTATCACTTCAATTGTTCTATAATGTCAGACCATACATAAGGTGATCACTAGTAAAATACAATTAATCAAATAACTATCTTTATTAGTTACACCGCGAGCCCCAAGAACATTTTCATAATGACCCGATTCTTATAAAACAGATGAGTTATTTAATTCTCATTTCAATGTGTATTATTAGTAGTATAATTAAGAACGGACAGTAATTTTGTGACAAAAACAACAAACAATGCTGTGAGGACAATGGAACAATTCCTGGTTCATTAGTTATGTTTACTATTTAATTTTTGAAAGGATAAAAAGTTCCATAAAAGTTCTAAAGTTTTTTGTAGCGTGTACATTGCTCACAGAATCTAAGATACCAGAAATAACCAATTATGAATATAAGCATAATTGCAGGAAGCAGGAGTGCAGGGGGTGCTACAGCACCCCCAAACTTTGCGCCCAGCATGGCTCTAAGACCAGAGTTACATCAAGGATGAAACTGGCACAATCTGAATTTTTTATTCCTTATAAAATGGGCTCTTCAGATGTGATGCATTTGCAAAGATTAGAACAAAAATGTCAGGCCAGATTTACACAGGGAATATATATATATTATAAATATGTATGTATGTATATATTTGGGTTCTGTGCCTAAACAAGAACTATGCTATTGTTTGTATGAGGAATAAGCAAATGACTGAATTTACAAATACAGACATATGTACCAATTGCTTATTTTTCAGCAGTACAAGTACACAGCTGGCATGAGCAGCAGCAGTTTATATCCAAAGAATTTTTATTGTAACAGAAACTTTCCTTATCTTTATTGTGATCAGGTTTTAAAACTTTGAATGTTTGCTATAATCAGACTAAATTGGACTCATTTCACAGCAGCTACTGCTAATAGTCAGTGACGTTAGTTATTGTGGGAACCGTGGTATTTAGTGGATGGAAAAGTGTATTCATCAGACAGTATAGCTGAATATAATACAGTATTCACAATTAACATTTTTAATGTTGCAGTTCTGGCCTTTAAATCAAATTGGATTGACATAAGCACACTTGTGTCACTCTAAGTTCCCCAGTTACTAAAAGCCACAGCTTTCCCTTGACAGCTTCTACAATTCAATTAGATATTGTCAGTACAAACATCTGAAGCTAACTCAAAGTAGACAATATGCGACAGGGCAAAATAAATTTAATTTTGATCAGTAAATAGCACAGGAGCTACTTCACTGATTGTGTTATTTATTTCAACATTTTAAGCCCCACATTAAACAAATGAGGCTGCTGCTGAATTTCCAGTCTGCCACAGACAGCAGGAGAGCTGGTGCAGAATTCATTAGAGCACTCTGCATGGCTGTTAGAAATTACATGCAACAGAGCATCACAGAAACCCAGTCCACCTGAGACCCCCCACAATGCAATTTTTAGCATCACTTTTCAAAAAACACCTATATTTAAGGGTTCTTTTATCGATGATATGTACAGCCCCCAATCCATACTGTATCCAAGCACTGCTTTCATTAATTTAATCTCACAACCCCTCTGAGATAGGAACTGGTATTCTCTCTTTTCATTTTACAATGGAGAAGGGAGGTGCACAGAAACTAAGGGTATGTCTACACTAGCTCGTTAATTCAAGCTAGGTAGGCAAATGAGGCAACCGGAGTTGCAAATGAAGCTCGGGATTTAAATATTCCAAGCTTTATTTGCATGTTCCCATCCGGTCGCCATTTTGAAATTTCACTAGCCCGAACTCACTGCCACGTGGCTACACGTGGCATTGAAACATTAATTTGAACTAAGTTCTTAGTTCGAATTAACTGTTAGTCCTTGTGGAATGAGGAGTAACAGTTAATTCGAACTAAGGATTTAGTTCGAATTAACGTTTCAATGCCGTGTGTAACTGCATGCAGTGAGTTCGGGCTAGTGAAATTCCAAAATGGCGACCGGACAGGAACAAGCAAATAAAGCCCGGGATATTTAAATCCCGGGCTTCATTTGCAACTCCGGTCACCTCATTTGCCGTCCTAGCTCAAATTAACGAGCTAGTGTAGACATACCCTAAGTGAATTGCCCTAGGTCATGCTAGAAGTCTTTGGTTGAGAATGGAACTGAACCTGCATCTTCCAAGTGCCCTACTAGCCCCCAAGCCATTGCACCATTCTTCCTATTTGCTAGTACAGTTGCACTTATTCACAGCGTGAATGTACACTCATGATGAAATTATCTCTTCCAAGTCATCTACTATGACCTAATAATTCCATCCAATGAAACATTTTCCTGCAGAAGCCCTGCTATCATTCCTACCACATGGCAAAACAATTGAAATATATCTTCCTTGGAAGCATTTTTCTCAATTGCCTGTTGAAAAATCCTTGAGGTTTTCAAGTAACAAGGCACATGTGACAGAAATTGAATTTGAAAACATACCTTTGATGCTGAGAGCAATCATGAACTTCCTGAACTCTGCATCTGTCCAATTGTAAAGACATGCAATGAAATACATCACCCAACATGAATCAAGACAACCTGAAAGATGTTCGTAAAATACGGTTTACAACAGTGAGGTGGTGGGGGAGAGAACATGCCACAATACCATTAACATGTCTGCTGCTGTATGCCAAGAGTACCCCAAACTGGAAAATTTGGGTGCCTAAATAATGCATAATAGATCCACAATATGCAGTATTAGAAATACCGTGTTTTGATAACTAACTGCAGCAAAAACATATTAAAAAAACAGTTAAATAAAGCTGGCCCGATAGCTATCTTACATAGTGTGGAAAGAAATTTGGAGCCCAGCCTTATCTAGTTAACCTTGGTAATTGAGTCTGCGTTAACTCATAGTTAAGCAGATACATTCAACTGCTCTAAATTCTAGGTCAGATCTTCCCATTTTTTAGTCCTATTTTTTTAATTCCTAAGATTTTACTGGTATCTCACATTTAATGTGTCTGAGTTTATACCATTTTTCTACAATGCACATTGTTTCACCTCACCCTCTTCAGGCTAACTGGCGTTGACAGATAAATGCACACCCCTGTGTCCACTTATACCATCTCTTCTTACAGAGAGTTTTTTGAGTTTTCTGTTTTATAAGAGAACAAAATCACAAGAAAAGTGTTTTCTTCCAGCCAGCTGCAAAGATCACATAATGTGATTTACCTATTGAGTTAGCATTGCTTTTGTCATCTTTTGGCATGTTGATACAAATCCTCAGTAGATCCTCTCTGCCTTTTCAAATAATAGTATATTCAGTCTTCTTTTGTGAATCTCATAAATTAACAGGTCTTCAGGGCAATTCATGATTCAGACTATCACTGCCAATTGTACCATGTCAATGGCCAACAGCCCACACAAAATTATTCTAACAAATCACAGTAATACTCACCAAGAATGCTGAGGAGTATAACAATGTTCACACAGATATTCAGTATTGTTTCTTCTGTGGCACCCTCTTCCACTCAAAAAACAGTATTTCTCAACCCCAAAAGTTTTTGTTACACTTGTCTTTTTTTGCTGAAAATTTATTTCATGTTAAAACACGAAGTGCAAGTTGCCAGGAAGGAAAATGGTCCAGTAGTAATGGTGCTGGAGATCGGGGGTTCAATTTCCTGCTTCTGCCATGGACTTTCTGGCTAAGTCACCTTGTCTGCCTCACTTCCCCCTTCTAGAATTTAAAAAAAAAAAATGTAGAGATCAGTATTTCTCTACCTACCAGCAGCGCTTCATTTGTGCCAGGACTGAACCTCTAGGTTTTGCCGTTCATAGCACCAACACCTCTGGGCTTGTCAGTTATGCAAGTAAAAACGCATTGCTTGAACCCTGGGATCTCTTCCATGACAAATTAAACACTGCCTCACAGGGATGTTTTTAGTACTGTGTCTACCAGTGCTGGTGACCTACTCAGCCCAGCACCAGCGTACTGGCCCACCAATGGGGAGTGGGAATGAGGGGGAATGGAGCAGTTGCCCCGGGGCCTGCAGCAGCTGTAGCCCTAGGCCCCTTTAAATTGCAGCCCTCTAAGCATCTCTCTAGGCTGAGGGGGCATGCTGTGCTCCAGGTGGTGCTGAAGTCTGGCTGTCCCAATCCTGCCCCTTCTTCCTGAGGCCTCTCCCCTTCCAGGGTGCAGAACTGGTCCCCCAAACTTTGCCCGGAGTGCCCACGGAAGCTGTCAGCCCCCTGCCAGCACACACACACCCCCACACCCACGGGAGGGACTGCAGGCACAGAAGCTAGAGGAAGCAGGACAGGGAGGCTGCCACAGGAGAGCAGGCAGGAAGCGTGGGTGGTGGTGAGCAGTGGGAGCACAGGCTTGAAGATTCAGGAGGAACAGAGGGCAGCTACACAGCCAGAGAGAAGCAGAGCTTTGAAGGGGAAACCACCAGTTCTCTCTAGCTGCCAGGTGCACAACCGCCCTCTGCTCCTCCTGAGTCCTCCAACCCACTCTCCTGCCATATGCCTCTGCCTGGTGAGGGGGAACTGGGCGCAGCCCACAGGAGACCAGCCGGGAGATGGGACTGGCCACCAGAGTCCATATGCACCACTCAGCTGCATAGGGCACCATGAAAATTGGAGCAATTCGATACCCCAAATTTCCTGGTGTCCTACACAGCTGTGTGTTTGGCGTATCAGTATGAACAGCCCTGGGTGTTCTGCAGTTTGTGAGGCACTCTGATTCTGCAATAACGGGGGACCACAGAAGCACCTTAGATATTCATCTTAATACAGATAATTATCTATCCAGCTACCGTATTTTCCGGCGTATAAGGCGACTGGGCGTATAAGACGACCCCCTAATTTTTTAATTAAAAGATAGGGTTTTGTCTTATACCCCAGCGCCCCTCTGCCTCCTTTGCTCCCGGTGTCCCTGGTCTGCTGGAGATGGTCCCCAGCAGACCAGAGGCACCGGGATAAAGCCTCTGAGGACGCCCCGGCAGCGGGACAGCCCCAGCGCGCCTGGGATGCCCCACCACCGGCTTCCCCCGAGGCTTTGCAAAGCCGCGGAGGGGCTCGGGCGGCGGGGCAGCCCAGGCGCTCCTGGGCTGCCCCGCCGCCTGTATAACCAGCGTATAAGACGACCCCCGATTTTTGGGGGATGTTTTTTAACATCAAAAGTCGTCTTGTACGCCGGTATATACGGTAGTAGTCTTAAGAGATTTCTACAGCACCAAGATCTTTTATTACAGAACCTGCCTATAATTGAGGTAACACCGCTGTTCCTAAGCCTAGGAGCAGAAAGCCACCAAGAAGTTCCCATTAAAATTAAGTGGCTTTAAAAATAAAGCCATTATGCATACACTAAACTTATTAACAAAACGTGCTCAAAAGGCAAATATAGTGAGAATATGCTGGTAACAAAAGTAATATAGGCTGTGTCTAGACTACATGGCTCCGTCGATGGAGCCATGTAGATTAGGGTTGTAGGCATAGGGAAATGAAGCGGCAATTTAAATAATCGCTGCTTCATTTAAATTTAAATGGCTGCCGTGCAGAGCCGACAAACAGCTGATCAGCTGTTTGTTGGCTCAGTGCGCTAGTCTTGATGCTCCACGGTCGACATCAAAGCCCTTTGTCGACCGCCCCATTATTCCTCGTGGGTTGAGGTTTACCGGGGCAGTCAACAAAGGGCTTTGATGTCGACCGCGGAGCGTTCAGACTAGCACGCTGAGCCGACAAACAGCTGATCAGCTGTTTGTCGGCTCAGTGCGGCAGCCATTTACATTTAAATGAAGCGGTGATTATTTAAATCGCCTCCCTATGCCCAGTAAAACAAATCTACATGGCTCCGTCGACAGAGTCATGTAGTGTAGACATACCCTTAATGAAACTAAAACCCTATGGTTCATTACTTCTTTGTTCATTTTAGTCAAATCACCAATCTCTGCTCATTCAAATCTCCGCTGCTATGTCACATCACCTGTAAATTAGTTAGCAGGCAGGCACACTTACACACACACACACACACACACACACACACACACACACACACACAGGAAACCCCCTCCCCTCAAGATGTACACACACACACACACACACACACACACACACACGTAACCACGTGAACTTTTCACAACCCTTGTCCTGCTTTACCTATTCTTCCCTTTCTGTTTTTTTGCTTATAGTCAACCACCATGCCAGAGCTAAATGTAGATCATCTGTTCTGACATTTGCCTTCTGCTTGTAAGGAGTAATGCCTTTGAGCACCACCACACCCACACACAAGGGCTACGTCTACACTGGCCCCTTTTCCGGAAGGGGCATGTTAATTTCAGAGATCGTAATAGGGAAATCCGCGGGGGATTTAAATATCCCCCGCGGCATTTAAATAAAAATGTCCGCTGCTTTTTTCCGGCTTTTAGAAAAGCCAGAAAAGAGCGTCTACACTGGCCCCGATCCTCCGGAAAAAGTGCCCTTTTCCGGAGGATCTTATTCCTACTTTGAAGTAGGAATAAGATCCTCCGGAAAAGGGCGCTTTTTCCGGAGGATCGGGGCCAGTGTAGACGCTCTTTTCCGGCTTTTCTAAAAGCCGGAAAAAAGCATCGGACATTTTTATTTAAATGCCGCGGGGGATATTTAAATCCCCCGCGGATTTCCCTATTACGATCTCTGAAATTAACATGCCCCTTCTGGAAAAGGGGCCAGTGTAGACGAGCCCAAGGTGATGATGTTCATACCAAAGCCAACAGAAGGAATGGAAGTATATAACTCTAGGAGTCTTTCAAAATTCTATTTACAATAATGTGAGACAAACATGGATGTTATTAAGATGCTGGCATTTCTGTTTTCCTCTCCATTCAGGCCATAAGCAGGGTGGAAACGTGTTATTGTACAGGGATGGAAGATTAACCAAGTTTGGAGACAGTTCCCTCTCCTTTTCCATGAACTCCTGGCCTGGTTTGGTACCACTTAAAACAAAAACAAAACAAAAAAACACCCCCATCTCACAAATTATTTATACAGGCTGAACCTGAAATATGTTTTGAACATTCTGAGATCCTGGAGTGAAGGGTACTTGGGGGACCACAGCACACTCTGACTTGAAGTGTTTTCCATCATGTACAGGGTTTATGATTTTGTCCACAGGCTTTCAGCATCCTCTGCTATATAAATTGTTCCAATGCCACTGCCAACTCTTCCTGTAATTATTCTTACCTTTGGAAAATGTGAGACTAAAATGTTTGCTTGCCCATTTTCATTTCCCTTTGTGGCTCTCTGGTTTGTAAAATTGTAAAGTTGCTGTTAAGTCCTGTAGCACTGGCTTATTTTTGTTTTTGTTTGTTTAGAGAATAGCAAAGTTTAAACCATGTTTTGAAGAGCAAAAGAAAACACCAAGAATTACCTGGATTGTGCAAAGCGATTATAAAAAGAGAGGGGGGAAAAAAGTAAGTCAAAATTTGGGCATTACCCACCCTTGAGGTTCCATTTATGGACCCAACGTTGCTCCTACTGAAGTCAATGCAAGGGTTCTGAGACTAATTTCAGCACGACCAAATTAGACCCTAAAATGACTGTTTCTCTGTAGCCTGAGCTAGCAAACTTTTTAAAACAGAATTCAGGTGGGCATGGAAGTCCTATAATGACCTTATAACACTTCCATCAGTGTAAGTTTACATGAGTAATTTTATTGAAGTCAATGGAACTACATACAAGAGCAATGTTAAGTGTGTATCTAAGCATTCACAAGATGAAGGCCTATGTGCCCTTTACCCTACTAAGGACAAAAGCTGCATATTTGTGATCAAATTAATTCCTTTATCTCTTGCAGAATAATGATGAGGTGACATAACATTGCAAGTTGATATTCATAACAGCTGAAATGTTAATTAGAATTTGAACAGAATCACTCAGCATTCATTACATTTCATCTGTGGTGGTCAGTCCCTTCCACTCCTGTGTATTCTGATGTCATCCATGCAAACGAATCTATCACTATTGCCAAGGCCTGTCAAGGGACAAATATGATTAAAGCCAACAATCAATAATACATTTTAAACAACAACAAGAACCAGAAGATAGAGGTAAAATGGGCTTCACATTACTGAAGAGTTAATAAAATTTTGGGGAATCTTGATCATTAGAGACTTAAAAATAAATGGCAAAATATAAGAATTACTATATTGGATCATACCAGTTAGCTGCCTCGTCCAATGTCCTGTTACCTTGTACTGGTAACTATAAGTAAGTCAGGAGAAGGTGAAAGAAACCCTGTAATGGACAATTCTAGAATAATCAGCCCAGAGAGCTCATGTTTCTTCCAAACCTCAAGCAATTAGTACCTGTTGTCTGCCCCAAGCTTGATGGTGGATCTCTCTTATACATGTTGATAAATAAACATATAGGAATATAAATGTTACAGAAAAGGCAAATACGGTTAAACAAAGGGCTCTTTCAGGAAAGACATTATGATAATTTAGCCAGTCCCACAGATGTGTAGAGGACCTTTAAACCAATAGAAGATGAAGGCCAAGGTCCTCAAAGGAGGTTATAAGTTAAATTAGACACACAAGATAGTGAGTAGCAATAACAGATGACGGTAATAACAAATTAACATGGGTTTTATTTTATTGTTTGTGTATACTATACGTGATGATTCTCCTGTCAGGTCATGAGGGAATGCACAAGTGTGGAAGTTTGTGGTAGGGAGCTAATTCAAAGAAACAAGTTCCTACATATTCTTGTCAAGTAAAAAAATATATAGGTGTTAGGTCTTAGTATTTATTTATGCCAGTACATAAAATCAGCTTCAGTGTAAGATAAATTGCAAAAGAATGTACAAGAGTATATAGAGGAGTACAAGACCCAACTGAAATGGGGGTCAAGTGGAGGAAGACTGGGAACGGGAAAATATGAATACATTTAAAAAAAAATAGAAGATATTGCACCTGATGCAGTGGAAACAACTGTATATTGTGAAGAACTATTTTTAAAAAAAGATGCCCAGAGACCAACTATTATTTAAAAGATAACCAGGATGATTTGAAAAACTGATGAAAGCATAATCCACATTTATATACTGGCATAAATAATGAATTCACATTCATTTTCCAAACTAATATGGGGGAGAGGGAAGGGAACCCCATCTTGGCCTAGTTCCCTGTTTGAGGAATTATTTTTCCTGGGGGAGGCGTGTATTTTCATTGCAAGGTTTCCTAACATTTTCAAGGCTTCAGTTTTACAAAGAATCCCAGGAAGTACACTACTTACTTAAGTCTTTTCAACTCAAAGGAGGAAATACATAACTCTTCTTTCAGTTTGAAGGAAGCAAAAATTCCTGTTCAGATTTTAGTGAGGATCATCCCACAATATTGATTTGGTCTCACTGCACATAGATCATATTTTACTCCTCTTTTACATACAAAACAATTATCTTTATATTGTACTGCCATGCAGTGCAGGCTATAAAACATACAACATAGTTAACAGGAGACAGGATAGTCTAGTGGCGAGAGCACTCATCAGGGGTTTTAGAAGCCTGTATTCACATCTCTGCGCACCACAGACTTCCTGTATGATCTTGGAAAAGGCAGTCTCCATGTGCCTCAGCTCTCCCGTGTTTAAAAAAAAAGACAAATGGGATATGGAATCCTGGCAATCTCACATTACAAATGAGTGTGGTACTATGCCAATGAAGGTGGCATATAAATCCTTAAGGTAGTAACTGAATTAGCAGCTACATTTCAAGTCCTTAGGGGCCAGATCAGCAAACACAACCACGAATAGTCTCTTGACGCCATGGACCCTTTATGGCACTAAGCATAATCAGCACTATTCCTGGTATCCTATAGTTGTAGGACCAAAGCCATAATGTGATATTATATATAATAAGTGAAGGCACTGAGCGGGTGCCCATGGTTGTACAGTGTGCATTTCAAATCACAGTTCATACACAACTGAGTGTGTTAGAAATGGACACACTAAGGCAAGAGCCCATGGCAGTGGTAAGAGAAAGCACCAAGGAGCATAGTCATTTAGGATGTATTCATCAGACTGCTCTATGGGCAGGCGAAATCAGTCAGCATTAACCCAGGTGGCAACAATACACATCCTACTAGGGAGTGAAAAAGACACAAAGTTACAAGGAACATCAATTACTCTGTTTGCTTATGCAAGATCTAGCACATGAAATAACAGCCCATTGTTCTTCAGAGGTCATCATAATCCTGGATTTAAAAAAAAAATACGTAAGTGAAAATCATGGCCATACAGACTTTATATAGGAACTAACCAGGGTACAGAATATACAGCTCCTGCCGTGGAGCAGGCTGCAGAGCTACAGGGCCACTTCTTCCATGGCCACTGATGGGCTGGAATAGCAGTGGCTTCTCTAGTTCCCCCCTCCCCCCCCCGATAACACATTTGTGGAAGGAGAAAAAAAAAACTTGACTAACCAAGATCACACAGAAGTCTGTGGCAGAGCAGGGAATTAAACTTATGTCTCCTAAATTTGTGCTTTACCCATTGGCCTGTGCTACTCCTTGCTACATAGCCTCTATCTTGTATAGCCTACGTCTGATGACAACGGCAGTAAATATTGAGAGAAATTTCTTATAGCATTCTGCATCTTCTCTTAGTCACTGGGTCTGTGTAAATGGGTTCTAATAGCTGCTCTTCCAGTAGATTCCAATGTTGGAACTCTAGATACACAGGAACTGTAGTGGGCCACTTGTGCCTAGTCACTCTACCTGTGCCTTCCTGACCCCCATGAATGTGCATCATGGGGCTTCCACAGCATAGAGGTTCCTCCAAAGGCCTTCCCCAAGAGGGAGATTTTCACCCTGACGGGATAGAACACTACTAGCATACACATTTAGGGGTACACAATCTTGATCGGACCCCATACTATCAACCACTATTCAGATTGCTTGAGGGGAATTACAGACATTCCAGTGAGGGGAAAACATTTGCAGAACTTGCCATTCTAAAAGGTTTATCTTACTTGAATACACAAGCTGGTTTAATACATGGTCCTTGGAGCAAATTTTACCGATCTGCTGCAGTATTTGTTGAGCTAAATGGAATCAGACAGCTTCTGAATGAACAGCCTCAATGTTTAATATTAGAGTACAGAAAAAACTTTACAATGTGTAAGGAGGAACCCACAAGGAATATTGAGAAAACAGTATTTGATCCATGACTTCTCTGAATTGGTTTCCTTTCATTTCAACCAGACATTTAAAAATAAAGATAAAAATCAGTCTTCAGATTAAATCTCATCTGAAATGCTCAGAAATATCCTTGCTCCCAGATGTCAGCATCTTAGGGTACCAGAAAGCTATAATGCTTGTCTGGTTTTGTAAAGTAAATGTTAACAGTTATCAATGGTTTGCTGTCAGATTGGGAGTGCATATCTCCTGGGGTACTATTAAATAGTTTAACTAATGACTTGGACAGTAGAGTGGAAAGTATATCATCTGTGGATGACACTGAGATGAGAGAGGTTGTTAGCACATTGGAAGACAGGATCATAACATTTAGAGACTTGGTCTGAAATCAGCAAGATGAAATTAAATAAAAATAAGTGCAAACTATTTTACTTAAAGGGAAACTCAAATACAGAACTACAAAATGGGGAATGAGCATCTAGGTGACGGTACTGCTGAAAAGGATCTGGGGGTTACAGTGGCTCACCACTGAATATGTGCCAACAATGTAATAGAGTTTTTTCTCTGCATAGCACAAAAGCTTCTCTCTCCCACCAACAGAAGTTGGCTGATTAAACAATATTACTTCACCCACCTTGTCTCTCACCAATGTAAGGGTGTGTCTAGACTACATGGCTCCGTCGATGGAGCCATGTAGATGAGTTTACAAGACATAGCAAAATGAAGCGACGATTTAAATAATCGCCGCTTCATTTACATCCAAATGGCTGCCGCGCTGTGCTGACTATCAGCTGATCGGTCCAGTCTAGACGCGCCGTGGTCGACAAGAGAAGCCTTTGTCGACCGCTCCAGTAAACGGAAACAAGGTTTACTGGAGCGGTCGACAAAGGCTTACCTTGTTGACAGTGGTGCGTCTAGGCTGCCCTGCTGGGCCGATCAGCTGATCATTGGCACAGCACGGCAGCCATTTTGATGTAAATGAAGCTGCGATTATTTAAATCGTCGCTTCATTTTGCTATGTCTAGTAAACTCATCTACATGGCTCCGTCGACGGAGCCATGTAGTCTAGACATACCCTAATATCGCTATGAAAAAGGCTAATATTCTGGAGTGTATTTACTAGACTGTTGTATGCAAGACATGAGAGATAATTGTCCCTTAGCTGGAACACCATGGTTCAGAAAAAATGTGGGTGAACTGGAAGGAGTCCAAATGGAGAGCAGCAAAAATAACAAATTTAGAAAACCTGATATACATGATTGGTTAAAAATAAACAAACCAACCAACCAACCCTGGGCCTGTTTAGATTTTAGAATAGACAACTGAGGGGTGGGCCTGATAACAGTTTTCAAATGTCTTAAGCATTGTCATAACAAGGAGTATATACAGTTCTTTACCACATCCCCTGAAGGCAGGACATGAAGTAATCAAATTAATCTGCACCAAGAGAGATTCAGGTTACTTACTAGTGGGGAAAAAACCTAACTATAAGGTTAGATAAGCTCTGGAATAGGCTTTCAAGGGATGTGGAATCTCTAACATTGGAAGATTTTAAGAAAAGATTGGACATACCTGTAAACAAGTCTAAGTGGTTTACTTGGCACTGCTTCAGCATAGGAGGCTGGACTTGATGACCTCTCAACTCCCCTTCTAGCCCTGCATTTCTATGTTTACCTAAATATGGATTAACCGCAGAACTTGGACTATGGTGAAACCCAGAAAGGAGAATAGCAAAAGGATATGGAACAAAAGTCTAGAAATGGGACCAGAAAACTTTATATTCCTTGGGACAATAAACTAACATTATACAATGTAAATATTTTTAAAGTAAAGAAGAACATAATCAACAGCAACTCTGTATAGGAAACAATGTTAAAGTGGAGGATACACCATACCGCGGAGAGGGGTTGTTGATATTACAGTTTTCACACCACTTTTTTCTTGGTTGGAAGCGTGGAAATACAACCTTTGGACTCCTTCCACTGAGGCATTATTTATTATTTGTATTGCAGCAGCTCTCAGAGCTTGATACTTCTTGGGAGTACAGTGTGCTGGATGCTGTATAAATGTAAGTACAGCTACTTCCCCAGACAGCTTGCAATCTAGTCCTGGTTACTTTAAAAAATTGTTCAAATATGGAGGCTTTGAAGACCAACTCCCACGTACCCAATGGAAGAAGAGACACAAAACTCCGCAAGGCTATTTTAGTCCCTCATAAGGGTTTTTCATCAAGATACTTCAAAAGTTAGGTTTGCAAATAATGACTCATCCAAATTTAAGATTCTTCTTAAAAATCCTGACCTAGGCCTTTAAGTATGTTCCTGATCAAAACACAAGGATTTTCTGGGCTTTAAACTGAATCCTTTTTAGAGGCTGACTGACTATGATTGTAGACACTTCTGTTAGTAAGCATGGTAATTACACTGAAATAAAACAAATATTCCTTCTGGCTATTCAGGGGTAGAAATTAATTTCCATTTTCCACTCTTATGTCAAGCTTTGACCAGTCTACACTCTGAAGTACTTATAGGAATATACAATGCCAAGAGCAGTCATGTCTGTTGTAGCAGGAAAGTGCTGCCTACCACACAACCCAATCACATTTCACTGCTAACTATCATGGAAAAGAAATGCATACTTGATTTTAAAGAATTATTTTATTTTTGGGTAGCTTTGTATAGAAGCTTCAGGTTTGGCATTACAAACTATGTGTAGATAGTAAGTCTAAAGGCATAAATATTTGCATCTCATGTCTTTATAGTGCGCCTCTAAAAAACCTCACCACTTTTCAAACCTTCCAAAAACTCAGAAGTAGTCTTTGCACAAAAGCTTTAAATACAATGGCAAAAATACAAGTGTAAACCTGGCCGGCAAGTTATATAAATACAATATTTACCTTGAAATGTCAGGGCCACACCTACAATCTGATTCATGTTATTAACAGGATTACTCCAGTTATTAAGACCTGCCCATACTAGACAGGGTTTTTAGGATATGGCCCTTATTTAACATAAAATCTTTACTATCTTACATAGCCTTGCTACTATCGCCTCAATCAAATTATAGTCTCACCTCTACCAATACAACCAACTGCTGTGAATGCAGTGGTGGAATCAAAAGCAAAATCTGACCACATCATTAATAGGCTACATTATCTTTCAACATTGCATCATCTGCTATTGAGTTTGTTCTCTGAAGGCACTCTGTGCTTGACCAGGTTAAGATAACTTTAGGACTGATTTTCTATAGAGCTGATGAGCACCTATCTCACAGCTCCTTTGACCTTAAAAGGAATCATGAGGCAGAGTACTGATGAAACTCAGGCCTAAACAGGGCTCCCAACCACTGAGACATCAAAATTAGTGATCATTTTTTAAATAGTTGCCCTATAACTTTAAATATGTTCCTGATCTACACACAATCCACACGTAACATAGCCACTTTTAAAAACACCAAGAATGGGACACATTCCTTGACATGTGATTAGTCTCAAATTAAAAGTAAGAATTTATTAAAACTTTTATTGTCTGCAGTCTCATGGTCTCTCTTTCAAGTCCTTCATTGCTAAAGTAGAGAATTAAATCTTGTCCAGTCTGGTTTTGTACAGCATGCGAGAGATCCATTCATATTCTGGGTGTGATCTTTCTGAACAAACGGCTTTTTTTTTTTTTTAAAGCCAAGCAAAATGTAAATTTATATTCACAGACTTTGTTCATTGTGTTTGTGTTTTAATAACCTTGTAAAAGTCTGAAACTAAATCTATTTTCAGCCACGCTTCTCGCTCAATCATGTCCACAATTTCCAAATAACACACTGGCAAAGTGCATGTGATCCTGCCTATAGGTCAAGAGGGGCAAGGGGGAGGGGCTTACTTTTTAGTTAAGGCAATCATTCCTGCCACTCAAGTAGTAGTGGCTTGTGCTTCTGGTACCGTTCAGTCCCTGCCAACAATACATAGTAGGGGTGCTTGTATGTGCATAACATGGGTTGTTACTATAAGCTTGCTCTTAACTGCCAGGTTACTGGCATTAACTTGTTTTAAGGGAGCATTGAATTATTTGTGCTGAAGCGGGGCGTGTAACAACTAGTATATACACTTTGTAAACAGAAGCAGCAAAACAGGGAACATT
The DNA here is from genome assembly GCF_049634645.1 of Pelodiscus sinensis. Lineage (NCBI taxonomy): Eukaryota > Metazoa > Chordata > Testudines > Trionychidae > Pelodiscus > Pelodiscus sinensis. Next base: position 29,907,450 of record NC_134719.1, read on the forward strand.
TCTGGCCTACCAGCTCCACAAGTGTCCCTTTGAGATATGTAATTGATCTGATTTTATGTAACTGCAGAAAGCCAAAAAGGCATCATTTAGCAAATAATTCTTCCTGCAGGTGTTTAGCAAGAAGAGTTCCATTACATTGTTTATATTTTCTTTCCATGCATAGAAAGTCTCTCTCAATAAGTTTATTCCTCTCATAGGGAAAACAATCTTGTGTACTTAAAAAAGCCAGCACAGAAAGTTTTTTTCTTCAATACAATGTATTTTTTCTTTGGGTAATTATTTACAAGGACGTCACGGTAACACTGTGGAGTTTGGGTTTTGGAACAGAGTGAACATATTCAGTGATCTCCTGTTACAAGCCAATCCCCTCCCACACCATCTCTCTTAGGAAAACTATATCCCTGGATAGCTCATGAGTTTCCTTTGCCACTGATAGTCCCTTGAATAATGCCATCTTCAATATATTGACCAGTAGTATCTGTGCTCCTGCTGAGCACTGTTGAAGGAATCCTTGAAGATCGTCTGTCCTGGCTTTTATCATCAGAAAAGCAGCATATGATCCGTCTCATGGTGTTGTACATTTCATCATCTTTGTATGAGTAAATGACTGGGTTCATGACAGAGTTGAGCAAGGCCAGGAGGAGGAACCATCGTTTCACATGCTGAACCCCACAATGGGTGCAGTTCAGACCATCAAGCAGCAGAACTACCAACCCAGGGGTCCAACAGACAACAAATGCACCTAGAGAAAGAAAGGTGGGGGAAAAGAAGATTTCAGATTTCAATAAATCATTGTTTTCCCCTACAAGAGCATCAGATTCATTAAGAACAAAATACCCCAAACTGTACAGAGAAAAACACAATAGCATAAATCACCTCTATTGAAAATTTCCTTGGAAGCACTGAAAATGTAAAAGGTCAGCATTTGGAAGATTACAGAGAGCATAATACACAATGCTAAGAGTCCACTACCTTGACCGGGTCCACACCCTTACAATATTAAATTAGGCCATTCTGATTCGAAGACACAAATGGGGGCAAAGAAGATTTTTTCTGGCACAAACACAACTGAGTTGATGTAACTGGTGCTTTAGTAAATAGAAGAACTCCCCCATGAATCACCTCTCTACTCTGTATGCTGGAGGGAAGAAATCACTATGTTAAACTCCACAGTGACAGCAAATCTCCTGCTGGTTACACTATAGCTGACAGTTTTTGCAAAGTCACAGGCATGCTGCTAATTTCATACAATAGGAAAATACATACTTTAAATGTATTCAGTTCATCTAGTGCTATGGGTATCAAGGGTAAAGGAATATTTCCCTACGGGATGAGGTACATGCCAAGTACCTCTCTCAGTTCCCTCACCTATCCTTCTCCACAGGACTCAGCACACTGAGGCAGAGGCCAGAGAGCTACTGAGCAAAAAAGGGAGTTAATCTGCTAGCCAGTTCCTCTAAAAAGGGGAATGCAAGAATGGGAGAAAATTTTGAGAAAGGGCTCCTGGGGGTCGGGGGGGGAGAAGAGTGGAGATATAGGGGTTGTGAAGGGATGATTTAAGATCTAAGGGTATGTCTACACTACCCCGCTAGTTCGAACTAGCGGGGTAATGTAGGCATACCGCACTTGCAAATGAAGCCCGGGATTTGAATTTCCCAGGCTTCATTTGCATAAGCGGGGAGCCGCCATTTTTAAAACCCTGCTGGTTCGAACCCCGTGCAGCGCGGCTACACGGGGCTCGAACTAGGTAGTTCGGACTAGGCTTCCTACTGTGGGACGAGGTGTACCGGTAGTTCGGAATAGGAAGCCTAGTCCGAACTACCTAGTTCGAGCCCCGTGTAGCCGCACTGCACGGGGTTCGAACCAGCGGGGTTTTAAAAATGGCGGCTCCCCGCTTATGCAAATGAAGCCCGGGAAATTCAAATCCCGGGCTTCACTTGCAAGTGCGGTATGCCTACATTACCCTCCTAGTTCAAACTAGCGGGGTAGTGTAGACATACCCTAAGTGGGGTGGGGGGAGAGGTAAAAGAGGGGGAAAAAAAACAAGAGCTAGAGTACAGGCTGTCCTTGCTACAAGTCCAAGATATGTTCCAAAAAAACTTGGACTTTGAAAAAGCGGGGAATTTTTTTCCCACAGCTGACTTCCATTTGCACAAATTGGGGGGGGGGGGTTCTTCATGATTTAAGAGCACGGAATGGGAGGACTTAGAACTCATCAGTTCCTACAAGCATCAACAACGTTAGTGTGGAAAGGATGTATCCTGGGCAACTTGCAGAGAGGATGCCCTGTAGAAAAAAGGCAATGAGAAACAGGCTAATTTGGGACAAAAGACACTGGAAAGAACAGAGAAAGAGACACAGGCAGACCCTATATAGGAAGGGCAGGACAAGAGAACTGGGAATGTGAAACTATATGATAAAAGGGGGCAAAATGTCAAGGTGTTTTATTGGAGGGAAAAGGCAACGAAAGGAAGTCAGTGGCAGAGGGTGCTTATGATGTATCTCCTCAGCAATGAGGAGGACCAAGCACAGCAGCAAGCAAAGCAGGATTTTCCTTGTTCAAAAGGGAAGGTATTAAGAATGGCAGGGACCTTACAGAGAAGAGGGGAAGCATGAGAGGCAGAAGCAAGGCCATCAACAGAAGCAGGAGAGTGGGAGCTCAGGATTGGAAAAAAACCCATGCGTGCAACAGCCACTCATCCTTAACAAAAAGATGCAAATTCAGCAGGGGGTGGACACTATACCAGGCCTGCTGATGGGAGAGGGAGGAAATGGGGGCAACTGTCATGGGACCTGGAGATTTAAAGGGGCCAGTAGCAGCGGTGGTGGCCAGAGCACCATGCCACATGCTCCAGACAGAATTAAGGGCTTGGGGGGGGGGGGGCGGGGGAAGCATGCCGCACACTGGGCAGCATTGAGGGCTAGTTGGACTTGGCCCCACCCCTTCTGCCCTCAGCCCCATCTCTTCTGTCAGTGCAGAGCCATAGGCCCCCTTACCCACAGGCCACGGAAGCTGTCTGCTCTGCTGCACTACCCAGAGAGGAATAAAAAAGTGGCAACATCCAGGAAGAATGAAAATGGAAAGAGGAAAGGAAGAGGTAAGACTTAATATCCCTACATGTTACTGCCCTTGTCAGAAAGGGGCAGGGGGGAAGGGGAGGAGAAATCATACTTCTTCAAGAGAAGGGGCAAGCGGGAGAGAATCTTCAGAGCGATTGTGGCCCATGGTCCACAGAGAAAGGGAGAACGGCATCAAACCAGCCATCTCTCTCCACCCAAACATGAACACTGCCAGCTTGTCATTCTTTGCTTTCAAGCCCAAGGAAAACCAGCCATGTGTACAATAATACTAACCTAGCACAAGCCACAATTGCTGCCTGACTTGCAAAAATAGAAAATTACAAGTCTGCTCAAACACATTATGGATGACACAGTGAGGAAACACTGCTTATGTATAAAGATATAGTTTCTCTTTTCAGGGTCTTTCACCATCCGCAAACAACTCTCTTCGCATTTATGCGCGTCCCTTTAAAATGCTCTCTGGGTGGTCTTGGTATCCATTCAACAGCTTTGATACCAAAAAGGAGTCACCTTCATTCTCACAATACTGCTAATTCTCCTAGATATAAACTGTGCAAATACCACACTGATGATGTTGTATGCAGTAAATCTCAGAGCTGGGAAATGCAAGAGTTAGGATTCTAAGAGTAACATCAAGTTTACTACATCTTACAACCAACACTCTCAGCCTGATTCCAGCAATGACATGCAGCCATCAATCCCATTGTTTTCAGATTGCTCAGCAGCAGGTCTCAAGAGCAGGCCACTAGAACTAAGAAATGACTCAAAAGCTTTAATAAGTGTTACACTTTAACATGTGAGAAGAATGTTATAATAGTTGTTAGGAAATTGCAAAATGATTCCTAAACTGTCCTTCCACTGGAAACCGCTTCCTTAAGTCAGCAAAGAAAATTTACCCACCGGATTTATGTTCTTTTTTGGATAACATACCATCGAATGGACAGATTACAGGCTGGAGCTTTCCTAAAAGCTGCATTAACCCTATCATTGCTTGAGTCTGGATTTTTCTGATCTTAAATACCAATTTCATAGGTTAATTTTGAATTAGTGTCAGTATCAGTTTATTTATGAACTCTGATACCAGAAGGTTATAAGTAGATCTCTTAGCAGGGTGCTCAGAACTGTAGCTCAAAACACTAATTCTGGTACTCAACCTCTGCAGCATGAATCATGGTTCAGAACCAGAACATTGGCTAAATAGTTATGGCACCAACTCTCATGGAGAGCACACGGTATGGAAACGCTGTAGAGGTCTACTGCAGTGTCCACTGATGTCAATGGAAAGATACCCATTGACTTCAAATAGCATAAGAAGAAGCCCCAATTAGTGAAGAAACCTCACTCTAAGTTGAGATCAGCTGTGTCTGAATATTTTTGGGACATGAGGGACTTAGTACAACTTTTTATTAGTTATCAAGGTTTCAGGGACGATGCCAGCTCTCAAGCTCCTTGCAAAGAAATACTACAGCACATGAATCATCTCCGCACGCAAGAAAACACATTACCTATTCTTTACCACAGCCTAGAGTGCAGGACCCAATCCTGCTTCTACTTACATCAATGGGAGCAGGAGCAGGCCCCAAATTAATGTACAAATATGGGTTTTTTTAAGTGTCAGCTAGTAATTGTCTGCAGACTAAACATATGACAAACACTAGGAAATACATCAACTTGCACAAACAACATTTTGGCATTTAATAGCAACCGCTGAACATCAAAAACATGTACTTTGAAGAAATCTGTCAAATATCTATTGTGTGATGTACATCCCCAATAGAAAGCTGGAACTCCAGACATTTATACTATGAGATGGGGGTTTGATTATCCTGCCCACATTCCCATATTTGTGCTAGCACTCCTAGTGTGAGTATAAATAGCAGCTGCAGCAGCTGTGTCAAGTATGCACCCCACAGTTTCAGGCAGGTTTTTACTCTGCATGCCTAAGCCAGTGTCCCTGCTGCTGCCCATGCTACCATAGCCACACTGCTATTTATACTTGGACTAACTTGATGACAGCCCTAGCTCACAGTGTAGATGCTGTCTTTCATTGCTAATAAAATAAAAGCTGAGGTGCAGACATGAAAAGACATCACCACAGCGTTATTTTGAAATAACTTAGTTGTGTTACTTAGGCAGTTATTTCTAAATAATGTCAAAATACTGTTGTCAAGCTGGAGGACTTCTTACTTCGACTCCTGTAACCTTCATTGTACGAGGCGTAAGGGAAGTCAGAGGAAGAGTGCTCTATTTTGAGTTAAGCCTTGCTGTGTAGAAGCGCCCTTACTGGGCAGCTCTTTTAAAGACTGTCTTACTGTGGAGCTACTGCCACCAAAATACATTTAATCATGTGAACAAACAAGGATGGGGTGAGACACTAACCTTAACATTGCGCGCGCGCACACACACACACACACACACACACAACGGGTTATAGTTCAAACTCGCTTCCTTTCAAGGATGTGCCTCTATTTTTATCTTATGCAATACACTTTTTCATGCAGAGCCAATTTTAAACCGTAGCCTTGGCTCCCTATTAATTTGTTTTCATCCTGTAGGATCTCCCGTTCTTCACTCTAGGTCTATCATGCCTTAGAGAAACTTTCAGCTTTTCATACTTTTGTGTTGGACTTAACAGAGCCAGCTGGTTTGAATGGCAGGGTGAGCCAGAAGAATAGCTCTGCGTCTCACGTTGGGTATGCAACGTGAGATGCAGTGACTGACACCTGGTTACAATGTGCCATTAACTGTGCTCCCAGGCCAATTTGGGGATTTTCCAATGATCTTACAGTGAGTTTCCTGTATATTGCATCACTTCTAGTAGCACTGAATTCCTGTATCTCTGGAAGATCTGCATTTTTGATGTTTCTGTTGTGCCCTGCCATAAAGCTCTCCAAATAGTAGCACTACTTTTTGGGACCTATGTTTAAAAAGCTGCCACCTTTTCCTTGCCTTAAACAACAACTGCCTTAGCCACATCTATCATTTTAACCAAAATTGTACACATTATAAATTGTCTACATTTATTAGACTGAAAACCTGGAATCTCAAAATAATGAATGTTTCTGTTGACATACTGATAAGCTAGGATGACCCGCTGTGTACATTCACCTGACAAACTGAAAATCATGTATAGACTTGCATGGAAGTCATGCTCTTTCCTTTCAACCTATGCGTATGTTTAGCTGGACTGATGCCACAAAATGAATCCATGCAAGATTAAGCCTTTTTCACAGACCTTCCGTCTTCTAGTCTACATAAACCAGACACACTTCAAAACTTGGTAGGTCAGAGATAGATGCATGTCAGCTGCTTCTACCAAAAGCTCCTCATACTGAACAGACCACCACTAAACAGATCTACCTCAGTCTCCTTGAATTAAACCAAATAATACTCCTCTTACACAAATGACTGGGTCAGCTGGAAAAAAAAATCTGTTGACTGGAAGGTTTACAAATCTGGGCACTCACAAGAAACCCAAACACACACACTGAAAACAATCCTATAGTGTGTGACTCAAATGAAAAATAATCTTTAAGTTTATCGTTAAACAGTGAACAGCTCTAGTCAAAGGTTATAAAAAAACAAACTCTTCACAAGGAGCCAAAATTACTGTTTCCTCTAAAATGGAAAACAAGAGCCATGTCTTGCTATTGATATACAGATAGAGGGTGCAGTGACCTTCTGGGCCAGGACCCAGGCACCCATTTGAGCTGTGCAGTGAATCTGCTCACTGGAGAAGTGAAATGGGGTTCCCCACATGGAGTATTTGCGAGTATGGAAGATGTGAGTGCAGCGGCAGATATAGGGCAGGGCGAGCGGGGTGGCTGCCCTGGGCCCCGCGCTTCAATAGGCCCCGCGCATGCGCTAATTCCTGTCGGCTGTGGCCGTGGCGCATGCGTGAAATTGTGCTGCCCTGGGCCCCACAGCACTGCCCTGGCCCCCCCCAGCACTTTCATCCACCCTTGTGTGAGTGTAGCTGGAGACACTTATTTTTAAAGGACAAGTCAGTCTGTCCGCATCAGCCTGTGGGGTTTGGTCAGGCTAAGGGACAGCAGCCTGTGCTGAAGTAAGTGTCTGAGCTAAATGAGGAGCAGGAACTGGGGTGTGGAGGGAAGCTCTTTTTGCATAAGCAGAGAGAGAGGCGCTCACCATAGGACAGGGAGAAGTATCAAAGTGGAGGCTGCAGGAAGGCAGCACTCTGAGCAGTGGGAGCAACAGGACACTGGTGGGAGGGTTTTGGAAGAGGGAACTTCGAACCTTTGAGAGAGAAGGGACTGATCTTCAGACTACTGCAGCTCCAGCAGCCACACAGCCAGTTCAAAGCCCAACCTATCACTATCTACACTGCATGATCCATCTCAGGATCCATCCCACAGAACTCAACCCAGAAGACAGCAGAGGCTGCCTTACCCCACAGCCCAGAAAAGGGGAAGCTGAGACAGAAGCAGCAGAGGGAAAGCATCATGGCAATGGCATATATTGACCACAAGCCATCTTTGCTCTCTGGCACTCTTCACAGAAGAGGGACCAGCAGGATTTCACCCTAATCTCCCAACTGATATTGACAGCTGCTTATTAGGGTTCCTCCTGCAGCAAGGTATCACAACTAAAAGCACTGTGAAGCCATGCATGCAGCACTATGGTTTTGCTGCAAGGTCAAATAGGGCAAGGAGCTTGTAAGAGGAAATCTATGTTTAAAGACTCAAGCACTTTTGGAAATGGTATGTAGAGTAAGCAAAGAAATCAGAAAAGATGAAAGTTAAGAGGGATTTATTATATCTAAGTCAAATATGCCGGAGATTTCCCCAATAGAAAGGTCCTATTAATAAGAAACCCACCATCCTTATTTTGCAAAGCAATCCTGACTTAGGGCTTCATCTTGCTTACACTCAAATCAATGGTAGATCTGCCATTGGCTTCAGGGCAAGCAGGATCAAGTCACTGGACCGCATGAAGTTCAAGTAATTTGTACCTGCAAACACAAAATACAGCGTTGCTAGGAATTCTCTCTGTTTTTGGTAGGTAATGCAACACAGTGGAAAGAATGCAAAGATGTGCAGTAGAGCCTAAGCCAGAAAAATTAGTTTTATGGAAATGATACATATGTAATTATTATAACCAGTGGCTGCTTGAACAACTTTAGTTAAGGCTATGTCAGGCACTCTATTCCAAAATATCTTTAAAGATTTAAGCACATGGCACTAAAAATAACTCCCTGAGCTAAAATCAGCACTAAGCACAGCTACATGTTGGTTCCACGCTATCGGAAGTAGAAATATTTAAAAGCTCAGTTTGGTAGATTATTTTGCACTTGAAAAAAAAAAGGAAAGTGGTTAGTTTTCGTATACTTTTTGCACAGTGAATTTTAAAAATATCCTGTCTGGCCACGAATGCATGTCACAAGCATCCTAAACATTTCTTTCCAAGGCAGTTCACAGTAAATAGCTTTATAAGCTAAAATTTTAATTGATCATTTGAAGGAGTGTTTCATCATGCAGTACATTATGCTCATTACAACATGCTGATGTGTATTTCCTATGACATCAGGTAGGCTGATGGTGCACTCAAAGAAGTTAATGCTGAAGCTGCTGTCGATTTCAATGGGAGCACGATCTGTTTTACTTAAGTGATAAGTGAAGCGAACAGGTGAAACAATACTCTTGAAAATTACTGTGTAGCCTTCCTGAAACTTCAGAACCAGTTCTGTGACGAATCAGACAAATATGACCTAGGGATGTAATAGTGCAGTCGATTAAGCATTTAACCAATAAGCAAAAGCTTCTAGGTTAATACTATAGACTACACACATTTCCCTACCTCCACCCTTGCCAGTAAATTTTTTTATCAGGCTGGCCAGCAGCCCGGCTCATGCCAGGTCTAGAACGTACCCCTGCTGCGGCTCTGCCTTTAAAGCGTATTAGGAGCCAATTGGGCAGGCAACCCAGATCAGTTCCGCCTTGCACTGGGTCCAGGAGCTCAGACCTCCCTGCCTTAGACAGGAGCTGCTGCCACCCCGTGCTGTTGCCTCATCAGAGGCAGCAGCACTGGGCAACAGGCAGCTGGTCCACAAGGGGAGCTGGTTTTTAAATGGTCTCTCCTCGTGGACCAGCTCTCAGCAGGCACCCCACGCTGCCTCTGATACAGTGGTTGCTGGCTCCACCCCCAGGAACTATAGAATAGTCAACTAACCGATAAAAAAATCATGAGGTTACTCGACTATTCTATTAACCGATATTTGACATCCCTAATATGATCCACAGTTTTGTCACTATTACAGTTCAAACAGATAGCAGTAGGAACGGATCTTAGCTACAGAAAATTAAGGGTGCAACATATACTCACTGCCGCCTCCTCCTCCCACTCCAGTGATTTTTTTTGTACTAGAAACAAAGTGGCCCATTCTATGCTTTCCACTTCTAGGGAATGCATGTTTGCAAGCATCTTAAAAACTTATTTCCAAGTGAGACACAAAATTTTAACTTATGAAGTTATTTGTTAATTGCTGGTGTGAAGGAGTGTTTGTGAGTTTTGAAGAAGAGAACAGATGCTAAAACAATCAATGGGACTAGACAGAAACAGGAGAAGATTCACCCTACACACACGACAGAAATTTAAACACATTTTATGTGTCCCTTTTTTCAGGGCTGTGGGCCTGTTTCTAGAGCCTGCACTTCTGCATGTGTCTACCTAACTACCTATTTTATATAGTTCTTGTCACCACAACACGAGCGCCTCATGGATTTTTAGCCTTATGAAACCCCCAAGATTTATTAAGACAAGGGCTAGGTCTAGACTACATTCTATTTTTGAAAAGATATGCAAATTCTGTGGACATGTGCATATCTGCTTCCGATCTCACTTTCGAAAGAAGATCTTTCGAAAGTGAAAGTAGTCTGGATGTGGTTTTTTCAGAAAAATAACTCTTTTTCGAAAAAAATGCTCTTCCTTAAAAAAAAAAAATAAGGTTTACGCGGGGGGGGGGGGGGGGGTCCCCAAAAAAGGGTTTTTTTCCCCTGAAAAAAATGCATCCAGACTACTTTTACGTTCAAAAGATCCTCTTTTGAAAGTGAGATCGGAAGAAGATATGCAAATTCCCATGGAACTCGCATATTGTCTTTTGAAAAAAAAATGTAGTTTAGACATACCCTTAGGAGGTGGAACTGAGGCTCTGGGTAGATGAAGTGATTTTCCCGGTGTTGCAAAGGAAGTACGGGATAGAGCCAGTTTTTGAATGTAGGTCTCCTGAGTCCTATTCCAGTCCTTTATCCACTTCAAATTAGGATAGTCTTTGCCAGTAATCTGTGCCAGGATCCCTGCTCAGTGTCAGCTGAGGCCTAGTGGCGAGAAGACAACTGTGCCCCTTCTTCCAAGTCTTGTACCAAGCAATTGGTATGATATGTAAAGAAACTGGCCCTATATTTTTTGATGTGAACTACACAGTAGACAGGTAACATCTACAATAGCCATAATTTCAGGATTAAGCACACACTGCTGACTTTTTTCCCCTTTGATGTCAAGAGAATATGAATATAAATGAAAAGCCTCTTCAGACTGTGTGTGTGGGGGGGGGGGGGGGGGGGGGGAGCGGACTTCCCAGAATGAAACATGCAACTATGGCTTGGGCAGAAGTTTCAAATAATTGCTTATGAAGAATGTTATTTAGCTTTGTTTTTCAAAAGCAGTACTTATTTACAGTCTCCTGCATATTTAAGCATCTAGACAAGATCACGTTTGTACATGTTTGAGAATCCTGTGGTGGCAATTTTGTCCTTCCACATGGGAAGGTGTTCAGAGCCAAGATTCATTTCATAAGTGTCCCACGAGAAAAAAAAAAAAAAAAAAAAACCGACCTCATGCTGGTCCCATGGACTTTCATCAGTGCAGGCGTGGATCCTGCATTTAATGCCATCTTTCCCAACATGCTACAACTTGAAAGATACATGGGAAAGTAATAGAAGAGGAAATGCTCTTCCATTGTTAGAGCAACTCTTTCAAAAAAACATGAACTTTCACATAAAAAAGACATTGCTCTTTGCTTTAATCATAAGCCTATATGAATCCTGATAAAGCCCTATATGTTGTCAGGCCAAGAGTTTCTAAAGCACTTTCATGTCCTTTGATGGAAGATAATTTAGCACAGAAGTGCTAAATATTATTTTGCCATTCTTGCCATGATCACCAGTTGAACATGCCTAAAAAGTGCCAGGACATATCAGTAGCCAAGTGATTCCTAAAGGTACTGTGAGATGCACATTGTGATCACTACCCCTCTGTGGTTCGTAGTGCTGGATCAGGATGTTACTTTGGGAATTCAGTGGCTGTGTCTAGACTGGCCAGGTTTTCCGGAAAATCAGCCACTTTTCCTGGAAAAGTTTGCCAGCTATCTACACTGGCCGCTTGAATTTCCGCAAAAGCACTGACTTCCTACTGTAAAAAAATCAGTGCTTCTTGCGGAAATACTATGCTGCTCCCGTTCGGGCAAAAGTCCCTTTTGCGCAAAACTTTTGCGCAAAAGGGCCAGTGTAGACAGCTCAGATTTGTTTTCCACAAAAAAGCCCCGATCGCGAAAATGGCGATCGGGGCTTTTTTGCAGAAAAGCGCGTCTAGATTGGCACAGTAGATTGGCACGGATGCTTTTCCGCAAAAAGTGCTTTTGCAGAAAAGTGTCCGTGCCAATCTAGACTCTCTGTTCCGAAAATGCTTTTAACGGAAAACTTTTCTGTTAAAAGCATATCCGGAAAATCATGCAAATCTAGACGTAGCCAGTGAGTATTGAAATCAGAAGCATTTGTGAATTTTTTTTTTTAACCCCAACAAGTAAAGAGAAGACTTGGATTACAAGGATGACAAATGATTACATTTCAGGATTTTTCAGATGGATACAAGGGACGTTAAACATTTAAATCTTAACTTCTTTTCTATTCTGTCATGATTTTATAGATAATATTGCTTGATTAAACATTTAACAGAGATAAAGTGAGCTGTAGGGCATGAAGGTGGAATTAGAGGATTCTTTATTCTGCAGCAATACATTCTGCAATGTCTAAATTCTTCCCCCCTTTTACCACCATATGCATACCTATCCTCTACAAAGAACAGCAGTTTATATCTGCAGCTTACAATGATGCTGTTTTCTACCCAGCCCAAGAGTTTATGATAAAGTAGACAGCTACTTGTGGCACAGGGTGTGTAAATCTAAATGCAGTACTTTTGAGTGTCATGCTGGCCAGGAAAAAAGCAGCACAGACCTGTCTAGAAGTTCACGGAGACAACAATGCAGTTTTCCCCACCCCCTTTCAAACCAATGGTTCACTTCATTTTCACATCTTGTATTCTTCCCCCACTGATATTACACACCTGAGTAAGTGGGGGGAGAGGAGGGGTAATATACTAAAAGTGACTGTGAGCAAATGCTGAGTAGTTTGAGGTGAAAAAGTTCTCCTTCTGAAGAGTTACCATCTCAGACAAACAGATGCTTTATCACTATGCCATTTATAGTAGTGTTATGATTTTTCAAAGCTCAAACACAAACTATCACTTTATTAGGATGGCAACAGAATATTTGAAAAACCCCAATAGCCTAAACTAGGAAGGAATTAAAACAAGTTTGGAACAGTATTTACCTAAAATGACAAAAGCACTACATTCAAGAAATTGCCTTGAAGGACCAGTGGTAGATCAGAAAATCAGGTGCTATTTAGCTGTAATTTCACTTATTCATAATCCATTATATTTACAACAAATGGTTCTTTAATACTACAAAGTTAATTTCCACTTGGTGTTCCACTGGGACCAGAGATGGTAGCGCAGATCAGACTTCCCGTCTCTAAACGATGTCCTTGGGCACAGCATAAGTTAGATAACTGTTCTTAGTTTGTAAACATCTTGTGCTGGAGATGTAGGCCTCCTCCATAGCATTGTTATCTGAGAAGTGTACAGTACAGACAGAAACTGTCTCCTTTACAACAAAGCTATTCCTTCTTAATAGCTGCTACAAGACAAATGCACTAAATACCATTATATGTGCAGGATGGTTATGAAAGAAGCTATTCATTGTTGAACAGATAAGATATTACTCTACCAGCTACTAAAGCAGGATGCTCAGGGTCAGCTTGTTTTCCTTAGCATTCTTAAACACTTACTGCAAAGCTTGTATCTGCAACTTTTAAAGTCCTGGGAGCAGATTTATATTTGAAGACTGAGGAGGCCAGTTAAACAAAACATAAATCTGGCTTTTGCACTGCTATAGCCACTGCAGAGTCACGGAACCACCTCCCACGCCCCTCCATCCTCAATACCAAATGTTCCTGTGTTGTCTTATGGCATCAGAGCCAGACTAAGTCTTTACTAACCAGCCCCAAAGAAATGGAAAGTCTTATTCATAGATTTTTTTTAAGCCCAGAAGGGTCCATTAGATCATCTATTTTGCCCTCCTATATAACACAGGCCACAGAATCTCCTCCAGGCATTGACTCCATAACTTTCCTTTGACTAAAGCATATTTTCTAGGAGGCATACAGTCAATCTGAAATTTTCAAAAAGATAAAGAATCCACCTCTTCCCACCATTTTCTTTTCATGGTTAATCACCTTCACTTAAAAATTTGTGCTTTTTTTCCTCATTTGAATTTATTGGATTTTAACTGACAGCTTATCTGCTGATTATGATTTTATTTTGGATGAATACAAGATGACTGGGCTGTTCCAAATATCCATCCTATTTTAATACCTTTTAGAAAAACAATTGTTGATTAAGACTCCGGGGTTCTCAAACTTTGTGAAACCATGACCGCCGTCTAAGTTGCTGCAACCCTCCCGGGGGTCGGGACCCACAATTTGAGAAATGCGGGATTAAGTGACACAAACTGGATGATGCAGGGGGACTCAATGAAATTCAAAGGCTTTTTTCCACACACACACCCTGGGGTCACTGGATAATATCTGGCCCCAGTCTTTAGAAGCTAAAAGTTGTTAAAAAATTGATGGGATTAGTGGAGTATTTGAAATCAGTTAGAGATGTTGTACTGGATTCTAAAGGCCACTTTGCATTGTGTAAGGTGATAACCAACAATACGAAGCAGTGGAAAGCTGCAGGTGATTCCACTGCCTGCTTCAACCGACATTTGCCTGCCAAAGGATTGCATTAGAGATGAGCTCTGTACTCACTGGGCAAAAGGCTCCTTAGAGCAGTATTTCTGCAACCCAGACTGTGCTGGGATGGGCAGTCCTGGCTCAGAGAACTGCAGCTGGTTCCTTACAATCCCCCAGGCCTCTTCACTCCCTCCCTATGCAGCTTCTCTGACCACTTCCTAATTATATTGCAAAAACACCATTACCAGTGACACTGCTAGACCCCTGAAAAGTGAAATTGCAGAGGCAGAGGTCCCAATGGGCAGACTTTCTCACTCCCCAGAAGTGGAACAGGGCGCAGGTATATTGGGGGGCAGGAGGAGGGATGCTGATAGTATCTACACCCTGTCAATCCCTTCTCCCATGGTGAAATGGATGCAGTGTCACTAACTCTCCTGATTTCTAGGTGTCCAGTTAGAGCTGGAGTTGTCTCACCAGGATGCCAGCATCTCCAGCACTCCTGTGAATTTCCTCGAGTAGGAAGCTCTTTCTGATTGGCTGCCTTCCCCACTTGCCTGCCTCTTGGGGACAAGCAACCAATGGGAGCTGCTTTCGGAGGTATGCAGAGCTCTCCCCTCTTGCTGCTCAGGAACCAAGAGGAGTTTGGGGTTGGAGAAGGGAGACTTCATTCTCACAGAAGAGAAGGGGGAAGCAGAAAGAGCCCAGCAGCTCAGGGCAGCCCTGCTCTATCCTTTTTTCTGGTCAACAGTGAAGTCAGTCAGGTTTCTGCTCCTCCCTCCCTGCAATCCCCAGCCTCAGAAGGGGGAAAAGAGGAGTATCCTCTGCAGCACCCCGTACCACACCAAGGTGTGTGAGAAAAACTCCAGAAGCTACAGCAGGAGGACTGATGTGGTAATTGGGCAAAAGTGGACCAGGTGGAAGCATGGCAAGCAGGACTGACTGCAGGGCAAGGGACAAACAGATTTAGGGGTGTAAGCTACTGCTGCTGAGGTAAAAATCACCTTAGCAAATAAACATGGAAGATCCATCACATACACAGGGGCTAGGCAAGAGGAGTTCAACAGTCAGACAAAAGACCACAACACTATACAGTAGACCTGTCAGAGGCAACTGCTCAGGGGCTTGGGAGCCAGAGACCACATGACCCACCCTCCAGCCTGGGGGAGAGCTGGGACAAGCGCCCCACCACCTACGCCCCACCTCTGTTCAACCCCCTTCACTCCTCTCCCTGCCTCATCCCCCAACCAAAGTGGCCAGCAGAAGTTCACACCTCCCCCATACTCAGCAGTAGCGGGGGTAAACGGAGCAAGGTGGCCCCACTGCTTTGTTTCCCCAGCTGCTGCATTGCTACGCTCCCGCCAGGGAGTGCAGGGGTGGTCCTGCCCCCTCCCCTAGAATGGCATTTAACAGAGATAAAGTGAGCTTTAGACAGAGAAGAGTGGTGGGGCTCTAGTTTTAGTCCTGTGACTCCACTCCCTGTTTCAGCCCCATAGGGAGGATGTGCCAGGGCTCAGGGCTTGAGCTACAAGGCAAGTGCCGGTGTCAGCCCCAGCACTCCCGCCATAGCTGAAGCCCAGGCCCTAAACATCCCTTCCCCTAGCTGAAACTGGGAGCAGAGCCACAAGGCTGAAGCCCTGATCCCTGACACACAACATGAGCAGAAGGCCCAGTGCTCCCCCACCACCACCCCCACCTTCCAGGACTAAAGCACTGAGCCACAGTATTCTCGCAGGGCAGTACTCTGTCCTCCCCATGTCCAGACCCTCCCAGGGTGTACAGGACTCAAGCCCCCAACCCTGTTCTCCCCAGGCCAATGGGCCATCATTTCTTGTTCTGAGTTCTGGACAACTTCCATTCCTGAAGGGTCTAACTCTGAGATTATGTCTACACTGGCAACTGTAAAGGGGCTGGCAGTTACGGTAGTGCTCTCAGAGCACTAGAGGGAAACTGCTGTTGTGTGTCCACACTGTGCATGTCCTCATTATCAGCTCTTGCAACAGCACAGAGAGCAGTGCATTGTAGTAGATATCCCACTGTGAAACTGGCTGCAGGGTGGTTTGGGAAGGGTTTACAACAGGGGTGAGGAATCTCAGGCCTGGGGGCCGAATGCAGCCCCCCGACTTGCCCAGATCCAGCCCCCAAGTGCCCCTCAGCATTGGGGAGCCCACACTGCCCCACTGCGGGCCTGGAGCACACAAAATCTACTAGCCTGGGCCCCTGTAGGCTCTGGCATGAGAGGGGAATGTGGGGAGTGCCTTTCCACTTCTCAGTCAGGGGCCACATCAGCAAGGGTTTGTGTGACCCCTGACTGATTTTTCTGTGGATCAGCAGCCCCCCAACCCAAAAAAAGGTTCCTCACCCCTAGTTTAATGCCACATTAGGCACTCAGCATCACAGGATGCAGGTTTCCCAATCCCATTGCTCCATAATCATCCTACTACATTGACAGCTGCTTTTCAACAGGAGTCTGAAGGAAGGAGGGAGAGTGCGACAGGGTGTGGGTGTGCACACGCACGCTCTACATTTCTCATCAGAGTGCTTTATCTAGAGCACAGCAACTATGGAGCTAGTGTGCACTAAGTGTCTTGCTAGTGCGCACACCTCACAAGCTACAGAACTAGGAACTGATTTACTGCGCTATTATTTGCCAGTGTAGACTTGGCCTGAGGTTCCATGGTATATATTTTTAAAAATCATTATTTTTAGGACAATTTCATGATTTTAGAAAGCCTGACTCAGGACTTTCACAACTGTGGGTTTGGCAATAGTGGGATAGAGGATTTCAGTTTATACAGTTGTTAATTAGGTGCTTTTCACTTCACATCCCTCCCTCCAGCTATTAGAAAAGGAGATGAATTTTGAAGTATCTGGTCCTGCAACACTTCCAACCCTATTTGGATATTGTAAAATCAAGTAAGACTAGCTCACTCTAAAGGCAGCACTCCGAGAACTAGCAGTGGGTACACCGCCCTCATTAAACAGGAGTTCTCTCAATTGTCTTTTTGTGTTATGGCTCTTAGCTGTAGTACTTTCAGACTTGACTGTCAAATGCATTACACACAAGAAGCAAATTATATTAAGTTATCCCTTGAAAGGGCAATGATTAGGCAGGTATTTTAAAATGTAATATTTTATAAGATGCTTTATTTTTTTTCTCTTATCATTTCAAATAGATTAATAGTGAACGTTTGCAATGTTGAATAAAGTACTCATCCAGTGCTCTCAATGACTATAACAAGATCATAAAGCAGTTTTCCCCAAAAAAAGGAACAACCAGTCCACAAGTGACAACTCTCTCCATTATGGAGGGATGCTCCAGTTAACAGCTGTATGGACTATAGCTACATGAGAGGGTGCTCTGCTAATTAGCTGGGTGGCACCTCAATCACTCTTCGGCAGCCACCCTAACGCTCAGTTTACAGGGAAACCTGGACTTAAGCATTTGTAGTGTTTCATTGGTCCAATCCCACATCTACAGGTTAAATACCCACAAAACTTACACTCACTGGAAAGGGTTTTCAAATACAGGCAGTCCTCCGGTTACGTACAAGATAGGGACTGTAGGTTTGTTCTTAAGTTGAATCTGTATGTAAGTCGGAACCGGCGTCCAGATTCAGCCGCTGCTGAAACTGACCAGCGGCTGACTACAGGAAGCCCGAGGCAGAGTTGCTCTGCCCAGGGCTTCCTGGAATCAGCCGCTGATCAGTTACAACAGGCTGAATCTGGACGCCAGTTCCGACTTACATACAGATTCAACCTGAGAACCCCAGGCGTCCCCAAGTCAGCTACTGCTGAAACCGATCAGCGGCTGATTCCAGGAAGCCCGGGGCAGAGCAACTCTGCCTCGGGCTTCCTGTAGTCAGTGCTGGTCAGTTTCAGCAGCGGCTGACTTGGGGACGCCTGGGGCAGAGCAGCTGGGGTGCTGCTGGGTTGCTCCAGTAGCGCTGCTCCTCGGCGCTACTGGACCAACCCGGCAGCACCCCAGCTGCTCTGCCCCAGGCATCTTTGCTGGCTTTGCTCCCCGTCTCCCTGGTCTGCTGGGGGGGCTCCCCCCCAGCAGACCAGGGAGACACAGAGCAGCTTTTCTCGCCCCGGAGGACGCGGGCAGCGGGACTGCGGCGCATCTGGGCGTCCTGCCGCTCCCGTCCTCTGGGGCGAGAAAAACCCCGTTCGTAACTGCGGATCCGACATAAGTCAGATCCGCGTAACTCGGGGACTGCCTGTACAATGTGATTTAGATACCTAATTCCCTAAGGCTCCTCTGAAGATCCCCGTTTTTAATATCTGAATACAGACCAATGCTCTGGTAACACAGCTGTGAATGTTATCACACCTTCTCCTTCCAGAGAACATTTTTTATTTTTTTAACTATAGAGAAATCGCATTTTGTAGTATTTGGACTAAAACCAAACCACCTAACTAGCTACCAGATGAGGAGACATTTGGTCTACAGCTTAATCGGCCCCATGTTTCACAATTTCTCTTGGTTTAACAGCTGTTGCCCAAGTGGACCAACAAGCACTGTCATGTCAATTGGCAAGAGATTTTAAGTTACTTTTGACAGGCACACTGATCCTTATACATAACTTTCAATATTATCTTACCTAGGACAGTTGTGACTGTCTTCATAAGCTTCATTGGTGTCCTCCTACGGCTGATGGATCCACTAGTGTGTGGAGATAAGACATTAGTTTTCCTCTGGACGTACATGTAGATTCTTAGGTAAACCGCCACCATAATGATGAAAACAACTAGATTGGAGACAGTCCAGAATATCAGATAACTTCTGCTATAAATAGGTGCCAAGGAAGAACAGGTTGAGATATTGCAAAGGCAGTTCCAACCCAAAGTAGGCACAGCCCCCATAAAAATAGCAATGACCCAGATCAATAAAATTAAAAAAGTGACTCTTTTCTTTGTGAGGTTACTGTGAACTCTCATCCGTACTACTGACATGTGTCGTTCAACAGCTATCACAAATAAATTAACCAGAGAAGCTGTCAGGCTGGTGTCCAGAAGCCCCTGACGCAAAAACCATCGGTTAACAGTTAACGTTTTAGACACTGGGCCAGTGTTGAACATCAAGTATACATAGGCAATACCAGCAAAAAAGTCTGCAGCAGCTAGATTGGCCAGCAGATAATAGAAGGGAAAATGAAATCTTTTGTTTTTGACCACAGCTGCTATGACCAGTGAATTTGAAATAAAAATAAACAGGCAGAAGAATGTCCCAAAACATAAAACAATAACAAGATTTGTCCCAGACCACTCATCTGCTGTGTCAGTGTTGCTCATGTTATAAAAAAAGTCCATACGTTTATCATAGTGGCATTCGTTCATCCTGGATCAGGGTCTTACATCCTAAGGGGGAAAAAAAACCATGCATTAAATTTCATATCTTATCTTTACTTGAAAGATTATGCTATAAACACTATGGCTACATCTAGACTACATCCCTTATTTCAAGAGGGATAAGGGATCTTTCAGAAAAGGCTTTATTTTTCGAAAGATCAGTGTCTAGACTGGTGCTTTTCTCCGACAAAGCGCCGTGCCGAAAAAAACGGCAGCCATTTTTATGCTAATGAAGCGCAGGAGATTTAAATCCCCTCTTCATTAGCAATTGCGATATGTCTAATTTACATCCCTTTTTCGGAAAAGGGATGTAGTCTAAATGGAGCCTTTGGGTATAAATGCTCCTAGAGAATAACTTCACATCAGGTTGAACTAGTGTAAAAGGAAATGCTTCCTGAAAGAAAAACTGATTTACCTCTCATTAAGGCCCAATTTAAAGAAATTTAATCACATGCTCAACTTGATCTTCATGTGTCACACGGAACTTAAGTATAAGCTTAATGTTAAGCAAGTGCTAAAGTGCTTTGCTGAATCAGGGACTTGAACATTAACTAGATAACTCTTTCGTAGATGGTGAAGCTGAAACTCAGAGTTTTAAGTAATTTACTTGAAAATATGTGGTAGACACACAAATCGAATACTGGTCTTTTTACTCCCAGTCTGGTGTTAAAACCACAAGCCTATCATTTTCTTGTTTTTGAAGCATATTAATAGAATAATATGTAAACATTTACTATTTAAAGCATATATTCTCAATGCATGCACACAATTCCTATCAGTAGTAAACTAGTTTAAATGAATGGATTGAAAGGTAAAATACATTATATGACATTTAAAATACCTATGTCAAAGGGTGCAGAGGATAGAAAACAAGTAGGGGAGTGGGCATTGGTTTGTGATAATAAAAGTGAAGCGTTGGCCATGGGTTCTGGATTGATAGCTCTGTAGAATAAAGTCTCTTATTCACCCATAACGAAGGTGAGCATACGCAGCAGCAGTGGCATGAGCTTTCACAGACTGTGTCAACACCATTTTGGACAGCTCACAACTAAAGAGGAGGAGAGGGATAATTCATTCTCCAGGTTACTTCTCACTTTGACCTATCAGATATCAGCCAGGAAAATGTTATTGTGATGTGTCACTAGGAACTGTACTAAGATCAAACATTTTAATTCAGAAGATTAAACAGCAATCATATGATAATGACTCAA
Source organism: Pelodiscus sinensis (assembly GCF_049634645.1). Classification (NCBI taxonomy): domain Eukaryota; kingdom Metazoa; phylum Chordata; order Testudines; family Trionychidae; genus Pelodiscus; species Pelodiscus sinensis. The sequence continues at coordinate 29,928,184 of NC_134719.1, forward strand.
TGAGCTTGGTAGAAAAAGTAGAAATGTGCTAGTAAAATCTGAAGAGGACACAAAGTTAGACGGTATTATCAATACAGAGGAGTGAACTGCATACAAGATTTGGGCAACTTTGAAAACGAAGAGAAATGGGTTTAAATTTAATAGCCCATAGTGTAGGGTCATGTACCTTGGGTCTACCAACAAGAACATGGGAGTGCTTGAGAGAGAAGCTTAGGACAGGCCCAGGGTGGGCCACCAATTGCCACAGCGCCCCTTCGCTGGAAATGGCAAACTGGAGCCAATGGGAACTGCGAGGCTCCATGGCAGCATAGTCTTTAGATAAGCAAAGCATCACAGGCCTGCTAGCAGCTTTCCCAAAAAAGACCCACAACCCACTTTAATAAACACTGTCATAGAGCATCTTTTTTTTAAATAAAAAATATCTGCAGATGGGAGAGCAACTTAGGGCAGGAAATAGCCAACTCATCCTTTGCACTTTAATACTGAAAAACTGACATTTGTCATAGAAAGACAATGACTTAGGGCTACAATGATGAAGAGTTATCTGGAGTAACCCCTCTCCCCTGCATTTGTCCATTCAATGCAGCAGCACACACCTGGACAGTCAGCAGACTTAAGTTCAAATGCAAGAAATACCCCAAAAGCTACAATAAAGACTACCAAGTGACAAAAAGACTTCTGCAACTGGGGGGGGTCAACAGTCACTCATAAAACAGTGACATGTACAGTACTTCCCAAACTTCACAGGAAACATTTACAGGATGATCCAAGCTACTGTATGCAGAAAAATGTTAGAGGCAGGGAAATTGGAAAAATCTGGGAAAGTTATAGGGAAGCTTCCTTTTTTAGCACTGCCTTATAACGTATAATCATCAATATAGGAATTAGCTCTTTTAGCTATCAACCTATTGTACAAACAACAACAACAAGAATCAGAAGGACCTGCAGACACTTCTGGCAATTTCTGATAAACATATACAGCAGGGCTACTCAACACGTGGCCCATGGGCCGCATGCGGCCTGAGGCCCTTTTGTTTGTGGCCCACGTTGCAGTTTGGGTTTACACAGGGCTCAACACATGGCCCACCGGTGGGATCCTTTGATCATGGCCTCCACCAGGAACACACTCCACAATGGCAAGTCAATATAATGGTCTTCTGTTGATATGTATTTTAGTAGCTAAATTCCTCAACTGTCACTGCTCATTAAAAGTGCAGATCGGGTGGAAATCAGGTAAATAGTGCATTTTATTAATATCAGCAGAACAGATTTAATGGGGCCTGCATGTTGTGTAGTCTTGCCTTAATCTTTGTATTAGTATCCGTCAGTGTAAAAGAAGTTATTTCCATATATATTTGCATGTACAGTATATACAATCATGCTTAAGTTGCAGCCCTTGGCATGTGCTGTATCACTGTGGCCCCCAGGGCTTCCAAAGTTGAGAAGCCCTGATCTACAGCATTGTACCCAAATTTTTAAAAATGGTCTGTGCTTGCTAATGATAATGTGTATCAACTATTGTCCATCAATTATCAGAGAATCATGGAAATGTAGGACTGAACAGACTCTCAAGAGGTCAAGTCCAGCTCCTTGCACTAAGGGAGGACCATGTACTCTTAGACCAGTGGTCACCAACCAGCAGATTGGGATCTACTGGTAGATCTTGGAACCTTTGATAGGTGATCCTGACTGGTTTGGCCAAGAGGCTATCATAGAGCCAGCACTTCAGCTGCCCCTCCCCCCACTGCTGCACATCTCCTGCCCTTTGCCTTGGAGCTGCCCCTCCCCCTGGGAGCCTCCTGCTTGCTGGGCAGGGCAAGGCAAGGAGACGAGGGGTGCTGATGTCAGGGTGCCCCCTCTCCCACTCTGTATCCTTTCTTCACAGAGCAGAGAGGGAGTACAACAGGACCTGGGAAGGAGTTTGCTGGCTGCTTTAGGGAGTGGGCCAGGGCCAGGGCAGGGGAGAAGCCCAGTCATGGGTTGATTCTCCAGTAAAGTTTACTCTAGCCAGCTAACAAAGTACAAACATATGTTACCTAGCAGGTTTAGAATACACCAGTTGACCTAACATAGATGTGGTCTCACTTACTTGCGTGGCACTGTTACTAGTTAAGATGGGGAGATATTTAGGTGACAGGAGGCCAACAAGAGGCTGACTAGGTGAGATGTTGTGGCTATGGCTTGCCTAGTTGCAGGTAATTTTTGACAAAGCTGGTTTAGCATAACAGTGCTATGAAGTTACTGCACATTTATGCCTTTTGAGCAGTTCATGTTTTTTTTTAAAGTTGTAAAATATCTCAGGAGTATGGAACATTTTCTATCCACCGTAACACACAGAAAGTGCAAAAGTCAAGTTTATGTGCCAGAAATCTGCCTTCTTGTACTAGTTCTGAAACAGTCTCTCACACAACTTCTCAAAGTTAAAGGGTCTCCTTCCTACAGCTCTTAATTTGAGGATGTTCTCAATTTCTGGCACAAGGAAGCCTGCATTAGGGTCTATGCCACAGTCATGAGTTGAGAATTCTCATTCATTTACACCAGTGCAATCCCATTTAAATAACCAGAATAGACTGGGGTAAGGAGCAGGAAGGGGAATTGTCCAAGTATGTGTAAGAGCTCTCATAAGGCTTCAATGTGGTTAAGTGGTAGGAACACCAGAGTAGAAATTGGAAGACAGATTTCTATTCCTAATTGTGACACATTCCTAATTGTATCCTTCATCAAGTCCTTAACCACTCTCTGCCTGTTTCATCATCAATAAAGTGTGGATAACAGATATCTAACTATACAAATCACAGACATAAAAAGCACCTTGAAATCCAATAAAGAAATGTGCTTCACAAATGCAGACACTTATTATCACAGAGTAGTCTCTCTATGTTGGCCTAGTACAGTAGAATTCCGATAATCCGGAACCTATGGGACCTAGGTGGTGCCGGATTATCAAATATGCCGGACTATCAGGAGGTACTATAAACTTGTTATATATATACACACACTGTATACATTATATACTGTATATAAAATGTTCTTAACCCTTTTTATTGTACATACTGTATACAGTATACTATAACATTTTAGTTTTTTTAAGCCTTTTTTACCCTTTTTGCTCAGTTCAGCTGCTGCCGCTGTTACCTTGTGACTCATTTTTTGCCAAAGCTCACTCACTAGACTCTTGCCATTTTGATGCCGGACTATCAGGAGTGCCGGATTATTGGATGCCGGACTATTGGAGTTTTACTGTAGTAGGATAAGTCCTTTGAACTCTTATACCTCATGGTTCATCTAATGAAGCCATCAGTGGTGATTGCAAAGCGATGCTGAGCACCAACTATATTCAGCCACATATGTGGATAGGGGTAAAACTGAGAAAAATGTTAGCAGCCCCGCAGATGGAGTTCAGAACATACCTACTAAAGAGATTGCCCGGCCCTAGAGAATCATTGTCCACACTGATAGTGAGAAGTTTATGCCTTAGGGAATGCTTCCTCAATGACAGATCCAGAAAAAGGAGCTTGCTGCCTTTTTCTACTTTACGAGGTATTACGTGCTTTCAGTCTGTAAGTGCCCTTTGTTTTTCTGGTTATAAAATTGATGTCATGGCTCCTTTACTTTCCAATGTTGCAAGTACATTATAGAATGCCCTCATTCTGAGATTGGTTTGAAAAACTGAAGTTTGGAAAAAAGACAATTAGCAGAGACCATAGTATTCAAGCTATATATAAAAACAATATCCGTTTACCCAAGTGTGAGCTAATGTATTTTCTAAACTCCACCTGCACACATTTGACATTGCATAGGAAATAACCCAGAAGTATGACTGCACCAATAACGCAAGAAATGCATTCAGTTTAAAAGAACAAAGAAGGGTGTGTAATGCAGTAGAAGCCAAAAATGTTAATATGTAACTATAACAGGGAATTTAAAGAGGTAAACACTTTGGGGGGTCTGTTTTTTTTTTTAATAGTAACTTGATATTTTTCTAATAATCGATTGATAGATTACAAATACAACAGTAACAGTCTCAGAACACAAGTTTCAATTTCCAGAAATCATGACCTCTCTCTTTGAAACTAGAAAATGTGTAAGTTTGTTTCAGAAGCTATGATAACTTTTCTATGTTATTATCTCTGGGAGCTGACAAGATCTTTGGAAGGAAAAAAAAAAATCTACAGAAGCTTGGGATCTCAGAAGATTCATTTTTAGTATCTTAGTTGATGCTACTGGAATTCCCTGTGGTAGGAATTTTGTGATACTTAATCCATTTTTCATAGAACTGGAAATAAACTTTTTAAAAAGCATGAATTTAAAAACTCATCTTGAACAAATTGGAAAACAAAATGACTGTAAAAGGATAACCAAATAATATTTAAAGGTTTTACTGAATGAGAATTTAATGTCCAATTTTTATTAGCTTTATTGCTGGTTCCATTAAAATGGCTCACCTACGCAATATTAATTTGGAATTATTCCCTAATTAGAAAGCCCCAGATTTCTGTGACAGCCCTATGTATTTCTGGGTTAATGCAGTTTTTAAAGGATACTTTTTTCAGTTCAAGTTGTGATGCCATATGGATTTGTATGTATAAGCAGCATAAGTCACTTGTCCTTGAGTTACTGCGTTCGGTGCCTAGCATCTAAGGCTTTATTATTTACTAAACAACCTTGTATCTGCCCAAGATATGTGGAGTCAACAAAGAAAAGACTATTAGGCTTCTATGCCTTATTCTTTCCCAAAAGCGATTAAAGATCTAAAACTAAGTATGTAATTGTATGGGCTGTAACAACAATGCTACCAGCCATCCACAGAAATTTGTTCAGAAGACGGAGATATAAATCATTAATTCAGGTAGCAACATTATTGGGAATCAAGTGAAAAGTGCTATTCTGTGTTAATGATAATTCTGTTCCTTTATAGAAAGTTGCAGAAGGTCGAGAGCTCCAAGACGCATTTAAAATAGTGTTACCAAGGCAGAGCTTATCTGAAATTTAGCCCCTTGAGCCTATAAACTTTATTACTGTCTAGTTTAAAGTGATCTTATCACAGAGCCATTTGCAATGCCCTAATCCAGCATGGAAAGCTGTTAAAGGCACATACCCAGTAACTCACTAGTAACTACAAGTTTAGCTTTCAGGCTTTGGTAATTTAAGATCTTTTAAAATTATGGTTTAGGAAGTCTACATAGGGAGTCCAAAATAAAACTTCATTGCAAAGCTTTCATTTAAAGTGGAGCCCCGAAAGGAGTTGGCAAGCTATCCTGTAAATGTGGAAACAATCACAACATTTTAAATATTTAAAAGCCAATCAGACAGCTTTTATATTTTGTTACATTTTCAGGAATGTTTTATAAATACCTGTTCTCCAGCTTTCAAGCTGTAGAGCTCACATACCATTCTGCTTCTCCAGAACTTTCTGCCCAACTTATTGACAATCAACAATTCTTCTTTTTAAATTGTTTAGTTTTTCACAGTTTTATGCATTACAAGTGTATGAAGGATATTCAACCCAGCAAGAAACAAAGCCTCCCTTAAAAGAAAAATTTTATAGGTACAATTAAATGAATGTGATTCTTTGGACAAGGTTGCTTTTTATTGTCCCTGCGGGAGCTGACTGATCTATGGTAGGCACATACATGTAGATGACATAACATGCATGTCTCTTCAGTTCTGCCTCTTGCTCAGAGTCACATCATTTGAAACCAGAAAATACATATGGCCATTAATGTGACTTATTATGAGTATATCTGTAGCTCAGAGAGGAACATAAAACTTTTCATGACATGCCAAAAAAGATAAAATATGAAAACCATTTTCCAAAGCAGCTCCAAGTAGGTTTTGTCTCACTGTGTCTGCCTTCTACTCCATCATGTACATGCCAAGAAAACAGTCTTAATATGTGCAGCACTGACCCATTAAATTTAGAAGCTTTGGGTAGCTAATGAACAGTTGTGTTAGGGTGCGTGCACAGAAATGAGCAGACTTCATTATAGCATCAAGACGGTGGGCATGCAGAGTCTATTTTTTAAATACATGGTTTTATAGGTGCTGAAACTAGGGGGGGCTGCAGCACCTCATGGCTTGAAGTGGTTTCAAACATTTACAGTGTTTACAGTTTGGTTCAGTGGCTCAGCACCCACACTACACAAATTGTCCCTGAAAGACACCAATGAATATATGTCCCTTAATGAGGATAGCAGCTGTCTTATTGTTGCTGAATGCTAATGAAGCTATGCTGAAATTAAAATAAAAGACATAGCAGGTGACCTAGCCAACCCCCATTTGTGCACCACCTCACAGGGCTCGTTTCATTGTATTTTCTGTTGTACTTCTGAACTACATAAAGAGGACAAAAACCAAATTGTGCACCAGTTTTCTCAGTGCTACAGCACAAAAGTTACATACCTGGCTACAAATGACCATTCTCGGATTAAACAGTGTTCCAAGTGTAAGGAACAGAACCAATGTATTACAGCCCATCCAATGTTCTCTTATAAATTTACATTACAGCAAAATGGATAATAATATAGCTTACTCGTCTGACCCTCCATGTCCAAGAAAAATAAAATACGGAGAAGCAGTGTTTTCCCAAGCACACCTCTGACACATACATAGAGCAAATTAATGTTATTACCATTTTCCAGTTTGCTTTTTATTTGAGAAAAGTTGCCACATTCTTTTATAAAGCCCAAACCTAAAGCAGAAATTTATTTCAAACAACTAAAAGACTGTATTTGGAGCAAGGTAACATTTTAAATTAATATAATGTTGCAGGGACTCGACACATCACTGGAGGAAATGAGATTCTTGTACATTCAAAACTATTTACACTACACTGTAAACTAATCACTGTCACCAGTGATAAGGAATGTTTCAACAGTTATTGCATGAATGGGCACAAATAGTTTGTAAACAAAAAATTGCAATTTCACACAGCTGCTAGTGAGCATAAGTTTAAAGCCTTTAAAACAATAAATCCCATAGGTGACCTGCCCTTCCGTTCACCAGTAAGTGGTATAGATTTCACAGAACATTAGTTCACATCATCATTTTAAATTATTCATTATTCTTCACCGGTCGCCACAGGAAGCACTCATTTTGTTACTATGGCTTAATGGACTATTTCATACTCAGAGCATTAATAGATGTTATTTTTTAAAAAGGACTCTTGGAACGTGCCACCCCTGCTGCCCGTCTCAGGACAGGCTTTTCAGAAAGTCAGGTCTGAAAAAAGTGTGAAGTACTTGCTCCTCCTAGAGAGATACCGCTTATCCAGCCGGACAATGCGCAAAGAGCTGCATTACTTGGCGGCTGGTGATTACAGGTGATTGAGTTTCTGAGCACAGATGTGCACGTTAGCTGAGCGCCGGGACTGCTTGCCCTACCCAGCCAGTCTCCCATCCCGCGCCCATCACTGCGGGACCGCAACTCGACTGCAGTAACTCACAACCAGCTGCCTTTGGCAGGAGCAGAGATTTGGGAGTCAATTGGCCCCGGACTGATCAGCCGCTACCTGTGTGCGCCAGCCAAGGCGCCTGGCCAAGGGCTGGGCTTTTCCAAGCGGTGCCGGGGGGGGGGGGATCAGGACCCCGGGTCCCTTTCTATGCAAAGCCAGAGCCCGGGCTTGGGGGGAACCCTGCTCCCACTGAGGCCTGTGGGCGTGTTGCCAGTGACTGCCCTAGGGGCACGAGTCCCCCTTCCCGCGCCACACAGCGCACGGCTCCCCCGCCCGCCAGCCTGCGGGGCAGCGCCCTCCGGCCCCCCCTTCCCACCTTCCGCAGCGGGGCTCGCGGGCCTGGCCGCGCAGCCCGGGCACCCCACGCTACTCACCGCCGGCCACCTGCTGGGTTCAGTCGCCGTCCCGCGCGCCCCGCTGGTGGGAGCCCGGCATCTGCCCGCCCCGGCATCCCGCGGAGGGGGCGGGGGCAGGGGGGCGGGCGCCGCCTGCCAGCGCGGAGCCAGGCGAGTTTGGCAGCAGCGCCGGGCCGGGGGGGTGAGCTGGCTGCGCGCACCGCTCCCAGCCCGGCCCCGCCGGCGGGACTGGCTGCCTGCGGCTAAGGGTGGGGGTGTTAACCCTTGCAGCGCCGCCCACGCCTGCGCCCCGGGACCCGCGGCGGCTTGCTGGAGCCCGCCAGCTGCCGAGCACGTGGCAGCGCCGCCGCGGGGCTTTCCACAGGGCGCTGCCTTTGCCCCCGTGGCCACGAGCGGATGTCCCCGCCCCGCGGTGTTCCAAGCCTGGGCCTCCTCGGTGTCATGGGCTTGTACCAGGATCCCACCGCCACCTTCTGTGAAGCTTTTCGGTCCCTGCCCTGTGCTCCAGCACCCCCCAAGCCTCCCCTGCAAGGAGGCGGCAAAAGTAGTCGGGGACATCTGGCTTTGCCAGGGAACAGCTAGAGCCACTGAGCGGGGAAGTGGCTTCGGGAACAGGTCTTCTCTCCCACCCAAAGCCCCTATCCCTAGTGTTGCTAGATGGGCAGGGTACAGGCTACCTGGAGCCAAAGCCATCACTGTTCTGCATAGTTCACTTTCTACTAAAAACACAAGACCGCAAAAGCCTGGAGTAGAGAAGGTCTCCACCGCACAGACCTGAACCACCAAGGAATGGTGTGTAAAGAAAGAGAACTCTGTGTAAACACCTAAGGGAAATTGGTTCTGTATAAAATTCTCACCTGCCTTGTCTCTCCAGTGTGTAAAGGCAGCCTCAGACTTCCTCCTGAAATACTGAACAGCTATAACACCTTGGAGGAGAGAGAAGATACTTTCCACTCCACAACAGCAATGGCTGTAGTTGCCACAGGAGTGTTATCTGAGCGTAGGTTAGGGTTGTCAGGTGTCCGGTTTTGAACCCGACAATCCAGTATTTGAGCTTTCTGTTTGGGAAACAAACTGAGAAAATACACATGAAAAAATATAAAATGTCCGGTATTTTCAAATTAGGATGTAATGTAGACTGTGATGTAATGTCAAGTGTGTCCAGTATTTTTATTGAAGCCATTTAGCAACCCTAGGGCAGGTGCCTGCACAGTAATCTCACTATCAAGGTGTGGTGCATCCTATAAAAATGTGGGATTCCCTGCTGTAAGAGATATTTTAATTAGTGATTACAAACAAAGTACTTGACAGAGATATAAAACTGTTTAATTTGAGTGAAGAGGACAAAGAGGACATGCAAATGACCAATCCATCACGCAAACCCAGGGTTAAGGGCTCGAAGGGTAGAAGATTTTGCACAAACTTAATGCCCCCAGTTCACTTTCATCTCTAGAGAAAAATCCAGTTATGAACCAAGCTTTTCTGAGACTATTGATTATAAGGCAACAAAAATTCTGGGATGGGTCCTGCACTAGCATCTAGGAAATAAACTGTTTTTAAGGGAACCCTCTCAGATTGTCTACACTTACCAGCACTGTTGATCTACTTCAGCTATGCAAATAGCATAGCTGAAGTTGACATATTCCAGCGCAGCAGCTTCAACTTAGTGGAAAACTAGCATTGACAGGAGTGCTCAGAGATCAATTTATTACATCTAAGCAGATGCGATAAATCAGTCACTGGATCAATCACTACAGAGTTGATCTACCATGTAGCATATACAAGACCTAAGCGTCATTCTAGCCACACTCCTTTCTCTCTCCCTCAATATAATTCAAGTTGATCCTCTTGGGAATCCTTTCTGATCAGACTAGGACAGCAGGAGGCACAGCATAGGTTCATACCACGTGTTAAAAAAATAAAACAATGTATCCACGAGAAACAATGGCTGAAGTCTGCATAAGACAGACAAATTTTGTTCAGTGTGTTTGTTTTTATTCTTAGCCATTGCTCAGGACTCAGAAAAGTCAAAAAAATAAGACACAGCTCATATTTAAACAAGAACCCTAACCAAACATCAGAGCTGGAATTCACAGATTTACCTCCAGAAAACACCATTAAATCCATGGAAACAGAAGAAGTTGAATGTAAAGTAAAAGAAAACCCCATCAGCAGCTAAGTTGGAGTACCAAGGGCTGGATATGCAGCTTCCTTCCCTCTATAACACTATTACATTAAAGAAAAGCAAGATAATATTACACCCTAGACACCTGATTAGAGAGGCCATCAGATCCAAACAGTAGTAGTAATGCAATGATGCTGAATACCTGCACAAGTTTTGGCAATCTAAAAAGGAAGCATCTACCAAAAGGAACAGTCAAAGACTTCATGGTGAAAGGAGGTCTAAGATTAATATTAGCCTTCATCCTGCAAACATTTATGCATTTGAATAACTTCATTGAGCTCACTGGAACTGTTCATATATGGAGTTACTTATGTCCATGTTTACAGGATCAGGACCTTCATTTTCAGTTATTCAGCAACCATGGGAAGAGAAGGAAGTCTTGTATAACATTTTCTCTGAATTCAAGTGCTCAGTCACCATGGTGATGGACACACTACAAAAACCTGAGTTTGTTAACCATCTGGTGGAAGCTTGAGAACAGACTGTCAAAATGAAAGCTATCATGTTTGAACCATAAGCAGTCAGTTTCAAAAGTTCTACCCATCATTAGAGGAATCCAAGAGCTCAGAGTCTTCACCTTCCCTCATTATCTACCATTCCCATATCTTTCTCACTTTCCCATGCTCCTATCTTCTTCCGACTCTCTTACCCTCCTCAATCTTCCCCTCTTTCCACTATTCTCATCTTCTTTCCAATTCTCTCAATTTGCCCATTTCTCACTTCCTTTCAATTTTCCCCCTCCCCACTCCTGTCCAATTCCTACTTGTGATAAACAGACTATATCATTTCCAGAGCATACAAAGATAACTGGAAGTGAAAGCTTATTCCTAGGCTCTCAGCAAATGATTAAATTCACATAGGCCCTTCCCCCATACTGTGCATTATCCACTCAGCATGGGCACTCACTTATATACAGCTTCCGATTTAAAGTTTATATGAAAGTATAGAAGAAAGAGCGGATGTACACCAAGTTCCAAATTCCATTCCTAACATCACAAAATGAAAAAGCTGATGAGCTCCAATAGCATAGCTCAATTAATAAGAGCACAATGTCCTTTTTTCCTTAAAACAGAAATGGGCAGGTGGTGAAAGGCACAAATTGGTTTCTGCAATACATTACTGATTTGCTCTAATGTGTTATGGGTCAAACAATAATCTAGCTAATAACAAATACAATGTAAAATAAAATACCAGAGGAAAAAGCTTTATCACCACATTCTCGAAATCAAATTTTGAAAATAAACCATTAGAGTACTCTGCATTCTGTAGGTCAATCCAGTCCCATATTTCTTGACCTTTAAAAAGGTCTCTGAACATCAATCCTTTTAGAACCAGATGGAGCTGGCAATGTCCCTTTAAAAATACATGCTTACGAATTTCCTGGGAATATTTTACCATGTCCTGGGTTTAAAAACAAACAAAAGAAAACAAAACAAAAATCCACCCCACCTCATAGAAAAAAACCCACCAACCATGTGCCTATGTGCAGAAACCTAAACTGACCTCACTTTTAAATAGGCTGCGTCTAGACTGGCATGATTTTGCGGAAATACTTTTAATGGACAAGTTTTTCCATTAAAAGTATTTCTGCAAAAGAGCCTCTAGATTGGCACGGATGCTTTTGCGCAAAAGTATCAGTGACCAGTATAGATGCGCTTTTGCGCAAGAAAGCTCCGATGGCCATTTTAGCCATCGGGCTTTCTTGCGCAAAAAATTAAGGTGCCTGTCTACACTGGCCCTCTTGCACAAGTATTAAGAATACTTGCGCAAGAGGGCTTATCCCTGAGCGGGAGCATCAAAGTATTTGCCCAAGAAGCACCGAATTCTTAGAATAGAACTTCAGTGCTCTTGTGCAAATTCAAGTGGCCAGTGTAGACAGCTGGCAAGTTTTTGCACAAAAGCAGCTGCTTTTGCACAAAATCTTACCAGCCTAAATGCACCCATAGGCTCCCCACAACAACTGCTTCAACAGCCACCAAATCTGGCCCATATGCATACGGAGTCAATGTCCCAGAACATCTCTCAAGCAAAATGCCACTGAAGTCAATTGACATTTGCTTCAGTAAAGACTGCAGGATTTGGCCTATGGAAAATAGCACTGAAGGCCACATTCTGCTTTTGCACATTTGCTTGGAACAGCCATTAATGTCAATGGGCTGGAGCCTGCCCAAGAGATGTCAGAAAGGCTGAGTGCAACTTAAGGGACTGCTGATAAATTGGTGGTGCTATTGCCTATCTCCCCAGAATCCAGTGGCAGTATGTGTAAATGGCAAAGTAAACTTCTAAATAGCCACTTTATTGTAGTTATTGAATCACATTTATCTGCTATCTACTTAACTTTACCCACAACAATAGGTAATTCATTGTTCTCTAATCATTTCTCTTTGGCTTAAACAAATACTGCAAGCATAAACTGGCTTGACCAAGGAAGGCAGCCACTAAATGATATGTTTAAAACTGTGCTGTTTTCATGCTTTCAGAGAACAAGGCAAAATTTAATCCAGCCAAAAGATTGCAGATACATCTACTTTAAGTGTTTGTGTTTAAAAGAATAAGTGACTTTTTAGTGACATCAGATAGCCATTCTGAATGTGGACATAGGAACATCTTATAAATATATTTTCCCAATTTTTAAAATTGTTATTAAAGAGCTCCTATGTGAATGAATTTCCTGTGCCTCACCCCCCATGACAGTTCATCCTAGTGAAGTGTGGGGGGGAGAAGGGGGTTCCTTTGTTAGAACTTCAACCCTTTATGCTTATACTTGTAATTTCAAAAGTAAAGAATGATAAAAGTCAGTTAGAAACTTGATGGTCTCTCCCCCTGCCCAATTTCTCAAACATTTGATAAACAGTTTCACTCTGGTAACAAAGTACATTGTTTATTTCCCTAAAATATTGTATAGTTCTGTAAATGGAGGCACACTGGGGCATGAGTAGGTAAGTTTCTATTTTTCTGATTTTCTTTTCTGTTCCATTTGCTATTGTGTATGTGCAGTGGAGGCTGAAGTGATCTGAATTGTTCAGTGAAATTGATACTGAGGTGTGCACTCTGAGCCAGTTTACAGCAGCAGGTAATGATCAGAATGTATTTGATTCAAAACAGGAGGCAGCTTTGCCTGCTCAGAGGAGGCAGCAGGGTTTATGAATTGTGAAGTATGGGGCAGTGGCTGAATTGTAGGGGTTTTCAAAATTGCTGCCCAAAGTTTTGAGGCCTGAAACACATTGGATGTGGGTATTTCAAGATTAAAAAGTCATTATTTAGACCTGGCTTATAATTAACCTTCAAAACTCATTGCCACAATGCACTGTTGAGGCCATCTGGTACTGGCCCTTGTCAGAGACAAGTTACCAAACCACTGATCTGATCCCATGTGTCAGTTCATAACTTGGTCTTGGATGCATGCCATCAGGAACACTAAAGATGATTAATGTTTAACTTACCTGTAGTGGAGCAGAGAGGTTCTCCAAAGCTGTGCAGACAAGAAGGACGAAGAAGAAAGTAATTCAAGAAGACAGAATATCTGCACAACAGAGAAGAGGACTCAGAAGAAGCCCCTACATGAAGCTGAGATAATGGGACGTGCCCAGCAGCATCACCCTTGTGCCCAGAAAACAATGATATTCACAAGCAAATCAGCTACACTTATGAAAGACCAAAACCTCCACCAGTTGTAAGCTTTGAAAGCCACATCTTCACAGAGCCATGAGCATGACTCTTTCAGTCCATCGTGGACCAACTTGGCCAATTATCTGCGTACAACAAAGGGGTTTGTATACTCATGCCACAGGTATAAAAGCTCCTTCCTGATATGCAGCTGGCAGATCAAATGCATTACAATAATTCCCCAGTTACTAGCATAACATGTTGCATAGGGATACACAATCCTTTGGATACAAGATCACTGCAGAGGATCAGGAAGTTAAAGTTCCTTCCTCCACAGTCCTTCTTGGGGTCAGAGGTACCTTAGCCACTACTCCTTGATTTGAGGGATGCCACTCTTCTGACTCCCACAGCCCTGGTCTACACTAGGGAGTTATTTTGAAATAACCTCCCTTATTTCAAAATAAGTGGAGCAGCCACACTACCAAGCCCGTTATTTCAAAATAATTGGCTTATTTAAAAATCTGTACTCCTGCTTTCCTTGGGGAATAACACTCGTTTCAAAATAGTCATTTAAAAAATAGCATTAGTGTGGACGCTCAGTGGTTCTATTCAAAATAACTGCTCCGCAGTGTAATTTGAAGTAATTACTCACCAGTGCTTCCTGGGGCTCTAAGTTGAGATAGCGTATCCACAACAATGGAGACTGCCTCAGACTAATTTTGAGGCTTCCTCGTAGTGTGGAACATGCTATTTCAATTTTGTTATTTCAGGAGTTATTAAATTGATTTTAGTTATTTCAAAATAATTTCCTAGTGTAGAAATGCCCACACATTTGGTGTCTCCTTACATCTATTTAAAATACAAAGATTTGTGAAATTGAAGTCAAAAAAATGGTTTGCAATAAAGAAATCAATACTACTGTATTTAAAATTAGTTTTGTATGTCCTTCACTTTGATCCATGTGTCTGCCGACGGTCAGGGCAATGAGTGGTGTGTGTGTGTGCTATACACCCGAGACTTCAACTGCTGAGACCGGGGTCCCTTGCAGCAAGCAACCTGGAGGAGGTTGACGGGCGCCCCAATAAGTTTACAGGGAGAGCTTATTACACCTCAGATTTTAGCTGCTAGAATCCGTGATTCCTTCGCAGCGGGCAGCCTGGGGGAGGCTGAGAGGTGCCCCAACGGACCTGTCACCTGGGAGTGACACAAATCCAAACGCCCAAGCTCTCCCTATACCTGTCCCTTATGACCGGCTGAAGTTCTTTTAAATTGTGCTTGGTTCTGTTACAGCAACTGAAGGAGTTAGGTTAAAACTTAAACAGTTACAGGTTTATTAAAGAAGCTTATAAATCATATGGTTACAATGGCTATTGCTCTATTTCTTAACTGCTAGAAAATATAGATCTTAAAAGTGGTTACAAAGAAGATAAAGATAGAAAATAGAAATAATGGTACCAAGTAACAGCTTAATCTTTCTATGTGTACACTTAAGACAGAGGATCACATCCAGGTACAATTTTTACCCCCTTCTGTGCCTCTCGACTCCAGTGTGTCAGTCCAGGGCCGGTCCCTCAATTCCTAGGAAAGACGAAAATACGAGGTGGGCATCCCCATAGAATCTCGGGAGGTCAAACACCTAACCCGACCAGCAGGTAGAGGGTAGATTGACACTCAAAGTGAGTGTGCTGCTGGACCTATCTTTATACCCATGGGGTCACATATTTCTCTTTCTTATCTGTGATGCCAAATAGTGCTGGTCTGCCTTTTGTGAGACCAGTTCTTACAAGGGAGTTGTGAACTTAATTTACACTTGTAAGAGAGATAACTAAATTGGAAGTACTGGGCATTCTTTTCTCAGTGGGAAATTCCTCTCCTAGGGACTGTGTGTTCGTATCAACATGGGTGCCAGCCAGGTACTTCTCGCAGCTTATTGCCTTAATCACTCTCTCCTCATATCTAAGTTTTCAGCTTCTCAGGATCAGATGAGCCAGCATAGACTATGCTGATTTTATTGCTCCTTCTCTGTCCTGTATGCTTCAGGAACCTCAGAGGGGCAAATAAGATGGATGATATGGGGGGGGGGGGGTCTGTCTGGCTACACCATGTCACGCATAACATTCCATGACTGGGCCTTGACAGGCTGAAAGAGATATCCATAGGATGCTGACAAAGGATAACACGGGGGTAATGTCAGTCTGTTATCACTTGTCCTTTGCAGATAGATAGAATTGATCACCTTGAGTTTGTACAATATATCTACACACCTCACATCGGTTGTGATTGGAAAGTACAAGTATGTATTTGTAATACTCCACTTGCTCCATGCCGATTTCTATATTTAAAGTGCAACAATCATGTTTGTTACCACTTGAAAAAGGTATTTGTTATAAGTACCTCATCTTTTCCTCTCACAAATGAAAAACTATAAACCTTTTTTGTCACCCACGTTTTTACCATTGCTTCCCCAGAGTCTTCTTCTCATTAAAAAGAGACTTGAATAAGAAAGCCCACACCCACAACATAAAAAAATTGGGAAAAATCTTTATTTCTAACACCACACCCAGCAACAAACAGTTTTTTCTCAGTGCTACCCTCTTTCTTTCTGCCCAATTCATTTAGCCATAGCATAGTTCATCATGATTGATAAATGATCATCCTGGAAATAGTTCTGATGCCAGACATTTGCTGTTGGGAATAAAACCGGCAAGAGTAGCTTTGGCGCAGCTGCAGCATTTTAAGCGTAAACCTCCCCCCTATGTAAGGGTACTGGTGAGACTGCTGCTGGAGTATCATGTACAGTTCTGGTGTCCACATATTAAAAAGGATGTTTAGAAAATTGGAGAAGGTTCAGCACAGATCCACAAAAATATTTCAAGGGCTAAAGAAAAAAAAATCTCTCAAACTAAGCTCTTTGTCTTATTGTATCAAAAAAAATGAAATATTTAATGAGAAGTGACTTGATTACCATGTACAAGTACCTTCAGGGGAAGAAAACACCAAGCACTAAGGGGCTTTTTAGTCTATCAGTAAAGACCTAACAAAAACCAAAGGCTGAAAGCTGAAGCCAGAGGAATTCACTGGCACAAATAATTAACATTGTTCCAGTGTTTAATTATCTTCAAGCTACCAAGAGACGTAGTAGACTGTCTGTCTCTTAATGTCTTCACATCAAGACTGGATGCTTTTAGGGACAATATGCTTTAGCCAGCCAAGTTATTGGTGAAATGTTGTAGCCTGTGATATACAGGAAGACAGATTAAATGATCTGTCCCTTCTGGCCTTGAACTCTCAATCTATGAGCCTGTCCATCTCTTTTCTGTTTTTGTCTATGTAGGCCCTAACTTTGCATTACATATAGGGCCTCATTGACTTTTATGGGGCTCTGTACAGACCACAATCAGGGCTTTCATTGTGAATTTTGTGTCTAATTGTATCCCCCTAAATTCATGATTTAGGAAAAATTGCCGCCACACAATTAGTAATAAATACTACAGCAACCTGATTAAGTTAAGTCTTAAGGCTCAGATTCCGATCTCAGTACTTTTGTAAATATATTCGGGGATAAAGAATACAGGGAGAGAAAGTAGGTCAGTTAGTGAAGAGAATACAGTTCATGACTACACAGACTGATGTACCGAACAGTTTATTTTTTGTTAGTAGAGACAAGTTTTGGCAATTAAGAAGGGCAAAGACCTTGTAAAAACAACTACTGATATAAAGTTAGTTAAGGGAACCTGAAAAATACTAATATTATAAAAGTAGCATGTCAAGATTTCATGTAGCGTAGGCTCCACTAACAAAGCCACCAAGTACTGTTATTAATGTGAGTTATTTCTGAAGTGTTTTAGAGGACTTGAGCATACAGATGCTCAAGAAGAGTTATCCTGCAATTCCCTTGTGATACATTTCACTTTGATATTGGGACCTATGAAGGAAGACTGAAAGAATTGGGCTTGTTTAGTTTAGAAAAGAGACAATTGAGAAGGGACACGATAGCGGTTTTCAGGTATCTAAAAGGGTATCACAAGGAGGAGGGAGAAAAATTGTTCTTTCTGGTCTCCAAGGATAGAACAAGCAGCAATGGGCTTGAACTCCAGCAAGGGAGGTTTAGGTTGGACATTAGGAAAAAGTTCCTAACTGTCAGGGTGGTTAAACCTGGAATAAATTTCCTATGGAGGTCGTAGAATCTCCATCTCTGGAGATATTTAAGAGTAGGTTAGATAAATGTCTATCAGGGATGGTCTAGACAGTACTGGGTCCTGCCATGAGGGCAGGGGACTGGACTCCATGACTTTGAGGTCCCTTCCAGTCCTAGTATTCTAGGGTTCCATGAAATTCCATCTATAAACTGTAAAAAGAATAAGGGAGCATAAGCAACAATCATTCCCCCAGGGCATGTCTACATTTCCCCCCAAAAAACCTTCAATTATGTCCACACACCAATCATGTTCTTACAAAAGAAAAAAATCGAAAGAACATAGGGGTTTTTCCGACATTGGTAAACCTCTTTCTATGAGAAAGAAGCCTTTTTCTGAAAAACCTTTTTTGGAAAAAGGCGTGTGTGGATGGCAGTGCTTTATTTATTTTTTTATTTTTTTAAAACAAAAAAGAAGTGCCAGTACTCATTTCTTGAGGAAAGTAAATTTGAAAAATGTCTCTCCTGCCCTTTTCCCTATATCATGTCAACATACGCATGTGCATAAGTGAAAAGCAAATTTTTCATCTTGCTGTTCCTGCAGAAGGAGTCAGTCAGGCTGGGGGTTGTGTCGGGGGAAAGCGGCATGGCATGAATGCTCCTAAAAAAAAAGGTGCCGGTACGCCGTACTGTCACCAAAAAAAAAAAAAAAAAAAAAAAAAGCGCACTGGTGGACGGGGAAGAGGGAGCTCTTTCGCAAGAAGAGGAAAGAGGAAAAATCAGGTGACCATTCTGCCCATAGTAAATCACAGCTTACATGCGAGATTAGCGTCAGACTGAATGGATGCTCTTTCGAAAAAGCAAATCGCTTTTTTGATTCGCTTTGACAGTGTGGACGCTCTCTTTCGGAATAAGGTTTTTTTTTGGAAGATCTCTTCCAAAAATGCTTCTTCCGAAAGAAGCCTGCAGTCTAGACATAGCCCCAGAGAGCAACAGGCAGAAAACTGGCCTTTTAATATTTGATAAAAGATGCCACCCTTTTTAAGAATACTAGGGGGCTGCACCCCCTGGTTGCTATGTTCTCCAATCCCGCCCCCCACTTCTCATAGGGGGTAGGCAACCCCAGCTCCCCCAGCCACCAGGGAGGGCAAGACTGCAGCTGCACCAGCCAGAGCTCCTTCTCATCTCTCCCCAGCCCTGCCCCCCCAGGCCCTTTCTCTCCGTCTCTCACCTCTGCAACTGCGGCCTAACCCTAATACCCCCTCTCCAGGCCAGTGTGCTAGGCCCGGCTCTGCCTCTGGTGGCCGGGGAAGGCCAGAGAGGGCTTGGCTCCAGGGATAGGATCTGGGGCAGAAGACGCGGCACTGGGGGCAGGGCTTTACTCGCCCATCCCTATCCCTGCTCCCCCAGCCTGTGAACACTGATGTTGTCCCACAAGAAAAACAATTTTATATAGAGAGATAATCTCGAAAAACACATATCCCTGATTGCTTGTTCTATCAGCAGTTTGGGGATTGATTTGCACTGTGGTAGCAAGTAGGAACCCCAAGGATGGACCAGAGCCCACTTGTGCTACGTACGGCACTAAAAGAGACTGTCCCTACTCCTGAGAGTTTGCAATCCAAGCAAGTTCCCACAACTTCACCCTATCTGTGTTATGCCATTGCTTTTGTCTCTTTCCAGAATCAAGAAAGTAAGGGCTCTAAAACTGAAGTTTAAAAAGCAGAATCTGGGGGGGAGAGGGGGGGGGAAGAAATCTGGGAATTTGCTAATGGAAGACATAAGCTGAATGGGAAGTTTACACAAAAGCTGCTGGTTCTATACTCCACCCTGTTGAAGCTGAAACAAAAGAGCTGAACATTCACTTGCATCATGAAGGCATCATCATTCCCACAAAGGCAAGGGAAGTAGAGATTCATGAAAATGATGGTTTAAAACCCATGTTGCCCAAAGTGCAATAATTCATGACCAGTCGTCATCACTGAGACATGGATATAGGTTAATTCTAAATAAAAGGGTTCCATTTACACCAGAAACCTCAGCATAAACATGAGTTAATACAGCAAACACTTAATCTGGGCACATGGATATCTTGTCCATCAGGTCAATGGAACACTTCACTGTAGATAGTGTAATACCTGAGCATGATGCAGTGAGCTAAAACGTTTATTCTACAAATATTAGCAAGAGAGATCTCTAATCGCAATGATTTCTAGATGCTAGCTTTCAGTTGTACCACCGCTTTTTCTTGCTCTTGAGTGTCTGTCAAACCCTGTGTGCTTTTTAAACTTTCTTTCCCCCAGAGTAACACCCTAAGTAGCTTTGGGATAATGTTACCTAGCTAGGTAATGGATGAGAGTAACTTTCTTGCTGTTTCAGGATCAGCATTTTACTTATGCATTATGAGGACCTCATCCATTATATTTCATTTCAAGTGCACTTAAAGAAACAGTAATGCTAAACCATATCAAATGCAGCCTCCTACTAAACCAGTCATTTAGATAGTCTTAGCTACGCACTGCCCTGCATTCTGCCTTCCTCCCACCCCTGAAATGATTAAACGCTGATACCACGACCCTGTTGCTTCATCTACAGAAATCTAGAGAGAACCCCATCACTTCATCCTGCTTCACAACAGTCATTGTACTTACTTGCCAGCCAAGGCCATTGGAAACAGCAGAAGTCTGTTAATACTTCTTTAATATTTATCCCACAATTGCTGGAAAATCACATCTTGTCCATAAAGGACAATTTTTCAGTATCATCTAATGATTTGAATTTGAACTGACAATTATTCTGCTATAACCCTCTGTTGACATCCTTAGGCCAAGTTTACACTGGAAGCCCTTTGCTGGCATAGTACATCAATATCCATTATATTCTTATCTAGGCAAAGCCTTCCAATGATGGGGCTGGCCTTATGAGGGTTGCTGCCTGTAAATAAAGGTGGTGGTATTACTAACACACACACTTACCTATCTTGTTAAAGATTCAAGTAATGGTCTCATGGTTTTCAGTTCTTTACAATATATAAAGAAGGCTCATAATGAAATAAAATTATGATCCTGTGTGGCTTTCTTACCTTCACAAACTAAGGAATGGTCTGGTCTTTGCTGGCAGTCTACTGGAAAGTAAAAAGGATGTTTATTGATAGTTCTGAATAAAGTCATTAAAGGGCAGCAAGTGTTACACTTCCTATATTCTAAGTGCTAATCATTGACGATAAATAGGTGTTAAAAATGAAGTTTTCCACAGTATGACTAATAATCCCTTCCCCTAC
The DNA here is from genome assembly GCF_049634645.1 of Pelodiscus sinensis. Lineage (NCBI taxonomy): Eukaryota > Metazoa > Chordata > Testudines > Trionychidae > Pelodiscus > Pelodiscus sinensis. The sequence continues at coordinate 29,949,199 of NC_134719.1, forward strand.
CCAACACTTCAGTTTTCACCCTCGTGACTCGTATACAAGTTGGAACTCTGTGGTCCAGCACCCTCAGGATCTCATTGTTCTTGAACAAAGGAATTTGCCAGATTAGGGGAGGTCACCTGGCACTGGCCCCCAACATGTCTCCCTTTCCCTCCCCTCTGCCAGCCCTAGCCACCTCCTCCTCACCCCATCGGACTGACAGGCTATTGCTGGTGCCTCAGCAGCCTGGACTGTTGCATCCCCAGCCTTGCTCCCAGGGCTGTCATGACCGCACATCCCTGGCCCTGGACCTGCTACTAGGGCTGCCATAGCTGCCGCATCCCCAGTCCCGCTACCAGGGCTGCAGCATCCCTGGGCCTGCTACTGGGGCTGCTGTGACCCCCGCTGTGCTGAGGCTGATAGCCCTCTTACCACTGGGGCTCCCAGCCAGGACTTCCTGGTCCAGGAACATCCATGGTCCGACAGGAGTCCCAGTTTTTGGAAGTCCAACCTGCACTGTCATTTTTGCACTACTGCTTCAGCAGATATCATCTTTGCATTGAGGGGTAGCTGAAGACTGCTCTAGCTATCAGAGTCTGCCAAAAAAAGATCTGAATTTCTAATATAAAAAGCAAGCAGAAAAAAGGGGATTTTTCGTCTTTAGAAACTTGGTCTTTTGCTACTTCTTGATGCCTTATGATGTATAGCAGTCAGGCACAAGCCAAGATTTTTGTTCCTTTTTAGGACACTTTAAAAGTAAAAGCATGAAATGTCCAAGGCCAGCCTAGGTATGTCCCCAGCCTAGGTGTCATAGCAGAGCCAGTTCCCCACTTCTTATATTTATGTTTTCAGGAGGTGCACAGATGGCAGCCAAACATCCGGGATCAGGAGCATAGTGGAAAAAGGCCTCAAGTCAGGAGCAGAAGAGGCTGCTGTGACAAACAGAGTTGAGAAGCACAAGCAGGCAAATAGCAGGAGTGATAAGAGGGGGCATGAAGGCCAAAATATCATGTACCAGGATAATTTCACTCACTTTGTATAGCAACAACTGTCAATAGCACAAACAAATGGATCGTGGGCTTTTTTTTTGTTTTTTTTTTACTGTGTCTTTAAACTAGGGATGTGAAGGACTAGTTGGCTATCCAATAAGCAAATGCTTATCAGATAATTGAAAGGCTAGTCACTCTCTGCTACCCTCCCCCTTGCTGCCTCCATCAGGTAGAGGCAGTGGGGGGGGGGGGGGAGAGAAGGGGAGTAGAGTGGGTACTTCAAAGCAGCAACACCACTTGAAGCCTGGAGCCAGACTCCAGGCTCCACGCAGTGCTGCTGCTTTGAAACGCCCAGCATCAGGCTCCTCACAGTGTTTCAAAGTGGCACCATCACACAGAGCCCAGGGTGAGCAGGGAAGTCCCCAGATGACCTCAAGCTCCACGTGGTGCTTTTGCCTTTGAAGTATAAGGCAGAAGCACCTATCGACTAGTCGATGCAAAATGCATTGACTATTCGATTAGTCAGTCAATACTCAACATCCTTACTTTAAACCCCAAAATGTATAATTTGACCTTGCTCTAACAACTTAATAGCAATGTAAGTATTAAAAAAAACCCCAAACTCCTACCAAAACAAAAACACCCCACCATACATGCTGCTCCCCATTGGGAAAGGATGAGAAAGCCACCATGTGGCAGATGCTAGTCATGTTATTTAGTGCACTAGTGCAAGGCCATCATGGTGATGAACCAGGTAAAAAAGCCCATAGGAAGTAGACCAGCAAAGCATTCAGCATTTTGGTTACACTCATTTTCACACCCACCTTGCCCCTCTCTCTTTCTCTCCCGCCTTCCTCCCCACAGCTAAGAGCCCTGGGATGCTCAGCTCAGCATCCATAGCACTTATGGACAAGGTAGCTTAGTGGAACATCCATCTGTGAATGCTATAGAAACAGGGTTAGTTCCCACAGCCTGAGAAGTGTGTGTAGGAGTGTGAGAAAAGCGGCAGCCTGCAGCTCGGGAGGAACACAAGACAGCTTTATGTAGCACATTCTATATTCTCCATTTCCCTAAGGTGCTTTGCAGAGTGAGGAGTGAAGTTAAGAAATCAAGCCATTTTTCTCACTCCAATAGCAGGTTTGCCATAGGAGCACCTGACAGTTAGGACCTGGGTTCAGCTTATAACAGCTCTTAATCATTTTCCACCAGAATTAGACTGTAAACTATTTCCAGGAGGGACAATAGCTTAAATGCAGTTTGCAGGAGCAAATCCAGTGCAACTCCATTGACATCAAGGGAGTTTAATCCAGTTATACTACATAACTGAGCACAGAATTCACGCAGTACCACCTCATGTGGTAGATTTGTGAAGTATTGTGCAAGTCACCAGTATTCAAGAAATAAAAAAAACAGGTTTGGTTTGATTTTTTGGCAACACGTCCTGCTGCAACACCATCTTTGTACAATGGAATACATATTTTCAGGGATTTTTTTTAATTCCAAGCCTTTGCTCCAGTTCATTGGCTTGGGCTGACAGACAACCCTTTAATCAAGGTGCTACTGTTGGAAAATGTACCTAAGTTGCCCTGCCCCAGAATTAATGTATTCATTACTTACTCTCAGCAGAGTTTGACCCTTGGTCTGACACCTATATGTAACTAGATCATAGCCAAAGTTTCCACTTAACTTGCTAGGCCATATTTAATGGCTCTCACCAAGACATGAGTTATAGTCAAACAAAATATGGATAAGAATTGTGTTTGAGAACTTTAATACTGACCAAAAGCTCCACACACTGAATGTTGATTTTAGCACTTCTTGGGGAAGGAGTACTTCTTCAGCTATAGCAGGAGCTCCCCGCTAACAACAGAGCAGCGAGTCTCTCTCAGCTAGACACGTCTTTTCTAACTGGTGACTAACCACTTTTTGCCATTAGGCAGTGTATGCCTGCACAAAGTCAGTCAAGATACAGTAATCCATCTTATCAGGGGACAGCTGTTGTAGCCAAGATCTTAAGAAGCAAATAGTGATTCTGAATACCTCAATTTTGGGGCACCAGACTTGAAAATACCTTAAGAAGCATGATCTGCAGAAAGTGATGAGCAGCCTTCCTTTGGGGGGGGGGGGGGGGGACATCAGGCTTAAGAGGTCTAAGCCTGAACACTTGTATAAACACAAAATCACCAATCACTTGAACATCTTGGCCTGTATGAACTAGGGGTGTAAGAGTTTAACTGGTTAACCAACCAACCAATTAGCATTAGCTTAAGGGGAAACCTTATCCATTAAACTCCCAGACACCACCAGCACCTCGTGGGGCCAACATCCTACAGAGTGTTTAACCGTGTAATCGATTGAAATTCAATCAGTTACACAGTTAGTGGGTTTTTTTAATTTTTACATCTCTAGTATGAGCTAACTTTTCTTGGAAGCTGCTCTCAACATGTGTTTGGAAAAGAATACCCGTAGGTCAGTGCTTCAGTAGAGTACCTTTAAAAAGGGATTAATTCATTATGGAACCACTATATCAAACCTGAAAGATAAACTAGGCAGAAATTAAGTGGGTTTTCCTTAAAAAGTTCTCTCGTGTGTGATACCTGTGATGGAAGCTTCCATTCACAGAACGTATATGATTTATTTACCAATAAGCAATGTAATGAAATGCCCAACTGAATACACTATATGCCTATCATACACTGATGATCTGAAGTATAATGAAGTAAACCCATTACCAGAAGACAAAGGAAATGACAACTACAAATTGCTTTTGTTTTCTATAAGATCAGTTAAGTAACTGTAGTGATATGAATGGTTTAACAGTTTTAAAATCAATATAACCCACAACATGAAGACATTGATTATTTTGCATTTTTGTGCAGCTCTGCATAATACATACATTTATTTCAAGCAACTTATGAATCATATTTTGTGCCAAACAGGAATTACAATCTCATTTCAATACACCGCTTTAAATACATGACCTGAAACACTCCTTTCCAAGAACTGCAATATTCAACATTCTACTTAAAAACAAGCGTGCTTAATTCTTTTTAAATATGTTCCTTCATATAAATATTTAAGAACCAGATGGTCAGTTTCATGCTGGATCTAAACAAGGTGCTGAGCAACCACAGCTCCCACAGATAGTGTTCCTCAGGTTCAGGCCAGAGAAGGTAGAATGCAGAGTGAGAACAGTCATCAATTCTTCATTATTCTAGTCCAAATAGAGGTAGCTTTTGACCTTCCATCATGGTCAGCCTGCTGACACCAGCCATTAGCAGCTTCTCTCTCAGCTCCCTTCCCCCTATGCAACTACCTAATTAAATTGGGTCAAAATGTTTATAAGGAATTGCCTCCAAATGAAAAGTCCTCTTGAAATTTTTTTTGGGGGGGGAGGGATGGGGAGAGGAGAGGGAGGTTGTTTTTTCACAGCAGTTTGTATCTTCTGAACATTCTTGAGCAGTGAATTCTGGCAGCAGATTGTCAATTAATAAGTATCAAGTTGTCATCACTGACTCGTCTGTAAAAAGGAGGCAGGGAGAAAAGTTTTTATTCTTAAAATCTGTACTTAACGACAACATAAAATCATTGATTTATTTAACCACGCTGAATTTGCCATATATCTTTTAGATCGTTTAGTAGGATCTACCTATACTCCCTGCTTTTATTACACTCAGAAAAAGGAAACATTTTATTTATGGATTGACCTTTTGAAAGAAAACCTACTATGTTAAGTAATCATAAAATCAAATAGGTTCCTATAATTTCCCATGCTCACCAGTCATCTCTGATCAGACCAAAGTCAAAGCAACTTATTTTTTCATCTAACTGCCAGATGAATGTTCAGGAATACAGAAAGAGCTAAGAATGACTAAGCTGTACAACAGATGCACCAGTCAGAACTTGTTGTACCATTTAGGGTTCCCCTGGCTGACATGCTCAGCTAAAGACATGCGGAGGCATGTCGTTGAAAATATGCCATTCACTGGGCAGCAGCACAGCAAGCCTGCCCATCCTGGTAAATGCAGCAACACGCCTTGCTCCCTAACTCTGGGGCAGGCGATAATCGTCTCCCTTGTTCCCGGTTGGGTTTCGTAATTTCCTACCTCAGTGCCCAGCTCCAACTAGTTTCTGATAGCCAATAGAAAACAAGTGCATTGGAAATGCTTAGAAGCCAAAGAATCTAAGTCCACAAGCCCAAAAGAAGCCCCAAATTCCAGCCCAGCTGCAGATCCCCTGCTGTGAAGCTGAACTTGTTTCCTTATCTCAGTGAAAAAGAAAAGAAACTCTCAGTCAGAAAGACGAGGTTTGAAGCTGCACTTAATTTCACCACACCTCCTACCTTTGAAGTGTCCACAGCAACTACCTGGAGATTTAGTCCTTTTATTTCTCCTCCATCCCCTCCCCCACAGGCAACAGTTTCTCTCAACTAAAAAGACACTTCAGTCTCAGCCAGGGTCACATCAAAAGCAGGGAGCTGTGATTCATAAAAACTTTACTGTACAAGATCCATTTGTACAGATAATTTAGAACACAGGATTTGCCACACTAGTTCAAGTCAGCTGACTATCTAGTTCTGCTACACTCCTCATATGACATCACTCCCCATCTGCTTCCAACCCTGTGGGGCATAAATCTCAATCCAATTACCACCAGGGCTTTGATACAGCTGCCAATACCAGCAGGCAGCAATCCACAGCCATCTACCTATCATGTCAGTAGGGATTAATAGGTGGAAGAGAGTGCTGTACCACAGGATGAATAAAGAGAAAGACATGACAGCCTGCTGCTGATCCCTGAAACTCAAGGGCTACGTCTACACTGGCCCCTTTTCCGGAAGGGGCATGTTAATTTCACCTATCGTAGTAGGGAAATCCGCGGGGGATTTAAATATTCCCCCGCGGCATTTAAATAAAAATGTCCGCCGCTTTTTTCCGGCTTTTAAAAAAGCCGGAAAAGAGCGTCTACACTGGCCCCGATCCTCCGGAAAAAGCACCCTTTTCCGGAGGCTCCTACTTCAAAGTAGGAATAAGAGCCTCCGGAAAAGGGCGCTTTTTCCGGAGGATCGGGGCCAGTGTAGACGCTCTTTTCCGGCTTTTTTAAAAGCCGGAAAAAAGCGGCAGACATTTTTATTTAAATGCCGCGGGGGAATATTTAAATCCCCCGCGGATTTCCCTACTACGATAGGTGAAATTAACATGCCCCTTCCGGAAAAGGGGCCAGTGTAGACGAGCCCCAGAGGTATCTGAAACAGATTAAATGACTTCCTGTCCCATCCCCATGGTCCCATCATAGGCCCTGTTCATAAATGGACCCATCCCTATGGTTCCAATATAGGTCCTGTTCAGATAGCTTAGAGGAGGTGAACAAGGTTCTTAGGGAAATGCTCACATTAGAGGGGAGATTGATGGGAATAGTTTGCCAGACAAATACCCGGGTTTAGGATGAGGAACGGGTCACTTAAAGTGAAAGAACAAGTTCTCTCTTGCTCCTTTCTACTGCCAACTGGTCTCTTACCTGAAAATCAAGATGATCTTGGAGCCTCATTTTGCCCTTAACATGATTTCCGGTGCTCAGAGCTTCTCTGACCTGATCAGCTCAACTCACTCTCAGAAATATTAATGATGCTTCAGAGCTCTCTTATATAGTATTTTTCTTTCATATGTTAGATATCAAAGGGCTTTACAAAATTAAACTCCTAATGATCTGTCCCTGTCCTTTCCCCTTAAATTAGTTATTTGCTAATGCTAAAAACAAGAGTCTGAACATGCTATACAGTAATTACTCATTTAACACGTGCCCACTTAACACATTTTTGCAATAGCACGATTTTTTTTTAGGGAACGTTTTTCAACCACCACAACTGTCCCCGAAATAATATGAAAATAATCAAGCGGCAGACTACTTGGCGTGGCAGTACAAGTTGGTGAAAACAGTGGTAATACGCACAAGCGGATGAATACACGTGGTCACAGCGCACCTCCGCTCACTCACGTGTTTATCTTTGTGTTTTAACAAACCGTGGCGACTTGTGTTGCTAGATATCTAAAGCTGTCATTGACAACCCAGCACCAACAAAAAATGGTCTTTGCCCCCACCACCTGAAACACAACCCCCATCTTTTCCATTATTTTTAATGGGAAAATTGACCCTGCATAGCATATTTTCACTTAGCACAAACATTTTCAGAAACGCATCTATAGTGTTAAATGAGGAATTACTGTAGTTAGATTTTTGGGTGTGCCTACCATAGTGAAACCCATACTTTCCAGACAGACAGCTAACCTCATGGGCACTTATGAGAATTACATAGCTCTTGGAATCACACTGCCATACTGACCTTCTACAACAGCAGATGAAAGGCATGGAAGCCTGTGGTTCTTTGCTATAGTCTGTGCTACTGCATTCTTTAAGGAATTCATGAAGATCTGTTACTGGGAAGCCATTTTGCTGGTATTTCTGAAAAACAGGACACTTCATTTACAGTGCTTGAGAAACCATTCCTCGTGTCTTTGCTCTCTATCTGCCTCCATTCCACACTGCTATCCCACACTCTTATCAGCTCTCACATCTAGATTAATCAAACTGACACTTCTGTAGCAAACAAAGCATGGCTAGGAGAGTGTGGTTGTGGGAACAGAGGAGCTAAATATGTACATACTGAAAAAGGAAGAGACACTGTTCAAGTTATTCTTTTTCGCACCTTACTTGCTAAACCAACTAAGTTCCTTCCTGCATGGCTTTATTTAACAGTTTGTATGTTGATGTTTTTTCTCCCCCAGTCACAAACAAGTTTAGCAGTTTATAGATGAAGTTCTCCATTAAATTAAAAATCCCAAGCTCCAAAGACCAATAGTTTTGAAGCAGAGATACAGAGCAGTCACTTAGAAATTGTCAAATTTTCATTTAGCGGAAGTGCTATATAAATAAATAAAGCCCTCTGCAGATATAAAGCGGATATCCTCAAATTTGCAGGATTCTAGATATAAAAGTTTGTGTCTGCATCTAGATCTGCAGAAAATGAGCTGTCGATATCCACATCTGTAGATTTGCAGGGTTCTCTATATAAAACAGTCAGTCAACTTTCTCTTCTCTAGGAATTTTGCAAAAGTTTTGTGGCCTGTGTTATAGAGGAGATCAGAATAGATTATCACAATGGTCTCTTCTGGTCTTGGAATCTTTGAATATGGAGCTGCTTTTCCTTTAAACCACTGGATACACAGGAGATCATTAGGGCAGGGGAGAAAGAAAAAACAAGTGACCCCATCTCACTTTACATAATCAACAAAATTACTGCAATTCTCTACAAAATCTTCACAAAAACAGAATCCTTGATTAGCTGGGATGCTTGTGGTCCACATATTGCCACTAACAATTTATGACTATGCTACACATGTCCTTTTGTTTTAGTGTCATGTAAACACAATAGCAAATGGCCAGTTGCTGGACATAGCTTTCTTACTATGCACTTTAACCACATGGACTTAAGTATGTAGGAATACATGTAACTAGCACCGTAAAGAAGATACTGATAGAGGGCAAGAATGCAGAGATTTGGAGAAAGATATTTTTAATTCCACCCCATCTTTTACCAGAACTGGATAGAATGATTCTAGCTAGTAGTTCATTAGTACAGACTTCATGGATCTCTTTCATACTAGGTTCCTGTACTAATAACTGAGCTAGTAATTTCTGCGAAGCATAGGGAGCAGAGATACTTGAATCTGTACTGCTAAGCAATTTCAACTAAATGAGTTACCCCCTTGTCTCTTTCTCCCCCAACCAGCGTTAACAGTCATCTTTCAAAAATCACTCTCCTGGCCTCAGCAAGACTTTTTGATGCTACAAGAACACTCTTGCATGCTAAGAAAGAATTCTCTAGCAGTAAGAGACTGGCATTCAACTATTTTAAGCTTATTACCTTCCTTCCCACTCAAGTCACTCTTCTAATGCAGGTGTACAACAGTCAGAAGAATAGCATGGAAAAAATATGGAGGGAAGAGGTGTGACACCTTTCAAAACCAATGCAGGATTGGAAATCACTTCAGGGTGTTTCTCTCTTCCATTTTCCCCAGACCTTAAGCTAAAAGGTTTGAATAGCTTTATCATACATCATAAGCAGTCAAAATCTCAAGAGAGCTTCCATTTGTCCAGCTTTGGGGTTTAACTAACATAAAAGAATGCTAAATAACTGATTAGAAGAAAAATACTACAGACAAAATGCATTTACCTTTATGGTGTCATAAGAGTCTGTAATGAGTGCAATAAAAAGGCTGAGGATCATGTATATAAATAGGCTAATGAAGGAATATAGATACAGTCGACTGAACAGCCACACCAAGATGCTCTTCTGTTGGATTTGAGCAAATGTCGCAAACATGTCATCACCATTTACCAAAGAAAACAGACATTCAGCAACTGTGTTCAGATCTTCAAACTAGACAATATTGAAACAAACTGACATTAGAACCGAAATCATATACAGTCAGGTTAAAGGAAATTAAAAAAAAAAACATTTTCATTAACCATTTTCTCACAAATGTTTTATCCACAGCCACTACTCCTTTCTTACCCCCTTGCCTCCAAAACACACACACAAACCAAGATGTCTCTCTCTAACTCTTTTGAGTATTTTATACATTTAAGACTAGCATGATCATTTGGCTTGGAACACAAAGCTTGTTCTTTTTCCTCACTGTTTTGCATTGACACCTTTCCTACCATTGATGCCAAGGAGTGAAAACATTAACAAACTACTACTACTACTACTGTTTAACCCTTTCATTAGAGGGTCTCAAATTGCATTATGCATACAGGAAAATATCCCCCATATAAAGAAAATTAAATTAAGGCAGAGCGATATTATGTGAAAGAGCTGAAAACAGATTTCAGATATTCTGATCTCTAGTCTCTTTTTACTCTTTTGATAAAATATTATAAAATCCCTTTCCAGCAGTACACTGGTAAAGAGCATCTTAATTTTTTTCTGCACTTGGAAGAAATAGAGCACAAGTGGATCCACTACAGTTCCTCTATCCTTTCTGTGGCAAAATTATAAACTATGTTTCTAATTAACAAAATGCTGATATTTGAAGGCATCTTTTCCAGCTATATTTTCCCATTCCATTATTTGGAAAAGGGATTGGGGGGGGGGGGGGGAGTGTTATTTTGCAAACTGTCAGGTACATTTGAACCCAAGTTGAAAAGTCAGTGATAAAAAGTCTCCTAAATCCCAATCTAGAAGCAAGAGAAATAGTGGTGGAAAATTTAAAAGATTTTATTCAGTGGGTTGGATGCAAACAGCCCTCCACAGCAATAGCTACAGACCAAAGACCAGTGTGAGCAGGATCAAGCTCTGCTGGGCAATTTCCTATTTTACCTTTTTATTTTGCCTTAACCAACTCTACCTACTCTCAAAACAAAATTTTACATTTTCTGAGTCCAAAAAGGAATGCTGGATGGTCCAGAAGCCCAAAATAAATAGCACTTATGTCAGGCAGTCAGAACAGCTGGCAGATGCCATGTGAAACATCCTCAAAGACAACCAAATGATACATATGGGCAATTCCCACTTAAATGACCCATGAGGAATATTTGAAAGAACCAGGCATGTTTAGCATAAAGAAGGCTGAAGGCAACGTAACTGTCTTCAAATATGTAAAACATTGGTATACAATAAGCAATTGTTCTCCAGGTCCAACGCAGGTAGGACAGGAAATAATCTGGTTAGTTTGCCGCAAGAGATATTTAGGTTGAATTGTAGGAAAATTCTAACTATGAAGGATAGTTGAGCACTTGAACCAGTTATCTAAGGAAGTTGTGAAATCCCTGTCACTGGAGGTTTTTAAGAAGAGGTTAGACAAACATGTGCCAGGAGATGTCAATATATATCTGGTCCTGCCTCAGCACAGTGCTGACAGGGGAAGTTCCTATTGAGGTCCCTTCCAGTCCTATATTTCTAGGATTATATATGCTGTGAAGTGTGGGTAAGAAGAAGACAGACAAATCTGCTCTAAGGACTATCAGGAAAGAGTGATTTTAGAAGACAGTGAGCGGTTCAATGTGCTGCCATTTAGAGAGCCACATTCAGCTCTCATGCTTCTGGTCTGACGAGGCAGCTCAAAAGAGCCAACCAGTGGAAGAAACAAGCAAGGCTTCACCCTTCTCGCTGTTACTCCTTGGAGCTATCACAAAATGGGAAAAGCAGAATCCATCTCTTCTCTGCTGAAGAGAGATTGTTTACTACATGAGGCCTGAGAGAGGGTTTGTGGAAATATTAGGGTAACTTTGGGATTTTTAAATTTTAATAAAAAAGTTAAGAGGAAATCTGAGAGGTACTTTTCCCCACTCAATTCTAAATGGCAATGGCTGTAGCTGGTACAGTAGATGATAGCCGATTCAAGATGACTTGTGGGAGGACCACCCTGTTTCTTAATTCTTTACTATTTATCATCCCCTTACTTTGAACAATCTTCTGCTACTCACTCCTTCACATGAGGTTATGCTTGCCTGCCTGCTCTACCTTTGCACTACACTTCAGGAAACAGCAAGTTTCACTGACAAGCAGGGAGAGCTGCTTTTGGGAGTGTCAAGCTGGTGGGATATCAAATTAGTACCACCCCTACACAGTATTGAGATTTTGTGCACAAAGCATTCAATGACCCTCTCGGTTGATCAGTATGTAGGAGAATCAAAAATCATTCCTATTTTGGGCTGCAATTTGGGGCATTCAGAAGAGAATGGGAGTAATCACCTTTCAATTCTGTACTGCAAATGAGCATGCAATGGGTCAGCTGCCACCAAACTCTTGGGAAAGCAAGTGACTATAACAGGCTGTTCTATGTAGTACACTATTGCCATCTAGTGAGGTATGGGGCAAGTTGCTAGTATCTTAAATGAGCTGAGCTGTAACCTTTAATGACAAGAAAATCATACAAGAAGGAAAGTTGACAATGCAAATAGTCAAGCAGCTCATTGACTATTCTTTTCTTTACTCAGATTGTTAAATGCTTGCTACTTGATGGTCTGGGTAAAAGTGATATTTATCATGTGTCTGCTAAAAAGAACAGATCACCTATGGTAGAAAGTGAGGGATGTGTAGGGTACTGTGGGATTTCTGCAGAAGCTTTTAGGAATTATTTAGTCAGTTAAAATGAATTTGGGAGTGAAGAATAAATTAATGCAACATTTTTATGTTTGAGAAATCAAAGTTAAATGTTTATGTTGCAGCATTAATTTGGTTACAGTGCACATACTCCTAGTCAAGAATTAAAACCAGTATATACATTTCCTATTACTAATGAGCTTTAATAAATACACAGATTCTAAAATATTCATTACACCAAGTCTGACTTCTCTAAATTTGAACTGGCTTTTGCCTGTGTGAAGGACTTTATAAAACATGCTCAAGCCTTTAGCTTCACATTTGAGTCATGAAGACACAAAATTTGGTTTGGAATACAAGACAAATATTTTGCATTTGCATTGAAAAAAGAAAAAAAGTGAAATGACATTGCTTAAACTTTCCAAGTCACCCTGTATTTGGGCCAAGATCAACTGTGCCAAGTTTCATCCAGAGGAGAAGATTTGGAGAGAACAATGAGTAATGTAAAACTCTGTTGAGGCAGCATAGGGGTGATAAATACAAGTCCTCAGGCTATGTTAGAGCATCCACCATTGACAGCAGAGGTGGAGTAATACCAGCTCTCGACCACCAGAGGGGGAATTTCTTAAAACCCTAGTGTTGTGTTCACAAAGACAGTGATAGTTTAGCATATAGAACTTAAAGCTATTGTTACAGCTTCATCATGAAGGCCGAGTTATGTTTTCAACTGAATATCCTCCCCCAAATTATAGAACTTCCCCTGAGTATGAAATAATTATATACAGACATTTAGAAGAGCTTAAACAGGAGAAAATACCTACATACCTTTTCATGATAAGGCCCTAGTACAATCCAGCCACAGAATGTGTAGCCAAGATAGATCATCCCAGCACAACAACAAAATCTTAGAACTTTGGGCAATGATGCTTGCATTGTTAAAATGAGCACCTGCAAAAGGTCAGACAGAGAAGGAGGAGAAAGAAGAGGATAATACACACGTTAAAGAAACTGGACGAAAAACAGAACTAAAATAAGTTGCAACTACTGAATATTTGATTCTAGGCTTACGTTGTATGTCTGGAAATAGCCTAAGTATCTGATGACTCCAACCCACACAAATAGAGTTGATGTTCCAAGTAATATGCTGCAAACATCATAACTTGTGAGGTTCTGAGGAAAAAAAAAAAAAAAAAAAGGCAGGAGAGTTAAGTAATTTTTGTTGATAGGTCCCTTAGGCTACCTCTAGACTGCATCCCTCCGCCAACAAAGGGATGCAAATCAAGCACTTTGGAAGTGCAAACGACCCCGGGATTTAAATATCCCGGGCTTCATTTGCATACTCACGTTCGGGCGCTGTGCTGATCACGTGCCCTTTCGAAAGTGAAAAAATGAGGAGTACAGGATCTGCTGAAGAAGTTCCCCGCTGTCAGTAGAGCTGTGGCTAGATTTTACTTTCACTTTCGGAAGGGCGCGTGATCAGCACAGCACCCAAACGTGAGTATGCAAATGAAGCCTGGGATATTTAAATCCCGGGCTCATTTGCACTTTTGAAGTGCCTAATCTAGATCCCTTTGTCAGCAGCGGGGTGTAGTTTAGACACACCCTTAGTTTTAAACTAGGCAGGTAGACGAGGGTACAAATTTTTAGGTCATATTTTAAAGTGTCAGTGGCCTCAGATGAATTCTAGTGCCTAATGGTCATAGTCACATTACACCAAGTTAATATGGTTGCTCAGGAGAGGTACCTTATACAGAAAGACAGTGGCCTTGTGGCTATCGGCAAAGGTGCACTATGATATAAAGAAGTTTGCAAGAAGCCTGTAAGCACTGTGTACATTTCACCTTGGTTACAACAGACAGTTTTGAAATTAAGTTAAAAAAAAAAAATCACATGGCAAACTAATTTTCATTCACTATTTAAGCAATGGTTCATAATGAACAACAAGAGCCTTAGTCTGTCATGAATTCTTCCAGCTACACTAATCTGTAGCCTGTTGCTGGCATAGTCAACTGCCATAGGCTCTGTCCACACACTTGGTTAATATGGTTTACAACCACAACTAGCAGATCATTTCCCCTTTTGAAGCCTAGGCTGACACAAAGTAATAGCAAGTTTGTAACACTTATTCTACTGTATTTGCAATTCCCTTTTAGGTTGGGACACACCCCCCCTCCCACAACCAGTTAAAACAGTATGAATTTTGAGCAGTGAACCTATTTTTTAAATCCCAGGCCTGTGAAATAGACCATGAATTTAGTCAGGCCCTAGATGCTGCTCATGTGTCTTCTTTTTTGGCTGTTGAGTACCATAATTATGGCCATAATAGTGGTTTGGTACTCAAGACGAAAACATGAATTCCAAGAATGAAGGGGCAGCAGACCCTCAGGAGTTTGACCGAACTGAGCTGGTCTCACTGGACAGAGAAAATCCATATTTCAGTGCTAAAAGGCACCAAAAAAGACAGTATGGGCAGAGTGCAATCTACCACCAAAAGAGAAGAGACCAAATCAAATCATTATGACAAAACAATTAACTGATCACAACTTCAGTTTTCCAAGCATAACTAAAAGTTCTTAAATACAGTGAAAAATATATTAAGATGCATTAACTCTCACCTTGGCTTTTATTTCCATTTTCATTATAGAGCCGATAATTGTCATCACATCACTGATAATCACCAGGACATACCATCCATTTATAAACTCCAGACGATCAGCATGACAGACACGGCGTTTGTACTTTTCCAGGAAGAAATTCACAAATCTCTGTAGTAAACATTTAAAGATTTGGTTACAGAATGTACTTTTCTCCAGAAAAAGGGAAGCACATAAAGATGCTGCAGTTCTTAAATACTGCTCAAGTACAGCAGTTGAGTTGCATCTGTTGGAAGAATGCACCCTAGCAAATACTGTAGAAATAACGTGTGGGACATTCATATCAAACTCTGAAAAAGCGTGATCGCAATCCTTACTTCATTATCACCTACTTCACTTTCTGCCTCTCAGTCCATAGACTCTCTCCTGTACTCTGCTGATGGGTCAGCACTGTTTTCTCAGTTTCTCAAGGCCTAACAAACTGTTTGCTGAGCTACGCCTGATTAACTTACTGATCGTTACAAAGACAGCATGCTGATTAAGATAACCAGATATCATGAGTCCTGTGCTCTCTTCTCCCATCCCCTGTGTACAGACTTAACAGATTTCCTGATGTATGGAGCATATTAGGCTATGTCTACACTGGCATGATCTTGCACAAGAACTCTTTTGCAGAAGAGTTCTTGTGCAAAAATTCTTCCAGAAGAGAGTGTCTACACTGGCATGTGCGTTTGCGCAACAGATGTGCTTTTGCACAAGAGCATCCATGCCACTGTAGATGCTCTCTTGCACAAGAAAGCTCTGATGGCCATTTTAACCATAGGGCTTTCTTGCGCAAGAAATTCATGTTGCCTGTCTACACTGGCCTCTTGCGCAAGAACAGTTGCGCAAGAGGGCTTATTCCTGAGCGGGAGCATCAGAGTTCTTGCGCAAGAAGCACTGATTTCATACATTAGAATGTCAGTGTACTTGTGCAAGAATTCGCGGCCAGTGTAGACAGGCAGCAAGTTTTTGTGCAAAAGCGCTTGCTTTTGCACAAGATCGCACCAATGTAGACACAGCCCATGTGTTCTTCACATGTGTATCAAGGGACAATAGGATGACAACATGACAGAGGCCCTCTATGCTCAGGAATTTACTCAGGGAACATTTAAATATCTGGCTGTTTCAGACTTACAGGGAAAAAAGTTAGTCCTATTTGAATTCTGAAGGTGTTGGGTTTGCATAATTCAAACAAATAAGGATTTGAAGATGTGAGGTGAAATTCAGCACTAATTAAGTCAATGGCAAACTGCATTAACTTCAGAGGGGCCAGAACCAACCTATGCATCTGAAATGAACTTATTAGTATTACAATAGCATGCAAATACTCCAGTCAAGACTGAGAACTTTATTGTGTATTGTATAAGCATACAATAAACTTAGACTCTTAAATATCAGGTTGACTATAATATGAGTCCAATATACTACTCTTAGAGAGATTTTCCTACAATAGATTCACTACCTGACTATCAAAAATGCTTAGTGGAACTAAAAATATGGAAAGTGAATGGAAACATAACTAGAGAGAAAAGGCAGACAATGTTATACTTACTTTTTGCAATTTTAAAGCAAGAATAATGGATCGTGTGCAAAGTATAAGGGAAGCGAAGCAACTTACGATGACAAATCCATCAAAAACCAAAATATATTGAGTGTTTTTCTGAACTACTAAAAAGAAGTATAATAAGGAACAGTTAGATCTCCACATATTTATTCGGGCAGAGAATTACTTTCATAAAGCATTTAAAAACTAACTATAAAATACAAGCTCTCTGAAAGTTTATGACGACAAATTTTGCAACGTTTGGTGTACTGCCATCTCTTTACAGAAATAAGCTACATAAAAACACAATACAGAGTATATTAAAAGCCTCCTGTATGTTCATCTGTAATTCAAATCACTAGTATTTTACATGCAGAGGGCTTGCAGGACCACGCCCCAAAAATGAAATGAATAACTCATGAACAAATAATCCGGTGGCATCTTAGAGACTAACAAAAATATATACATCATCATGAATTCTCGTGGGCAAAACCCACTTATTCAGATGAACTTGAGTGAAGAAGTGGATTTTGCCCACAAGAAAGTTCATGGTTTATTTATATTTATAAATAATATCTTAATTATGTACAGACCAAATTCTGTTCATACACCAAAGTAATCTCGTTACTTTATTGACTTTACTGAAGTCGCATAAGCAAGGGCAGAATTAGGACCACCGATACGGTTTACCAAAAGGCTTAAAAGCCTCCATTTCACCAGTTGCAACTGAGAGCTGCTGTAACAGTAGTGCTGAGGGCATAGTATTCCACACACAGCACTAGGAGTACATGACAACCATTATCTGATCCAAGGGAATATGCAGCTCTTTCAACTTGGTTCTTTACAGATTAGCAAAGGTGTTAGCAAAGGAGGGACTGATTTTCAGCTTCTGTACACACATAGAATTAAAAATAGATTTTGTTTAAAAAAACAAAACAAAACCATGTATTCTGATAGATCAATGATCTTAAACAACTTTATTTTTTAAACAAAAGTTCAGAGCAAGACAAGTCAGCCATTTATAATGTCTGAGTACTTTAAGTCAGTGTTTTTTGATCAACTACAGTAAAACTCCATTAGTCCGGCATCCAATGCTCCGGGACTCCTGATGGTCCGGCACCATCAGGAACCCGGAAGTGCTGGGGCAGCCAGACAGGCTTCCCCCATTCAGCTGCTGCTGAAACTGACCAGCAGCTGAATCGGGGAAGCCAGGAGCAGAGCTGCTGGGGTGCTACCGGGTTGGTCTCGTAGCGCTGCCCCTCGGAGCTGTGGGACCAACCCGGCAACACCCCAGCTGCTCTTGGGGACGCCTGGGGCAGAGCAGCTGGAGTGCTGCCGGGTTGGTCCCGCAGCGCCAAAGGACGGCGCTGCGGGACCAACCTGGCAGGACCCCAGCTGCTCTGCCCCAGGCGTCCCCGATTCAGCCACTGCCGAAACAGATCAGCGGCTGATTCCAGGAAGCCCCGGGCAGACCTGCTCTGCCCCAGGCGTCCCCAAGAGCAGCTGGGGTGCTGCCGGGTTGGTCCCGCGGCCCTGAGGGGCAGCGCTACGGGACCAACCGGGCAGTACCCTAGCTGCTCTGTCCCAGGCGTCCCCAAGGGCAGCTGGAGTGCTGCTGGGTTGGTGCTGTAGCACCGCCCCTCGGCGCTGCGGGACCAACCCGGCAGCACCCCAGCTCCTCTATTGCAGGCATCCCCGATTCAGCTGCTGCTGAAACTGACCAGCAGCGGCTGAATCAGGGACGCCTGGGGCAGAGCCAGACTATCGTAAGGGGGGGCTATGAGGGGTCTGGGGTGGCATCCCCTCCCACCCCACTCCAGACCCCTCATAGCTCCCCCTTCTGATAGTCCGGCATATCTGATAATCCGGCACCCCCTGGGTCCTAAAGGTGCCGGATTATCGGAAGTGTACTGTACTTAGTATGTAGATCTAGTACAAAACGTGACCAACTGTGACATCATTGTAAGAAGTGACTACTTACACACATCACAAACCCTTATTTAGATTCAAATAGAACAGTACACAAATATAGCAAAGATTTGTCTAGGAGAACACAACACATTGTTCCTTATCCAGGATCTCTTGTAAGATTCCCACAAAGTTCTATCAACTATACCACAGCCCTTTGTAGTATTTGTGGGGGGGCCATGTTTATTAATTCTGTCATACTGAAGGTGGAGCTCTGTTGTCTCATCCCAAAGTGATCAGGTTAAGGCTTAATGATAGACATAGGGTAGAATGGGAACAAGCAGGGAACACTCACTGCTCCTGATAAAGTCTTCAAAGACATAAAGGCTTCAATCAGTCAAAGAGGAATTATTCTGAAGTATAGGCATAAAGGTGTTATAGGTTTTTTGAATGTGAGTATTTATTACTGGTTGAAAGACTGGGCTAGATTTTTAATTTAATGTATTACGCTCATTCAGAGCAATAAAAGGGTCAAAACCTATTAAAAATAAATTTCCCCTTCCAGGCAGACTTGTTAAATCCATCACTATGTACTTTAGCAAGGGATATGTATGTAATCTTGATACTTTTATAGAAGGGAGTTAAGCATTCCTGTTTCTTCATTAGAAGACAGCAATGATTTGTATAGCCATTAATAAAAACACAGAAGTTGCAAGTTTCAGTATCCACTAGAAACAATAAACATCTGTGCCTTCTTCCTCAACTCTTTTCAACCCTCCAAGTTAGGAAGTTGATGTGCTTCAGAAAAATATGAAACAAAAGCAGACTCTCTAGATCTTGCATGATGAATAGTCACAGAGAGGTAGCCGTGTTAGTCCGATCTTGGTAAAACAAAAAAAAAAAAAGCAGTCATGTAGCACTTTAAAGACTAATAAGATCACCTAGTGAACTATCTTGTGAGTCTTTAAAGTACTACATGACTGCTTTTTTTGTTTCTCTAGATCTTGAGATCTGAAGACAGAGAGGTTTACTGACAGTTTGAAAATATGTATGTTGCTACATACAAGACTTCCTGATCCCACTATGACAGACTGCTTGTAAGCGGTCACCAACATGTCTGTTATTGTCAAAGCAGCAACAGAAGATGGCATAACTCCTTTCATGAAAAGTGCCTGGATGTGTCTCAAGATCATTACACCAGCAAGCAGGGCCAATTGCTTATTGCATCATGTGAACACAGCTGAACAATACTACGTGGATTCATAACAGTTAACCTGCAGGCCCCAGCCACTTATCCCATGTAGTGAAATGACAAAAATAACGGATGGAGTCAAAATCTTATATAATGCCCTCGGTTCATCGACCAAGAGCTTAGAAATATCCAAGACAGAATCATGTACTTATTTAAATGTCAAGTAAAGACAGCATTTCCAAATCTAGTTCTGATAAGTAACAGTCAGCATAGATTTGTCAAGAACAAATCACATCAATCGAATAGCTTTCTTCAACAGGGTAACAAGCCCTGCTGATAGGAGGGAATGGATAGATGTGATATATCTTGACTTTAATAAAGCTTTTGACATTGCCTCATATGACCTTCTAAAAAGCATCCTAAGGAAATACAATCTAGATGGAGTGAATACAGTAAAATTCCTTTTATCCAGCACTTCACCATCCAGCAAGTTCAAACAACTGGCATGTCTGATCTGCACAGAAAGTCTGGTTTTTTAGTGTGGAGGGTACAAGTCTGGAGCATAGGAGGGGCTGTGGGGCATGTTCTTGGAGGGAGTTTGAGTCTGGAAGGGGGCCTGAAGCAAGGAGGTGAGGCATTCACTTCCAGCACTCCCTGGAAGTGACTGCCCCATCCCTACTGCTGCTAGCAGAAGCACAGCCAGGCAGCTCTGCAGGCACACTGCCTCCATCCCTCCTCCCCCAAGCACTGACTCTGCACTCCCAGCTCACTGAGTACTGCAAAAAGGGATCTGGGCTCTCAGGCTACATCTACACTGGCATGATTTTCCGGAAATGCTTTTAACGGAAAAGTTTTCTGTTAAAAGCATTTTTGGAAAAGCGCATCTAGATTGGCAGGATGCTTTTCCGGAAAAGCACTTTTCCCGGAAAAGCATCTGTGGCCAATCTAGACGCGCTTTTCCGCAAAAAAGCCCCAATCGTCATTTTCGCGATCGGGGCTTTTTTGCGGAAAACACTACTGTGTTGTCTACACTGGCTCTTTTCCAGAACAGTTTTCTGGAAAAAGACTTTTGCCCGAACAGGAGCAGCATAGTTTTTCCAGAAAAGCACTGATGATTTTACATTAGATCGTCAGTGCTTTTTCGGAAATTCAAGTGGTCAGTGTAGACAGCTGGCAAGTTTTTCCGGAAAAGTGGCTGATTTTCCGGAATAACTTGCCAGTGTAGACACAGCCATAGTGTATTACAAGCTAAATGAGAGTCAACAGTATAACATTGCTGCAAAAAAAAAAAAAAAAAAAAAAAAAAAAAAAAAAAAAAAAAGCTAACCTCATCCTAGGATGTATTAGCAGGAATGCTGCAAGCAAGACATGAGAAGTAATTCTTCCACTATACTCTGCACTAATTAGGCCTCAAGTAGAGTATAGGTTGAAGCTCTCTGGTCCAGAAACCTCTAATCTGACAAGCGGACCACAGATGTTGCTAGGCCTGAGAGCCTCAAAGGTTGAGAGTGTCTGGGAGCAGAGCCTGTCTGGCATGCGGCAGCCTACAGGGCCAGTGACCTTGGGGTAGGGAGCAACTACCAACCAGGATGGCCAGGGGCAGAGAGCCCTAGGAATGGGCTGAGGGCAGCAGCACCAGGCAGGGAGCCCTGGGAGAGCTCGGAGGCACAACTAATCCTGGTCTGAAACTCCCTTGTTCAGTACCACTAAGGTCCTGAGCGTGCCAGACCAGGGAGGTCCAATCTGTACTATGTCCAGTTTTTTGCACCACATCTCAGGAAAGATGTGGCCAAGTTGGGGGAAAAAGTTCAGAAAAGAAAAACAAAAATGATTAAAAGGTCCAGAAAACATGACCTAAGGAGAAAGAATGAAAAAACTGGATTTGTTTAGTTTGGAGAAGAGAAGATTGAGGGGGGACAGGATTAATAGCTTTTCAAGTACACAGAAGTTTGTAATAAAAAGGAGGGAGAAAAATATTCTTCTTAACCTCCATGTACAGGGTAAGCAGCAGGGAGCTCTAATTCCAGCAAAGATGGTTTAAATTGGACATCAGGAAAAACTTTATAGCTGTCAAAGTGGTTTAGCACTGAAGCAGGAGTGGGAAAACCCCATACAATGTCTATACCCTGATGCGGCCCTAGGGCCAAAGCGTTTTCCCATTCCTGCTCCAGGGCTAAACCACTTTGACAGCTAGAAATTGTGGTTGGGGTGGGTGGGCTTTGTGGTGGGACCAGAAATGAGGTACTAATTTATGGAAATGGAAATAATTTATATGCGGGTCTAACATTGTTACTGACACGGGAGAGGGCATAAAGAGAAAAAACAGAATATTCAAGTAGAAATGGGGTAGCAAATTGGGACATGGTACAAATACTAGCGAGTTCAGTAAAAGTAATGCAAAGGCAGTAACATTTAGGCAGAAAATATGAGATTTAGGGAGACAAAGGCAGAGCCAGCAACAGAAGCCAGTGAGAGAGAAACACCACAAATGCTCACAGGTATCTGAAAGGTGTAAATACCAATGTGGAACACAGAAGTATAATTAGAAGGAAGTGAAAATTTGGAAAAAAATACATAAAAAAGAGTTTCCTAATGCCAATGTTTCTGTCAGGGCAAGGATGCAGGCCTCAAGCTTGAACCATTTAAAAAGCACATTAGAGAACACACTAGACTGTGTGATGCAAGAAGCACTCTATCAATTTTTTCTATCTGTAGCTTATATTACACACTGGTCAATGTCAGTAACATTTTTAAAACATTGATGCTTTAGCCTTTTATTTCTGAATACATACAGTACACATTTGTGTATGTCTGTAGTTATTGCATATATGCAGAAGTAGAATAGAATGTATATTTACTAGACGCATCAGATTTTCACCCTGCAGAGCACATATGCACCATACTTACTAGATCCAGCTATATGCCAGTCTTTGCATTCTTGAATATCAGCATCACTATCAAAATAAATTTTTACTTTGCCACTGTGGGCTCTGTTGTTGAAAGTAATCTGCAAGCACAAGTGTAAAGAGTTATTTGATGATTGCAAAATTAACACTTTCAAAAATGCAGCATCAAAGTCGAAACTAATACCCACTGCTACTGCTTAATTTAGGTCAGGTCTGCCGACAGGAAGAGGCTGGGAGCGGAAAGTGCACAGCAAAGGGCATAACAAAGGATGCAATGGCCCTGGGCTATACAAAAAGGGGCCTGGAGCTCCCAGCCCTAGGTCCTTTCAATCAGTGCTGCATGCCAGGCAGTACTGAGGGAGGCATGATGCTCTCTGGGTGGAGTAGAGGGCTGCCTAGCCCCAGCCTCACCCTTTTTACCTGAGGCCCTGCCTCTTCCAGCAACACAGAGCAGGGTTCCACCCCCGCCTTGCCCAGGGGCTCCGCAAAGCTGTCAGCCCCACTGATTTAGGCTACATATTCTATAACTAAAGCTATCACAGATTCATATACATGGAAAAATACACCTGAGACAATATTCAAGCGCAAAAACAATCAATGATTTAACAAAACATGTACAAAATCTGAACACAAGAACCACATTTGAAGAAAAAAATATATGCTTATTATTATAAGGTCTGTCTCATTGATACCCAAGCAATCACATCATTTTACATGGGTGCCAATGGAGAATCCACACTGGAGTTCTGCCATTTTGCAGTCAGGATGCCAATAAGAAGTCTGCCGGATTCTAGGACAGTTGTTTCCATGTGTATAAATCTGAAATGCTCTTACAGTATTTTGAAAGGCGTAGCAGTCAGGCAGTTCTCGCACATGAATTGTTTGTAGATCAATGCCTTTAAGTTTAAAGGAGATTTCAACTTGTATAAGCCTGAATAGTAAAAATAAAGAGGCAGAGAATTACATATAATATATTCCATGATTTTCATATGAATGGAGGGGTCTTCAAACTCACTTTACCTATAAAATTCAAAGTTGAAAAACGATGAATTGATCATCATCAAATCACCAAATTCCTTAGTGGCGATCATCTCTGGGTCTAGGTGAATGCAGTCTATGAGGAGGGAAAAAAGATTTGTACACGTTTCATATAAAATGATTATTTTACAAATAAAGAAAGAGAAAACTGAGGAAATTGGATACTGGTGGACACAGAAGTACATCCTGACCTAGCAAGCTGCTCACTGGGGGCAGCTCCCTTTCACTGGGTGGAGCCCCACTGAAGTTAATGGGGCCACGAGCAGGTGCTGACTGAAGAACAAATTGTAGGGTTATGGCAAAGAGGTGCTCACTGCTTCCACTGAACTTATCAATGGTGGACAGCACTCAACAAGGTTCAACATCTGGCTTCTGATCAGCTTCTCTCCAGACAGAAGATCAACAGCTTAAAAAGTTTTCAGAGAAATAGTCTCACTACGGTAACCTACAATGTTTCTACTGTAAAGTAGTCATTTCTAAGTGGATATTAAAGAATAAAAGAGAAGAGGGTTAGCTTTCGGAGGTTAAAGTTATGATTGATATACAAATAACATATTACCTTACTATTGATGTTATTGCAAATACATTAAAATATCCAGGACAACACATTTTATTCTTAAATTTACAGCAGTATTGTACCTGTTTCAATGGCAATGCTGATGTTCAGCGTATCATTAGAAGGAAGCATTGTGCCTTTCTTGTACTGTTGTTTACAGATCTGTAAGCCTGACACATCGTCTTCATCTTGTTCATAACTAAGTGTGCCCAGAGATATATTCTTTAAGTGGCAGTACTAGTTAAAAAAAAAAAATACTTTTCAGTTAATTAACCTCATATCAGCCTGTTGACAAAAAAAAAAAAAATTACTGGTGCCTATAAATATTTTCTTTGGTTATGTTCATTTAAATTTGTTCCACCCCCCCCCCCCCCAGTAACAAAATTTAATGATCCACAGTATCAGCTTTTCATAAACTTGTTATACAAAACAAATAGAAAGTATGTGATTCAAGAATCTCAAAAGTAATCAAACCTCAAGATTCCTGCAAGGCAGGTGAATATATATTTTATTCTACAAGGACTTCTCAAAGGTCACATAGGTAGCCAGTAACAGAGCCTGGAACATACTTTAGGAGCCAGGCAGGACTCATGAGTTACTTGTACTCCAGCTACTTAAACAACATTCTCTTCAGGCATATATTATGTGCCAGCCTTATAGGCATGTTCAGCGTGCTAGTTTGAAGGGCTTCAAGGTCTTAGATGAAAAGACATTACTATGTGAAAAAGGGATTTTAAAAGATTATAAATGTAAAAGATTAAGTCCTGACAGAAATATAGCAGGTTTAGCAAGTTGTTGGTCTACCCTAACCCCCCTCCCCCCCCCAGCCCCCACAAGATCCAGGGCAAACCACTTTACAGACAAAGATCAGGGTGTGAGTTCTTCCCAATTTCCACTCCAACACTGTTAGGCCAGACAAGCAAAACACAGTCAGACCCAAGTCATTTTATTCATTTTTCTA
Organism: Pelodiscus sinensis; assembly: GCF_049634645.1. Taxonomy (NCBI): domain Eukaryota; kingdom Metazoa; phylum Chordata; order Testudines; family Trionychidae; genus Pelodiscus; species Pelodiscus sinensis. The sequence continues at coordinate 29,974,008 of NC_134719.1, forward strand.
CCCATTATCAGAACAAAGTGGAGAGGAGTTGCTGCACTGACTATTCAATAGCAAAACACCACATTTACTAGACAATACACATCCACACACACAAAGTTGGGCAGATTACTACAGCAATGAAACGAAGTGCAGGGGAGCTGACATCTTCAAACACACAGAAATAGAAATGGAAAAATTGTACATTGAGAGAAAATAGCTTTTGACTTCTATTCAGCTACAGGTGAGTTCCAACATGATTAGTTTTAAAAAATTCTCTCATTTAGAATTTAAGGTTTATTAGGATATGATAAAAGACAAGCTCTCCCTACTAAACTCTTAGTCACGACAGGGCACAATTGAGAATCCCGTCCTCCGGATCAAATTCTGTCCTGACTTACCTCCCATAAACACAATTACAGTAAAACTCTGATGGTCCAGCATCTGATGGTCCAGCACCATCAGGGACCCGGAAGTGCTCCGGGCAGCCAGACCATTGGAGCTGCTCTGCCCCCAGCTTCCCCGATTCAGCCGCTGCTAAAACTGACCAGCGGCTGAATCGGGGAAGCCGGGGGCAAAGCAGCTGGAGTGCTCCTGGTAGGTCCCGTAGCGCTGCCCCTCGGGGCTGCGGGACCAACCCGGCAGCACCCCAGCTGTCCCAGATTCAACCGCTGCTGATACTGATCAGCGGCTGACTCCAGGAAGCCCAGGGCAGAGCAGCTCTGCCTCGGGCTTCCTAGAATCAGCCGCTGGTCAGTTTCAGCAGCGGCTGACTTGGGGACACCTGGGGCAGAACAGCTGGGGTGCTGCCGGGTTGGTCCAGTAGCACCAAGGAGCGGCGCTGCGGGACCAACCCAGCAGCACCTCAGCTGCTCTGCCCCAGGCGTCCCCAAGAGCAGCTGGGGTGCTGCCGGGTTTGTCTCACTGCACCAAGGGTCAGCGCTACCGGACCAACCCGGCAGCACTCCAGCTGTTTTGCCCCAGGTGTCCCCGATTCAGCCGCTGCTGGTCAGTTTCAGCAGCGGCTGAATCAGGGACGCCTGGGGCAGAGCCGGACTATCGGAAGGAGGGGGGCTATGAGGGGTCTAGGGTGGCATCCCCTCCACCCCACCCCAGATCCCTCATAACCCCCCCTTCCGATAGTCCGGCATATCTGATAATCCGGCACCCCCTGGGTCCTAACGGTGCCAGATTATCGGAAGTTTACTGTACCATTAACAGGGTTACACAGGAGGTAAGTTCAGGCAGAATTTAGTCACTTTATTAAGGTATCCTCCATTGCAGTATCTGGGCACTTAGTTTTCTTGTCTATATGTTCATCTTAATTGTCAATACAGGTTGAACCTCTGAAATCCGTGACTCTCTGGTTTGGCAACATACATGGTCTAGCAGGCCCATAGATGTTGCTGAACCAGAAAGTCCCAGCCAGACCAGGGGCAGGGGGGCCGGTGGCAGCCAGAGAGTCCCGACTAGGTCAATGGCAGGGCAGCTGGGGCAGAAAGCCGCTGCTGGGAGCCCCAGAAGGGCAGGCTCAATTCCAGTGGCAGGGGAGCCAGCAGCCTGGAGCCCTGCCTGCCAAGAGCTGGCCCACAAGGTTGGTGGCCAGAAGTGGGACCAGAGGCCAGCAGGGGAGCATTGACCTCCTCTGATCCAGCAAACTCCCTGGTTCAGGGCTGTTCAGGTCCACAATACTAATGCAGCAAAGAGATCTATACTGGTAGAGGAAATGAAATACTGAGTAGTAAAGCCTAAAGAACCATGTACAGGACTGGGATTCAGAAGATTTGCGTTCTATTCCTGGCCGTACCAAAGGCCTGCTGATAACCTTCAGCAAGTCACTGCACCTCTCCATGCCTCAGTTTTCCCATCTGTAAAATGGGGATAACAACTGTGCTCACTGGGAACAACCGTAATCATCCATTACACAGTTAGTCCTCCACAATCTTGCAAGACTTTATTACTATTGTACAATAGGAAGGCTGAATGAATTACCTTGGAATTGCTGAATACACATGACAAGAAACTAGTGACTCTGGGCACCCAAACTGAGATACCCAAAATGGGTAACTGATGCTTACCGAGTAGCCCACCACAGGCAAAGGGCTGCTCCAACCGTGCAGGCTAGGAGTCAACAGGCTCCCAGTCCATGCAGACTCGTGGGCTAGGAGTCAGAAACCTTGTGTAGGGCCAGAAGCAGCAGCAGCCCTGGTTAACTAAACAAACGGGATTTTACATCCCTAACCTAGATGGGGTTTGATTTTCAGGAAGTGCTAAGTACTCTCTTTGGGTGAAAAAAAAAAAAAAAAAAAAAAATTAGCCAAGCCACACCCCTTTAAGGTCTCAGACTGGGCACCCACCACCACTGGCCTCTTTGATAACCAAAAACTTGAAGTCTCTTAACCAACAGGCTTCAGTGTAAAAACCTGCAGAGCTAAAACAAACCTAAGCTAAGTGACCGGAAAAAGCTCCTCTACATTTATAGAATACGGACGTCATACAAAGAGACCTTTATATCTGATGCCTGTATCACATACTTGACTCCTGCTGGATGATACAAATCTATCCTTTCACTAGTCTTCTAGCTGGGGCTTTAAATCAGTCTTAGTGCCTACAAAAGAAGAAAGGAAGGAAGCAGTAAAACAAGGAGATATAAAAGCTAAGAAAAAACAGATGTAAAATGAAAACATCAGCGAAACTGAGGAAAGTTCTGAAGGAGAACTGAGAAGAGACATGTATGACTTAAGTTACCATTTCACACAACACAGCCCAGATAACCTGCCTCATTCTGTCTAATCTGAGCAGTAGAAACAATGCATTTGCTCTGCTGAGGATTTCCAAGAGCTTGGGGGATTTGCCAGAAGACAAAGAGCCCTGAATTGGGAGTGCAATCAAAAGAAGGGGGATGGCCTTTGCATTCCATCAATTCCTGACTGCTTTAATGGCAGCAGGAGAGCCATTACTTAACAGCAAAATATTGAGCTACCCTAATGCTGCTCTAAATTGAGCCTCAACAGGACAAGTACCCAGAGATCTCAGAACTGGAAAGGCTCAAGTAAGGATGACTTATACTGGAATACAGAGGACACCCGGCACTCAATTTTTTAAAACAAGCAGGGACTTCCATTTCTTATTTCCTACAGACCTTTTGTTTAGCTGTCTTTTTTTATTCTAAAAAATCATTTTCAAAAATTAAGAGTTGTTTGAGAGTCATATAAAATTCAAGTTCCTTTTAGAATACCATGCTAAACTTAAGGCTACTGTCTTGATATTCCTGGAAATACTGCATTCCCATGTTGAAACTTCTGGCAAACATATTACAAAGCTGTGATTCACTTAAGCTGCAAGCATGAATTTTTGGAATGTATTTATATTCAGATCCATTTCTACTGAAAGTAAAGCCTAAGTCATCTGCTTCAGCAAGTTTGGAAATCAATAATCTAATATGAACAACTTCAGTGTTTGTGTTGCAGCTAACTGTAAGAGTAAAGATTCAGGACATACATAAAAATAAAACACATAGCAAAATTTAACTGAGTATTTATTTTATCACATGACCAGTTAGGATATTTGCAATACAAAACTATACAGAACCAAAATTGGGAGCTTAGAAACATCTTATTGACTGTGATTAATGCTGTTTATTATATATAAAAACACACAAAACACTTACCTGATTAATAGCAAAAAAAATGCTGTCATAAACATCCTGCTGTGTGTATACACTGCAACTATAATCATCTTCATCAACTCCTGAATAGCCTTTCAGAAATAGATGCTTAAAAGCAATAGTGTTCTCCTCTTTGAAGGAAACCACCAACTGGTTACTCAAGCCAAAAAGAATAAGCTAAAAAATTAAAGATTCAAGTTAGAATGTTAATGATGGGATGGTATTCTAATAAAGGTAACACAGAGATTAACATCTTCAAGTTATAATTAGCACAAACTGGAAAGTAAGACGTTTCTGTACATTGTCAGTATCAGACCTCTTTAAAAATTATTACAACAATATAAGATAACCACAAAGCCTGGAAAACAAAATCCCACATTGCATAAGCTGAAAAATACCCTTCACTGACATGTAGGTACATCAACGGGTAACTGATTAACTGGCAGTAAGTAACAGTTAACTGTTACCTGGGAGCAGCCCCCAGCCCACTGAAAGAGGATGGCTGCTCCAGCCCCATAGAACCTGAGCTGGGAGTTGGCACCAGCGCACAAGAGGCAGCCATGGGGGAGGGAGAGAATAAGGTGAAAGAGGGGGCTGCTGGCTCCCAGTTCACGTGGGGCCAGAGGCAGCCGGGCTGGAGCAGCCACTACCTGTAGCGTGGGTGCCTTTCCAGACAGCTCGCTCCCATTTAATTGGTTAAACTTTAACATTTAATCAATTAACTAATTAAATGGGATTTTACATTCCTATTGATAGGCATGCCATGAAATACTGAAAACGTACTACTTTATTTTAGAGCTTAGTCACTTTGGTGCATAATCATTATCAAGTACAGCCCAAGAGATGCATTTTCACCTTTTAACTAGTTGAACAAATATTTTATTCATAATGTGAGTTTTTGAAACTATCTATCTGACTTGGCAAAGCTGAGTTCTCCTGAAAATGCAAAACCAATTCATTCACCACTTGTCCTACATGAGTAGAAGGCAAGTCATTCAAATCTAAGAAATCACTTTGAATTTCAAGAGCTTTGACAATTAAAAATACAATTAGGCTACGTCTACAGTGGCATGATCTTGTGCAAAAACTCTTCCAGAAGAGAGCGTCTACATTGGCATGTGCGTTTGCGCAAGAGATGTGCTTTTGCGCAAAAGCATCCAGTGTAGACGCTCTCTTGCACAAGAAAGCTCTGATGGCCATTTTAACCATAGGGCTTTCTTGCGCAAGAAATTCATGTTGCCTGTCTACACTAGCCTCTTGCGCAAGAGGGCTTATTCCTGAGCGGGAGCATCAGAGTTCTTGCACAAGAAGCACTGATTTCATACATTAGAACGTCAGTGTACTTGTGCAAGAACTTGCAGGCAGTGTAAACAGACAGCAAGTTTTTGCACAAAAGTGGCCACTTTTGCGCAAGATCGGGCCAATGTATACACAGCCTTATAGTAATAAGCTGGCTAAAAATAACAATGTAGTTTCAAGTTTATACACAAGCACTTCTTTATGGAATTGACACATTTTTCTAATTGCCGGCTCACCCTAAGATCTGAATGTCAAGCTGTGTTCTAAAGTTTCAGAGGGGTAGCTATGTTAGTCTGTAACTGAATAAGCTGTGTTCTGGCACACCACCAGTAATAAGGCTTGTGTGTAATTAGAATTTAGTTAGCAGTTTTTGTTGATGATGCAGGAGACAGAAGAGAATCCAGTCCACTAATCCACAGCAATACAGAGCCTTTATAGATAAAAGTATTTAAAAAACTGTCTGTAGTGTAAGATACAAATATGAATGCACACAGGGATAGAGTGATCAAAAACTTACCATTTTTACTTAGCCACTTTCCTAACTATCACCACATTTTAAGACCTCTTTTAAAAACAAATTTACATACAAAAAATTTAAGTGGTTTACTCCACATATATTTTGGCATGAAAGAAGAACAATATAAGATAATTGGAAGCTCAATGGGAGCTTGAATTGAGCAAAAGGAGGGGAAACAGAGCTTGAATAAACAAACTCTTGATGATTAATGGAAAATGTGTGTTTGGACCCATCTGTTTCTGCATAATCTAACCTTTCATTGAAGAAAAGAGTACTAGCCTCAATACAGATCTGCATGAAAGTGGCTATCTTCCTGAGCCTGCAGACAGCACTAGTTTGTCTGCTGCTGAGTACTGCACCAGAAGAAAACAAAATTATTCAAAACCTGTGATCAGCATTGAAAGTGACAAAAATGAAGGTGATTTCATGCAGGTCCTGCTTTGCGGAAGCTATGATTAGCAGCAGAGGCAGGCACTGAAGTTGTTCATGGGGATTTATGTAGACTAGCAGAGTTGCCCTATATCCCTTCCATAAGTCAGAGGCTAATACACAAATGGACTCTATGAACAGAGATCCCAGACAATAGGAATCTCACTCGTCCCAAACCCAGCAGCAAGGGAATAAGGGACCTAGGGACTCACCAGAGCATTGTCTCTTCCTCCCAAGCTTTTAAACTCAGCTTCAGATTAAAAGGTTTGGTTCTTTGAGGCCAGGCATCATTTTTTTAAGATCTGTAAGAAATCAACTGAACTAGGGAGGAGAGAGAATAAAAAGAACTTGCCACTAAAAGGCAAGCAAGCCCCTATTCTTGTAAGAAAACTGACCGTCTGACAAGCTCTCTTTAAATATAAAAATAAAATTACCGCAGTGAGTACTTTGTCTCTCCTTGATGGTAACTAGCTAGCGCCAGCCTAAGTAAGTACACAAAGCAATGCTATTCACAGTGAACTATTTATGTAAGATTGCAGCCAGAATGACCTGAACAGGGGATTCCAGGTCATCAGTGCCTAGTTATATCTGCACGGCCTTCAGAACAAGTGTTGAATTCTGGCCAGAAAGTTGGCAAGATTCTTTAGGGCATTTAGCAGTTCTAGTTAGATGCTCTTTGGATTGCAAAACTGTTAACATAAATCCTATGGATGAATTAATGACAATTTCTAAATAATCAATACATTAGAGCTTGCTGTCAGTCTTGATTTGGGGGACACGTGGAATCGTTAGGAGGGGCTCTCCCAACACAAATTTGCACTAAAAATATACTGATACTAGGACAGGAGCCACTTCTGAAATCCAGAAAAGAAAAAACAAGTTGACTTCACCTTACTATACAGAAGAAGCCATATAAATTAACATACTGAAACTCCAGGGTTTCTCAGACAGATAGACAGCTAGCTGATGGACAATCCTGTAAAAAAAAAATAAGTGCAAAGAACACCAAAAAAAAAAAATCACCTCCACAGAGCTTGACCTCAATCCAAAACTCAAGGATGCTCTTACAGACCTGCCCATACAAGACTGCCCACATTAAGTAGAAATGTATTTCCCTTCAGTCATTTTATTGCTTCTTCATTCTGGCTACCCAATCAGCTGCTGAACATGGACCAAAAGTGACAGCCATTTCACCGCACCACTGAAAGATTCCACACAAGCCCAGGTACCTGAATTGGCTGGTAGTCTCAAAGAAAACAGTACTGCATCTCTTCTGCCCAAGGCAGCCAAATTAGGCCCAGACCAGAGATCAAGCAGAGGAGAAATTGGGAGAGCAATCACAGCAATCCAGAAGTTTAATTGCCAGCTCAGTCCCTAATGCTTATGGGCTAGGGTGGATTTTGACTGGGGATATAGGGCATGGGATGGGTTAGGTAGAATCAAGGAAGACAACATTACCTCATAGCTTGTGATAATATTCAGAAAGAAATGCTGATAGAATTAGTATTATCATGGCTGTGCTCATACTAGTCTTCCCTACGCCAGTTCACCCAAAAAAAGGCCTACCCATTGTTCTCAACAGCAGCAAAGCTTCGCTAGCAATTGCAACAGCACTAATGAAAACAAGATTTCTGTTACCAGAGGCATTTTACCTGGTCTTGTCCAGACAGCACAGTGGTTAGAATGCTCCATTGCCTGGAGCTCTGTCTACATTAGCGCTTCCCCCCACTGCTACTCCTGCATTCATGCAGGCAATGGTGGAGGGGTTTTATTTTGTTTTTGGAAGGCTGAGATCATCCTCTTTGGGTAGAAGGAGAACTGGAGGATACTAACCAGAGGTAACAGCCGGGCACATTGCTCCATTCCAGCAGATCTGTTAATTTTAGATGTTGACTCCAGCAGTTCAGTGTACGTTTAGGAGCTATACATTTAATGCCATTTTGTTAAATCTCACACTTAAAATTCCTGTACTTTAGAGACCTAAACAAATTGCTAATTTGACTCTCTATCCATGTTAACGCACTGTCTGTTAACGCACTGTCTGTAAGCCATCACTTGGGGAGAGAATGGCTCACAATTTTATCTGTCCAGCAAACAAACAATCCGCTCCTGCCAGTCAGAAGAGCATTTGCAAATACAAACCAAACATTCAGAGTTGCTGGTAACATTAGTAGTACAGGCTCTGCAATTGCTGGAATAGAACTCTGGGGACAATACAATACTCTCTTGAGAGTAACGGGGAGATGAGGTGCTGTGGAAAGCAAAAGGTCCAAAGTGTATGCCACAGCACTCCAATGAACCTAAACAACACAGACTCATACAATCCAAGGGTGGAGAACCTAAGGCCCAGGGGCCGGATGCAGCCCCCAGCATGCCTGGATCTAGCCTCTGAGGCTTGGGGCTCACCCCTGAAATTAGGGAGGCCCGTGCTGGTGCTCCAGTCCTCTCTCTTCCCAGTCCATCCTCCTGCAGGCTGGAGCCACAAAGTCTACTAGCTTGGGCCTCCCAAGGCTCTGATGTGCAAGGGGAATGTGGTGAACATCTTTCTCCCTCTCAATAAGGGCTGTGTCAGTGAAGGTTTTTGTTTTTGCACTTCTCACTTGTGTGCAGTCCCCAACAGACTTTTCTGTGGGTCAGCAGCCCTCAACCCAAAAAAGGTTCCCCACCACTGATAGAATACATAATCAGGTGTTTGAGTTGGGGGGACTGGGGGAGAAATGTTTTGAAAACAAAATATCTTTTGGCAGTATCTGATCTTCTATTTCACTGTTAAGCCCTCACTGAAATTGCTCCAGTTAGCACCAAGGAGGCGACCAAAGAAAAAACTTAGAACTATAGTGTCCAACATGGTAGCCACATTAGGGATGTTAAATATCAGTTAACTGAATAGTCGAGTAACCTCATGAATTCTTATCGATTAGTTGACTATTCTATAGTCCCTGGGGGCGGGGCTGGCAGCCAGTGCACTCCAGCCCCACTCCCAAGGAGTGCCATGCCACTCTGTGTGGCATGCCAGGCAGGAGCTGGTCCGCAAGGAGAGCCAGTTTAAAAACCAGTTTCCCTCGTGGACTGGCTGCCGTCACCCTGTGCTTCTGCCTCTGATACAGAGGCAGCAGTGTAGGGTAGCAGCAGCCCCTGTTGGGGGCGGGGGAGGGAGAATGCCTGTAGTCTATAGCATTAACCTACAAAGCTTTTGCTTACTGGATAATCAGTTAATCAACTACACTGTTACATCCCTAAGCCACATGTGGCTATTTGGCCAGTTGAATGTGGCTAGTTTGCTATAGTGGCTACTGTTTCAGAACTGGTCAGACACCACAGATTTAGAAGTTTAGTTGATATTGTTTCCTCCCATAACAGCCACTCTCACTTAAATTTTAAGAGAGTGTTCTTTCTTCATCTCTGATCTTTTTCCCCCCCAGTAATGAAGTTTAGATAATTAAAGAATAACCAAGGGAAACAACACTCCAAGACCATTTATTTGTTCCTCCACCTACATATCATATTACACTTTGTAAGAATATAAAAAACATAAATATCTGTTACCTGTGTGGTAACCATAACAATCTTTAGAATCTGCAAACCCAGTTTCCATGGGATTTGACGTCTGGCTCTGTATTTTTCACATGGGTTCATAAAGTAAAACTTCAAATCCTCCTTTAGAGCATCCTCTTCTAGATCTGAATCTGGCTGAGTCATCATACGTCTGCCATAAATAATATGGTAATTAGAAACCTGCAGAATGTCTTGGCAGAAACTTCCTATATATTATAGATTCATCTCACAAATATCTGTTTAACTTAGATCTGTACAAACTGGAGTGAAATTTTATTAGTAAAATGAAAGATTTTCTTTTTAAAATGTAATTATCAAATTTATTTCTTCACATTATTCTATATCAACTGCACATCTCTACATAATGTTTAAAATGACAATTCTCCAAAATACCTCCACCCAATGAATGAACTTTATATTTAAAAAAAAAAAAAAAAAAAGCTAAGCGAATATCTACTCATTAAATCTAAACACTTTGAAGCATTTTGTCTATATAAATCACACTCTTCCTTTAATACTTAAACGCCACATAAAAGCATTCAGAGACAAAAGGTCAGAGCACACTCACAATGCAGCATGAGAAAACCTGCACTTTTACTTTCTGTACATAGGGTTTTTTTTAGTTTACAAGCCCATCAGTTGGGCACTTTTTTTACAAGCATTAAATTCACTATAAAACTAAACAGCTCAAAACACACCAAAACATCTTGTTTTATGTATAAACAAACATTATTTGGTATTACATTTAGGAACATATTCGGTTCGCTTGTAGAAATTGATGTACAGTGACAAAATTGAAAACTTGCCCTTCCCCTTCTCTTCTCACATTTTGTCATATTTTATTTCAAATGCAGCAAGTGCTGACATCCTATTCAAGTCCTACAGATCTGGACTCAACTTGTACATTTTTTCCTAATTAAAGATAAATTCATTTGAAAGTACAGTAGCTCCACTCATGTTCCACTTCCAGAAAAATATTTCCAATATCTTAAAGTTATGTATTAGCATAGCAGTTTCCCAGTGTTGGCTGATGCATGAAAACATTTAAAGTTTTCAAACATGCATTCATATCTGATCTTTGTTTGATCTGGTCTATATGCAATGTATAATGTACTTACGGTTTTGAATTCTATAATGTACTGTATGTTGCATGAAGTATACTCCCACAAAGCTCATGATTTGAAAAACCAATCCTCTTCTGAAAAACTGTGTAAGTTACTTTCAAGACTAGAAGAGGAATACAGTACCACTCCCACGTTAACAAGGAGAAACAGATTTTATCACTGAAGCCCAAAGGTTAGGTTTATTACACAGTGACTACTTTTATGGTTCTATTAAAAAAAAGGAGGTATAAGGAGTTCAGTCAAACAGAATTATAAAAATGCTTAGATAGCTTCAGAAAAAAAAATAGGGGTGGGCTAATTGTAAAGTTTCCTAAGAAAAAAAAAAAGAACCAAACTGGGCTACTTTGATCCATATTAAGAAAATGTTTAAAGGGTTATCAACATGAATTCATATATACCTGCCTGAAAAATGTTATACCTCTTGTTGTTGGCAATAACACTTAAAAATAGCTTTCAGATATAGTAATTAGCCAAAAAAAAAAGTTTCTGCCAGCCCCCCCCCCCCAGTTTGCATCCTTTATGCATTTGACAGCAGTACACTGTCTAGTCAGATATTGACAAAAAGCTTTAGAAACATCAACAAGGTGGGTTTTTTTAAATGAATTTTCTTTAAAACATTAGTACATACTATTTGGAGAGGGAGTTTTTTTGTTACTGTAGTTGTGTTTTACATTACCCAATCTAAAGAAAAAAAAATCAAGTCGATTAATAGCAGCACTTTTACTTTTATGTAGCCCTTGCCATTCAAAATGCCTTATCCTTAATCATCACAACTGATACAGACAATTGGTAAGGGAAGCTGAAGGTATTTTCTAACTGCTAGTTTGTAAGGTTAATGAAAATAAAAGTCTTTGAATATAGCAGGAACATATGAAATGCTATAAATGGCACAGATCCAATACTAGATAAAGATGGTAACATTTTCTATTCTGGTGAATATAGAATATCTATCTGTATTTTGAAAAGCAGAATGAAGTATTCGTATTTTAGTGTAATACTTACTAGGGAGGCCGTTAAACTGCAGCTACTATAATTACAGGTTTTAAAAAGTTCTTGACTGAATAACTAGCACCCTAGAGTATTAAAAGAATTGGTCAAAGTTCTGTGAACCATTAACATTAATTTTTAAATGAGTACTGAAGCACTGAGAAAATGTCAGAAAACTGGAAAAAACTAATCTCATACCAGTATTTGAAAAGGTAACTGAAAAGCAAATATTGCAAAAATAAGAATGCAATTAATAAAGAATTGTTTAAGATAACAAACGTGATTGATAAAGGTAGCTATGTTGACATAATTTAACTTAGAATTCTGTAAGGCATTTGACTTAGTCCTGCATGATAATTGATAACAAAATAGCACTATGTAAACATCGGTGAAGAGGGTGCTTCCAGTGGAGTACCACAAGGACCCTTATTTTTGCTCCAATATTATCCAATATGTGTATCAATTATTTTTGAGACAACATTAAATGATTGCTGGTGAAGTTTGTATGACGACACAAAACTCGGAGTAGTAAATAGTTATGGGGATAGGCCATATATATAGACTGGCCTTAACTTCTTGTTAAAGTGGCCTCATTCGAGCAACATGCATTTTAAGATAGCCAAAATCAAGGTCATATCTAGACACAAAGATTTTGACCAAATCTTGTAAGGTAGTGCAGTCAGAAACACTCAGGTCTCCTCTTTTCTAGTCTTATTCTTTAGCATGACTGCCCTCTTCTATTAAATACTGCCAGGATTAGTGACTTTAACACAGAGATCCCGCCCCGATACCTATGATGGGTGAATTTAGCACAAATGGATTTGTCTACATTACAACATTTTGTATCTTGTTCAAATATAATTATGAAAAATGTAGATAAGTTTACAGGATGCTAACCATAATAAGAGTGATGATACTTAGCTCTTATATACAGCTTTTCATCAGCAGATCTCAAATCACTATATGGAGAAAGAGACCAACAGACAAGAAGGGCCCATGATCGACAGATTAGCATAGCCCAGAGTAAATCATAATCAGCGTCAGCTAACTGTGATTAAATGCAGCTAGTCACTATTTGCCCTGATCTCTAAAGGCTGTTCAGTCATAGTCACTGTTGTATCAAATAATTCAACTATGACATGTTACAATGTATAGAAGGTCAATGTGGGCAGAGCTGTTACAGAATCAACTGTGGCAGGCTGAGACACCCTTGACAGGATTCATGCATAGTTTTCAGACACAACTGTAAGAGGATCAGGTATTGAATGAGCACAAGGAATATTCTAACTTTTTTTTTTAAAACATTAATTGGAAATTTTAAAGATATGTGACAAATCCTGAGGAGGATGAGGCCTAAATTCACTGCAGTCTTAATTTCTGCAGTACAAAACAGAAGTGCCTTGAGATTAATAAAAGCATGACAAAATGTTCGCTTTAATCCTCTCACAGTACAGTACTAAATAGTGAATAAACTGAACTACTATGAACAGCCTCCTTGAAAGGAAGTTACTGGATCCAAAGGTCTCTGTGGTTGCATATAAGCAGCACATACACAGAGGTGGCCACCTATCTCATGACTGAAAATATTACACGGAATGACAACTCTGTTCTTCAGTGTTGGCAGAAACCACTGGTTTCTCTGACACCCAAATATGTATTAACCCAGCACTGGCTGGCTCCTCAGCCCTCCCCCCCAGCCTGCTGCTTTGAGCTGAAACCTGCAGCAATATTATACAGCCATGGGGATGAGCATGGATGGAGGTAGTATGTGGTAGGAAACAGACTAGATAGACAAAGGTACTATAGTGGAAGCAATACATTGTTTAAGGAATGATATTTTAACACACATGGTTAAAAATATAGTGGATGAAAGCTTTTGTTGTGATGGCTGCCGTTGCTGTTCACCAGCAATTCCTAGGCCATTAAAAACTCTTTCCATTGCCCCCAACTTCTGTATCCTCCACTTCAGCAAAGCTCAAATGCCTTGGGCTGCTCAGACTCCATGGACTTCAACAGCATTACTCATGCCTTAGATCAGTGCAAGCGAAAGAAAAGCCAGACCGGGGTACCTGAAAATGCCATGTAAATATATCCTCCACCACCCCAAAAAAAACACTTAAAAAAGTCAGTGTTCTTACCCCCATTATTAGCAACACTTGCAGTTATAAAAGCTGCACACGTTTTAAGGAGCATTTAACAGTCTCCTTTCCTCTCCTTTTGGGATTTCATTTATAGTGCTCCATGCCCAGCTGTGGACAGCAACAACTTAAGCAGGACACTGCAAGAGGCTCTTCCCGCCCACGCAATGGAGAACAGCAGCAGTAGGAGAAATAACACCAGCCCGCCCGCGTTTGCTCCCCGAGTCCCAGGCACTGGGGCAGGCGCGGTTTTAAACACCAAGCCAAGTCATGCAACAGCCCCGCTTGGCCAGTGGGGAGATGCCGAGGCTCCCTCAGTGCAAAGCAGGGCGCCGGGGCGGTGGGAGGGGAATTGACGGGTTCCAGCCCCCTGAAAAACCGGGGTGCTTCCCAGCTCGCTCCTGTGGCCCTGCCCCCCGGAGACACCCACCGAAGCACGAGCCACGCGCCCAGCTCACCTGGCCACCAACACCCGGCCCCTGGCCAAGTACCCCGCCGACAGGTCCATGGCGCACGCCCGGCCCCTGCTGCCCGGAGCGGCGCGCTCACAGCGGGGCGCCGGACCCATGCAGCCGCCGGCCAGGGGCAGCCGCGCTAAGCCGGATCCGCGGTCACGTGGCGCCCGGAACAGAGAAGTGGCGGGGACAGGGCGCCCGGCGCCCGCGCTGAGCATTGGCAGGGCAGGCAGCGCTCGGAGCCGGGGCGCCCCCTGGCCTGGCTGCAGCGCTGACACCCACCCCGCGGCCAGCCGCCGGGCGCGCCTTGGTTTTAAAGCAGGGCCCTGGCGCTGGGGCTCGCCGCGCAGCGCGGGATCGGGGCCGCTGCTGCCAATAGCAGCCCACGTGTGTAGCGTCGCCGCAGCCTCCACGTGCCCCGGCCTCGGGGTTTATTTCCGTCCCCAGGGGCCTTCCCCGGACCCCTCTACCCAGGGCCGTAGCAGGGCTGCTCTTCGCTAGCTCTTCCCTTAGAGCCCACAGCTCTTGGCTGCCCTGCAGTGGGGCCCGGGACTCCAGCTAGGCAGGGCTGCCAACTTGCCATTCCCAACAGCGCTTCCACCTGGCGGCAGGAGCCTGCCCCGCCACGGAAGTGCCCCGCGGGGAGTAAGCACGTGTCCCACCACCACTCCTCTGCAGGCAACAGGGAGTCACTGGATTAGCAATTGGTAACTCCCACGGTCAGGGCCTTCCTCGACTGACAAAGGGGACTGGGTGGAGCCCCTGAGCACTTGCAGCACATGGAGCTCTCCACCCTTCAAACTCTCCTGCGCATACTCCAGGAGGTGAAGGCGGCTTTGTCGCAGACCGCTCTTCATTTCCTGCAGCGAGCCTGGCAAGAGGGGATGCTCCGCTCTCCCCCTCACTGCAAGCCCTCCTGCCCTTTTTCTTAGGCCCCTGTTCTGCTGGCTTCCCTCCTTCCCCCCGCTTTCCCATCCCTGGACCACAAGCCTGCTGCAGAATTTGCAGCCGGTCTATTTTCAAACTGCCCCTGAGGATCATCTGTGCACGCTTGTGCTCCATAGGTTGTATTTCTTCACCTTCTTGACCCACCCTGATACCAAATGGAAGGACTGTCTAAGACCCGTCCAGGGTGGGGAACCCCAATGGGCCAGTGTGTATTCCACCTTAATCCCATGGCCCATCTGAGACATCAGTTGGCAGCTCCTTTACGGATCTGTGAGCGCAGGCATGTACCTGGCGTGGTTCATTTCCATCCCAGACACCTGCCCCTTTTGCAAGAAGAGGGAAAACCTGGCATGTGCATACCTAGAATGTGCCAGATTGCAGCCCCTTTTCCGGCTCCTCTAAAACCTCTTGCTGAGGTTCTAGCTGCACTTTTCCCCGCACCTTTTCATATATACACAGTCCATCTGTGGTCCCACAAAGTCACAAGACCTCCTCTTGGCCCTGGCAAAAGCCGCAATATACAACACCAGGAGGAGGATGCTGGATGAGGGGGTTCTCTGCGACAGTGGGGCCTACTTCCGCTCCTCCCTAGTTTCATACATCCGGGCAGAGTTCCTCTGGGTCATGACCACTGGCTCCATGGACAGCTTTGAGGAGCAGCGGGCACTATCTGAGCTTCTCTGCTTGGTATCCCTGTCCAGTTCCCTTGTTTTAAACCTTTGACCACACCTCTAACCCTGTTTTCTTATAATTTGTCCCACAAAATCAGTTGAGCCCAGAGTCAAGTTGTCCCTCCTACAAGGCTAGGGGAGGGACTTTTAGAAGTGGGCCACTCCCCCTGGGTTCAAATAGTGCTGGAGCCTAGGCTGTGTCTTCACTAGCAGAGGCTGCAGCTGCTCTGCGGTAACGCTTCAGGGTAAACCTGGGGGTTCAAATTGTATTTATCACAGGACCCCAGGAGGAGGAACTGAAGCCTTGCTGGGTGTGGGGAGGGGAGAGAGCTTCAAAGTAGACAGTTGCCTAGAGCCCAACAATTCAGAAAGGCCCAAAGATCCTGACTTCCACTGCTGGAGTGGCAGCGGCCAGTGTCCCAGGTCCTTTAAATCACCACCAGAGCACCATGCCGTGCTCTCTGAGCAGAGTGGTGGAGGCCAGGATGGGGCCACTATAGGTGGTATAAGGGCTACTTGCCATGGGGCTACCCTCACCTTTTCCCTTTGAGGCCCCACCCCTTCTCAGAGCATGAAACCGTACCCTTCCCCCTTGCCCAGGGGTCCAGCCTGTCTATTGGCCCCCATGGAGGTGTGTAACCTGAGTGACGAAGTCCTCAGGCTTCAGCTTCTGCCCCAGGTGGTGGGATGTTGACTACAGCCCTAGGGCTCAGCAAATTTAACACCAGCCTTGGGGACCCCATTAAAATAGGGAGGACTCACTTTCATGTCCTGACCCAGAACTGCTGGTAGACAGTAGGGATATTAAAAAGTTTATTTTTGTAAACATGTAACCACTGAAATTTTAACAGTTGCACGTTTACATGTAGAGACGGCAGCTTAAAAGCCAGCTTCCCCCAGCAGCAGTGTAGGGAGGGCAGTTGGCTTGGCAGGAGCTGGTACTTGTGGGGAGCCAGTGTGAAAATCAGTTCCTGCCCCCCCACTCCTCCCAATGCTCTTAGCTGGCTCTCAGCAAGAAATAACTCCCTTCCCCCGCACCCCACACACAGCAGCGGGGGATAGGTGGCAAGAGGCTGGAGCCAGTACATGTGGGGAGCTGGCTTTCAAGCAAAGGGAGGGCTCCTGCTGTCCACATACAGGAGACTCTTGCAATTTGTGGAATCACTATTTGTAATGCTACATACTCGCAGGTATGTCCTGGCTTGGGTGGCGAGGGCCCTGAGCTGTGGGAAAGTGTGACTCCCAGCTCCCGTGGTGAGTTCCCTGTGGCTGCTGGGAACTGCAGTGAGTTCAGGAACCATTGGAAGCTCCTTGGTGGCACCAGGAGAAGAGGGGAACTCACCATGGGTCCTGGCAGCTGCAGTGGGCTCCCTGTAGCTCTCAGCTCCCTCAGTGAGGGCCTTAAGGTTCCTGGGTCCCATGGTGAGTTCAGGAGCCATGAGGAGCCTGCAGTGGTACTGTGAATGGCCAGGGTCTCCTGTAGTTAACCCATCTCCCCAAAAGGCAATGGCTATGTTGAGGGAGGAATTTTTGTTGATCTAACATTGTTGTGACCTGGGTTAGATGGGCTTAAATACCTATTTGGTAGTGAGGAGGAATTTCCACACTTGACATAATTGAGTCAACTTTTTAGTGTAGAACTGGGCTAACTAGCTTCAGTTTAAAACCCCAGCCCAGTTTGAGTTAAAAATGTGCTTGTGGTTAGGAGTTAGCTCATGGTTTTCTCAAGAACCTAATAGTTCAATAAAAACAACTAGCTGGACTGCAAAGCTCTTCAGGTCAGGATCTGTGTTTTGTTCAGTGTTGGTGCAGTGCCTAGCATTGTAGGGTGCCCATCCTGCAGTGGCGGAGAAGGCCGATTCTACTGCACCATGTGAAAGATTTGTGGTAAAATAGGACCTCAAGGAGTCTTCTTAATTAAAATTTTTGCAGTCAACAGAAGTGGGGATGTCCAGTAGTTGTGGATAACTAAGTTCCATTAGAATTATGTTGCTATGTTAAGCCCAACTGTTGTGTGCTAATTTAATATTGTTATTAACAGGTTTCACCCCTCTTCTTGATTTCAATTTTTAGCCCTGGCTAGATCGAAGTGTGACAGCAAAAAATTAAGCTTCCATATTAGAGAAAACTATTTCCTCAATTAGATTAACTATACTGCATATTTGCCCTCTACGGCTGTGTCTACACTAGGCCACTTATTCTGGAAAAGCAGCCGCTTGTCCGGAATAAGCTGCGAGCTGTCTACACTGGCCGCTTGCTTTTCCGGAAAAGCAATGACGATCTACTGTACGAAATCAGCCGCTTTTCCGGAAAAGCTATGCTGCTCCCGCTTGGGCAAAAGTCCTTTTTCCAGAAAAGCTTTTCTGGAAAAGGGCCAGTGTAGACAGCTTTTCCGGAAAAGCAGAAGAAATGGAAAAAAAGCGGTTTGGACGGCTGGAGACCCCGTAGGAGCCCTGGACTTCCTGGTAACCAGAGCTCTTAAAGAGCTCGCAGGCTGCTGGGCGCACGTGGCAGGAGTGTGCCGCAGACCCTGCAGCCTGAGCTCTGCCACGTGCCCCTGTGCTGCCCAGCCACCCATCTCACCGCGCCATGGCAGCTCCAGCTGGTGAGCCCCCTGCACCCTCAGCGGAGGATCTGTGGCAGGAGGAGGAGGGTCTCCATGACATCCACTCGAGGCGCCGCAACGTTGACATTTACACGCGGCTGGCCAAGAATCTGGCCCAGCAGGGACACCCCGCCCGGAACTGCAAGCAGGTCTGGGCGAAGGTTAAAGAACTGCGGCTGGGGTACGTCCAGGCCAGCGAGGGCAGGGGGGCAGGACCAGACGCCTGCCCCTACTATGACTGCCTCAATGCCTTTCTGGGCCAGCCAGCCCACAAGCTCCACACGTGCCAGTGGACACCTGCCAGCGCCCCCCCGTCATCCAACCCACCGAGGCGGGGGAGGGAGAGGACAGCGGCAGCGCATCTGCTGGAGAGGAAGTCAGCATTGCCACCACCCAACAGGCCCTCTCCAGCAGCTCCTCCGAGGCCGGGGAAGAAGCCACTGGTGAGTCTTTGGAGTTTGCACTACCAAAGGGCGGGGGGTGGAGAGAGGCGGGGAGCCAGGTGTCCGGAGGGAGGAGGGGGAGAGCAGGTCACTCAGGCTGCGTGAGTTGCACGCTGCATAGCATTAGGCAGCAAGCAGCACGTGCAACCACGTGCAGCCTGGTGACCGAGCAGCACCTGGCCGCGGCAGGCAGCTGCAGGGCACGCCTGGGACCATGCTGCTCACAAACATTCAGCGGGACCAGGGGGAAGGGTGGATGCCGGAAGGGTGAACTGGCCAGGGCCCCAGGGACTCAGCCCAGAGCCCGCACCTCCCCCAACGATGCAGCACGGAGAACGGCACACTGTCCCATGCCTGGCTGTGAGGCACAGCCAGCTGCTGTTGGGTACGCCGCAGCATCACAGTCCTGTGACCGTGGCCCCCACCGAGCCCCTCGCCTGTTCCCGGTGCCTTGGCTGGTTCCCCGAGGGAAGTCTCCACTGTGGCCACACATGTCCCTGACTTCCGGGCTTGCGGGAGGGATAGTGGGAGGGAGAAGGGCCCCTGAGTTTTGCTGCAAGGATGGGACACCCCCCCCACCGAGTCACTCTTCTGGTTCCGTCCAGGAGATATCCCACGTGAGGGGATCTGAGAGCCCAGACCGCCTCTGCCAGATGTGCTCCCAGGCACTGTGTGGGGATGCATCTCTCTCCCTGTCAAATACCAGTGATTAGCCCAAAGCTTTTCACAGTCTCCACCGGCAGGGAGTTCCACAGGTGAACGCAGCACAAGCACCCTCCCGCCGTCCACGGGGCCAGGATACAGACTGGTGCTTACAATACTGGAGGGAGGACCCTACTCCAGGGGCGATCCTCCGTGCAAACATACAACACAGGGGCAGGAGGGGAACCGAGTGGGCCCAAGCCACACAACTGTGGGGTCACCTGGGCTCAGGGGTGGAGGGCATGAGGTGTGGGGACAGTGGACAGCCTGCCTGACTGACCCATCCTTTCTTCTCTTCCCTGCAGCGGGGCTGAGCACCAGACCCTCCACTCCGGCAGCAGCGGCACCCCCAGCTGGCCAACCCTGGAGGCGCAGGCTGCGACGGAGGGACCAGCTTCTTCACTGCCATGTAATCGCCGTGGAGGCAATCCAGGCCTCCATTGCCAAGCGGGTGCAGGGGGACCTGCAGTGGCGGCAGGAGGGCTGGGGTGCCTTCCTGACAGAGTGCCGAGGGATGCGCAACTCCATGGACATCCTCACGGCACACTTTGTGCATGCTGTCCATTATGGCATGGCCGTACCCCATGCCCCTGCTATCCCTCCTGTAGCACAGACCATGCCCCCTCCTGCTCCTTCTCCTGCCCCAACTCCTGCCCCTGCCCCTGCTCCCCGTGCAGCCTGCCCCGATGCGGCCTGCCCGGCATGTGCAGGTCCACCCCTGAAGGAGCGCTCACAGGGGCCACCCGTCCCACTAGCTGCCTCCCCCCCCCGTCCCAGTTGAAGGTCTTCCCCCCTCCCCCTTGTAAATAAAAAGTTCTGTGTTTCAGTTGATTCTTGTGTTGGTTATTGTGTTACTCTAGTAACTGTAAGAAATGATTTGAGATGCCAATTAGCCACTTAAATTTAACAGGGTTACAAACTGTGGACAAAAAATTCTTTAATCTATCACCGGGGGGGCCCTTTTTAATTGGTCATTGGTTTGTGGCGCATAAATAAATACTGAGACTTTTCAGTAAAATTTAAGCCACAAACTATATTTACATAGCTAACAAACAAGCAAGAACGGTTAAAAGATGCACACTACAGATTATTAAACATAGTCTAGGTGCAGGGAGGACAATTGGGTAGTGTTGCTGGCCACCTCAATCCTTTGGTCCTTCCGGGCCTCTAGAGAGGAACAGCCAGGAGATCCCTCAAAGACAACTTGAGCCTTCCGCACAAACCCCGAATTCTCTTCGCTGTTCTTCAGGACAGGCGATGGTGGCCTAAACCCTAGCCTAAACTAAAAAGAAAAACCCTAACTAAGCCCGACGCACCCGACGAACAGTCACAGTGACGGCCGATGTGCTTTGACCCGACGCTTTACAATTGGGGGGAAGGTAAGGGGAGGGGGTGGGGAAGGGTAGGGGATGGGAGGGAGTAGTCTGGGGAGACCCAGGCGACCCTACTATGGGGCTTGGGCAAACATGTCCACCATGGCCTCTCTGATGCGCACCGCATCCTGGCGTGCCTGGCGGACGGCAGCTGTGTCAGGCTGTGTCGGGCTTTCCCGCCCCCCGGAAAAGTCTGGTGGCCTTTGCCCTCTTCAAAATGGTTCCGGGCTTCTGCTTTTCCGGAAAAGCGTGCCGCCAATGTAGACGCGCTTTTCCGGAAAAGCGCATCATTATAACGGTAACTCCTGGACCAATGTAGATGCTCTTTTTCCGGAAATACTTATAACGGAAAACTGTTCTATGTTAAGCATTTCCGGAAAAAGGTGCCAGTATAGACGTAGCCTACGTGTTTCTGTAATATATCCATTCTGTTGTTTGGGGTTTATAAAACAATTGTAAGTAACTAAAAGCTTCCACTGCTATACAAGCAAGCTACTGCTGTACAAGAGTACAAGCTATTGCTCCTGACTAGTTAAACATAGTCTTGCTAGTGAATGTGCTGAAAACAGAAAATCGCTGGTTAGGCTAGCACTGAAATTGTTCACTGATTAAACTAATAAGGAAAACAGAACAAATTTCTAGAACTTAGTTTGATATTTTTCTTATTAACAGTTATGAAGTCCAAGTCCAACTCTTTGTTAAAGAGAAAATTCACAGGTAAAAACCATTGAGATTTTAACTTGTCAGAATAAAATCAGGACTTAGGCCAATGTTACCCTTTTTTAAATACACACACACATACCCACCAGAAGAGCTCTTTCAGGTTGAGACTGATACAATTTAAGTACTCTAAATATTATTTTGACAGTGTTCCCCTTGACTTAAAAGTCTCTAGTGGTTTCAGTGGGACAAGTTCAGGACCAAGCTTTTTGAACATCAGAACATTCCTTATCCTAAAGTTATGATAGATCTGAAAATGTTTTAAAGGGGAAAAAAAAAAGACTCACAACATTTAATTATTTCAGTAGTTAGAACAGTGCAAGCTCCATTAATTTTATAGTATGCTACAAAACACAAAACCTCTTATACAAATAACAAAAGGGTCTAGTTCACTTTGCCCTAGTTGATATTGACCAGCCACCAAAAAAAAGAAAAAGGTAAATATTGATTATGCAAACTTAGGGTGAGGGAAGAGTAGAAAACAGACATTTGGAACTAGAGGGTTTTTTTGTTTTTAAATGTGGCCGGGAGGAAGCCTCTGATTGCTTTTCAATTTTGAGTTTTTAAAACTACTTAAGAGGGGCTCTAAGCTTGTACCTCAGTCTTCTTTAAAGGGACCACTTTGAAATGTATATATAGGCCCAGATCTTCAAACCTGCTCACGTCCCTAACTTACACTGGCACCAACAGGATTTAGATTGGCCTTTACCCTTTGAATTTTTTTTTTAATGTTTTCACACTTGTTCCAGAGATGGAGGAGATATTTAAATGTATTGTTCCTTACATATTTTAAGCAGAGTTGAGGACAGAGGTGGAGAATTTAGTAAGTACAGCAATGGGCAACCTCGGCTAATGAGGGGGCTGCATAAGTGGCCCTCCATTTCAGTAGGCTGCAAGATTGTTGTGACAAAGACAGTCTCCAAGGATAGGGTAGGTAGTTCTGCTAACTGCACTTGCATACCTAGAATTTGCAGGGTGTGCTAATTGAACCCTTACAGCACTTTGATTGGCTGCAGAGAAGCCCATAGCTCCTATAGTCAGTCAATGTGAAATCACTTGACCTGAATGTCATTTTAGTAATATCAGTGGGGGAGGAGGGAATTATACGGATGGAAACCAACAGAATTTGGCAATGCTGTGCATGGGCAGTGGTAACTAGACATTTCACAGGCCATACATAGAACCCTACTGGCCTGCTTGGAATCTCTTTAAGAGTTTTACCTATGTAAGACAAAACTTCCTGTTCGCTACCCCTGCATTCTCTACTTCATTAAAGACTTCAATTGATTAGTAAATGCTGCCTTCTTTAAAAGGTAACTTTGATAATTGGGGTTCATTTTATTCAGGAAGTGTTCCCAACTTTTAGGTGGAGTGTTTTACATTAGGATGTAGTACCTACCTTAACCTCTTACAATAGCTTTACAGTAAGCATTTCCATACCAAAACCTGGGGGGTGTCTATTTGCATAGGAAACATAGTTGAGTAGTATCTGCATGTGGCTTATTTTAATAAGCATGTTATCCAACTCTGGTACTAGGCCCTGGTGTACAAGTTTGTACTTTGCCCTTTAAGTAAAATCCCTGCAAGTCACATGGAAGCATTCCACAATGCAATAGAGGCCCAACTTAAATATATACCCCAAATAAAAAAAAAAAAAAAAAAAAGCACAATAAAAACGAAAAGATTGCTACTGTGGCTTAACAACCAAGTAAAAGAAGCAGTGAAAGAAAAGCAGCATTTAAAAAGTGGAAGTTAAAGTCTAGTGAGCATAAACTGCCAAATTAAGTGTAAAAAAAATAAGAAAAGCTCAAAAGCCTGGCTGTGCCTTGCACTGCCCCTTTCAGGCACCGCTCCTGCACTTCAAAGGGGCAGCAGTGCACAGAGCAGAGGGTCAGCTGGAGACTCCAGCTAACCCTGGGCTCCTGCAGTGCTGCCCCTTTGAAACACCGCCACTGCTTTTCAAAGAGGCAGCTACACTGAGCCTGGGATCAGCTGAGGACTCCAGCTGATCCCAGGCTTCCACAGTGCTGCCCCTTTGAAATGCTGTGGTAGCATTTCAAAGGGGCAGCATGCGATTAATTGCACAATTAATTTTTTTAATTGTGGAAGTAATTGAGCTTAATGTTTTTAATTGCATGACAGCCCTATTTTTTAAAGTACAATCAGAATCAGGAAGCCTGCTAAACAACCAGTGGGGCCACTGGATAATCAAGATGCTAAAGAAGCACTCAAATATAAGATCATTGCTGAGAAACTAAATGGATTCTTTGCTTTGATCTTCACGGCTGAGGATGAGAGAGAAATTCTAAACCTGAGCCATTCCTTTTTAGGTGACAAATCTGAGGAATTGTCCCAGATTGAGGTGATTTTGGGAAAAAAAAAAAAAAAAACTTAACAGTAGCAAGTCACCAGGACCAGATGACATTTACCCAAGAGTTCTGAAAAGAACTCAAATGTGAGATTGGAGAACTTCACTGTGGTTTGTAACCTATTCTTTGAATCCACTTCTGTAACCTAATAACTGGAAGATAGCTAATGTGATGCCAATATTTAAAAAGAGCTCGAGGTAATCCTGGCAAACAGACCGGCAAGTCTAAGTCAGTACCAGACAAATTAGTTGAAACTATAGTTAAGAATAGAATTGTCAGACACAGATTAATGTCATTTGTTGGGGGAGAGTCAACATGGATTCTGTAAAGGGAAACCATGCCTTACTAGGAGTTCTTCGAAGGGGTCAACAAGCATGTGGACAAGGGGGAATCCAGCATATAGTGTACTTAGATTTCCAGAAAGCCTTTGACAAAGTTCCTCACCAAAGGCTCTTAAATAAAGTTAGTTACGGGATAAGAGGGAAGGTCCTCTCATGGACTGGTAACTGGTTAAGAGACAGGAAAAAAGAGTAGGAATAAATGGTCAGTTTTCAGAGTGGAGAGAGGTAACCAGTAGTGTCCCCCAAGAGTCTGTCCTGGGACCAATCCTATTTAACCTACAAGTTATCTGGAAAAAGGGGCAAAAAATGAGGTGGCAAAGTTTGCAGATACTAAACCTCACAAGGTAGTTAAGAAAAGAATTTCAAAAGGATCTCACAAAGCTGGCAAATATCAATATTAAAATTTCAAACACGAGGTAATGCACATTGGAAAAAATACAAACTACACATTCAAAATGGACTAATTTAGCTATACCTACTCAAGAGAAATCTTGAAGTCATTGTGGCTAATTCTCTGAAAACATCCACTCAATGTTCAGTGGCAGTCAAAAAAAGCAAACTGTTAGGAATCATTAAAAAAGGAGAGAGACAGAATATCTTATTGCCTCTATAAATCCATGGTATGTCCACATCTTTAATACTACATACAGATGTGGTTGCTGCATCTCAAAAATGTAATGGCATTGGAAAGGTTCAGAAAAGGATAAGAGTTAGGGGTATGGAACAGATGCCATATGAAGAGATTAACAAGAGTGACTTTAGCTTACAGACTAAGGGGGGATATGATAAAGGTCTATAAAATCATGACAGGAATGGAGAAAGTAAATAAGGACACGTTATTTACTTATTCCCACAATAAGAACTAGGGGTCACCCAGTGAAATCAATAGGTAGCAAGTTTAAAAACAAACAAAGGGATGTTTTTCTTCCCACACTGCAGTCAACCTATGGAACTCCTTGCCAGAGGATATTGAAGATCAGGACTTGAACAGAGTTCAAAGAAGAACTAGATAAGCATTGATGGACATAACCTCCATGAATTTATTAGCCAGAAATGGAGTCCCAAGCTTCTGTTTTTCAGGGGCTGGAAATGGATGACAAGGAAGGGAGCACTTGGTGAATATTTGTTCTGTTTACTTCCTTTGGGGAATTTGGCATTGGCCGCTATCAGAAGACAGGATAACTGAGCTAGATGGACCACTGGTCTGACCCAGTATGACTATTATGTGCACCTGCATGTTTGTTACTCAAAGACCCCTTCCTTTTGAACCTTCATTCTTTAATTTGCCAAAATATTGAGGAAGTTTGGCTTCAGCATTAGATGAGGACAAGGAGAACATTAAGATTCTAACTATCAATACAGATGGTTTCTGGGAACACAAATACAGGGTCATTGGCTCCAGGAACTGAAACGGTTTACTATAAAAATGAGTCAAGGCATAGCATACCTTACCAATTACTAGGGTAAGCATCTTTCCCCGTGAGGTAGCACATCAGGGTATTAGAAATTGGGAGAACACTGCATTGGAACCATTAAGTTGTGTGAGGGGCCCTGCCCCTCTTTTAATCTTTGTCCCAGTTATTTACAGGTGTCCCAGACTGATTAGAGCAGCAACACTGCTCTGAATTGTGCAAAGCACAGCAAATTAGCGTAAATAGCAAGAGACAGTTGTAATCTAAGTTTGAAAAAATATGAGAATCAGATGGAAGAGATAGTGTCCTTTCAAGGGTTTAGAATGGCAGATGCCATTCCTTTGCAGTTTTCTTGGATAGTTCTTAAGATGTGTGCATGTTATGCTTATCCTCTTTTGTATGCGAAGAGTTGCAATCTGTGCTTACATGCTAATCAACTACACACCCAGCACCTCAAGGTAACCAAAATACTAGTGAAATAAGCCCTATTACAATGAACATCTAGTCTGTTAGCTCCTTTATCAATGTTACCTTAAAATAGTGAGCAGAATCCCTGTTAGAAATTCAGGTTTAACAAGTCTTTGTTACTTAGGGGGAATCTGTTCAGTCTGTCCCATTTCTGCTACCCTTTGTCGCAGAGCAGGTCCTTTTGACCACGGCCTCACGCACGCATTGCCCATTTGTCACACAAAGGCCACTCACAGAAAACGTAGGCCGCTGACACTCTGAGAAAGCATAACTTGTAAGCGCACAAATGCAGCTTTCTGTGAATGGAATTTAACCTTGTAGGCATTTAAGAACAGGGAGGTGAGCATGAAAAGATAGAGCACAGCTGCAAGAGATAACTAAGACTCTCTTGACCGGTCCTTGAAGGTAGGGAGGTAGACGTAGGGAGATAAGACACAACTGCCATGCACACTGACCATGCTCGCACCCGGCACTGTCCACAGGGCCATCAGGCGGGCATCGTGAAAAATCCTAGAGGGGAATATTGCACATTACCTCATTACCAGCCTATCAGGCCCAGCCAACAAACAGACCCTAATAAGGTACCGGATACCAGGTTGTTATAAAAGACCCTCGACCCCTTTGTTCAGGGAGGTTCCATGTATTGAGGGCATGTGTCTTTTTGCCCAGCTGAAGGATTAATCACCCTGAGTCAAAGATGGGGTGCACGAGTTCTGAGCATGCTCCGAGTTCTAATGTCTTTATGCTGTTATCGTTGCTAGATTTGTAAGTATTTCTTAAATATATTAGTTATTGGTTTAGTTAATAGTTGAATCGTGTTAATTTCACTGTAATTCTGTAGAGTGTAACTGAGTTATTAACCACACTGTGTAAATTGTATAATCTTGTGTTGTATAGTGGTGTTGTATTTAGGCCAAGTATAAGTGTTAGAAAACAGAAACTCAGGAGTTGTTAAGTTGTAGAGGTAAATTAATGACTAACTCCACCAGCTGCCCTAAAATAACCATAGAGGGGCTAGCTTTGGACGGAGCTTTTATCATCATTATATTGGCTTTGTCTTTGTATTTTTTGCTTTCATGCTGTGCTGTCTTAAGCGAATTAGAGACAGTGATTTAATATAATCTAATCACAAAGTTTGTAATCAGTTAAGTGTAGTTTGGTTCAGTTTTCCCCTCCTGTAAAAGCATTAGGCAATTGCTTGTTTTACAATTAATTTAAAAGTCACTTGATTTTTTAATAAAAGAACCATTCTGTTTAATAAAAAAAAAATAAATCATTCGTTTCACCATCATCCAGTAGTTTTCACTGTCTTTTTAACCCTGGGGGCTCCCATCACATCACCGAACCAAGTTGCAACACTTTCCATGTGGCTGGCCTGTGCACTCACTTAAAACACATGATGGATTAGAAGTACCACTTCTGCAAGACAGTTTTACACCAGAAAACCAAAGAGATTAAGATGTAATAACTCAGTAAGAAAAAGCAATAAATGGAAGAGTTTCTGGTACAGACCCAGTCATTTCAATATTTAATATTAGCCAGAAGGATGAGGCTACTGGTCACGAAAGAGATGAATTAAAAACGGTCATCTTAATGTCAATACTGATTTTCTCAGGATTTACTTTCAATTCAAATGTTTATTTTAGCACTTGCCTACAAAAAGGTAACACAATAGCACAACAACATGTTTAACATCTTCCCAGTTTGTACATGGTATATAAAAAGGATTTTTCTACACCCAAAGGATTTTTGCTCTTGTACATGCGATCATAAGATATACACCTCCATTTTTGTATTCTGCTTCCCAGGTGAACATGTTATGTAGAATAAAGTTTCCTTTAAAATGGTTCTAAAGCAAAAGAATAGACCGCTCAATAGCTCAGAATTGTCATCTTTGAACACTAGATCGTAATTATGGCGGATTTTCTGACTGCAGCAGATAATCACTCCAAACATCCACTCTCCAAAATTTGTTAGCCAAAACCACCATATGTCTAATTTAATTTCAGCTCCAGAAATGATCTGAAGACTTGTGCGATAGAGGATTTATTTAATAAAAGTGGATAATTATGAAGTACTTTTGTTGCTATTATGTTTCTCTTTTGTCTCACCTTAAAAAAAAAAAATGTAGGTCGGCATTCTGCTAAAAAGTGAAAGGTTACATGCCTTGTGCTACCCAGCAGTGAGTGTAGTAAACTGTGTAAGGTTGCTCAGCTCAGCTACGCTACAACACTTCAGCCCAACCTCCTCTTTTCCTGGCTACGTACTCTGGCATTTCTACAAAGACTGTTATGTCAGGTGAGTGACTCATTTGCAAAATTATCTGTTCGTTTGTGTCCCGTGCCAGATTTGAACATTTGGTATTCCACTACACTGCTTCCAAGGGCAAATTTATCTAGTACGTTTTACTGAAACTCAATTTTGCTTCTTTTTTCCCCCCCACTATTATTATAGGCAACTAGAAAAATCAATAGGCACCAGCGGCCTTTGACAATAAATACTGTAACTCAAATGAATGCTGATCCATATATAAATGCCTGTAGCATAAATGCCTGTAGCATCAAGAACAAATGTTTGACGTTGCCATTGGCCAATTATTTAATTTTTGGATCTACTGGAGTAATTGGACAGTCTAGCCAGGTCACAGTGCATAGCTGGTTTCATAATGCCCTTTTACATTCAGGTTCCATTGCTACTTGATTATGAAAGAAGTAGAACTATTTGCTTAAAAAAATGCAACCTAAAAATAGAGATAATGATTAGTCTGAGGTTCACATTTCACAAACTTCAACAGGTTACATTATTTTCAAGAACACAAAGTTTGAGCTTTAAGTTCAGGAATTTTCCAGTTATTTTCTGTTTAGTTCTTGTGCAGTTTTTAAAAAGTCTCAAATACATTCACACATTCTTGTAAATATCTTCATTAGGATCTTCAAGAAAGCTGTCAGCTATCTTCAGGAAAGTAACCCTTTTAACTTGATGTCATTAATATGAAGTCATCAAAACAATTCAGATCCATTCCTTAATGACTGATACTATTGGAAACAGAAAGACCACATTGCCAGTGAGAGAACTACTCAGTAAGGTGGTAGGCAAATACAAGAAGTTCTGCACAAAACAGGTATGAATATTCTATGAATATTCCTGAGATGATTTTGTAGTCTGAATCCCTATGTAGGCCATTAATTTTAACACCTCCATTGAACTGGGAATCTGAGAGGAACCTATAATTTCTATATCCAAACAGAAGGAACCCTTATTTGAACTGATAAGCCAGGCCCACTAGTTACAAGCAATAGAAGATGGCCTAGCCACCAAAAGAAGATAGTAAGTTATTGCAATAGCTTGAATAGCTGCTGTGATTCCAAAAATCTAGGGCCTAGAATAATTTAAGTTAGGTATTTTACTGGAAAAACTATTCCATAACATAATATAGATGAATAAGATGACAGCTTATTTGTAGGATAGTGCAGGACTTGTAAAGCATTAGAAACCCAAATAATTCTTTACTGAATATTTCTGATATACTATCTCACCAAGATTTTGTTATATAGCTACTTAAGAGGCAGACAAATTAAACAGATGCCTACCATTTACAGCAGCAGAAGATTGACACCGGACTCTCCTCTTCTAATCTGTATCTGCCTGAGTTTGGTAGATCTTTACACTGTGATACAAACTCGTGAAGTTCCGTCTCTGGAAAGCCATCTTGCTGGTAATGCTGAAGATTTAGTCATTCTTAGTAAGAATACAAAGCTGAATTGTGTATTTAGTCTTGCTATGGTTTAAATATTCCCCCTCATTAGCTGAGCACACAATTGTATAAACTGGGTTTAGAAGACTGCACATTCTGAAGTGCAATAAACATAGTATAGAAATAGTCTGACACTTTTCAGCTTTTCAAATGAAAGCGTGGGATAGGAAGGCAGATTGGTTGTGTCTAAACTAGGGCAAGGTAGGAAGAGAATCTGTTAAACATTTGCATTACTATTTTAGTCATTCTTGCTTAAATTAGTTTCCAGAAATCTTTGATCACTAACATTTCAGGATAGAAAGTTAAGTTTATGCTCTAAATTAATTTGCATGGCCTCAACTTGCCTCAGTGCTTTGCTATACATGGTAAAAAGTGGATGAACATTGACAACTATGCTTGTTCCCAAGGCAGTGAAATCAAATGGCAATTATCTAGCTGCTAAAAGTTAGGGTTTTCAGTAGAAAAGTTTCTGTAACTTTTTCATATTTCAACTTTAATTACCAGATGTGTACTGGCAACAGCACTGAAGGCTATGGGTTTTGTATTAAATATTCTTACATTTTTCTTCAGAACCAGAGAATAAAAGACCATGCCTACCTTAATTGTTTCATATGTATCTGTAATGAGTGCAATGAAAAGACTTAGCACCATATAGATAAACAGGCTGATGAAAGAGTAGAGGTAGAGCCGACTGAATAACCAAACCATGTAGCTTTTCTGCTGCATTTTTGCAAAAGTGGCAAACATGTCATCTCCATTGATCAGTGAGAAAAGGCATTCTGAAACCATGTTCAGAGACCGAAACTAGAGGAGGGAACCAAAAAACAACCAACATAGTACCATCACCAAGTTTGCTGCAGCTACCCTATACTCTTTACAAGCATAAGGTACTAACTCAATCAAGTCTTCCTTCTGTAGAGACCTGCAGACCAAAAGGTGACTATGTGCATATTTAGCAGGGCAAGAATGCAGGATATAGCTATGACAATATGCACTGGTAAACTATATCCAGGCAAGAGAGGATTAGCTGTCTCAGATTCAGATTGGTTCAGCTGTGAATAGGCTGACTGATGCCTTAGTTCTTATCCCTTTAAGAAAAGGATCTGAAGTGTAAAGAGAATTTACTCTTGTGCAGGGCTAAATTATTTCTCAAAACAGTGACTAGAAAGCCCAAGCATGTGATTAGGAATAATCTAGCCATACTTCTGACTCAGGACTCTCATAACAGTTGGGAGGAAAGTCTGATTGAGTCAATATTGCACTTGGTCAACCTGCAGAATTATGGATGGGTAAGTCTCTAGATTCTTAAAGACTAATAGTGAAAGTCTTGAAACTGTGAAGCTTAGCCATCGCTCTTATTTAGAATTCATACCAAATAAGCATCTATTCAGTTTAAGTGAGTGGTTTTCAAATGGTGTTTTGGTGATTCCTTTCACATAGTAAGCCTCTGAGTATGATCCCCTTATACAGTTAAAATGGAAGGAGTAATTTAATGGCGGCTGAGAGCCCATCCACATCAGAGTCAACAGCTTGCAACCCCAAAGGGTCGCAACCCCAAAGGTTCACAACCCCCCCTGACAACCCTAGTTAAATTTGTAATATTTCTGAGTTTTAAACGGAACATTACCTTAACATGATATGGTCCCAGTACAATCCAGCCACAGAAACAATAGCCCAGATAGATCATAGCAGCACAACAGCAGAATCGAATGACATTGGGCAATGCTGATCGTAGTGTCAGAATAAGCAGCTGCAGAAACCAATATTAACAATTAGAATCCAGCCAGGTATGTATTACAGTTGTATGATAACAACAAACAAAATAAATACCAACAGCATGGAGATCCCAGGAGATCCTTACATTATACTTCTGAAAGAAACCTAGGTATCGAATAACTCCAAGCCACACAAGCATAGTGGAAGTTCCTAGGAGGATACTACAGACATCATAACTTGTCAGACTCTATATTTTAAAAAAAAGCAAAGAACAAGTGTTAAAGCCACACAGTTGACTAGGTGTCTTCTTTTCTGTGCTAGCTTATGATTTGGACATTGCTACAAAAATCTTTCAAAAAGCCTTCTTTTCCTTTAAAGCCTCCATTTTGTATTCCAATATGGACCAAAGCCATTTCTATTTAGTGAGCAAAATCCTATTAATTTATACAGATGCAAGCAAGAAATGAGGAAGCATTTAAATTAAATTCAGTGCATTTCACACATGACAAATTTGTATTAGTAACATCCTAGAACTGTCATATTACAGATCAGATATAATCAAGTAGCTCAGACAAGTGCCACAGTTC
The DNA here is from genome assembly GCF_049634645.1 of Pelodiscus sinensis. NCBI lineage: Eukaryota > Metazoa > Chordata > Testudines > Trionychidae > Pelodiscus > Pelodiscus sinensis. The sequence continues at coordinate 30,006,264 of NC_134719.1, forward strand.
TAGGAAGTTTCCAATGAGAGAGGTTTCAGTTTAAGAAGCTAATGATTACAACTCAATATTTGTGTTCCATTGATTCTTCATTCTATGAAGACCTACACACATTGGCCTGTCATCCAAGTGACTACATTTACTATCCTGTTTACAGCTGCAGTTCTCTGAAAGGTATCAGTAAGAAAAATTACCACCACACTTTAGTGATAAAGTTTTCACTTTTTTGTATTCCTCTTAAGATGAGTATAACCAAACAGCTGGGTAGATTACATTCCTTTTTGTGTTATCAGTTGTTTCACATATTACTCAACTGTATTTGTGCAAACTTGTGATGAGGGTTGCACAAGGTACAGTTTGGCTGGCAGCGTTTTCAGGCAGTTTACAATAAGGAAGGGTGTCTATTAAGATACCAGGTTAAGTTTGCAAGGCTTGTAGTGAGCTGCCTCTGCTTTTCTTGTGAGCGGATCACACACAATATGGAGTCTTAGACTGAACCCCACAATCCCAGTTACCATCGAGCCATTTCATAATGAAATGGCACACTAAGATTTCCAATCAGATGTACTCCTCTTTCATCATATACCTGGATTCCCCAGACCATACCATTATTCATTTTGTATTTATTTCTTGCTATTATTTCCAAGGATAGGCTTACAGCTTCTATAATTTGTAGTTGGATAGTCAAGGATTACTTGGAAAAAAAAGTCACCCTTCAACACCTGGATTTTCACAATTCTTTGATCAGACTAAAGCTGCTGCCCTTACAGGAATGCTGCAAAGATAATCTGGAGTTTTGAGGGCAAGTAGAAGTATTTGAATGCTATGCTATTTCAGGATAGAATATTTCTGCAGTTCTTAGTTGATTCTTATTGGACATGGTTTATATATCACTGTGCATGTTTGTAAGACTATTTAGAAACTAAGCATTTAGACCCTGGCATAAGCACTTCCAAAGGCAAAAGAAATGTTAAGAAGTAAATACCAATTTTGGCTGGTCGAATAAAAGATATTACCTCACCCACCTTGTCTCACCTTTTCAAAAATTATTTTTAATTAGGGAAGCAAGTTTTGATACAACTAAAAATACCCTGGTCCAAAAAGCTTAAGTGACAGTGCTAAAATGGGTTAAAGATACCACTGTAGTATGTATTCAAATCTAATTTTGTCATGTATTGTAGCAAGATGTTGTACAGTGGTGCACCAAAAGCTGCAGATCCATGCCCTCCTAAATTAAAGAGTCATATATACCAAGTACAGCTGGCACTATGTGGGAGGAGAAAAATGGAAAGTGAATACAAAATTTTTTTTAGAGTTAATTTCTTGAGAGAAGAAAATAGGCAGATGAATTTCTAAGGATATTCAGGGTTCTAAAGTCCAATGGACCATCACTGAAGTGAAATGCCCGACGACACAGTTTATTTTTGGTCCCTGCTAATTTGAATCCTCTTAACAGGATATTGCTTGGCTATACTTGAGGAAAAAAGTCAGACAGATAGAATTTTGAAGACAGTTTTGCTTCTGTACAGTAGATGAACATCTTACCTTAGCTTGTATTTCCATTTTTAGTGTTGAACCAACAATAGTTAAAACATCACTAACAATAATCAGGATGTACCACCCATTAACAAATTCCATTTGATCAGTGAAAGATACTTCTTTCTTGTAGTGATGTAGGAAAAAACTTACAAATTCCTAGAGGAAAGAAAAATAAAAAGCAGCTATAATCAAGCTTTAAGTTTAAAAGGTTCATAAGCATTCCAGAGGACAAATTATACCCACCCTTTGGAGCCGAATTCCTTTAACTACTGACCGTATGCAGAGCATCAGTGAGGCTAAACAAGTCAGTATGACAAAGGCATCAAAGATCATCATGTAATGAGTATTCTTTTGTACTGCAAAAAAAATAAGAACAAAACCAAGATGTTGATAATAGTGCACAAACACAATGGATTTTGTCTGTCTACAGTATTTATTTAACTCAGTCTTAATCTCTATGTATAACCAGTTTGGATCAAAATTTATAGTTGTATCCATCAAATCTTACTAATTTCAAGCTCATACATCGCTGATGAGTTATGTCATACTGAGACCCTTATCGAGTTGTAGGCCTACATCATACCAGTGTATTGTACTTGTGCTTAAGACAAGCCACCTGGAAAGTTATTTCAATATTGTATCTTCTGCCTCCCTCATATTCAAGAGGCAACAGCTTTCAGCTAAAACCTATTTAGTTTTTTACTGTCTTTCTTGAACAAGTTGTACAGATAGCACCATGTTACTTACTGTTTCATGCCTCTAAAAATAACTCCATATCAAAATGTTAGAGGAGTCTCCAGTATCTCATGAGAGCACGAGCTATTGTTCCTCATTTTACAGTTCTAGAAATGCAAGCCTTACAAAAACATTCAGTGACAGAGTCAAGAACTGATCCCAGATCTTCTCCATTCCAGTCCAGTCTTAACCACCCTCAGAGCAACGTAAGTTACTGTTACATCTGCACTCGGCAGTCACAAGCCAAGTATTTTAAGCAGAGCTAAACATCAGTTAGTCACCAATGTTGCTGTTAATAAAGTGCATGAAGAATTTGAGATTAATACATTTAGGCAGGTAAAGGTTTGCACTATAGCTGCTTAGAGGGTTAAGACATTTTATTCTAGAGTTTCCTATAAAACTAACATATTTGAACCCTTTTCATTCTCACGATTAAAGATTTTAGTGCTGAAAAACATTGTTTGCTTTAGACAACCTCTGTCTTCCATGAAAGGTATCCTAGTAATTTCATTTGTGTTTGGAGTGGTTTAGGGACTAGAGGGATAGCTATGTTTTGTTTTTTTAAATACAAAGACTGAGTAGTCCTGTAGCACCTTAGAAACCAACAGATATATATCATGAGCTTTCATGGGCAAAACCCACTTCCTCAGTGAGCAAAGGAAGTGGTTTTTGCCCATAAAAGCACATGATACCATATGGGTGTGTCTAGACTGGCAATTTTGTGCAAAAACTTGCCAGCTGTCTACACTGGCCGCTTGAATTTATGCAAGAGCATTGACTTTAATGTACAAAATCAGTGCTTCTTGCGCAGATACTTTCACGCTCCCGCTAGGGAAAAAACCCTCTTGCGCAAGGGGGCCAGCATAGACAGGGAAGAACTGTTTTGTTTAAAAATCGCGTCTAGACTGGCCACGGATGCTTTTGCACAAAAGCAAATCTCTTGCGCAAAGGCACTTGCCAATCTAGATGCGCTTTTGCAGAAATACTTATCGGAAGAATTTTTCCATTAAAAGTATTTCTGCAAAATCGTGCCAGTCTAGACGCAGCCTATATGTATATATTCATTTCTAATGAGCTACAAGACTACTCATTTTTTATTCACTAGAAGCTTTACAACTGGCTATCGATCCAAGTAGGTTTTGAAACAAGATATTAATCTAAAAATAGGGTACTGATGTGCTAACTGATCTGAAGGTGGTACCTGCTGCACCATCCTGCAAAAGATAGACGTTTACCTTTGTGTGTGTGTGTGTGTGTGTGTGTGTGTGTGTACACACACACACACACACACACACCTCTGCCACATGTGATTATATGATCACGTCAGCACTGCAATTCAAATTATTTTTTCCCCCCTACAAGTACAGTTGGCTAGTATGTTTCACCACAGGTTTGAGATTACAAAAGAACCTTCTGGTTTGACCTGTAAAAACAATGTTATTGTGATGCTATTTTAACAAAACTTAATATGACTGACCAAAACAAAAAAGTTGATATAAAGCACCTTTTAGCACTGCACATGAGATCCTTTGGGACTAGCACACCGTCTAGTGAACAGCTGGTGAAAGGCAGCTAGTAGGGCTAATTAAAGCAGGTTTCACAAAATAGAAGAGCTTTTGAAAACTCTCATTGAGGGCCAAGATGGTTTTTTCTTCCCTCCTTGGGGGCGGGGGGGAGAACACAACCACACACCAGCACAGAGGTGAAAGTAATTTAAACTTCTTATATGTACAGTCATTTCAAACACACACACACACACACACACACACACACGGCTCAAAGCAGACATTTGTGGGGAGGGGTTACAATACAACAGTACCTATAAGAAATTTAAATGTGGGATAGACTGCAGGGGGCAGAGATGCAGGAGTCAGGGCATGTGCAGGGAAAAAGGGATTGTTTCTGCTCCCTTTGTCCTCTCTAAACAGAGCCTATCTCCCCCAGAGATTTGTAGTAGTGTGCCCTGTTGTTTCACTTAATGGAGCAAGAGGAAAGCTCATACTGTGGATCACTCACTCCCCAGCCCCTGGGAGGAAGAGGAATTAAGGAAGGCACACTGTGCACTTTCCTCTCACACTTATACCAGTACAAATCCTTGGGAGATACCACCATTTACCTCCCTTCTGTTCACAAGAGCTGACCATTTATTTCTATCCTGTTTTCTGTCCTCGGCAGTTGCTGATCCAAGAGAGGAGCTTCCCTCTCATCTGTGGACTCATTTTTTAGTTAGAAGAACCTTTGGTGAGGGTCCTTGTCAATAGCTCTCTCCAAGTTCAAATACCCTGTATGCAATGCATTACCTTTCCTTGTCCACCTTTGACAACACCCTCGAGGAATTCCAGTAGATTGCTTTTCACAAAAGAAAACCCCAGTATTGACTCTTTCCAAGAAATCAGGATTAACTATGGAAGTTAGCGACTTGACTATCCAATAAGCAAATGCTTATTTGATAGTTCAGTAACAACCCGGACATTATAATCAAACCAGCTGACAAAGGGAGTGCTGTGGTCATTATGAATAAGTCCGACTATGACCAGGAGGCAACGAGACAACTCTCCACCACCACATTTTACAAACCTGTCTCCTCTGATCCCACCTCAGAATACCAAAAGAAACTACACTGTCTCCTTAATGACCTCCCTACATCTACTCAGGACCAAATCCACACAAACACCTTCTGAACCCCGACCAGGATTGTTCTGCTTCCCAAAAGCCATAAACTGGGACACCCCGGACATCCCATCTCAGGTATCAGCACGCTCACTACTGGATTATTCAGCTATGTAGACTCTTTTCTCAAACCCTGCGCAACCAACACTCCCAGCTATCTCCGAGATACTACTGACTTCCTGAGAAAACTACAAAACATCGATAACCTCCCTCATAACACCATCCTTGCTACCATGGATGTTGAAGCTCTGTACACCAGCATCCCACATGAAGACTATCTGGCAGCAGACCTATGTAACTTTGTTCTAACCCACAATTATTTCCAGTTTCAGGACAACTTCTACCTCCAGATCAGTGGCACAGCCATGGGTACACGCATGGCCCCACAGTACGCTAACATCTTTATGGCTGACTTAGAACAATGTTTCCTCACATCCTGTCCCCTTTTACCCCTTCTCTACTTACGCTACATCGATGACATCTTTATGATCTGGACCCACGGCCAAGAAACACTGGAGACATTCCACAGAGATTTTAACAACCTACACCCCACCATCAATCTCAGCCTGGACATACCACACTAATACCAACCCTGGAACTTTTTCTTGCAACAAACCCCGTTGCCAGCTTTGTCCAAATATTCACTCTGCTGACACCATTATTGGACCTAACCAATTCAGTTATAAGATCAAAAACACATATTCCTGCTCATCCAGAAATATAATTTATGTCATCATGTGCCAACAGTGTCCGTCTGCTATGTACATTGGACAAATGTCTCAGATGCTTCACCAAAGAATCAATGCACACAAAACAGATATCAGACAGTATCACAAAGAAAAAACAGTTTCTTGCCATTTCAACCAGAAAGGGCATTGTCTCAATGACTTCATTACCTGCATACTGCTTCAAAGGCATTTTCACACCAGACTTGAAAGAGAAACCTCTGAACTGTCATTCATGCTTAAATTTGACACTTTACGCCAGGGTCTTAAAGACGCTAATTACCTTACCCATTACAAAGATAGCTTCCCCAATTATCACCTCTAATATCATTAGCTCACAGACATTTACCCCCACCCCCCCAATCCCACCTCTGTTCTGAAATTTGATTTGTCCTTTTTATGTGTCTTCACTTTTTTTTAATTGTATCCTTTGGTATATATGGTTGTGACTATTTTCTTCCACTATTTGATCTGAGGAAGTGGGTCTGGCCCACGAGAGCTCATCTAATAAACCATCTTGTTAGTCTTTAAAGTGCTACATTGTCCTGTTTTTGTTTCAGCTAGACTAGACTAACATGGCTACATCTCTAGTACAACTTTACTTGACACTTTCCTCCCCCTTCTGCCCTATCAGAGAGAAGCAGCAAGCAGGGGAGAACAGGAGCCCGTGCTGCAGAGAACTGGCTTTAAAATGTTCTGGAACCAGCCCGTCTGGCCAGCTCTAGCTGCTGTGAATAGGAGCTGCTAGACTCAGCGTGAGCTGGGACCGAACAGTCCCAGCTCACGCGGATCACTGCGCCTCTGCATTTTAAAGTGTAATAACAGCCCAGCATCTCTGCCTATGTTTAAAATGCAGAGCCATAGTGTTGGTTGCTGTGGAGCTAGCACTGCTCATTCCAGTCTGGAATCAGCTTGTGGAGCTACCCCCACTGCAGCTCTGCACAGCAGCACTTAACTATATGATTAGCCAGATAATTGCATTTTAACATTCTTAGGATTGACACAGATGAACATACATGTTCTGTACCATAGTTTCAACCAGTTGTCTTTGTGCTCAAGTTAGATTTAATGGCCTGTAATTGTCAGGATCAGCGCTATACATTTTTTTAAAAATTGACGACACATTAGCGGTCTTAGTCCTCTGGTACAGATGACAATTTAAGTGATAGGTTATATACCACAGTTAGTAGTTCTGCAATTTCATGGCTGATTTCCTTCAGAACTCTTGGGTGAAGACAACCTGTTCCTGGAATGATTAAATGTATCAGGTTCATTCCAAAACCACTTCTAACCACTCAATCTGGGACACTTACTCAAGTTTCTCACTGACCAGCTCAGGTGTGGTCTTCAGTGAGAAAGTGACCTATGTAAAGAATTCATTTAGCTTCTCCACAATGGCATTGGCTTCCTTGAGTACCCCTTTGACACAAACTTGATAACTGTTCTGTTAAAGTTTCAGGTGATTAGGTGAAAGTTCAAATGTTATGAGTAGAAAGATTCTTTATAAAACCTAAATTTCAAGACCAACTCTGGACAACATCCCTTCACATAATTCCATATTAATTGGCAAAGTGAAAAAGGGCAAGAAGATTGAATACAACCCCATCCCATGTGGAAGAGAATAAGGCATCCAGAAATATTTGTAAGTATTTTAACTTAGTTGTCACTTACTGGATCCAGAAACATGCCAGTCTTTACATTCCCGGATGGCAATATCATTGTCCAGATTTATTTTGATTCTTCCACTATGTGCTTTGTTATCAAACACTATCTGCATGAAAAACAGGGAGAGATTTTGTATAAAGCCACAGGCACTTACATAAAGCTTAGAAATGTTACATATATTCCATAACAATGACTGAATATTGAGAAAAATTATGAAGCTTGGAAACAATGTAAATAAGTATCAAAAAGTCTAATTATAGCTCTTTCTTGAATTATAAATTATTTGCTAAGTGACTAGTTAAGTCAATTTAAGTTACAATCCCATTCTAGTCCAAACTGCATGACCATTCTTAGAAGGGTCTCTAGAGAAAAAAGGGAAAGGTTTTTGGGGTTTTTTTTTTTTTTTAAAATAGGCTTGTAGTGTGCTCAAAGGTGGGAGTTTAATTGCTTATACTTGCTGTCTAGTAGCATTTGATTAATGGTCTAACAGGAGAACCAATCAAAGGTTGGCAAAATGTCCTGCAGCTCCCAAAACAGAACCTTCCAACTATTTATAGGCTACTGTACACTATAGTAGCTCCTTCCACCCACTCACTGAGAACTGATAGCTGGTGCCCAAGCATGTTTAAAGATACATTATGTGTATTACACATAAGCAACATATGCAAGAATTACTAGGAATACAAAATATACTAAGGCATCCACTTACTGTCAAAGTAAAGTCATAACAATCTGGGAGTTCATGGTGACGAACTGTCTGGAGATTGATTGCTTTCAGTTTGAAGGTAAGCTGTATGGTCACAAGTCTGGAAGTCAATTTTGCATTAGTTTTCATAGTAGGGATGTGAATGGGTAACCTGTTAACTGGTAAGCATCACCCATTAAGGGGTGATATTTACCAGGTAATGAATAACCATTTCCTAGGAGCAGCCCTCTGCCATGGGTGGATGGCTGTTCTAGCCCCACAGGGCTACTGGTTCCTAGCCCACTAAACTGGTCCAGAGTGAGCCTATGCGGGCTGGGAGCTGGCAGTTCTCCCCACCATACACCCACACCACTTCAGCCTCCCGGCCTGTAAGGGCTGGGAGCCAGCAACCCTCTTTCCAGCGCAAGCCTGCTGACTCCCAGCCCACGACCCAGGCAGAGAGCCTGCAGCCACACCCTCCCCACTGCCACTTCCATGCTTCCCCTCCCCACAGCCCTCCACCCTCATAAGGCTGCCAACTCCTAGCCATATAGGCTGGGAGCCAGCAGCCCTGCTGAGCTGAAGCAGCCTCTGCCTCCAGTGCAGGGGGCACTCCAGTCCACCTGTCCATTTAATGAGTTAACCTGTTCAACTTAACTTAAATAGGATTTTATATCCCTATTTCATAGTACTAGAATCTTACTCCTCACCTATGGAAGTCCAGAGTGAAATTGAATGTGTGCTTCCCAAGTGTTCTGTTTTCAAAAGGCATCATTGGCTCAACATAGAAACATTCTGTCATTTAGAAAGAGGCATAAACAAATCAATTCAGTGTCAGTTTGATTTGTTTTAAACCACCAACCCCTAGTGGCTATAAGAGCTATTGATCTAAGTCAAAATAATGTATCTCAAATGGATCAATCATTTGAGAGAGAAGTTTGTCAGTGTATTGGCTTCCTTCCTTGCACACCCAAGTCAATGCATTCTTGACGTAGGGCACACCTAAAGAATTAACATTTGTTATTTATTTCCTTATCTCAGAGCGATGTGGTGATGGTAATGAGTTAGTAAATGCATTAATAAAATGCAAGAGGCTTCATAGTATATTGATAGATGCCCCAGGAAAAAAAAGTCAGTCAAACTACCAATTGCACTGGATAAAGCTAGTGCTACTACCCTCATATAAAGGCATTAGAATTGTTAGTATTTTTATTTAAGAGTTACAAAAACTTACACATTTCACAGTTAGTCTACAATAAAAAAGTTTAAAGACTGACTACATGATCATAAAAACCAGCACAGATTGTGCAATAAGAAACGTTTGCGATTCAGCAATTCCATGACAGTTTAATGCCACTATCAAATTCTAGATAGTTTGGGAGAAAATTTAAAACAAAATTTGCTGAGTATAAATAAAGAGTTCAGATCAGATCTAAGATACATGTCACCTGTTTCAATGTTGGGATCAATATCAAAGGTGTCGTTTCCTGGACAGATGCTCCCTCGCTTGTAGAACTGTTGACAGATTGCCATAGCTGTCTGTTCTGCTCCTCTCCTCTCATAAGCATGATTTCCAACAGAAATGTTGTTCAGCTGTAAGTACTAATTCACAAGAAGATAGTCAAACTGAATTAGATATAGTGCCTTGATTGCTACAGCTGAAACAGTCAATATTAGTTTGACTCTATCCTATAACCCAACTGCGGGGAACCAAAGGCCTGGGAGCTGAATGTGACCCTCAGGATGCCTGGATCCAGCATCAGAGGCTCAGGGTTCCCACCCAGCATTGGGGAGCCCACACTGCTGCTCCAGCCTCTCCACTGTCCCTCTGCAGGGCTGAAGAACACAAAGTCTACTAGCCCAGACCCACAAGTCCCTGGTGTGTGAGGGGAATGAGGAGAGATTGTCTTTTTCCTTGTCAGTCAGGGCCACATCAGAGGGTTATTTTTCTCTGAGTCAGTGCCCCCCCCCCCCCCCAAAAAAAGGTTCTGTACCCTGGCTATCATTTTTTTGTTTAAAGAGTCACCTAAATAATTCAGAAGGGTTACTACACCCAGGGCCAACCCACAACATTTTGGCACCCGAGGAGGGGAGCTCAAATGACACCACCATGCCCCTCACTTGGGCCAAAATTTTGACAGGTCTCAGTTCCACCTTCTTCCTGTTCTATTCCTCTCATGTTACTGCTCTGCTACCTACATATGCACCAGCAGACGACAATTTTCTACACTCTGGGTCCTAGTGGCACCCCCCCCTCCCCAGTCTGGCACCCTGAGATGGCTGCCTCAGTTCACCTCATGGTAGGGCCAGCCCTGATTATACCATGCACCACTGTTGGACTTGTGAACTAACTTAGGGTATGTCTACACTGCCACCTTAGTTCGAACTAGGGTGGCTAATGTAGGCATTCGGAGTTGCAAATGAAGCCCGGGATTTAAATATCCTGGGCTTCATTTGCATCTTGCCTGGCACTGCCATTTTTAAATCCCTGTTAGTGCGGACTCCGTGCCCGCAGCTACACACGGCACGGAGTAGGTAGTTCGAACTAGGCTCTCTAATTTGAACTAGGCTCTCTAATTCGAACTACCATTATTCCTCATGGAACGAGGTGTACCAGTAGTTCGAATTAGAGAGCCTAATTCGAACTACCTACTCCGTGCCGCGTGTAGCTGCGGGCACGGAGTCCGCACTAACAGGGATTTAAAAATGGCAGTGCCAGGCAAGATACAAATGAAGCCCGGAATATTTAAATCCCGGGCTTCATTTGCAACTCCGAATGCCTACATTAGCCACTCTAGTTCGAACTAAGGTGGCAGTGTAGACATACCCTTAGAGAGTTTTGCCTAGGTAAAAAGTTCAGGATTAGATTCTAAACAAGAAGCATTTACTATTAAATGTGTCGCTTTACAAGTCCCTAGGATGTGGCTAATTCATTATTTTTAAAAGCCCTTGTAAACTCTTGGATTAGAGCCATTAGCCATGAGATGCTTACTACCACCACCACCACCACCACCCTTGGAAGACCAGTGCTAAAAAGATTCTGCAATATTTGCTTTTGCACAGCATTCTCCAATATAAATTAAAGCTATCACACTGAAGCTTCAGAGTAAACAGATACTGTCTCTCCCCCTCCCATCCCTTTCAGATGGTTCACTTTTGAGATGGTAAGGGACCACATCTGAGTGTTTTACAGCTGAAATTTTCACCTTTAAAAGAAATTGCAGATGCAACTCAGTATTTATGTTTATTTATCTCCAATACCTCACATTGCTGGTGCTAAATGGAAATATGGTTACACATATCTGGGGTGCCAAATGCAAACATTTGCTCATGAGAAGAGGGCAAGTACTCCTTTGAAGAAAGAGTGGACCATACCATCTAGCTCTCCCAAAGGGCAACTCTACCAAAATAAACTGTTTAGTGACAAGCATTCCTTGTAGCATCTAAATATGATACAGTAAAATAAATTAAGTTATTAAATCAGGGAAACAATACGGCTATTTACTTAGCATTTGAGGGGAGGAAAACCTGAACCAAGTGGAAGCTCTCATCCAGCCAGAAGAAGCCATCCTTCACTCATCCCTGAAAATAAAACCTACTACCAAACTTCAGATTCTCTCTTATATGCCTCCTCTCAGACACTGTTTGCTTTCTTGTAGATGGCTGGATAAGACACCCCAAAGAATGAGACATTCACCCAGATAGGCTACAAACTCCCTTCCCCCAGAAGGGGGCTGTCCCACTGCCCCCGTGCTCCGTGGCTTTGCTCCGGACACCTGTGGTACAGCAGCTGGGGTGCTGCCGGTTGGTACCGTAGCGCTGCTCTGGGTGCTACTGGACCAACCCAGCAGCACCCCAGCTGCTCTGCCCCAGGCGTCCCCAAGTCAGCCACTGCTGAAACTGACCAGTGGCTGACTACAGGAAGCCCCTACCCCAGGCTTCCTGGAATCAGCCGCTGATCAGTTTCAGCAGCAGCTGACTTGGGGATGCCTGGGGTTCTTAAGTTGAATCTGTATGTAAGTCAGAACTGGCGTCCAGATTCAGCCACTGTTGAAACTGATCAGCGGCTGAATCTGGACGCCAGTTCTGACTTACATACAGATTCAACTTAAGAACAAACCTACAGTCCCTATCTTGTACGTAACCCGGGGACTGCCTGTATCTACTAGCACAATAAGCAACTGACATTTTTGTAATGCCGTTCATTAAGAGCTCAAGATTTGGGAATAATGCAAAGTTACAACAAGCTATTTGAATTTGTAAGATTACTAGACAGTCTATAAAAAACAGCATGTAGCCCTGTGACATCTTAGACTGACATTTAATATCGTGAGTTTTCATGTGGAAAATCCACTTCATCAGCTGAGAATGAAAGGTTTTACCCTCAAAATTTCATACTATATATCTGTTAGTCTAAGGTGCCACAGAACTACTCCTTTTAAGAGTTACAGACTAATATGGCCAACCCTCTGAGACCTTTTAGACATTCTGTGGTATGTTGATGATGCCACAGTTAAAGGTACAAGTCTCTGTTCAAGTTTGTCTGCTTAATTTAGAAAAATAAGATGGTCTCCTAAATTTTCCCTTTCCCAAACCCACAAAGAAATGAGGGTGATAAGTGTTCAGAGAATTTTCTAACTCAATTGCTTTCTAAAAATACCAGTTTCATTTCAGTCTCAAAGGGTGTGTCTAGACTACATGCCTCTGTCGACGGAGGCATGTAGATTAGCCAGATCGGCAGAGGGAAATGAAGCCGCGATTAAAATAATCGCGGCTTCATTTAAATTTAAATGGCTGCCCCGCTCTGCCGATCAGCTGTTTGTCGGCAGATCGGGGCAGTCTGGACGCGCTGCGCCGACAAAGAAGCCTTTCTTGATTGGCACAGGTAAACCTGGTTTCACGAGGCATACCTGTGCCGATCAAGAAAGGCTTGTCGGCGCGGCGCGTCCAGACTGCCCCGATCTGCCAACAAACAGCTGATCGGCAGAGCGGGGCAGCCATTTAAATTTAAATGAAGCCGCGATTATTTTAATCGCGGCTTCATTTCCCTCTGCCGATCTGGCTAATCTACATGCCTCCGTCGACGGAGGCATGTAGTTTAGACGTACCCAAAGAGTTGAGACACCAGCTTTAGATATGTTGCAAGATTTGTAACTTGAATCAATTTACAGGTTCTTAAGTTCTTTTCTAAAGCTTTTACCATACAGCAATGGAAACCTTTACCTGGTTTATTGCAAAGAAGATCTGATCGTAGACATCTGCCTGTGTGTATACAGCATAAGTATCATCCATTCTTTCTGTATACCCTTTCAAGAAGAGGTGCTTGAATGCCACAGTATTCTCCTCTTTGAAGGCAACCACCATTTGATTGCTTAGCCCAAAAACTACTAACTGGGTGGGAGGGAAAAAGATAGAATGTTTGCAGTTCCAAAAGAAAGTTGGTTAAAACTTACCCTCCCTCTTTCCAAAAACCTGGATAGTCATGGCTGGATTTGCCTATTACTAGAAATGGGGTTCATACTGCCTGTCAGCAGTTTCTTTTTTGGGGGCACACAAGAGAGGCATAGGACATGTTGGAAAGTCCAACTAATATCAACTAGATTGTTACTTCAGTATAGCTTCAACTGCCTCCTCCTGCATTTGGAAAGTCATTTCCCATCCAGATAGAGGCACATCTAACAAGGTTTTTTTTCCAGTGGGGGAAATGCCATTCCCTCTTCAAGCTGCAAATGAGTCACTACACATTTTTTGATAGTCACAGTCTGAGGTTAGAGTTATTTTGGAAAGCAAGAAATAGTGGAGTGACTCAACTCAAACAGCTACAAGGTGTAACCAGATTGAGCGTTAGAGTGAGGAAAAGAAAAGAAAAAGTCACCTGGATGATGCAGGAAGGGAAATGTAGTTGTCTAATCTCTTTCTTTCTGGTGAAGCTGCATTGGCACAGAATTCTGCAGTTACATGAAGCAGCTTTTAAAGAGATATTAAGAATGAATTAAGTGTTTATTAAAAGGATTACTAAACTCATCTGAGGAAGTGGGTTTTGCCTACAAAAAGCTCATGATCCTATATAATTGGTTAAGGTGCCAAAGGAATACTCATTTTTGAAGTTACAGGCTAAGAGAAGAATTAGCACCTAGGCTCTCTCTCCAGTCGAAGTGGGGAGAGGCAGATAATCATATTTTAGTCAGCAACAAAGGTTTGGTCTAGTAAATTAAACTTTAAACTTAAAAATTCTATTCTTGCATACCTAAAATGTATATGAAAAAGGTTTACATACCTCGTTCAAGATTCATAGTCAACATACTATGCAACATCTCCCATATTTTCAAGGCTTCCAAAACTGCTTATCAAGAGAAGCCTGAGTTGGTACTGTTATGTTGTGCAAGTGTAACATTTATTGAGTGCCTTCATCCTGTCTTGTATCCATGGTGAGAAAATAAAACTTCAGATCCTCAAAGTAACTCACCTGAATGGTAACCATCACTATTTTTAAAAGTTGAATCCCAAGTTTCCAAGGTTTTCTGCCCCGGGCCCAAAATTTCTCACATGGGTTCATGAAAAAAAATTTAAGCTTCCTTCTAAGCTGGTCTTCCAGAAGCAGCTCCTGTGAAACAGACTGGTGTCGTTTGTAGCTGTAAAGATTACCATCATCATGAGAGCTGCAGCTGCTTATAGCCACTTCAGCATTTTCCATTTCTGGAAGAAAATGGCCATTGTAAGAGTCAATTGGGAAAAACATGCAGTCATGATCACGGTCAACAGCAGACCACTTTTGTTTCACAAAAATGAACACTCAAGATTTTCATCTAACCATTACACGCAGTTTCAAGATATTTGCATGTTACATTGTGCAAAAAATCATTAAATATTCTTTAGAAATGCAGTGATAACTAGGCGCAATTAAAATTGAGATGCTATTCAATTTGGAGATTAAAATATCAGGACCATGATTTACAAGTGACATTGGCCCTTTTGGATTATTGAAACCATTGCCAAAAAGCTCATTCTTCCCCTCACACACACACCAAAACCACAAATACGAGATAAGTTTTAGACAGTGGGAAATAAATCAGAAGGACATTTGTAGTATGTCGACATCAGCGTTTAAAGACACTTGTTATCTACTTCTAAGTCTCCAAGCCTGCTGTTTTGAAAGTAGAACCGGGCCAAAGGCAAGAACTGATTTTTTTGACTTTAAATGACCGATAGCATTTTCAAGTGTCAGTTCTCCTGTTCACAGTACATACATCCTAGAGACAGCAACTGGTCTTAAAGTGAGACACTGCTACCATGTTTTTGTGTGTCAGTTCTCTCAAGTCTGTGACATTTAGTGTTGTAATCGGACTCAAAATCCTGGGCTCTACATTTTAAAGTTCCCAGCCTATTTGATTGTAGAAGAAAAAAAAATATCTTGAGATCATTGAGAATACATATCTTAATGGCTCGGCAAAAAGAAAGCAAATAAGGAGGCCCCAAAGGTGTGGGCAGGTTTGTGAGGTTTTTAAACCAATGGTTTTTCGGGACCCGAGCCATGATATCTGACTGGTTGGGGTTGGTAGTACTGCAATAGAAACCTAGGATAAATGCAATGACAGGCCTTTTTTCTGTTAAGCTAGCTAAGACTGCAGCCAAACATGGTCAAGCAAATCTGCTAAAAAGAAAAATGGAATAGATTAAATTCTTCATTACATTCTTTATCACAAAAGCTCCTTACTATGGTGTTTAAGCATCAGAGTGAAGAGTCTGTAATACTTTACTCAAAAACATTTTAAGTAGGTCAATATAGGAAAAGAATTTTGTTTCAGTTAAGAATAGGGAAAATGTCAAATTTCACAGTTTATGTGGTGTTTTGAATATACTGGAAAGATTTTAAACAGACAAAAATCAAGTGTTAAAACTACATGGGCTAGAAAGTTCTCCTTAATTTGCAATTGAATAATGAACTGCAAGTCATTAAAATTAATTTTTCCTTCGGTTGTTGCGTGAAGTCATTGTATTCAGCCCTGAAATTCTGTACAGTTGCTTAATATTAAAAATTACTATTGGGACTACCAGTAAAGCTAGTGTTAAAACCACACATTTTACATTCTCTTTTGAGGGCTTTTATTACTGCAGGTTTTAGTGTTTATAAAGGACTCCAATTTTAACAAAATTTGTTTTGACAATTCTTAAATGTTACTCTTCCTGGCTTTAAAAAAGGAAATACATCCTCCTTCTGATACAGGATTTTATTCACACTTGGTTGTATTCTAGGTGCCATCACAGTTCCGAGTGGAAATAATTCTTAATACACATGTTAGATATCTACTTCTGGTGATACAAGTAATTTTATTAGTGATGTTTTAAGAACATGTTGCAAGCTTCCATCACAACCACCTTCTGAAGATTTTGGAACACATATTGGGGTCAGAAATGCTTTTGATAATTCCTTATGGATCTTTGAGCAACAGGGACGATCTTACATAAAGTCTGAAAAAAACCAAGTATACCACACAGAATACACAGAGGGTGCAGAACTAGCTAGTCAGTTTTACAATGCCAAAGACACAAGAAGCAGTCAGAGTTAAAACTCTAACATGGCCTCAGATTGCTTTGTATAGGGATGAAATGTTATGAAAAGAAAAAAAAAGTCAGACAGGGCATTTAAACAACTACTACTACTAGATACCTTGTACCTGAAAATTTAAGAACAAAGTCCATAGTCCCACTTTCTACAGTGTTTTATACCCAGTATTTTTGTCTCAAGTCACCAACAAGCCAACTTTACCATAGATGACTGAAAATGCCAATTCAATTAAAAGCACTTAAAGGCTTAAAAAAATATATATCTACAGATAATGTTAATGAAGCACTCACTTCAGAGAATGGGCTTTGGTATCCATGTTTAAAACAGTTTAAAGTTAACTCATGTTTTCCAAAGCGTCATTCAAAGTGTCAGAGCCTCCCTCTAAGGAGGCTGTAAAATATGGATACCTAAAGGAAGGAAGTTGTTCCCTGATCTCTACTCCCTAAAGGTAGCATCACAGTGCTTCTCACCGCAGTTTCCCCCAACCTTCTAGAATGAGAGCTGCCAAAAGCCGGGAGACTGCTCACAAACTGACCTTCTGGAGGATAACGATAGAAAAACTGCATTTCACAAGCTGCTCCTGTGCCTTTCTCCTCCATGATCGCTTAACTATTTCCCCAGGGCAGCACAACCTACAGAAACTGAGATATTTACTTATTTAACAGGCGCCCTGACACGTTATTTATGTAACCTACCCCTCTGCACGCTACACAGCGCGATCTTGTTAGCATCGCTGCAAAGTGCGAGGACACCTGATGCCAATATCCCTTGCGCTTCAAACCACGTACCTGCAGCAGCCAGCTGGGAAGGTGCAAATTGCTCTGGTGAGACGACGTCAGTTGAGAACTGGTTTCATAGCTGCACACGCACCTCTCCTGGCCTGTGACTGAAGGGGACAAGCGAAGCGAAGAATGCGTTGGCATCTGACAGCAGCAGAGCCCAGATTCTGATGTCAGGGACTAACTGATGCAGTAGCAGCATTAGCGTCACATGACTGCTACTCAGCCTCCTCCTACTTGCAGACTGAATTTCATCGAGATCCGAGTCCTTCCCGGTCCAGTATTTTTCCTCTCACCTACCTCATACCAGATTTCCGCAACCAGCATGCAATAGTCCTACAAACTCCTGTGCGATGATCTCAGCCAACAGGTCAAGTTACTGCAGCATTTACAGCCATGTTCCTTACCTGTCGCTTAAGAAGCGTAGGAGCTTATTTTAATTCTTCTTTTTCTTGCTCTCGTCCAAAATAGCTAGGTAGCCATCTCTTGATTAGTACACAAGGACACTGTGTTAACATAAAAATCAGACGCTGGAAACAAACCTATTTCCGTACTCTTGTTATCAATAACATGTAGGCAATCCACATGGACAATTCTAAATAAACATCTGTTTTACTTGTCACTGGTCTAAGTTACTTTTTGCTTTGCTTTCAGCTTGGACCCTTAGAATCAACTGTGTCATTGTTATTTTTATCATCCGTTTCCATTTCAGATTCGGAGAAAGGTGATATTTGGGTTGCAAACACTACAGGGGAATGTTTATTTGTATAGAAATTGCTTTGAAATTGAAAATTATTCTTCCACTATAATTTTTAAATAAAATTGAATGTTGATTTAGCTTAATATTATACAACTTAAATTTAGGGCTAAATTTGAACTAACGTGTTACTTTAAACATGTTTTGCACAAAATAATGTTTAGTATAATAATTATTTCGTTTTTCATGCTGCAGTGGAAGTGTTAAAACACAGGAGATGTGGATTGTTTTCTTGGTCCTGGCACTAAATTCCATTTCCTGTTTGACTTTGGATAAATCACTTGCCGTTTCTGTATTTCAGATTCCCCATTTGAAAATGGTACTAATAATCCTGGTCTAACTCACACAGGTATGGTGAGAATTATCCGCTGTTTGTAAAGTGCTTTGAAATTGTTGGAAGCAAAGTCTTACAATAGAAGAACTTTTGATATACTGTATATAGCATTACATACTGTTTTTTGGAATGTAGTGTGTCACAGCCTATTATATAAAATGTTTTTGTAATATTAAGTGTGCACTCTAATACTAGTTGTGGGTTTGGATTTTTTTTCAGTGTTCCTGGGTTAGAAGAAAGAATACACTGTGTTATAATTAGTTGCATCTGGGTCTTTAATAAAATCTTCATCTGCCAGTAACAAAATCATAATTATGAAGAGCAGCCTGCTGGTGCGGAGTGAGCTATACTGAATGACTTCTATTGACTGAAGTTCTGCACAGGCAGTCTTTATAAACATCAAATATAATTAACTTTTTAAAGTTAGTAGTTAGAGTTTAAAGAGACAATAAGACTCCTTCCTGAGGCTCAATCACTCCTGAATCAGAGTACAAAAGATCTCTTTGGTACAGCTGCCTAAGGTGAGGGTAGTTTCAAGAAAGAGAGAAGCTACCCTAGGAATGTGTGAATAGCTTTAATCCGCCTGCTGCTCTTTTGCCTGGCCCGTAGCAGACTTAGCAGTGGCAAGAAAGCTTTTCCTTTACAAATAGGGGGATTGAGGAGCCTCGAGAGAGAAGAGTTGGACCCTCCTGACTGTGGGAAAATGAATAGAAAGTGACACACTTGTCCCCTAGGTGATGGTGGTTATTATATTGTAATGGCATCTAGAAGGCTCAAAGTTCCAATTGAGCTAGACTCTGTACACAAAATAAAAAGATGAAACCCAACCACCAGGAGTTTACAATCAAATCATGCAATCTAAATTATCCTCATTATTCTCCTAAAAATATGAAGCCTAGCACCGAAGGAGATTTACAAAACAAACCACCTCACCAAAACAGCTAAACTCCCATTGCTATCTGGAGCATCACAACAACATGACCCCAAATCAGGGAGAAAGAACCCTGAAACAGGAGGACTTTCAGTTTCAGGGCCTGGAAGGATAGAGCTGGGACATGAGCAGCTTGTGTGCAAGGAGGCAGGGAGGGTAGCAGTGTTAGCAACCCAGAGAGAGTCTTGACACATTTACAGAGGCTATTTTGGAAGAACTGGGGTACAGAAGAAAAGGTTTCCCAGCAGCAGTTTGAGGTTAAGTTTGGGGGAGGGGTTGTCAAATATGTCCCTCTCTATTGGGGCAGTAGATCTGTTCCCCCTGCCCTCACATTGAAAACCGATTGCAGGAATCTGATAGCCATCCTCCTCCTCGCAGCCAAGCTCCTATACCCCACGCAGGCCTCTCTTTTGCTGCGCTGAACAGCTAGAGGAGCCACAATGCGGCCCAAACAAGCCCTCCAGCCTCCCCACTGAGGAGACTGCAATCCCCAGCATGCACTGCTCTCCCTCTCAAGCCAGCGGCTATGCGAATGGCTGCGCATAGCATTCTGGGGATTGAAGTATTTTCGGTGTCGCCTTTAAAACGGAATTGGTCTGATTCAGCCAATGGCGGCTCCCCTCCAAGGGGGCGGGTCGAATTGTAAGTCGCGTATTGTCGGAAAGAACTGTCAATCCTGCTTGTCCCTCGGCCCTAGCAACTGAAGCATCCTAACGACGCCTCGCGTGTCCCGAGGCCTCTTAGCACAGAGCCCAGGACGGACCCTGAGCCTGCAGGCAGGTAACGGGGGCCGGGGGGGGGGGTCGCGCCCAGTGGCCAGCTAGGAGCCATGGGGCGTATTCCCTCCAAAATTCTCACCCAGGTGTGCAGCCCCCGACCCCAGCAAGGTGGGGGAGAAAGGGAGGGACCAGGGGAGCAAGAGACTTAAAGGGGGGGGGGTTAGAAAAGGGGAAGCAGTGAAGCCAGAAAGGAGGCAGCAGAAGAAAGGCTGAATCAGCCAAGAGAACATCTTTGAGAGAGCTGGGGCGGGGAGAGGAGATTTTAATTCAGTACCATCTAGACTGGGTGCCCAAATACAGCCTGCAGGAAACCGGTGTAGAAGAGGGAGGAAAAGGGGAATCTGGATACCGACGGACACGCAGAGAATGGGAGGAGAAAGGCAAAAATAGTAGGAAACTTGCCTTGCGCAATATTTTGAACCTGTGATTTAATTGCATTTTGGAGTTCCTAGCATAGGGTTGCCAGGTGGCTGGTTTTCAACTGAAACACCCGGTCGAAAAGGAACCCTCACAGCTCCAGCTGTCACTGCCAACCAGGCCACTAAAAGCCCAGTCAGCAGCACATGGGGTGGGGGTTGAAAGAGGGGAGATGATGCAGGCTACCTACCTGTCTTGGCTCCACCTGACATCCAGAAGTGGCCAAGTCCTTGCAGCCCCTACGTGCAGGAAGGCTCATACTGCCCCCACAGCTTCCATACAGTTCTTGGCCAATGGAAGCTACAGATCCTTCACTGTCCCCACTCCCAACTGGCAGCTCTGCAGCTACCACTCACTGGGAATCATAGCCAATGGCAGCTGCAGGGGCAGCATCTGTGGGTGAGATGCAGCACAAGGACAGAGCCTCCCTGCACTTAAGAGCTGCAGGGACCTGATGACTGCTTCCTGGGAGCCACAGTAAGTGATTCTGGAATCCCACACCCCAGGCCAGAGTCCTCTTCTGCACCCAAACTCCCTCTAGGAACCTGCATCTCACAATCCCCAACCCCATGCCCCAGCTGTGAACCCCCTTCTACACCCCAAACCTTCATCTCTGGCCCTTCCAAAGAGCCTGAACCCTCCGCCATAACATTTACCTGCCCCATACACACCCACTCCTCACCCCAACTCCCTGTCTGCACCAAGACACCCCCCCATGCTCCAATTTTCTCCTGGAGTCCACACCCTAATCCTCTTCCCCAGTTTAGAGTCCCCTTCTGCTCCCCAGGAGGAGGAGGAGTAAGAAGACACATGGCAGGAGCAGGTCCTCAAAGAAAGGGAGGGGGTAGGGTGTGGGGCAAGGGTATTCATTGTTTTGCCATTAGAAAGTTGGCAACTCTATTCTAGCAACAAATACTACAATGTGAAAATATTGCTAATCCTATGACCCACAGCTAGCTTCCATTCAAACACTATAGAATTTATAGCATAGGCCTGTGGTATAGATTACCTTCATTTTCTTTCTAAAAAAATTTCAGTGTATGCAGGGCAAATCCCTGTGTGCAGTGCAGAGCCTGTTTAAATCAAAATGCTGAATTTCATGCTGGGACTTTGACAGAATGCATGGTCCAGACTCTTCAAGATGAACATGCTGAGACCTGATGATTTCCATGTGTCCAGCACCCCTGCTCAGAGCAAGACAATCAGTTGTCTTAGCAAAGGTTTCCAAGGGGTAGCTGTGTTTGTCTGTTTCAGCAAAAACGGCAGGAAGTCCGATGGCACCTTAAAGACTAACAAATTTATTAGGGCATAAGATATTGTGAGATACAGCTCACTTCTTCAGATGTTTGAGGAGAAAGAAAGGAAGGGATATAGAGACGGGTGTAACATCAGTGCTAATTAAATCAGATCGGATTTGGCTCTCCTCAAACAGTGATGAGAAGTCTCAGAGGGGTAGCCATGTTAGTCAGTAACTTAAAAAAACAATGAGTAGTCCATAGCACCTTAGGCCTGGTCTACACTAGGAGATGTTTGAATTAAGATGCACAACTTCAGTAATGTAAATTGGGTAGCTTAAGTTGAAGTATCTTAACTCGAATTTTGACACTGTCCATACTGCAGGAGGTCAGCAGGAGCACACTGTCCCTTTGGCATCCCTTACTCCTCGTAGAAGCAGGACTACTAGCACTGATGGGAGTGCCCTCTCAGTTCAAATTAGTGTCTCTTCTCTAGACCCACTAATTCAAACCCTGGAAGATTGACTGCAGTTGCTTTGATCTTATCTGTAGTGTAGACATGGCCTTAGAGACTAACAAAAATATATATATAACATCATGAGCTTTTGTGGGCACAACCCACTTCTTCAGATGAGTGGAGCAACAGGCACAGAAACCCCAAAATATAAAGCAGGAAAAGGGGAGGGAGGAGAAAAAAAAACTGTCAAGTATAGTGTTCAGGCTAATAGGCTGTAAGTGTCTGATACTTAGCTTTCAATGTCATTTGGATGTTGACTATAGTGAGCTGTCCAGTTAATGTCTTTGTTCAGTCCCTGGGTAAATGTGTCAAATTTGCATATGAAAGCCAATTCCATAGTCTCTCTCTATAGTTGGTTCCTGAAATTACTCTGCAAAAAAATGGCTACTTTTCAATCCATTAATGAGTGCCCCGAAAGGTTAAAGTACCCCAACAGGTTTCTGTGTGTTACCATTTCAAAAATCTGTGTCCATTAATCCTTTGTGAGGAGAAGGTGAAAGTACCCTTCAGGTACCCTTCAGCACACATCTTTCTTGTAGTCTTAGGTTATGTCTAGACTGCATGGCTCCATCAACAGAGCTATGTAAACTAGTTTACCCGACATAGTCAATGAAGCGGGGATTTAAATAATCCCCGCTTCATTAAAATAAAAATGGCCGCCTCACTATGCCGACAATCAGCTGATCTGGCACAGCACGGCAGTCTAGACACGGCTCGGTCAACAAGAGAAGCCTTTGTTGACTGCTTCCTTATGCCTCGTGAAACAAGGTTTACAGGAGCGGTCGACAAAGACTTCCCTTGTTGACCGAGCTGCGTCTAGACTGCCGCACTGTGCCAGATCAGCTGATTGTCGGCACAGCGAGGTGGCCATTTTTATTTTAATAAAGCGGGGATTATTTAAATCCCTGCTTCATCGACTATATCGGGTAAACCAATTTACATGGCGCCATCAATGGAGCCATGTAGTGTAGACATACCCTGAGTAACCACAGCACCAATCAAGTGGCTGGAAAACTGATCAAAACCTGTACTCAAGAATCCTTGTATTCTCTGGAATTTACCATGGGATCCACATTGTGCCACAGAATCGTGCTCTAAAATCTAAGTGTTTGTTTTAAAAATATTGTGTTTCTAGTTCTGTAGTTGCAAAGAAAATCTTGACAATATTAATCTGATCTGTAAAGTGATGCATTGCAGTCTTCCTGAGTTTATAGACACCCAGAAACCATATCAAAGATGTGTGCAGTGCTTCCATAATGTCAACATTATGATATTGCTGATAATTTTATCAGAAAGATCTATCTGGTGTTCCACCTTTTCTAATTGCCTCCATATGTCCTCTCAGGTAGCAAAGCCCATGGTGCACCTAGTTAGGCCCAGGTTTAGGAAAGCATTTAAGCATCTGTTTGTTGTGGAATTACTCATATGCTCAGACGCTTGCTTGGATTAGGGCCTCAATAACCACAAATTCTTGCTTTGTTCCACACAGCTTCTGTAATACAGTTATACATTGTCAATTAATATATTTGTAGGCATATTGAAAACTGTGTAAGGCAAGTTACATAAAAGTTAATCAAAATAAACAACACAAGAACTTCTGTATAGATTTGATCATTCTTGTCTGTTACTGTTAACAAATGTAGCTATTTTTTTCCAGACAGAAGTGTGCTTTTTAAACTGCCTGTGTCTCTTTAATTTAGATCTGGTGACACAGACAACAAAATAACAAAGTATGCTTTTGATACTTTGCTGATACTGTTTTTGTTATCTAGAAGTATATTTGATGATTCAGTTCTTTTAAATTGTTATAAATCAGTTTTAAATTAGTAATACACACAAACATGACCATAAATGGCTCAATTAATCCACTTATTAATCATTCTTCCTTCTCAGGTTAGACAACATCCCTTACGTTGCTGATAACTAATCACTGTTCTCTTTCTGTAGCACCTAGCAAATGTGTATTGTTTTATAACTTTAATTTTTTAGGTCCATTAAACGATTAGGAGAACATTCTGATCTTTATTTTTCTTCTTAGAGTTTAAGGCTTAAGACTGCACATCAGTTCCATTATGGTGATTAATCTATAAAATATCAAACACAAAGTTGTCTGCTTGGACATTGCCAGTTAATATTATTATCTTGTTCTGACAATTTGTGCTGAGAATTGACTCTTCATAGTTTACAAAAGATTTTTAAGACAGCAAATAAGGTGTATCTGTGGACATAAACAGACTATAGATTAAATGTCTGGTTTATCTAGTACTAAGGTTTGATCATATTGGCTACGTCTACACTGGCCCCAAATTCCGAAACGGCATGAAAAGCAGGTAAGTCAGAATAGGGAAATCCGCGGGGGATTTAAATATCCCCCGTGGATTTAAATAAACATGTCCGCCACTTTTTTTACCTGAAAGTAGGAATAAGAGATCCTCCGGAAAAGGGCTTTATTCCGGAGGATCGCACCAGTCTAGATGCTTTTTTCCGGCTTTTCCCCAAGCCGGAAAAAAAGCGGCGGACATGTTTATTTAAATCCGTGGGGGATATTTAAATCCCCCGCGGATTTCACTATTCTGACTTACCTGTTTTGCATGCCTTTTCCGGAATTTGGGGCCAGTGTAGACGTAGCCATTATGTTTTCAATAACTATTCTTTGTATATATGTTTTGTATACTTTGCTATTTTTCAACATCAGTGTTCAGGTATTCTGTTAATGAATAATATGAAAATATTGCATTTAGGTATTCATAAAGAAATATACATAGTGGAGTCTTACTCTGATGAGTATAAGAACTCACAAAGAGCTTTCTGTGAGGCTAGGAATTGAAAATGGACAAAGCATTTCTGCTTGACAATAATTAAATTAGTGATCTCTTCTGAAAAATGTACAGTGAAAGATTCTTATATGGACTGTAAGCTTTCCTGGGAGGAGACATTTCTTTATCTGTGTTTTGTACACTTTTGACCATACTGTCAGTACTTAACAAAAAGCGATTAACATAATATTCAAGTAATAGTGGAAATTGTACTTGGCACGTTAGATAAATTGATAAATTGTATATTTTATGGTGGGTGCTACATTTTTCTAAGAGAAGGTAAGAACATCATTTAGTTCAGCAGTTCTCAAAGGCTGTGTCTAGACTGCCTCCCTTTTTAGTAAAAGGGATGCAAATTAGACATATCGCAATTGCAAATGAAGCGGGGATTTAAATCCCCCCCGCTTCATTAGCATAAAAATGGCTGCCACTTTTTTCCGGCTCGGAGCTTTGCCGGAAAAAAGCACCAGTCTAGACACGGATCTTTCGGAAAATAAAGCCTTTTCCAAAAGATCCCTTATTCCTCTTAAAATAAGGGATAAGAGATCTTTTGGAAAAGGCTTTATTTTCTGAAAGATCCACGTCTAGACTGGCGCTTTTTTCCGGCAAAGCTCCGAGCCGGAAAAAAGCGGCAGCCATTTTTATGCTAATGAAGCGGGGGGGATTTAAATCCCCGCTTCATTTGCAATTGCGATATGTCTAATTTACATCCCTTTTACGGAAAAGGGATGCAGTCTAGACACAGTGAAACTGTGGATCAAGACTGCTAACTAGGAGGGCGCTGGTGTTAGACTTGCTAGGGCCCTGGCTAAAGCTCAAGCCCTACCACCCTGGAGCTGAAGCTGTGGCATGCTCAAGTTACATCTCCCTCCCTCTAACCTCCCCCCCTCACACACACACACTTTAGGGCTGGAGCTCTTGGGGTTTAGCTTTGGAGTTGCAGTGCAATGAAGTTTGAGAACCTATGGGTTAGTGCTATTATTTAAGAATGAGAATCAGGAGGCCTCATTTTTAGTTCTTATTCCATCACTGGCTCAACTTTGTGAGCTGAGGCAAGTCACTAAGGGTCATGTTTTCAAAAGTGTCATCTGACACTTTTCTAGTTTTCTGTGCAAGACGCTACTGTATCTAAACCAAGGAAATCAAATAGGGAAGTGTCCGAAGTAAAGGTAAGTCCGGGGAATGTTGACTTTAACTTAGACACTAATGACTAAATTTACAGGAGATCCCCGCATAATACCCAAGTTAATGTTATAATGTTTTTGAGTTGTGGTGTCCAACCAGTTCTGAAGCAGTAGCCACTATAATGGCTACTGCTATAGTAAACTAGCCACTCTCAACTGGACACATAGCCACATGTGGCTAGTAGCTAGCATGTTGGATGCCATGGTTTTAGAGACTTTGATTCATGTCAGCTATCATGGTGGCTCATCAAGGTTAAGGCTTTGATTCTCCACTGCATTGCACTTTATACAGTCACATACCTCTGAGCAGTATGTTGCCAAATCAAAATGGTAGCATTTTAACATCCACTTTGCAGAGATGTAATTGATAGAGATCTGTTCTGTTTCCTGTAAAATCTATAGAAATTTTGCTGTGGACTTCACTAGCAATAAAATCAGGTCCAAGTGTTCTAACTATAGATAATTGAACACCCAGAAAATGACAAATTTAGAGTCAGAATTGATGTACTGTTTGTGAGATTATAATGGCTAACTAATTAGATTTTTTCCCTAACTGTATTATAATAAATGTGGTTATCTAAGTGGCCGTTTTGGGTTCCTGATTTGACCCCTACTGTTCAACTCAGTTATATTTCACACTCCCGCCCACAATCTTCCTGCCAGCCCCCCCCCCCCCATTGTCTGCTATTTCAGTTGCACAGAGGATAAAAGGGGAAAGAATTAAGTCAACTGGAGAGATTTTTAAAATGTACTTTTTAAAGATATTTGTTTAACTCTTTTTCTCAGAACAGCAGCTTTAAAGCCACACTAAAGAATGGAACACAGTGATGTTTTATATACACTATTATTACTTGTAAGTACTTTCCTAAAAGAAGCCATGTGATTAATCTCGGATATTTCAGTGTTTCCTGTATTCATGTGACCTGTGGTTTTGATTACTCACTAGTAGCAAATCAAAATTTCCAATAAGGAAATGCTGAGATAATGGAATTTGACTGTACTAAATATTCAATGGTTCAGCTTGCCCTCAAGTTAATTTTCAGAATTACACTTTGTTTGTACTGGAAGACATTCTCTCTTTCATCCAGAGCTACAAGCCTCTGGCTCAAGTTAGAGTAGCCACAGCATCCCTTTTATAGGATCAGTAACACAGGCAGTCCAATGGGCAACAATTGTTTTAAGTTTACAAGGATATGGATCAGGAGTGACTTTCTGTGTGTAAGAAAATTGATCTGTATACTTGCATTTATTAATCTTGCACCTTTCCTTATGGTGTGCCATTGTAAGAATATTTTGGAGGACTGCGCTTGGTTTTCACATTTTAGATATCTTTTAATACAGACCGTTACCAACTGGCATATTGGATCCAATTCTGGACACCACATTTCAGGAATGAGGTGGACAAATTGGAGAAAGTCCGGAAAAGAGCAACAAAATGATTAAAGACATTAGCCTATCTTGTGCTAGCATAGTTGTAACTTGTGGTAAAAGTAAGTGGTTTATATTTGTACAACTCATGAATGTTTTTTATCAAGAGGACTGTATTTGCAACTCAGTAATGTTTTTATATCTGTTTCAGTGGAAGATGGATTAGCACCCAAGTTTAAAATAACAGATAACTAGTTCTACTTCTTTGTGATAGTGGCTGCCTCCAAATGTAAACATATTTATAATGTTCTGGTAATGTAGAGCAGAATATGATATTTTATTTCTTTTTGCTTCTAGAATGATTTGAGAGTAGTAGTTTTTAAAAAAGAGAATCACCACATTTCTTAACCTGGGGAGGAAAGATATTAAACTAAAAATTAGGATAATCCTTTAAATTACAAACACATAGATCTAGACATTTTTTTAATGTACAAAACATATTAGGCATCTTAAAATGCATTCTTTTGGTTTTCCCCTGGGGGAGTCTCTGATACTCTGGTATTGGTTTATTTTATTTTAATCTCACCTATCTTCCGTCTCAGATCCTTTGTGATGAATATGCTATCTGTCCAAAGAAGGCTGGAGGAGTTCCTTTTAGTGTTCTTCAGTGTCTCTCTGATAAGTGTTGTATCATGATAGTAATAAAAAGCCCTATGATATGAGTGCTCAACCTTTGTTATTACTATTAATATTGTGGTAACACAAAATATGCAACGTGTAGTGAAATCACGTATGTATCACAATATGGTCTTTGCCCTAATTAGTTTACAATCCTAAAAACTAGTTTCAAATTTGTATGCCCATATTATAGCAACTTATGGTACAATGCAACTGCCACTCCACCCTCTGTTGCTGACGCTTAAATCTTCTGGATTTCACTAATAATAACTGACCTAAGAAACCCTGGACAAATCTGTTTGTAAAAACTTCTAGTTAATTGGATGCTAGGTGTATGTTTTCCACATGATGGTGCTGCAACTGTATTTCAGAGGAGGTGATGGTTTGTTTTGTCTTGCTTGACCTATCTTGCTGGCAGGATTCTACATTTATGCTGAGCAGAATAGACCCTTCTTAGTACCTGCTCTCTGCTATTCTAATTGTTTTTTTTATATATTAAAATAATTATATACATAAAAAACTATGTTGGGCTACTTCAATGGAAAAAAAGGTCTGAGCAGAAACCTCTTTTCTTGTGATACTTTTATGTGTTCAGAATGGTCGCCATAGTCATCAGCAGAAAAACAAACCTTTATATTTCTTTTCTGTACCCTGTCACCTATCTTTTAGGAAGGAATAGTGGGAGGGAAGAGGAAGAACGAAATAAGCCAGTCTTAAAAAAAACTTGAAAAGAAAGTGGTTCTATAGCGCCTTAGAGACTAACAAAAACACATTGTATTATGGGCTTTTGTTGGCACAACCCACTTCTGCAGATGAGTGGAACAAGAGCCACTGTTTGAGGCTCCTCCAGCTGTGTGTAGAGAATAATGAAGTCAAAGACAAAAGTGTGACAGTATGTTGTAACTAATTGTACAGTTCTTCAAGTTTGCCCTTAATGGTGTTAAACTAAAAAGTCAAATAGTGGTCAGTTAGTCTGGACTCAGTGTTAGTAATGAGAACAGAATCTGGACCTACAGCTTTTTCATACATTGTTGTGGGTACTTTGGGTTGATGTCCCAGGCTATCCTGAAGGAAAATAGTGCTGTCAATTGAAATACTGTGGACTGTTAATTGACAATGAGGAAAACAACCATGAACAGCAAAATAAGTATGCTTTGCTCGAGTCCGTGAATCCTGACTGAGATAGCTACAAATTCCTCTTTTTCACCTGTGATAAAGAAAACTTTGGGTCAGGGAATGACATATCATTTAACAGGTCATTGTATCTCCTCTAACCTCATCTTTACCGTACTGGAATTTGCTCTTGTGGAACTGGAATATCCAAAGATGGTAGTTACCTGTCTTCAAGAAGTTTAATTGAGAAGAAAGAGTGAAACATTAAAAAGTGTAGGTAGAATAGTTTTATTCATGTTGAGATTTGTTGAGATTGTATCTCCAACAAATTCTAGTTACAGTGAAAACACACAAATATCGCTTTTGATAATACTCTGTACATCTGACAGAAATGCTGTGTACAGATCTGCTACAGCCTATGTTTAAAAACACTGGGACAAATAATTACATTTATGGTATTCCACATGTTCCAAGAAGACTGTAGCAAGAGTACACAGCTTTGTTAGTGTGTTAAGTCTACTCTATCTTTATTACTTTTTTTAATTCAGCCCTGTAACAATCAATATTATAACTAGTCTACAAAGGGCTTGTCTACATGGCAAGGCAACGTGCACTATAAAATGTGATTTCTAAACTGTACTTGCATTACATGCTAACTGGCCCATCTAGACAATGCTAGTGCACACTAAAAATTTCCTAGCAACCAACCTACATTAACACACTGTGAAAATTTTACTGCCAGTTTGTGTGCAATGTACTGATGTGCTTAAAAACCATACCCCTCTAGTGCACATTGTAGACAAGCCCTAAAACAGAGTCAGCATCACTTTCCAACTATAAGATTCCACTTCAAAAATACATTATGTTTGGGACATAAACCTTTGGACAGTCTCTTTGGACATGGATGAAAACTTGACCCTTTGATTACAATATATTAATGCTATACAATATCTTTTCAGACAGAAATCTTACAAATGTTAGAAAGTCCAAAATCCAGCAAGTCCTCTGTACTAAGTGCCAAAGAATCAGCAAAGAAACTTAAAAGTAAAGGAGAAATGAAAGCTAAAGGATCAGCCAAAGGCAAGCGAAAACAGCTTGGTATGTATGATACAGAAATAAAGAAAGATGTTGCTTAGATTTATATCGCAG
Source organism: Pelodiscus sinensis (assembly GCF_049634645.1). NCBI lineage: Eukaryota > Metazoa > Chordata > Testudines > Trionychidae > Pelodiscus > Pelodiscus sinensis. The sequence continues at coordinate 30,036,894 of NC_134719.1, forward strand.
CTCCTCACACAGTTTGGGATAACATGTTACAAATATACTAAGTATATTAAAACTGAATAATTTTCACCAGTGACTTGGAGACCTGTTACGAATTATTATAGTTTTGTGAATAAGCAAGTAAGTGACCAAAACACATGTAACATGGACATTACATCACACTGTTTTCTTTTAGAGAAATGTAATTTAGATTTTCTCTGTGGCTTAGAAAATAGAGCACTCAGGAGATCTATTTTCTATTCCCACTGGGCTGATGGGTGACCTTAAGCATGTCACATTACTTCTCTGTGACTCTGTTTCTCCCAATATAAAGGAGGGATAGCCATACTTATCTCCTTGTAATGCATCTTTGAGATCTACCAATGAAAAGCATGAGAGCTAAGTATGATTAAGTATTATTATTGCTTCACCATAAACAGGTTTAAGTACAGGAAAATATTAATGGCATACTGCCTTCTCCCCTATAAAAGATCTGCATGCTTTGTATAGCATAACAAGGTGCCATCGTGCAGAAAATAGTGTTTATTATTTAATAGTGAGCACCAATGTATTATATTTTTAAAATATAAATGAAGTCTTGCAGTAATAACATGTAACTTTACTATAGTGCTCTGCTATTATGAATCTACTGAGAAATGGGGAGAAAGAGTTAGAAAAGTGCAGGATGGTGAATTAGTTTTGCTGCTGTTTCTGCATTGCTCTAGGGGAGCTGTGCTGGAGTCAGGTCTGGAGAGGGCCAACAGACCACAGCAGAAACTAGAAAGGAAACACGCCTCAGTGAATGGCATCAATAAAAACCTCTTCAGTTAAATAATTATCAGTACTGTGAACAACAGGTCAGCACCCTATGTATGCTACGTATGGACCTGGGTCAGTTCATCATGTAGACTTGAGGCCTGTGTCTCCAACCTGGGAAGGACTGAAGCCATAGCCAGAGTCTGGATGAGGATCTTTTTCTCAGAGCTTCACTTGTTATTCAAGCACAAAATGCACAAAGTAACATTAAACAAAGCTATTCTCTAGTGCTTAGATTTAGTGCTTCTGACTAGCTGCCTAGGATATGCACACCATCATATCCTCCCAATTAGTGTGTCTAGTAGGGATGTTAAAAATAGCGTAATAGGGTAACTGTATAACCACTGAAAATATCAGCAGTTACCTGGTTACCCATGCTGAGGGCTCTGCAGATATAAAGCTTAGTTTTATACTGCAGAGCCCACAGTGAAGCCTTCCCAGGAATGAGGCCGTCAGCCCCTGCCATCCCAGCTCAATGAGGAGACTTCACTGCCGCAGTGGGTCCACCTCTCTGGGAGCAGAGCCTGCAGCTATTGTCTGCCCAGTTACCAGGGTGAGGACTTCGCTGAGTGTAACCAACACCATTAACTGATAAGTTCTGCTTATCGGTTAAATGGCTTGTCGTTTACATTCAAACATCCCTAGTATTTAGTGAGTGTTGGGCAGCAAAGCAGACTACAGGCCAGACTATTAATCCCTTCCTATCGGGATGCATTGTAGGGTTTGTACATCATCCCATAAGCACAAGATGCACAATGATTCCTGGAGTGCCATACCCACTCCTCCACCCTTTAGAAAGATTCAGCATCTGCTCATCTGTATGCAGGCCAGCTCTACTGACCAAAGTGTTTAGGGGGGCCTGACCATTTATCATCCCATTCAGTCATTACCATTTTTGAGTGTCAGGTTACCCAGGAGATGTTATCAGCAGTTCCTGTGCTCAGGAGAATGCAGTGACTCCATTTGTGCCACAAGGTGGGAGATTTCCTTTTTGTCTCGACGCCTGTCCATAATAAACATGAATTTTACATTTCTCTCAAATTTCAATGAAATGCTAATGCCTTTTTAAAATACATCCAGAATCTCATTCTAATAGGGTATTCATTCAGTAGTTTCTTTCATAAAATCTCAGTTAAATAGAAAATGGATTGTGCTTCCTCTTCATAGATTAGATTTCATACATTATAAAGAATGCATTGCTACTTATGTATGTTATCAAATTAAATATTTTATAGAAGGATAACTAATGTATTATAATTTTTAAATGCCAACTTAAAATCATGTTATTGCATTTCAGGTAAAAAAGATGAGGAAGTTGACATATCTATGGCTAGCATAGGTAAGTTCTATTACTGTTCAGGATTTACAGTAATAGTTTTCGATTATTTTACAGAATAATCACTGAGGTTAATAATGTAGAAGAATAAGGAAAGGTGAAGAAAAGTTTGCTATGGATGAGAAAGAATCAGAATCTATGAAAAAGTACATCTGTTTGAACTAACTAGTACAGTACAACTGTCTGATCAGCAGGCAGCTTGGTGTGGAGGGTCAGATAGAAATAGTTTTCCCAGCCCAGAAGCCTGTGTTATCAGGAGCTGAAAAAAGGAGATGAAAGCTTATGCTGAGGAGAGTAGCGCTGTCAAAGAACACTGAAGTGTATTTACAGGATATTACTGTAAATTACCTGCAGTCAAAAGAAAAGCCAATATTTAAACAAAATATGTAGATTTTCTTTAATCATTGTTAAACCATGATTAAATCTGGTTGGAAACTGATTTTTAATCCATTTAATTGTGATGCTGGTTATGGCAGACCTCAAGTAAGAGCCTGTTTCAACAAGGTGGTGGCTTCCAGAACAAGGTACATAAGTTCCAACTGCTATTTTAAAACTTCTAAAAGAATTCACATAAGCCACTTCTTCCTATGGATATTTCTACATTTAGATATTGAGTAAGATGAGTGCAATTTTAATTTTAATAAGATAATGATTATGAGACAACTTAAGTCTAGATTATTTACAGGCAGTCCCCGAGTTACTTTGAAGCAAGAATAAGAGATCCTCCGGAAAAGGGCTTTTTTCCGGAGGATCGGGGCCAGTGTAGGCGCTCTTTTCCGGCTTTTCTAAAAGCTGGAAAAAAGCGGCGGACATTTTTATTTAAATGCCGTGGGGGATATTTAAATCCCCCGCGGATTTCCCTATTACGACCTGTAAAATTAGCATGCCCCTTTCGGAAAAGGGGCCAGTGTAGACGTAGCCTTGGGGTTCTTAAGTTGAATCTGTATGTAAGTCAGAACTGGTGGTCAGTTTCAGCAGCGGCTGAATCTGGACGCCAGTTCCGACTTACATACAGATTCAACTTAAGAACAAACCTACAGTCCCTATCTTGTACGTAACCCGGGGACTGCCTGTATTTGTCTTAAATATGATAGGATTTTTCATGCTTTTCTAGAACCCTCTTGTTATGCATTTTTCTGGACCAATTTTGCATTTTTTTACCTCAGTGGAAGATTTGCCTGAGAAAAGACTATCTAGTCAGGCTTAATAGGTCACATTCTTAGTTGGATGTATGGGCATTTACTGGTGCAGCTTTCATCACTAAAAGCAGTTGCACACCTGAGATGTCTTGTGGCAAATTAGAATATACTTCTCACTAGGTAGTTTTTTAAAAAAAGCATAAATCACTCTTTTCACAGAGTAGCATGATATAATTATTCAGTACAATGTGCTGATGGATGGAGGTAAAATTACATGGTCTTAGAAGTTTCACTTAAGCTTGGGTAAGTTATCTCTGCTTTTAATAAAGACAGAATATGTCTAGTCTTTCAGATGATCTCAATGTTACCATGTTTATGATCTTCCTGGAAAGTCATCAAGAGAAGCAAATAAGAACTGTAGCTCCACCTAACAGCATATAATAGAAGAAAAAAATAATATTCACATGATTATTTGTTTTTATAAAATTATAGTAGTTGAAATGCAAAAAATCCTGGTCTCTAAAAATTCGATATGTACAGAATTCTCGTTCCTGGTTCTTAGCTCCTTAACATGAAACTAGCAACATTCTCTTTCACTTTAAGGTTTTTTGGCCTTAGGAGAGTAAAGTGTGAACTGTGACAACAGAGCACCAATATTATAAAAGTACAAAAAGCAAACAGGAACCAATGTCCCCCAAAACTAAGACTCCTTGAAAAGTCCACCACTACAAATACAAGGCTCTTCCAAAACAAATAGCACAACATTTTTGGTGTGTGGTATTAGAAGGGTTTCATTGGCACTCTCCGGAGTTGACCTGCATGATTCATTTATATCTTTACTCTTCATGAGTAATGTCACCATCCCAAAGTCATGCTGATAAAATCTGTTTACTAAACATGACCCATTTTACAATATATGTCTGCATATGTTATTTCATTCATTATTTATTTTTCGGTAGCATCCAAAATGTGTGAGGCACTCTACAGTCATATAGGAAGACACTACTGAGAAGAGCTTACAATTGAAAAATTTTGAGTTAAGACTAAAGACTTTTACTCAGTAAAGCATCAGCTAACAAAATTATTGATATGAGGAAGAGTTTCAGGATCAGCCCTTAGTTCTGTATTATCATTAGAATCCTTCAGGGAAAGAAACGTTACGATATAATCTATTAGTCTGATCATTGCTTTTAATTTAGTCTCGTAGAAATAAGTGATAGAAAAGATCTTTTAGGTTATCTAGCCTGCTTTGCTGATGCAGGACAATTGCCACATATTCCCTAGTATTTTGCCCACAGTGGTTTTCATTAATTTTAAATGGACATTCATTATATTCCATGCAACAAACTGCATCAGGCTGAGAAAGTGTTTTTATGTTAACATTAAGGACAAGATTTTATGCAGCTGGTTCAAGGCAGTAGGCAAAAAATTATCTGCTGCCATTTATGTGTAGTACAGCTGTTTTATTATATGAGCTATTTGAAAAATCACTGTTATTCTCTATCAGGACCTTTTGATGCATAGAGAGAATTATCTGATTGTGACGGGGCGGCGCCCGGCGCGGCCGTGCCCCGCACTCCGGCCGACCCTGGGGCCCACCTGGAGGGTCTGGAGACGCGGCAGGGTGGGAGCAACCCCGGCGCAGCCGGGACGGCTGGCAAGGAATGGGAGGGGCAAACCCCGGCGCCGGCAAATCCCGGGCTTCATTTGCAACTTCGATTGACTACATTAACCACCCTAGTTCGAACTAGGGTGGTAGTGTAGACATACCCAAAGGGACAAATATATTTGTCATATGATCTGGTTGACCTTGGCTAACCATTGCTATCTCATTTTTATCAGGTTTGAGTCTCAATCAGCTTGCCCTTATTCATGCTTCAATCTCACCCAGTAACTGAGAAATAGATTCAACTGCCCTGTAGGCAGGATGAAAGGGAGATGAGGTTCCTATTTAGGAAAGTATCCCTGTTGAGGACAGCACATAAGCCTGTGCATAAGGTTAAGAATGGACTTAATTACAATCCTAAACAGGGATGGACTTAAAGGCTTTCCTCAGTCAAGGCCACCGAGCTAAAACATTAGCATATTGAAAACATTTCAGTCTATGTCTCTTCACTAACCCTCCTAATGGCCTCTTGCACATTAAACAAGATGGGTCAGGTGACAGAGAGGGAAGCCTGCAACATCCCATGTGACAGAACTCATGAGTCAGAAGAGCAATTGCCTAACAATGGATGCATGAAGCCAGTACAGGGCAGCTCTGTCTAAACCTCATAATTAACTGTAGCAAAGACAACTGGCAAATTTGATAATATTAATATGGACACCCTGTCTTTATTCAGTGCCTGAAGGTGATTGACCAATGCAAATATAATAGTTAAAGCCTAGAATGACAAGGGTGTAGGAGAACACAGGCATCAAGATAATATGAGCTGTCTTACTGCAACATTTTTCATAATCTCAAACAAACATTAACCATTAGATACAGTCACTAATCACACAGATCAGCATCTATCTAGAGCTGGATTTTGATCAAAAGAAATATACATGCTTTCTTAAAATCACTTCTGTTCTCTTTCAAGGTAGCATTGGCCATCTCCTCTGGCAATGCACCAATACTTCCCTACTGGACATAACTACAGGCAGTCCCCGGGTTACGTACAAGATAGGGACTGTAGGTTTGTTCTTAAGTTGAATCTGTATGTAAGTCGGAACTGGCGTCAGCCGCTGCTGAAACTGATCAGTTTCAACCGCTGCTGAATCTGGACGCCAGTTCTGACTTACATACAGATTCAACTTAAGAAACCCAGGCGTCCCCAAGTCAGCTGCTGCTGAAACTGATCAGCGGCTGATTCCAGGAAGCCTGGGGCAGAGCAACTCTGCCTCAGGCTTCCTGTAGTCAGCCGCTGGTCAGTTTCAGCAGCGGCTGACTTGGGGACGCCTGGGGCAGAGCAGCTGGGGTGCTGCTGGATTGCTCCAGTAGCGCGGCTCCTTGGCGCTACTGGAGCAACCCACCAGCACCCCAGCTGCTCGGCCTCAGGCGTCCTGATTCAGCCGCTGCAAAGCCTCGGAGGAAGCCGGCGGTGGGACAGCCCAGGCGCACCTGGGCTGCTCCGCAGCCCCAGCCCCTCCGCGGCTTTGCAAAGCCTCGGGGGAAGCCGGCGGCAGGACAGCCCAGGCGCACCTGGGCTGCCCGGCTGCCCAAGCCCCTCCGCGGCTTTGTTCCGTGTCTTCCTGGTCTGCAGACCAGGGAGACGCGGAGCAGGTTTTCTCGCCCCGGAGTACACGGGCGGTGGGACCTCGAGGTCCCGCAGTCCGTGTCCTCTGGGGCGAGAAAAGCCCTGTTCGTAACATAAGTCGGATCCATGTAAGTCGGGGACTGCCTATATATAGAAATAAGTCCAAAGTACAGGCTGCAGAATTAAGTTTCCCCAGTATCTTAGTGAGCAACACTAAACAAAACTTAAGCAGAATATATTGAGGATTTGTCTCCTATTCCTCCCCCAGGTATTACTATGGTTTTGTAGATGCAGATGTTTTGATGTGAATACTGTACATTTTACCCACAGTGATACAAGATTTCCACACTCCAAGGAGGATTCTTTTCAGCCCAAGAATGAATGAATTACCGGGCTATCCATTACCTTAAAGAAATCAGCTGATCATTGTTTTGTGAATGCTAGTTTAACAGCAAATAAATGTTTCTTTAACATCCACATAGACAATTTCTACCACAGAATTTCTGCCATAGTATAGTACAGGATGACTGTGAATGCGTTCTTTTTTCTTGAAAGATTCTATTTTAAATACAGTAGAATTCTGATAGTCCGGAACCTATGGGACCTAGGTGGTGCCGGATTATCAGATATGCCGGACTATCAGGAGGTACTATAAACTGGTTATATATATATACTGTATACATTATATACTGTATATAAAATGTTCTTAACCCTTTTTATTGTACATACTGTATACAATATACTGTAACGTTTTAGTTTTTTTAAGCCTTTTTTACCCTTTTTGCTCAGTTCAGCTGCTGCCGTTGTTACCTTGTGACTCATTTTTTGCCGAAGCTCACTCACTAGGCTCTTGCCATTTTGATGCCGGACTATCAGGAGTGCCGGACTATTGGATGCTGGACTATTGGAGTTTTACTGTACATTGATTATACAATGTGTTAGGCATAGACTTCTATGATATGAAGAAAATGTTATCTTTCCATGTTGAATTTACAGTCTATGCTGCCAAATGTACTAAAAACTATAAGTACTGACATTCAAAGGTATCATGTTATTAGCAATAAGTAAGATTTAGATCTGTTAAGGACATATCTCCTACACTGTCTACCTTTCAAAAGAAAACACTATTTTTGTTTACACTCCAAATCTGCCTTATCTTTTCTAGGCCATCCAGAGATCTTTCCATTAGTTTTCACTGAAAAGACACAGGAAATTTTTAATTGTCGAATTAATGAAGATGTCTCAGAAGAAAAACCTTACAAACTTCTAAAAAAAGAGGATATAATTCAGGACATGAAGACAAGAGCTGCAGTCTCTGATTTCCACCCAGTTAAAAAAATAGTCCTAGTATGCAACCCCTTTCATTCTAACTTTAAAATGTAAAACCCTCATACCATTTACGAGTGTTCATTGGTAAGGCCCATCCTTATCTGTCCATCTGTGAATGCTATATTTATTTTCACTTCTATTTTTTCATATTAATATGTAATCATTAAAAATGTAAAACAGAATAAATATTATTATATTACAAAATAGAAATAAGCCTAGATATGCCTTTGAATAAAGGCTTTTGAAATTTTCACTTAAGCCAATGAGAATTA